>NC_044325.1:78899070-79518793 GCF_007399415.2 Gopherus evgoodei
GGGGCCCCTCGGGGCCTACCATATAGTGGCTGGATATGTTCCCATGGCGGCTGAGGGAAATGATGTTTCAGTTTGTGGATTCTGCTAGGGGATGGGGTAAGCAGGAGAAGGGAGACAGATATCTCATAAGAGAGAAAAATAATCCCCTGTGTCAGGAGTCCTTTCTGCTGAACACAGAAGCATTGATCGTTGTCTGGCTTTCTAAGCTATTGGGTTAGGAGGGGCTGAGGGCTTGTGGGAGCAGCTGGTGGTTAAGTGGCAGAACAAACATGTCGATTCATAGTTCATGCTACGGTGTGTTAACCAGCTCTAAGTAGCTTGAGGACTGCCTGAAACATAGCTCAGGGCTGTCTGTTTTGTAACAGTTCATCTTTCACGGCCAATTGACTCCTATGAAACAGAGTGTTTATGGCACAACAGAAATAAAGAGGTGAGTGATTCATCTGTTTCCAGAGTTTGAAAGGTTGGCTTGAGGAACTGGGTAGGTTTGAAATGAAAAAATAAAACTTGAAAAGATTTGAAGTTGGATTTAGATTGATACCGTAGGCCACGTTCCAGGGCAAAAGAAACTGGATTCACAAACAATACACCCGTGCTTGCCTTGTCCTTTGCTTTCCTAGTTCCCATAATAGGAGGGAAACAATAACACTTAGCATGCAAACAGTGCCTTCTCCATGAGGATCTCAAAGCACATCACAAACAGTAAGTTAGCCTTCACAACACCCCTGAAAAGCAGATAATATCATTGTCTCCATTTGACATATGGAGAAACTGATGCACAGATAGGTCAAGTCACTTAACCTAGGCTGTACAGAAAGAAAATCACCTCAATATAGAAAGTCATTACTCACCATGTACACTGCTTAATTTTCAATTAACCCCTCAAAAAAGCTTAGGTGCAACTTACATAGTGCATAAGCCTTGTGTGCTGGCCTACAGCATGGAGTGAATTTCAGCCATAGTGATTAATGTGGGAAATGCCCTGGTTCCCAGTTGTGATGAAGTGGGACTGTTCTTAATATTTCCTCTGAATACTGTAGGGGTGCCTCAGTTTCCCCTATGCATTTCTTAAGTCTCTAGGTGGTGGGATAAGCGGGTGTAATTGTTGCCGAGCAAAGGGCCAGTGTACATAAAAGGCTGACACTCTGTCTCCTGGCAACTGATGGCCTGGGCTGTTCCCTCATGCAAGATGATAGCTAAAGGTGTTGAAGAACAAAGGAATCAGGTGATCTCCTGGCCAGGGAAAGGGACAAAGCCCAGAGAAGGAGGGACTTCAGAGTGAGTCAGTTTGGAGCTGGCTGGGGATGTGGAGTGAAGTGCAGATGTGGTTGTCTGGCTCACTGCCCCCCAAAATGGACCTGGCTGTGGGGTCCTGTTCTCTGTACCTACAATCTCTGTTTTAGACCGTGTTCCTGTCATCTAATAAACCTGTTTTACTGGCTGGCTAAGAGTCATGTCTGACTGCAAAGTTGGGGTGCAGGATCCTCTGGCTTCCCCAGGACCCTGCCTGGGCGGACTCACTGTGGGAAGCGCACAGAGGGGCAGAGGATGCTGAATGCTCCAAGGTCAGACCCAGGAAGGTGGAAGCCGCGTGAGCTTCTTGCCCTGAAGACAGTCTGCTCACAGAGAGGAGACTTCACCAGAGTCCTGACTGGCTTTGTGGGGAGCAGTTCCAGAGCATCGCCTGGGAACTCCATGGCACCAGTCCACTGCTCTAACCACAAGCAAGTGCTGCTTCTCCTAGCATAGTGCAACTATGTTTATTCTAAAAGCAAAGTGGCAACAAATCATCAATGAACACATTGAAAACTGTGCTCTTCTACTTCTGTACCTGCTCCTCAAACCAGAGTTACATTAAACAGTTTCTCTTTTCCCCTGCAGACCCCCTCATCTGACTGCTTCTTCCCCATCACACACCTGCCTCTTCTGAACAGCTGATGTTCTGTAATCCAGGTCATATCGTTTCACGAAAGAAAGGCCATACTGAGTTGAACCAATGGTTCATCGAGCCCAGTATCTTGTCTTCTAACAGTGACCAGTACCAAATGTGTCAGAGGGAATGAACAGAACAGGGCAATTACAGAGTGATCCATCCCCTGTCATCCAGTCCCAGCATTTGGCAGTCAGAGGATTAGGGACATGCAGAGCAGGGGTTGTGTCCCTGACCATCTTGGCTAATAGCCATTGATAGACTTCTCCTAGGAGCTACTAAGGGGTAGAAGAGCTGTCACAGAGAAGGTATGACAGAACTGGTCAGAACTAGGGAAACTTGATGGATGGCAGGCTCTTGTGGAGCTCCCTAGTTAAAGGAGGAGAACAGGCTTACCCAGGAGCAGGTCAAAACCAAGAGCAGGATGGTGATCCTGGAGGAGTTTGGCAGAGATAAGGCTCTCAGGTGGAGGGACCTGAGGAGTGGAATGATATAGGGAGCCCACTTACAGGTGCCCTGGTCTCAGAGTGTGATGAAACAGCTGTAAAAAGTGTGGTGAGTGGCCAGTGGTGTGGATAACTTGGAATAGGGATGCAGGAATTACAGAATGGTGTTTATTCACTCACAGGTAGACGGACTGGAGAATGGGCCCTGGAATAAGGACAGGAGAACTTCTGGCTTTTACTTTAGTGTCCAGGGATGTTCTCATTTTAGAATTGTATAAAAAAATGCCTAGGAGCAGGCCTTGAATTGGACTTGGAGAAAGACATCATTCGTTTTCTGGGTAGTTGTGATGGTTACTGGTTGGGTCTGTAGGCAAAAGGATGGGCAACTCAGTTGGCCCTAGGGACAGCAAAGGGGTAACTGAGGTAGGACTTTTCCTATCCCACTGTGGTTGGATGCTTGAGGGTGCCCTGGTGGGGTGGACGCTGTGATATAATGTAATGGAGCTTCTCAAAAATCCACTATAATTGGAAGTGTCAGATAACCTAAATATAGGGGTTGCTACCAGCTCTCCCTTTCTTAATAACAATAAACTGTGGTAGGCTGTTGGGTTAGATTTGATCTCTGGAGAAAATTATCTTAACTCTTTTTTCCTCACAATTTTGCTATAAAAATGCTTCATGTAGCTTCTGCTGAAGCTACTGTATGTGACCACACAGCAGTAGGCGACCCTCTCAGCCAATAGCAGGGAGGGTTCCAGAAGCAACAAGCCTCTTGGGTAAATGAAAATAGAAAACATTCCTCTGTTTTAATATATGTCCTTTTACCTCGAAAACTGTTGTTCCTGCAAATGCATAAAGTGTTTGTTTTACTTAATTTTGTGTCATTTTTCTTACATTCCTCCTCCCATCCCAGAGTCTTGTTTGTTACAATGTAGCTGAAGTCAGCAGGTGACAGACTGTATACGGAAGATACCACACGAAGGCCCACATAGAGAGCTCATTGCATGATCAGGAGAGGAAGTGGAGGTCAAAAAAAAAATATCTCAAATACTAGAGTCTTGTGCTACAACTAAAATGGCAGTAGTTAGGCTACTGAGGCTGCCCTAGTAGAGGTTATCCTTACTATAGCATTTATTAGTCAGAAAACAATTACAAAATATCTACTAAACAGATCAGGAGGCAATAGTTTCAAAATTTCTTTTGGCCAAGTAGCATTCTGCCAGCCAATTGAAATGCTGGACAATTCAAGTGTGTAATAAATATATTTCCAAGGTATGTAGACCAGAGGAGAGTGGCAGGAGGATGGGATTACAATAGGAGGTTTTGCTGTAGATCAGGAGTGAAAGAAATTGACAGGGCTGTATGTGAAGAGCCCAAGACTGAGGTGCATTGGCATAGCTGTGTGTGTGGGGAGCCCAAAACTGAAATAGCTGGAGTTGCTGCAAGCCAGAAGTCTGGACTGAGGAACACTGACAGAGCTATGGGTGGGAGGTTGTGTGTGGTCTAAGTTTAGTTCTTATAAAGAAGATAGCTTCTATTTGAACAAACATCTTTGCCCAGATCCTCAGTGGTATTTAGGATACTCACTTCCAGTGAAATCAATAGAAGTGAGAAACCTAAATACCTTTTGAGGATGTGGGCCTTTGTAATTACCAGTGATGAAGAAGCAGATAAGAAGAAAGTGCATGGGAAACATATCTGGAGGTAGGAAGGTGTTTGAGAACAAAATATTAAAATGTGGCTGTGCTGTGGTCCTTTGTGCCAAAGACTGACTTCTTGATATAGTGACAGGGAAACAGAAAGGAATTTAATTGGCAGAACCAATTAGACACAGACTAAGAAATGACACCAAAGGGTGGGGAAAGGGTCTTAGAGGCTTTCTTGAGCCAATTGAACCTTCCTTTGAAGACTTCAGCTCATGCACATGTTCTCCAGCCAACAGGCAAAGAAATAAGTTCTTCAATCCAGTGCAAGGGACTTCGTAAAATGCAGGTTAAGAGAGGCCTTGTGACTGGAAATGTACTAGTATTGAACTTCAAATAGTCTGTAGATGTTCTGTTCTAAGGTAGAGCAAATCAGTTCTAATCTAGGACTATTACTGTCGACCTATTGTAACCCGTCCATGAGAAGAAGTATGAATTCTTTTCCCCTTGTGTTGGAGGTCAAGAATGTTCCCATCTGGCCCCCTAAAGGCTCAGTGAGAAATGCAGCATCAAAGAGGAGGACAGGTGTTTGGTTTTTCTAATTCAGGTAACATTTTTCTAAGATTCCATTTTATTTAGTTCTTGTGAAAGGTTCTGGATTAGCAGTCCCGGAGAAGAGAACCCTCAGTTTACCCCCATGGAGTAGACAAAGCATGGGCAGTGGCAGTGCAAGCATCATCATACTTTCTGCTAATGTACCCCCTGCCTGACATGGAGGCAAAACCTATAAGAGTGATGAGCCAGTTCAGGATTCTTTCAGTCTTTAGTTTCCTTTCTGAGACAGCCTATTAGTAATTAATACCAGCTATAGTGGTGGGAGGTGTTGTGATCGCCTTTTTGTGGTCTGTGATGAAGACATCCATCCTCTGGGAACTGGAAAAAGCCCTACAAACTTGCTCCACCTGGGTCATCAAACAGCCATCAGATGGTAACACATTTCAATTACTGCTGACTTGTGCTGGATTTGAATGTATGAGTTAGCTATGGAAAGTTCTATAGTCCACGAGCAACAGATTGAGTTATCTAGCCAGTCAAAAGAATTAGAAATTATTTAAATAGAAGGAGCTGCAGTCACACTAGCTGGTGTGGAAAAGCATAAAGTAGGCAACTCTGATGCGTCAGAATATAAACCAAAGTTTAATTGCCTGAGGTTATGAAAAAAAATCTTCTACTCAAGTTATGCCATAATTGTCCGCAATGGGTTTTTTCTCTTTCCTCTGAAACATCAGTCTACATTAACTAAAACAGGAAGTGCCAACATCCTCACGGGTGGTGATTTCAAAGATACATAACTTCATTTCATTTGGATTTTTCATAGCCCACATAAAAACAATATCTAGTGCTTTTCCTCAGTAGGTCTGAGGTCAGTATCTGTCTTATTATACCCAGTTTGCGGCGGTGCACACACGGGAAGTGGCTTCCCAAGCTTACCCAGCGTGCTACTGGCAAAGCTGGAAATGGATCCAGAAGTCCTGAGTCCAGTCCAGTGCTCTGTCTGCTAGGCCACATTTGCCAAGGTAATTAATATCATTTGAATATACCCCTACACAGCCATGTTTTTAATAACAGTTTAAATTAGTAATATAATTAACAATTTAATTAATACAAGTTAAGATTTTGTCTAAACAACAAAGTAAAAGAAGCAGAGGCAAAAAGGCATCCTTTAAAAAATGGAAGTTAAATCTTATTGAGGAAAATAGAAAGGAGCATAAACTTTAGGCAAGTGAAGTCTAAAAATATAATTAGGAAGGCCAAAAAAGAATCTGAAGAACAGCTAGCCAAAGACTCAAAAAGTAACAGCAAACATTTTTTTAAGTGCATCAGAAGCAGGAAGCCTGCTAAATAACCAGTGGGGCCACTGGACGATAGAGATGCTAAAGGAGCACTCAAGTAAGATGAGGCAATTGCGGAAAAACAAAGTGAATTATTTGCATCTGTCTTCAGGGTTGAGCATGTGAGGGAGATTCCCACACCTGAGCCATTCTTTTTAGGTGACAAATCTGAGGAACTGTCCCAGATTGAGGTGACATTAGAGGAGATTTTAGCACAAATTCATAATTTTACCAGCAATAAGTCACCAGGACCAGATAGTATTCATCCAAGAGTTCTGAAGGAACTCAAATGCGAAATTGCAGAACTACTAACTGTGGTTTGTAACCTATCAGTGGAATCAGCTTCTGTACCAGATGACTGGCAGATAGCTAATGTGACGTCAGTTTTTAAAAAAGACTCCAGAGGCAATCCTGGCAATTACTGGCCGGCAAATCTAACTTCAGTACCGGGCAAACTGGTCAAAACGAGGGGAAAGAACAGAATTGTCTGACACATAGATGAACATGATTTGTTTGGGAAGAGTCAACATGTTTTTTGTAAAGTGAAATCATGCCTCATCAATCTACTAGAATTCTTTGAGGGGGTCAACAAGCATGTGGGCAAGGGTGATACAGTGGATATACTGTATTTAGATTTTCAGAAAACATTTGACATAGTCGCTCACCAACGGCTCTTAAGCAAAGTAAGCTGTCATGGGATAAGTGGGAAGGTCCCCGCATGGATCAGTAACTGGTTAAAAGATAGGAATCAAAGGATAGTATTAAATTATCAGTTTTCAGAATGGAGAGAAGGAAACAATTTGTCCACCAGGGATCTGTACTGGGTTTAGTGCTGTTCAACATATCATTCATAAGTGATCTGGAAAATGGGGTAAACAGGGAGGTGGCAAAATTTACAGATGATACAAAGCTACTCAAGATAGTTAAGTTCCAGGCAGACTGCAAAGAGCTACAGAAGGTGACTGGACAACAAAATGGCAGATGAAATTCAATGCTGATAAATGCAAAGTAATGCACATTGGAAAACATAATCCCAACTATACATATAAAGTGTTGAGGTCTAAATTAGCTGTTACCACTCAAGAAAGAAATCTTAGAGTCATTGTGGATAGTTCTCTGAAAACACTCAATGTGTAGTGAAAGTCAAAAAAGCTAACAGAATTAGGGAATCTTTAGGAAAGGGATAGATAATAAGACAGAAAATATATTGCCTCTATATAAATCCATGGTACATCCACATCTTGAATACTGTGTACAGATCAAGTCTCCCCATCTGAAAGAAGATATATTGGAATTGGAAAAGGTACAGAAAAGGGCAACAAAAATGATTAGTGCTATGGAACAGCTTCCATATGAGGAGAGATTAATAAGAGTGGAACTCTTCAGCTTGGAAAAGAGACAACTAAGTGGGGGCATGATAGAAGTCTATAAAATTATGACTGGTGTGGAGAAAGTAAATAAGTTTTATTTACTCCTCATAACACAAGGACTCGGGTAACCAAATAAAATTAATAGGCACAGTCAACCTGCAGAACTCCTGGCCAGGGGATGTTATGAAGGCCAAGACTATAACAGGGTTCAAAGAAGAACTAGATAACTTAATGGAGGATAGGTCCATCAATGGCTATTAGCCAGGATAGCAGGAATGCAAAGCCATGCTCTGAAGTGTGCCTAACCTCCGTTGCCAGAAGCTGGGAATGGGCAACAGGGGATGGATCACTTGATGACCTAGTATGACTTGCCTCTAAGATACATATAAGAACAATCAATGAGCTCTCATCCTAGGAGATACTTGACATCAGCTGTTTGGGGTTTTTAAAGTCGTGATTTTTGCCACACTGTGTTCATTTAAAAATGCTCATAAACTGAGGAACAAAAGTGAGAAGCCCCACAATGAGGAGGCATGATTCACACCTGCATTCCAGTTAAATCTTCCTCTCTTGATACTCTGACCACACCTCTCCCAGCTTTATGTCCTTCAGGGGCTGTCATTCATCTACATTACGTCTCATCTTCACTTTCAAATCTCTGTGTAATACTCCTCTATCTGTAGGTCTCCTTTCTCCTTTTCCGATTTCTCATGCGGCCTGGTCTGTCCCTAAGCCACACACCTCAATGCCCCACTTTCCCCTGCATGTCTCTTGCCATGCCATCTTTTACACCTGGAACTTGGACTTGTGCTCCAATTGATCACCCTCTCTGTTTTTAAATCCCTCCTAAAACTCTATCAGTGTTAATCAAACTTACATATCACTGAGGGTAATGATATTGCTGTGACCTGCATGCATTTAAGATTAGACCATCCACTGAGTTTCTGAACTGCATGTGGGATTTAAAAAGTCAACACCTTTGGGCCCGGGCTTGTATTTTCTATGTTTCATAAAAGTAGTGCACAATCCTCAGTAAATAAAAGTAACAAATATTTGCTCATGCACACTGCACCTACAGCATAGCTGAGCCTGTCCTGAGAGGACAGATGAAAAGGCTAGTGAGAGAAGAAATCCTTCTTGTTGATGATAGATTCACCACAATCCTAGAAGTGCTGCTAGGACAACTACATCAATACCACCAGGAAAGGACACAACAGGAGATAAGAAGACACATTTTTCCAAACAAGGTCAAATGATCTGATTTTTACTAGTTGCTGAGCACTGTAACTCTCACAAATGAGAGCAAAATACTTACCAAACAGTCCTCAGGAACATAAGAATGGCCATACTGGGTCAGACCAAAGCTCCATCTAGCCCAGTATCCTGTCTTCCAACAGTGGCTAATGCCAGGTGCCCCAGAGGGAATGAACAGAACATGTACTCATCAAGTGATCCATCCCCTGTCAGCCATTCCCAGCTTCTGGCAAACGGAGGCTAGGGACACCATCCCTGCTCATCCTGGCTAATAGCTATTGATTGACCTATCCTCCATGAACTTATCTAGTTCGTTTTTGAATCCAGTTATAGTCTCCACAACATCCTCTGGAGAAAAGTTCCACGGGTTGACCAGTGTCAAAGCAACAGAAAGAACTGCCCTTGATCTGTAGCAGTACTCTAATGTAAAAGATACTAGAATGGGGTCTCCAGGGGAAAATGCACTGATTTCAGGCAAATTCTGGTGAAAAGAAAAATTTCACAGGAGACTGGAAGAAGCTAGGGGCCTTCCCAGCAGCTGTGAAAGTATTGGTAGTGGTGAGAGAGGGATGGCTCTGCCAGGGCTCCATTGGGGGTGTAACCAGGAGTGTAGGTTTGATCAGGTTCAGAATGACAACTGAGTTCTATATCATAAGGATCACAATCTTTTCAGGCCAATGTAGCAGCTTAGTAGCCTAATAACTCAACCCCAATTCAGCAGTCTAACCCTGTAGTGAACAGCTGGGTAGAGCAACATCTCTAAATGAGGAGTGTAGGGCTCTGACCAATACAGTTTGAGGCCCCAGTTCTGGAAAGCATTTAAGCACATAATCAGTTTGTTGACCCCCAGAAGGATCCCCCTGGCACTGAGCTGATCCTCACATGGCTGGATCCACTGGCTCTACAGCCAGAATCCACTTGCAGGCCAACATAAAGCACAGTCTGGCCCTATTGCCAACTTCTGCCAGATCATGTACATGGGCAAGGGAAATATTTAGAGCTCTACTATTGTGGACTTGTCAGATTTTACAAATTAAAAAATGTTCACTATTTTCTTCTTTGCTTGGGAAACTGTACCTGTTTTCTTCAAAGTGTGGGACTTCAGTTTAACCTACATGCAGCAATTTCACCTGGTAGAATGAGGGGGCCCTGCCCTACTTTGCCCAGGTGGGCCATGGTCATACAGGGTATTGTACAGCCCCCAACTCCTATTAGCGATTCTGTGGCTGAGGTTATGATACCAGGTTCCCATTTAGATACTAGGGGCCAAGAGGTAATATAGTGTCTCTTCCACCTTCCAGTCTCTGATGTATACATTATGCTGACTTAGATTAATTGAGACTCAGTTACACCCAATGTGGGCCTGATTCAGAGGTGATGAGTACAGGGGTGCATAGTACATATTAATATCGCTTATATAAGAATATATTGTACCCTAGTATTTTAGTAGATCTCTATTGATGTCAAAGAGCACTATTTTATGACTATTTATCATAATGAGGTTAGATAGCAGCAGTGTGCAGAACAGAGAGAAATATGGGCCTGATACTAGGGATGCAAATAGTTGGAAGGGAGAGATGAGGCATAGTTTTCATTCATCAGCATGAGCTCCAAATCAAATTCTGGCAAGACATCAGGAAGAGAGGTGCCCACATGGCAGACTCCTGGATCTGACCAGAACAGGAAGAGTGGAAAGATGATGTGACTCAGTACAGTACAAGGACACGCTGAGTGCTGCCTTTCCCAGACCTGAAGAAGAGCCCTGTGTAAGCTCAAGAGCTTGTCTCTTTCACAGACAGAAACTGGTCCAATAAAAGATATTAACTCATCCACTTTGTCTCTCTAAAATCGTGGGAGCAGCATGGGTACAGCAACACTGCAATCAATCCATTACAATGAGCCATAATCTGATCTCATGCCTGTGTGAATCCAGAGTATCTCTACTGGAATCCATTTACACCTATAGAACTGAGACTAGAATCTGGCCCTCTAATCTCAGAGAGGCCCCCTCAATGTTGCAGATGGTCTAAAATGAATATGTCTAGCTTGACATTCCTCAGAGCCTTTTATGCCAGGAGATCCTCCTCCATTATTTCACTGGGGCACTAGACAATCACGACTTGTGCTACAACTTTGCAGTCAAGGCCACTATTAGAAATGCATAGACAGCACTAATGAGCTAGCTTGTTTGTGTCAGTTTAATTCATGTCTGCCTGCAAGGATTCCGGGGAGAAAGAAAAAGTGAAGAAAGGACTAAAGGATCCTACCCAGGACCTGTTGGAATAAATCAGCCCATTTCTTTCCAATGGATTGCATCATGATGTACCTGCCTCTGTCTGACATGGTGCTTTCTTGAGCCCAAGTGAAAGGATTCCACCCCCACCCCATGTCAAGGAGCATGTTATAAAGGAAGTGTTTCTTTTAAGAGGTTTCGTTAACCTTGAGTTAGGATGACATGCCAGGAGACTCGTACAGGCTCAGCAGAGGCCTCTGACTGGAGCAAAAAAGCCCTTGTGCTCTCACATCATTGGTCTGAACAGCTATCAGGCTGAAATCTAAACCTAGCAGCCTGCCTGATGGGTGAGGGGATAAGGCTAAAATAAACAAGCTCCCTGTTCAGTTTTCCTGAGCCTAGATGGGAATGGCTTGCAATTATACAGCAAAACTTTGAACTGATCCTGACCATGGTGACAGCTCTCCACCTTTGCTAGAGCTAGTACTAGTGCTATGTGAGTAATTCCGAGTCCTACGTTTGGAAAGACTCAGGCTGCTCTGTTTGCTTTTACATCCTGATTCAGGAAAACAGTTAAGCACATGCTAAAATCTATCCTTATTTAGGACAGCACTTAAGTATATGCTTAACTTTAAGCACATGCTCATCACATCACTATCTCCTCCCCATTTATGCCAGCCTCTTCCTTCTAATTCTCCTGGAATCATGGCCGCACCACCCAGAGAAATGAGGAAATAAAAATAACTTATTTACATTAGAAATTACACTAAAACCCTCAGCTGAGCTACTAAGATGATCTCATGCCTGTTGGGACTTGTACAGCTATATCACTCATCCTTCCTCACCCTAAACCCTCCCTACTGTCTGTTAACTCCACTCACTATGGCCTCTACAATTGGATAGTAAACTCTCAAGGGCCAGAACTGTGTTTTTGTTTGTTCTGTCAAGTGCCCAGAACATGCTCGAGTGCTCTAAAAGTAATAACAATAATAACAAAAGATCTACTATGTGCTCTCCAGTGCAATGCTTTAACTAATGCTAATATCCATTTGCATCATGCCTCATATCACAAAGGATTTTGCAAACTTACACTGATATACAAACTCTACACAAAGGTCACTTTGTCTGCCCACCACTGCAATACAGGAATGATCATGCAGGAATGATTTACAGGGTACGTCTACACTACAGGATTATTCCAATTTTACATAAACTGGTTTTGTAAAACAGATTGTATAAAGTCGAGCGTACACGGCCACACTAAGCACATTAATTCATCGGTGTGCGTCCATGTACCGAGGCTAGCATCGATTTCCAGAGCGTTGCACTGTGGGTAGTTAGCCCATAGCTATCCCATAGTTCCCGCAGTCTCCCCCGCCCCTTGGAATTCTGGGTTGAGATCCCAGTGCCTGATGGGGCAAAAAAAACTGTCGCGAGTGGTTCTGGGTACAGCCTCACCCCTCCCTCCATGAAAGCAGCAGACAACCATTTCGTGCCTTTTTTCCTGGATGAACTGTGCAAACGCCATAGCACAGCAAGCGTGGACCCTGCTCAGATCAAGACCGCAATCGTAGACGTTGTAAACACCTCGCGCATTCTCGTGCAGTCTATGCTGAACCAGGACCTGCAAAGCCAGGCAAGGAGGAGGCAGCTACAGCAGCGCGGTGATGAGAGTGATGAGGACATGGACACAGAATTCTCTCAAACCGCGGGCCGCTGCGCTTTGGAGATCATGCTGGTAATGGGGCAGGTTCTAGCCATTGAAACCCAATTTTGAGCCCCAGAAACAAGCACAGACTGGTGGGACTGCATAGTTTTGCAGGTTTGGGACGATTCGCAGTGACTGCGAAACTTTCGCATGCGTAAGGACACTTTCATGGAACTTTGTGACTTGCTTTCCCCTGCCCTGAAACGCCAGAATACCAAGATGAGAGCAGCCCTCACAGTTGAGAAGTGAGTGGCAATAGCCCTCTGGAAGCTTGCAACGCCAGACAGCTACCGGTCAGTCGGGAATCAATTTGGAGTGGGAAAATCTGCTGTGAGGGCTGCTGTGATGCAAGTAGCCAAAGCAATCATTAAGCTGCTGCTACGAAAGGTTGTGACTCTGGGAAACGTGCAGGTCATAGTGGATGGCTTTGCTGCAATGGGATTCCCTAACTGTGGTGGGGCGATAGATGGAACCCATATCTCTATCTTGGCACCAGAGCACCAGGACATCCAGTACGTAAACCGCAAGGGGTACTTTTCCATGGTGCTGCAAGCACTGGTGGATCACAAGGGACTTTTCACCAACATCCACGTGGGATGGCCAGGAAGGGTTCATGACGCTCACGTCATCAGGAACACTACCCTGTTTAAACGGCTGCAGCAAGGGAATTACTTCCCAGACCAGAAAATAACAGTAGGGGATGTTGAAATGCCTGTAGTTATCCTGGAGGACCCAGCCTACCCCTTGATGCCATGGCTCATGAAGCCATACACAGGCAGCCTGGACAGTAGTCAGGAGTTGTTCAACTACAGGCTGAGCAAGTGCAGAATGGTGGTAGAATGTGCATTTGGCCGTTTAAAGGCTCGCTGGCGCACATTACTGACTTGCTCAGACCTCAGCCAAACCAATGTCTCCATTGTTATTGCTACTTGCTGTGTGCTCCACAATCTGTGTGAGAGTAAGGGGGAGACCTTTATGGGAGGCTGAGGCAAATCACCTGGCAGCTGATTTCACGCAGCCAACACCAGGGCAATTAGAAGAGCACACCAGGAAGCTGTGCGCATCAGAGAAGCTTTGAAAACAAGTTTCATCACAGGCCAGGGTTCGGTGTGACTGCTGTGTTTGTTTCCCCTTGATGAATCCCTCCCCGTTGATTGACTCATTCCCTGTAAGCAACCCACCCTCCCCCTTCGATTACAGCCTGCTTAAGCAAATAAATTCACTATCGTTTAACAATCATGTATTATTTACTAATTCATTATAAAAAGAGGGAGAGAACTGACAAGGTAGCCCAGGTGTGGTTTGGGAGGAGGATAGGAGGGAAGGAAAAGGCCACTAAAAAAATTTCAAAGTAATGACAGCCTTTTGGTTGGGCTGTCCACGGGGGTGGAGTGGGCGGGTGCACGGAGCCTCCCCCCGGGCATTCTTACACGTCTGAGTGAGGAGAGTATGGAACATGTTGAGGGGTGAGGGTGGTTACACAGGGGCTGCAGCGGCACTCTGTGATCCTGCTGCTGTTCCTGAAGCTCCACCAGACGTCGGAGGATGTCAGTTTGATCACGCAGCAGCCCCAGTGTTGCATCCTGCCACTGCTGATCTTCCTGCCTACACCTCTGATCTTCCTGCCGCCACCTCTCATCTCGAGTATCCCAGCTGTCCTCACGTTCACTGGCATCCTTCCTGTAATTTGATACCACATCCTTCCATTCATTCAGATGAGCTCTTTCATTGTGGGTCACTTTCATGATTTCCGAGAACATTTCGTCTCGCATCTTTTTTCCTCTGCCTTATCTGAGATAGCCTTCGGGTTGGAGTAGGGAGGCTTGAAAAATTTGCAGCTGCATGAGGGAGGGAAAAAAGGGAGAGAAGTATTTAAAAAGATACATTTTACAGAACAATGCTTATACTCTTTCATGGTGAACAACACTATTTACCTTACATAGCACATGTGATTTCACTACAAGGTCGCATTTTGGATCTTAATATTGAGTGCCTGCGGCTCTGGTGTTAGAGATCTCACAGACGCAGGTCCAGGCAGCAGAATTCAGCTTGCATGAGGCCATGGTAAGCCATTGTCTTTCGGCTTCTGCAGCCTTCATATACACAGTGCCCTCCTTTCCCAAATACCAAGCAAATTTCATTCAGTGCTGCTTCTTTCCTGTTAACATGCAGCAGCAGAAACCACTCCCCACCATCCAATTCTCTGGGATGATCGCTTTACCCCTCCCCCCACGGCGTAGCAGGTATCATGGAAGATCACTGCTAAACACCCCCCTTCGCACCCCATCGTGTGGCTAGTAGCAGGGAAAATCCCTGCTAGCCAAACGCGAAATAGCTCAGCGCCATTCCCCCCCCTCCACTCCCACTGCTTGGCTACCTGTAAGGAAGGATTTCTTTTAAGCAACAGGCAAATAGCTCAGTAGGAATGGCCATCCCTGTCCCCTTAATTAAATTCTTGAATTTCAACCAGGTTACCATGAACGATATCACTCTCCTGAGGATGACACAGCGAGATAAAGAACGGATGTTGCTTGAATGCCAGCCATCACCGGGACCATATGCAGCTAGGCTTTGTCATGCAATGATACCAGATTACTTGCTACATGCATGGCGTGGTCAAGTGTCCTACCATGGAGGACGGAATAAGGCTGCCCTGCCCAGAAACCTTCTGCAAAGGTTTTTGGAGTACCTCCAGGAGAGCTTCATGGAGATGTCCCTGGAGGATTTCCGCTCCATCCCCAGACATGTTAACAGACTTTTCCAATAACTGTACTGGCCGCGAATGCATCCCAAGTCCTCAGGGCAAATTAATCATTAAAAAATTTTTGCTTTTAAACCATCTTTTATATTTACAAAGATACACTCACCAGAGGTCGCTTCCATGGCTCCATTGTCTGGGCTAGTGGCTTGGGAGGGCTGGGAGGGTAATTCCATCAGGGTGAGAAAAAGTTCCTGGCTGTTGGGGAGAACGGAGTGCTGTGTGCTCTCTGCAAGCTCGTCCTCCTCTTCCTCCTCCTCCTCTTCCCCGTCCACAGAATCCTCAGCCATGGCTGAGATTACAACCCCCACCTCGGAATCCACGGACGGGGTGGGGTAGTGGTGGCAGACCCCCCTAAAATTGCATGCAGCTCAACGTAGAAGCGGCATGTTTTCGGCCCTGCCTCGGACCTTCCATTTGCTTCTTTGGTTTTCTGGTAGGCTTGTCTGAACTCCTTAACTTTCACTCTGCACTGCACTGAGTCCCTGGTGTGGCCTTTCTCCATCATGGCCTTGGAAATTTTTTCAAATGTTTTTTCATTTCATCTTTTGGAACGGAGTTCTGTTAGCATGGAATCCTCTCCCCATATAGCGATCAGATCCAGTACCTCCCTTGCGGTCCATGCTGCAGCTCTTTTTTGATTCTCAGGAGACTGCATTGTTACCTGTGCTGATGAGTTCTGAGTGGTCACCTGTGCTGGTGAGTGCTCCACCCTGGCCAAACAGGAAATGAAATTCAAAAGTTCGCGGGGCTTTTCCTGTCTACCTGGCCAGTGCATCCGAGCTCAGATTGCTTTCCAGAGCGGTCACAGTGGTGCATTGTGGGATACCACCCGGAGGCCAATACCATCAATCTGCGGCCACGCTAATCCTAATCCGACATGGCAATACCGATTTCAGTGCTACTCCTCTCATTGGGGAGGAGTACAGAAACCTGTTTTAAGAGCCCTTTATAGCGATATAAAGGGTCTCGTTGTGTGGATGGGTGCAGGGTTAAATCGGTTTAACACTACTAAAATTGGTTTAAACGCGTAGTGTAGGCCAGGCCACAGAGAGGAATCTCTAAGAATTTCAACTTGCAGAGTGTCCTATTCATTCCTCCATAGGGAGGCAGGGTTTTGCCCCATGCACTCCCAATGGGAATTCCATGCCTAATGCGCCAATCCCCTAAGATTTTCTTTGGATCTCTCGGGATCTTCAGGAGGCAAAGATATCCACACACTGCACTTGGCCTCAGCCTCACAGATCTCCCCCAGCTCCTGAGTAGCACAGTTCATCCAAAAGGAGTGTTCCTAGAGACCTTCCTAGATATGACAGTGATAGTTATCTGATGATTTTCTATAGCCTATGTCCTTACCATGGCTTCCCCCAGAAATTCCTATGGCATGGAAGAGGAAACACCATAAGTCAATACTGACTTCTCCTGGAGTCCCTCATAGGGGCAGGGAGGAGAATACAGAGAGTTCCAGTTGGCTTCCCTTCCCCATCCACAACCATCCCTCCAGCCCTCCAGGCTTGGAACCCTTCCAAGGATGCAGAGTGGAGTTGAGGACTCTAAAGCCTTCTCCATGATAAAGAAGCCTATTTCCCAGCACTCAATGTATAAACTCTTGGGAAAGGAAGGTAAATTCCCACCGGCCTCTGTCTTTTAAACTTCTGCTGCTTCCTTTCCCCTGCCGCAATTTAGCGTTTCTCATTGAGTCAAATGAAACCTTCCCATAGGCAAACTCTCCTGTCATCTTCTCCAAGGTCTCTGACATTAGTTTATACACCTAGAGCCAATCCCATTTTGACACAATCTTGCAGGTTATTGTGTCCTCCTGCCTTCTTTTGACAGAATTGAAATTTTAACTTTCACTTAGGTGCAATAATAACTCACTCTTAACCCCTGCAGTCAAGCCTTCTCATGTGCCTTTTCTTTTTCTACTGTAGACACAATTCATAATGATACACTTAAGTCATGGTAAATGGCCATAGAATTCTTCTGGGCAACCAAATGACAGCCACATTAGCACCAGATGAACTCAGAAAGTTTATTGTTATTACAATGAATACCAAAGTGAATTAAGAATGACTGATCAGCCACTTATCGTGACTTGACCCAAAAAATAAAATTTTATTTTTGTGAGGCCTGGGGGAATGCCAGAGGAAAAGCAACAAAAAACTGCTCTGCTCTTTTAAGAAGATTTCTTTAAAAAATTGATTAACCTCATGATGTCCCTTGAATGTTAAAGAAACAAAGCTATTCGCTATTTTCACGATCATTGTATTAACCCAAGGGGACAGCTATGGAAATAACTTGGAAGTGTCACAGGGCAATCAATCAGTTCCTTATGGTTAAGAATGATTTAAGCTATAGTACCAAAGATATTAATAAAACTAATGGGGCATTTTAAATTGTGCTGAAAGATAGGATCGCATTTAGTCAGGAGAAAGTCAAGAATAAAGTGCTATGCCCAAAGTTCCTTATGCCTGGCCAGGAGGTAAAGGTTAGGAGATTCAAATGTCTGCATTTTCCTTGGTGTGGAATGCCCCTGCTGTCCCTGGAAAAAAGCAGGAACTCTTATTGAAAAGATTATCTTCCCCATCAATAATCCCCCTCTAAGATTTTTTTATTAGCAACCCCCATGGCAAAACCTGACATATTTACAGCTTGTAGTAAACTTTATGTATCTGCAACAATATTAATAATAGAGAGCCAGTGACCACAGCAAATCATTCAAGCTTTCAAAAAGTGAAAGCTTAGCTGTATTGAAAAAAGAGAGCCATGACAAGTTTGAAATCCTTTCCAAACACCCCCTCTGAAAAGAGAACTTTACCAAGATGAAAAAAGTGTGTTGGAGGATTGGAAACATAAGAATACATATCTTTTTTTTAAAAAAACAAGCCTGATATCACAGGCTGAGGCTGAGCTGAGACAGAAACCTGATCTTTTACATGGAATGGGTAACATTTGGGTCTGTTTTACACGAATTGCTCCAAGCTGTTTTGGTTAGAAATGTATAGATTTTAAGGTAAGGCGTACCATATAGGCAGTGCAGGTCATACCCACTTTTGGAACAAGTTCCCCCATTACTTTTCAGCTGAAAAAGGTAGGGTTCGAACTCTTCTTTCCTTGCTGGGAAACTTCATTTCTTTTAACACGGAGATGAATCAGGCAAAGGGACACTTGCATTTCCAGTGCCTGATTGCACTTTTCATCACTCTGTTAGTTCACTGCCTTTCTTCCTCTCCCCTCTTATGAACTATCTAATTTTAGTCATAAACCTGCAGGAATTTTTGGTTATGGTTATTTCTTCCTTTTAAAACAATGCTTTTTTTTTTTTTTGCTTTTTTTTTTTTTTAATTCTACAAACCCTTCTGTGGTGGGAAGAAAATGTGCAACGTAAAAAGCTCAGAATAATATTTTAGAAGAGATAAAATGTAAATATTCCAATTCTTTTTATTTGCTTTTCATTCTAAGCAATTCAATGGTCCAGTATCATTTATTTTTAATTAAATATCATCTATATTTATTCAATCATTTCCTGGTTTCTTAACTGAGAAATGGAATATTTTAATGCTCATTCAGTTTTTAAAAATGGATTTTTATTATATTTGGGTTCATTGTTTGTGTCTATATTTATGTTGCTTGGAAAAGGAAATATTCATGGTTATAAAAATTTAAATAATATTTTGAAACTAGAAATACCAAATATACAGTAATAATGTAAACAGGAATTATAACAGCTTTCTTCAAAGGTTTTTTGTTGTTTGTTTTTAGTAAGAGGCAGTTTCTGGTATATCACTACAAAAAGCAAGAACTAGTTTAATGTTGTTTTTATTATTATATCATGGTAGTTCCATACTATTCTTAAACTGAACATTCAAAAACAGTCAAGACAAACATTTCCATTTATTGATGAAGAATTAAAAATTTATCCCATTCAGCATTACCTCTGAAAACTGTAGCAGTAAAAATTATAAGAATCCAATCAATATTTTAAATGTTTAACTCAGGATTACTTAGTTTATTTCTCTTAGTAATTATATAGATGGGTTTTTAAATATTTAATTAAAATAAAATGTCTTAAAGCATAAAATTCTAACTAGCATTCAGATTATTCGTGTTCAGGATAGAATCAATCATGGCTTTATTATATGCTACAGTAATACTATGAAATTTCTTTGCTGCACACTAATTTTTGTTTTCAGTCTGTCTATTTTCTTTGATATGAGTATATATTTGAATGACAATGTGTATACAGATAGAGAGATAAAAATATACAATCACATATGTATGTATGTCTAGGCACACGGTGTGGCTTGATTCTAAAGTGAGAACAAGGAAAATATTCAAGAACATGTTATATAAATCTCACCTTTTAAAACCATTGGGTTTTACAATTAACATTTGTGAGCTTTGCACATAAAGACGTCCCAAAGATTGTGCCTTCAGATTTTTATCTGTATCAGCCATTGTTTTTTCTCCTAATATGAGGGCAAATCACTTTTGATTTTTATTTGTTTTGTTTCACCAGTTCTCTCCTTCAGTATTTTCAGCAAGTCTGTTCTTCTGCTCTGCAGTGTTTGGGTTCTTTGCTTACTTGCTTCTTTTGTGGGGGGCATTGTTTGTTTTTTTTGTTTTTGTTTTGTTCTGTTGTTTGTTTTTATTTTCCTCCTTATCTGGATGATATTTAATCCAGCTATCTGCAGAAAAATATATAGATTGCTGAAAAGAGGGGGAAATAATTCCCATCTTTAAAATAAAAATCATATAGACAACAAAGCTTTGGTGTCTAAAACCTACTCAAAATTTTAAATATCTAGAGATTTGAGAAAAAAATCATCTAGTTTCTTCTTACTTGGCTTTCTCTTAAATATCACATTTATTTATATTACTTATTATTATTATTATTATTATGTTCTGATACCTCTTCAAAACTAGGTTGCACTGATTGTTCCCTAACATTTCATACTAATTAGCTAAACCTCAAAAAAGAAATTGTTCTTTAGAAGTTTTCACTTTAATAATTGTGCCAGATTTGAAAATGAAGATGTTTACACTTCAGAATCTACAATACTTAGATTTTAAAATTTAAATAGCCTTCTTTAAAGCAAGCATCATTATTCTTAATGATATTAAGATTTAGAATATTTTTGGATATTTGACAATTTTTAAAGACTGCATCCTTACACACTTAATATATATAAAATATTATGGGGGTAATGTGTATACATGCATACATACATACACACAGACCCCTACCCTAAAGACAGATTATAAACTGCACAATGTTGACAGCTAGCAAGAAAATTATATGTGGGGAAAGCACTTTACATCCTAGCCTAGGGACAGAGGTGTTCTTAATAATAAACAAGGAAAACATTTTAAAATGTTTTCTTTAAATTAAGAATCAAACAGAATTGTTTTAATGAATATCTCGAGTTGGAGAGTAACTTACAAGCTTCAGTTTGCTCCTACTATAACAAAATTTCCTTTGTGGTTTCCCATGTAAGATCAAAAGGAGTCAATTAACTTTTGTATAAGGTAAACAAACTTGTAACTTGAAATATCCTTTTGAATTATCTGGGCTGTGGAGTCAGGGCTTTTCTGTGTTGTGTCTCTTGTTTTTATATTACAGACATTTTCCACAGTGCTGGGGAAGGGACACTAGTGTGCCTGTCTGGTATGGGATGCTGGGGGTCATTGCTGTTTTACAGCAAACTAAATATTTAAATCCAAATGCTGTAATCCTGCCAAACTGAGAGCATTTGGAAGATTAATAGAATATTGTTCTGATAATATGAATTCATTCTCCAAAATCCTCTATAAGTGGAGCCTTAGTCACAAAGAAACATACTGCAGGGACTGCAGGAAAGCTGGATGTTCAGAAAGAACAGAAAGAGATGAGATAAGGGATCTGAGTTTATTTTCAGTAAAGCCCAGGTATGAGTATTCTCTTTGCTGAAAGGAATGGGGGAGAGAGGCCTTTACATACCTTTATATACCTTTTCTAGCCAGCAAGAACTGGCTGACAGAAGAGACTGAGTTCGAATCATTCTGAGCATCCAGGGAAAGCTACCACTGGCAAGGCATGTTGCTTCCCAATGGGTTTTATTATTATTATTATTTATATTAAAGAAGTGCTTTGAGGTCCCAGGAACCTTATTGTGCTAGATGCTGTAGGCATGCAATAGTAAAAAACCATCCCTGTCCCCAAAAGAGCCTGCAACAAGCAAGACAATGGAGGGATGAGAGAAGGGAAGTACTGCTATAGTCTTTTGCAGATGGGGAATTGAGGAAAGGGGAGACCAAGTGACTTGCCCATGGTCACCCAGGAAATCTGTGGCAAAGCTTAAAACTGAACCCAGCTCTCCTGAGTCCCACAACAGTGCTTTAAACCCAAGGCTATCTTTCCTCATTTAACACTTCAGCTGGGTCTTACAGGATAATATAGTCTGAAACTGCTTCCTAAAGGTGACCTGGAAAGGATTTATTCGAACAGGTATTTAAAATGTTTTGGGGGCCTGGAAACTCTGTCTGTCTCTTCCGGTACTTTTCTAGCTCACATCACCATAGTATCTTTGCCCTCTATTCTGAAAACTGATTCAAAGAGCTCCCTGAAGCAAATGAGGCTCCATCGGCTTGGAGAAGTGGGGCTTTTATTAAAGTTTCCACATCTCTGGCCCATAAGTCAAGGACTGAAAAAACAGCGTAGACACTTCAGCAGTGGGTACTAGAGAAAATCCTAAACCAGGTAGAAAACTCCCAGGATGTATGACTGAGACATCCAAGTAGTCCTTCAGCAAAATCATTGATTGCAAGACTTGGCATTCCTGGTATTTCTAACAGTAGGCAGAGAAGGAAAGGAAAGCAGAAGAAAACCTTTGAACAAAAAACGTCTCAAGTGTTCTTCATACATCATAATACAGAAGCAAATTAAAAGGGAGGGAGGGGCACAAAACAAGTCCCTCCTCCTCTTTGCTGGGTACTATGAACCTTGCTCTCTTTCACCTCCATCTGAATATTTACTCCAAAATGTCTTTTGCTATGTTATATGTGAAACCATTGCATTGCATCCCTAATTAGAACAAAACAGATCTAAGGAAGCTTGTTACGGTGAACAGCCTAATGCAGCTTTGCTATATTATCAAACATATCTACTGGGCCAGGCGTAACCATTTGCTTGCCTAGGATGATGATGGGGAGAAAAATGGAATGCCATATGCCATTTGCCCAGGCAGGGTAACATAATGCAAGTTTGTTTGATGGTGATTGCAGTCTTGCAGTGTGGTTTCTTGTGTAATTGGACCTGGGTTTAAGTCTTACCTTCTTTATCCTTAACAGATGTAAAGTTACTGTGGTTTGAGGTCACTGACTGTATTGGTAGATATGAATTGTAGAAAGCAATCATCCCAAAGGGAAAAGGAATGGGGTTTTTTGGAGCTTAATAGTTATGTTTAAGCTTATGTTTACCCATTTTATCTTTGAAAGTGCCACTGAGATTAATTCTCCCTTAGGTACAGCAGAAAGCTGTTGATTTTTCTTTTTTAATCAAACCCTAGCCAGTGCTTTCTGTTTCTCTAACTGCAAATTGAAATTAAATTGTCCATTGGGGAGAAAAGCAGCAGCCCTTCCCAGTTTGCTAGCTCAAGCTAACAGAAGAGTTTTTTGGAGTTGCACTCTCCCTTTACTCTTGATTTAGCAGTAGTATTCAAGTAGTGTCCACAGTGTGCTGGAGAAAGACACAATCCCTGCCTTAAATAGCTTCCAATCTAAGTAAATGTGATAACTTCTTGAGTGAAGTTCTGGGGGTACCTCTCCCCTGCTGTTGCCAGTTTTCTTTACTTGTATTGCTAGTCTAGAACAAAGAAACCAAGTCTACAAACCCTTTACTAATACCAAGTAACCTACGTTTGTATCATTTGTCTCAATGACTTCAGGGACTGCTCATGCATGTGTAAGAACTACTCTCATCCAAATCAGGAGCCTAGATGTTATGGTGCTGGAAGCATTTAAAATGTTTAAACAGAGCAGCAGTCACTAACATATAGCACCCAGTCCTTCAGTATATTGAGTCTCCGAACTCCCCAGTGACTTGAGTGGAAGCTGAGGGCATTCAGTACCTCTCATGAGGTGCTCAGCTACATGTTTCAAGGTCAGATTTAGGAGTGAGTTCATTTGTATTCACAATAGCTTTCTTAGTTTTCATCTCATCTCATTGATGGGCACCAAAGAAATATCTTAGACTGGTAGATTGTCTGGTAGATTCCAGGATAAGGATGTGAGCCACAAATTTCAATCCTGTATTTATTTTAATATAAGGATCACAAAGCACTTCATAAACTATACTGACCGCTGAAATGCAGTAATCTCTGGGATGGAGAGCAGTAGCTAGGGGAGACAACATGTTGTACAATAGTGGGAGAAGGGAAGATTTGGTCAAGGACATTGTGCAAGCTCCTGCTCTTACAAAAAATGTCCCCTGGGATCTCCAGTGTCTGCTCAGAACAGAGAGGACCTCACTTTTTAAAGTCCCATCAGAAAACTAAATAATGCTCCATTACCATGTGAAACCTTGTAGTGATCCCATCCCTGTCTCCCCTTCCCACCCACCCTGTTGTCCTGGAAACCATGAAGCCCTGCAGGTTTGGCCCTGCTGTGTGCTAGTGGGCCCTTATTGTCATTAATATTCATTCACTCACATTCATTTTCACACCAGTGTCATTTCACTGGCTGTAGTAAAGTTATTCCTGATTTACGCTAGTGTAAGTGAGATAATCATGAGGCCCTACATGATTTGTGTAGTTTTAATCCATCAGGTTATAAAAGCCCAGGTATTTCAAGGTTTCTGTCGGGCAAACCAGCCCGTAAGCCCTTCTTTGAGGATTTGAGGGTGCAGATAGAATGGGATGATGGTTATATATATATGACTGGGTTTTGATTTTAACTCTCAAGTGGGTTTAACTGCTAGAGTTTGGGGGGTGGGGTTGGGGGGAATTGAAGGGGGAAGGTCTGTTCCAAGGGGGACCTAATGGTTTCTTGGGGTCTTTAGAATAGACTTTTCTGATCATGTCACCAGTGATTGAAATTAAGACACCTCGCCCCTCCTTCCCCACCTCTTCCTGCCAGACCCCTTTGGCAGGGGAAATGAGTTAGTAATATTCACAGATCTCACTCATTAGCCTTTCCTGCAGGATTTCTGAAGTGCACCAAGTGAAAGAGGTGGGGGAGAAATAAAGAAAACCCACTTTATTGTGCTGATGCTCATAAATTCACTGTGGGGTGATTTACAGCAGTGGAGCGGAGCACCTAACTCAAGTCAATGCAAGAGGTTAATATGAAAGGTTAAGGAACTCGGATCTGGCTGATTTATGGTTGGTCTGTCGGCTTTTATCCTGACCACAGCTCTGCAACTGTAGCTTAGGACTCTACAAGGCACAACAGAGAGTGATGGTGTTTGGGAAAAAAAAAAGTGAATATAGACGTTATCCCTGCCTATAAAATAAAGGCCCAAAGTGCTTAAATGACCAGGAAGCTTTAGTATCATCACATGCTACTGCAGGGGGACTGCCACTCCTCTCTAACCTTTGTTTGGTTTAGGACAACTGACTATTCCCCATAATCTTTTGTACCCTGCGTTGCAGTTTAACCTAGTCGCTGTATAGTCATGCCTCAGCCATGTGAGTGTATTACTAGTCATCTCAATCGTTAAATATTTGTTTGCTCCAAGGGCCTTAGGAAAACCCTAGTGATGTCCAAGAGAGCCTTTGTCAGTGATCTCTGGATTAAGCTCCAAACCATCATGGCATCCTACGTCATCAAAAACAAATGCTGTTAAGAAGCTGTTGCAAAATATTCAGTCTGCTGCATCGAAGACCTGCAGAATCCAGAGACTAGTAAATATCCTTTTCCTTCTCAGATTGGCTGCCTTGACGTAAGATAATCAGGTTATTATTTGTTCGGTATTGCCTGGTTGGCAGAATATGATAAGCTAAGAACTCAGGATCTGGCTTAAGCACTTGCCTTGTGGATTGACTTCATTTCTACTGGCCTCTTACCAGCCTTGCAGTGAAGTGGTACACTCCCTTTCCAAGCTCTGGGAAGGATGTATGTGGCCATTGCTAAGTAGTGCCCTGTGGTATACTAAGGAGATAAAGTAAGAGGAAGAGAAAATGAGCAGGGTAGAAACAGAGGGCTGGATTTGTAGAGTTTCTCTAGATTTACACCACTGTAACAGAGAGCAGAATCTGTCTTAGTGTGATTACCACAGTGTGTTTGCAGGGGGCTGGGCAGGAGGCCTAGAAACACATCTCTACACTAATATTTCTCAGCAATCATCCAAACCCACAAGCAATACCCAGACCTATAAATCTTTTACTGGATTACAGAGGGTTGGCTTTACCTTCCCCACAACCCTTCCATTTGGCCATACACTGCTGGGGAATTAAGATTTATTTAAGACCGCACCTGTAACCATAAGTGTTGATTTCCCATTAAAGAGAAAGAGAGATTGAGAAATTAGGAGATTGTTTGATGGTTCTTGTCTTCTTCTTTTCCCAGCAATGCTGTAGTAATTCAATTGCCATGAGGACAGCATGGTGTTCTCCAGAATAATTTATTGAACCCATGTCAGTGTTAGTCTTTGCCCATACAATTCAAAAACACCATTCACATGACTTCCATTAGAGAGCTGCTTTCTCAACAGCTCCATTCCAATATGGCTTAGAAAGGATGTTCATTTACCAACTGGCCAGCAGCACAGAGGAGACAGTGTAACTGTCTGTTTACAAATGCTTTTCCCTTTACTTGCCAAGAATACACTCTGGGTCAAAAATAGCCTTTGGGTTTACATGGGTTGGTTAAACAAATCATAAAGCTTTTAACCCCATTTGAAACCCAAGTCTCCTGGGGATTTCTGATCAGAGAGCTTTGGGAAAGGCATTGTTTGTTTCTTAGCCATATAACTTTCATTTTTAGTCAATTACTGTAGAATTAATCAGGAGGATTTTTAATATCTGTATATTTAACTGCTAGTGGCTGCTGCTGTTTCTAGAGAAGAGGGAATATTAGGCTGATAATCAATATGAAAGAGACAATGAAATAAGTGAAAGTGAGAGATCAATTTTTCCTGCCCATGTCCACAGCTCCTCTGCAGTCCGTTAGGCAGGGAGCTTGGGAGGCTGGAAGGCTAGGTGGAAGAGATGAGGTTTGCATTTAGCTCTGAACATGCTGAGGTTAACGATCATTCTTATTTTATCTAACAGAAAGTTGCATAGTCTTGGTCCAGCTCTGTTGAAAGTTCTGACTCCCATAGGCACAGATCTCTCTCTTTTGGTCAGCAGCTTCATAGAATGAGCAAAATGTAGCTCTCATGGGAGGTCATTGTTATAGAGAGAGAGTGTGCGTCTTAGAGAGCTATTACCAGTCCCTGAAAGGGCTTTGGAAATCAAAACAGAGACCTTGAACTAACCTCTTTGTTCAATAAGGAGTCAATGCAGAGAGCAGAACACTGGGGTGATGTGTTCACAGTGACCTGAGCTGCCAAAGCGGTAGACTGATGTGTTTTATGCTACTTGGAGCTTTTTCAGTGATAGTGGCTTCATTCATATATATAATGAGTTGTTATAAACCAGCCTGGGAGTCACAAATGTGTGGATCACTATGGCCAGATCTGTGTCTGAAAGGATAAGGTGTGATCTTCCAGTCTCAAATGAAAGTGAGCATTTTATGCTGCCACAGCTATTTAGGAATTGAAAGTAAGAGAGAATTTAAGAGGACCCTTTCTTTGGACCACTTGAACAATCTCAGGGCAGAACCTGTTGGTAGAGGCATATATTGAGTTATATCATGTCCTTTGTGAGACTTGAAGCAAGCTGCATCACCTGTAGGGTTCTCCTCACTTACTTCTGGAATGCAGAAGCCATGATAACAGCACCAGCAATGCTACCTAACCATTTAGAGCTCATCAGTGAGGAATATAGTATCAATGTAATATACAGAAGCATTTAGATAGACAGAATGTAAATACCCATGTCAGATACCTGAGTTCTGTTCCGAGCTCTCTCAGGGACCTGCTGTGTGACCTTGGGCAGGACACTTCCCCTCGCTTTGCAAGCGTTTTCCATTTTGTACAATGGGAATAACTGTATTTGCATTCCTTTGGAAAGTGGTTTGACATCTGCAGCCAAGAAGTGCTAGACAAGAGCTAAGTATTATCATCCCACTGGACTCCCTGGTTCTTGCAAAAACTGCCCTGGGGTCTTTAAGGACTTTTACATCTTATCTAAAAGATAGCACCTCCAGCAGCACAGCATCCTGTTGCATCACACTGTGAAAATGGAGCTCAGTATCAATCATAAGAAAGACTGTCACAGAATAATCCACTCCCCTTCCTGCTGTGCATGGATGTCTCTTGGTATCTCCCATGCCCAAGCAGTAACTCAGCCTCACAGCTTGTAGTCCAGGGGGATACAGGTAGCAGCAAAATAGGTTTCACTAGAAGGTTTCATTGGGTTTTTGAACCTGAGACCTTGTATGTAATTTCACTTCAACCCCAGCCAGCACGGTACTCAAGTCCTTGTGAATGTGGTATCTATGAGTCTCTGCCTGGTTGTGTGGTTCAGTGAGCTCTTCCTTGCTGTTCATCCAAAAGCAAAACAAATGTGTGGATTCAGGGAGACTGCAGCATTTAAAATAAATCTCTTCCCATCTCCTCAAAAACTTTTTAAAAGTCTCATTTCACATGTTTACATTGTTTAAATTATATCACACACACCCACACCTCAGTGAACCTTATCCTCAAGAGCTGCCTGGATTGTGAGGTGGATGGGTGCAGATGGAACTGAAGTACACCACTCCAGCTGTCCAGAATTACATGTTATTCCCATTCTCCGTGTAACAATAATGTTAACACAATAAAAAAAAGTGCTAATATCAAATGAAATGCTGAGCATCTTGGAACTGTAATAGTCCACTGGGTCAACTTGAGGGTCTTAGAGAATGTTTCCTTCGTGCTGCTCAATACTTTGAGGAGAAACTTCCTCTCTTCTCCTAACATTTTGTAGTTTCTCATAAAATAAAAAAATATAGCAGATGAAGGCCTCCCTTGAGTTGGAAGATGGGAATAAATATAACGGGTAAGTGCTAGGATCCTGTGTCTTGAACTCTGTCTGCAACAGGGATGTCAAACTCCTGGCCCACGAGGTGAATCCAGCCTGGTGGCTGTATTTATTAGAATAGGTCAAATGTTCCAAATAACTTTAACTGAAAAAAAATGATTGTGCAAATGTTCCTGCTATTCATTGCAAAACACATTTGATAAATAGTATTTTCCCAGCTCTAATACTTATGAGTCCTGCTTAACAGATTCAGGGTTTGCGGCATTTAAGCTTCTATTTTTAAAAATATAGTAAATAATTTAAAAAGAGGGACCAGATCCTTAGCTAGTGCAAATCCGTCTCGTTTCACTAATTTTCAAGCCCTCCTGGTTGTGAAGATTGCAGATGTGACCATGGCCTAGAACTGTCTTCAACAGCCTCAAAAACAGCTACAAGAGATCTATGAGCTACTCTCATTCATCTCCACAGGGTGTTCACTAACGGGAGCCTGACAATGATAGCAGAGGGGGGATATTTTCAAATTATTAGGCACGCAACAGCCTGCACATAAAGTTACCTATTTTTGATGAACAATTACTCATGTGTAAAGGGGGTAAATGCATATGCAAATAGCCAAATTAACTAAAAGCAGGAATCAGAAAGCATTTACTAGCCTTATAGCAGGAATACCCTACTGACACACCCGCAGTACCTCCCCTTCTCCAGGGCAATGTACCTAGCATCACACTGTGACACTTTGTTCCAAGCCACTAATGAGGGGGTCGTTCTACCTTAGTGTGGGTTTGACTAGTGCCTACTTGAAATCAAAAGTCTCTTTGTGGTTTGGATTGCATTAAGACTAATGCCTGTTTCCCAGGGTCCTGACATATACTACTCAGGTGGCACTGAGACAGCGCAAAGTTCTCCCCAGTGGTGACAAGATGTGCTCCTGATATCTGGTTTGTTCCACTAAAGTACTTTCACCTATAGTGCAATTTGTAAATATGTCAGAGGAGCTGAGCTCAACAACTCCTTTAGATATCAATAGGTGCTCACAGGTCCCAGCACTTCTGAAAATCAGGAACACAATCTATAATTTATCAGGTCCCACTGGACCAAGGAATCAAACATAGTCACGTCATATAGTGTTACATGGATTGAGTCTACAGTGCCTCCATCTATATCAGAGACTTAAGTATCTTTAAACCCGCAATTCTGGATGTTGGTGACTAACTCAGAGCTGGCCTTACCATAGGTGAGATCGTCTCCAAAAATGAATCCCCAAGCCACTTGAACTGAATTGGATGGTGACTCTTCTGTCCCTTAGCCCCAGGGTGGGAAATTGTTCCTCCCTGTCTGATCTTATTGCCAGATAGTGAGCATATCAGAAGATGAGTTGCCCCATGTCCTTTGGTCTCAGTGCCAGAGAGGAAGATACCACAGTAATTAATGTTCAGATACCATAGCAATCCACACAGTATAAAAACCCATAGATGAGATCGAAATGACCTGGTCCCTATGTTACTGAGTCTTCATGGGGCCAGTGAACAGCTGCAAATGGGAGGATGGGGGGGTGTAAATGTTTGTAGTTATGAGATGTCATGGAGAAAAAATATTTTCTGCTTATCTTGTATCCATTTGGGGTCTGGAATGATTTGGGGGATTATAAGATTATTTTTCTCTAAAAGGAGGAAGCAATCTGAAAAATCCAGATCTCGGTTGAGCTGGGTAGAACAAAGACAGGGACATGTATGTCCTTGTGTGATCCTCTTTATATTACTGTCGATGCTGCCCTTTAGTTAATACAGGGTGAAATTCAGCACTGTGCAGACCACAAGCACCAGGCCTATGCAGTACTTAAATCCCACTTAACCCTAACCCCATAAGCTTTTTCTGGTCTTCTGCACAGTGCTGAATTTCATCCATAGTGAGTGTAAAGTGACCCAAGATCTACCACATGTACAGTTTACACATTAGCTATAAGCATGGGGACCATCACTTGTCAGTCATCAGCCTGATTCTATGTTTTGTTACAGTTCTCATCAGCCACAGGTCAATTTTTGCCTCCCTTGAATCAGGCAGAGTACAAGGATTTCTGCTCTTGGGTAAGTGATCAGAAGCTAATTCCTGTCTGGGTAAATATTCAGTGATATATGCGATTTTAATTGCTCCTACTTGGGTCAATAATCGTTGCTTGGAGCTTGTGTACTAGTTAAACATTGGCATGGCTCATTTGTGTGAGTCATTGGTGGGTTTGTCTGGTTGATTTTCCTGTTTAATGGTGAGTTAGTGTTGGTGAAAGGGAGGAACTGATCGCTTAATATATGCAGGTCAAGCTTTACGATGCTCCAAGAACGTCAGAAGTGACCTGCTGCACCCACTACTATTCCATCACCTGGTCCTATGTAACTCTACCAACATCCCTCTGTCCTAACCTCCAGCCCTCTGCTATTCCAGCCCTGTGCCTTCAAACAATTCTGCCAATGCATTTCACCCACATTGTTCCAACTCTGAGCCTTTTCTGAGCACAGTCACCAACTATGCTCAATTGGTTGGGATGTTCAGATATGGTGAAACAGTGAAATAGAACGGGAAGCTGTCCAACTCAATCCACTTGTGACTTAAGTCAAGATTTGAATCCAGGCCTCAATAAGTCACTGCATAAGGGTCAGTGACTTCAATAAGAGTTTTGCCCAAAAGTTTCACTAACCAGCTGCTCCAACTGATAAGCTCTCTTGTTTTCCTCCCTTCTTTTTCGAAGTGTTTGTTTCCCAGTTTGCACTGACTTTTATTGAAAACATCAGGCTAATAGCAACAGGGGGGAAAATCGATTTTGCCTCTTTTCCCTTTTCTTTCTGGAATGCAGCCATCAAAATAAACATTAAATCCAAAATGCTGGGGTTTGAGTTATTACTTGTGAGGGTGCTGGGAGGGAAATTTATGGCAGCATTACTGTGTTTTGCTAGAAATCTCTTAATGCACCAAAGTGGGGAGGTGTGTGTGTTTTTTATTAAAATGTTACACTCTATAAATCTGAGCAGCAGGGAGGACACAGGTGGCTCTGGGACTCAGCTGATTGGACTGTCATTTCTAACTGTCTTCCCACTCCATCCAACCACCAAATAAATGCAACCCATAGTCCATCTCAGTCCCAGACTGGAATCATTCTGGAGTGACTGATGTTAGCTTTAGTATTGTTGTTGTTGTTGTTGTGTTGTTTTGTTTTAATTCCCTGCATTTTGTTCTCCTGACCTTTAACCGCCCCCCCACAAAGATAACACTTTAAAATCAATCATTCCTCTGTCTTGTTAGTTCTGTTGCCTAACTGAATGTTTGAATTCTCTGTCTCTTCCTCGTGTTGCTCCAAGTTTGTCCTATTGACAGGGTTCCATTTCTGGGTGACTGAGATTTTACAATCTGAGGATGACTATTGAGCATATGTGTTCTAGATTACAAGGGGAAATCACTCAGCCCACAGTTTTCAAACCCAAATGCCTAAAGTTAGGGACCTAAATATCAGTGGGCTGATTTTCAGATGAGCTGAGTTCCTGCAACTTTAATTGACTTCCTAGGATTTGTGGGTACTCAGTGTTTTTGAAAATCAGCCACTTTTATTTAGATGCCTAAATATGGATTTAGCAACCTAGCTGCAGGCACCCAGGTTTGGAACTCTGGGACACAGTTAATAGTATGTATTGATTTGTAAATCATGTATGTATTGATTTGTAAATCAATTTGTAAATCATGTATGTATTGATTTGTAAATCATGTGTGATGGGAGATTTAGTGGTTAGAGCCCTGGACAGAGAATCAGGACTCCTGAGTTCTATTGCCAAATCCCAAGTGATTAGCTGTGTGCTCTTGGAAAAGTCACTTCACCTGTGAGCCTCAGTTTCCCAATCTAAAAAAAGGAGATAATCATGCTTTCCTGGTTGTAGGCTTCATGCCTTAATAAGCCTGATCCTCTTCTGGTGTGTAAATAGGTAGTTTCTCTGGTTTATAATTCTAGAAGATCTGCCCCAGGATTTGCACAATTCTTTAAGATCAACAATTTGAAAGGGTTTTTTTAAAAAAAACAAGAAATCTGATCATTTCTGCATATTTTTATGCTCTGTAAATCTGGGTTTGTTTGTTTTTAATCAATGCAGCTCTCACTGTAAGATTTAATTAATCTTCAGGGTTTTGTGGGCACTTGTAAATAAAAAGAAGGAAAATGTTTTTGAAGGAAAAATTGAATGAGGAAAAGAAAAGTAAATATCATTGAAGTGACCCCAGGATCAGAGCAAGAAGATTCACAGAGAGACATTAAACCCCTGCTAGACTCACATCTTCTTGGAGGTCTTATCACAACGGCAGGGAAAGGCTTGTAATGGTAACAGGTTCGACCTCGGATTATGTCTATATCATGTGGTCCGTTTATGGCAAAGGGAAACAGTTAACATTTATTCTCCTATGCCGGGGCTGAACCTAGCAACAGAAGTGATACCGTTAAGGTTTCCATTCTCCTGTAATAAACCAAGAATTTGGGACAACCATGAACATTATCTAATAACTGGAAGGGTGGGTGTGTGCTGCCCGCCTATACCATTGTCTGGTTTAAACAATGAAAATGAGCCAAGCAAATTATTTTAAAGTGAGTCACTATTAAATGAATAAGAAAAACTCAGAGCAGAAAGATGTTATAAATGCAGCGGCGGGGATGGGTTTGATTCCTCTCCTGAATTAAAGCAACTAAAATGTCTTGTCTCATCCTCTGGTGTTGCTTCCTCCTTTATTTGCCTTCTTCAGTCTCTGGGGCATTTCGTTGTACTTTTGCAAGAGAGGTTTTGGGTTTGTTTGCTTGTGTAACCCAAAAGGACTGTTTCTTCTCCTTTGCATGTCAGCCTGACCGCGATCCTATACGAGACAGGATTTGCTTTGTGGGGGAGAAGGGATGTCTGCTACTGGCCAGAGCAGAGCTCACTATTCTACCACAATGGAAATCAGGGCATGTGCTCCGAATTAGCTCCGATCGTTTGGCTAGTTAATGTGTCTTTTGGCGTGACACATTTATTTTAACTGTGCAATTATGAATGTGATTTCCCTTTACATAAATGGGAAGCCGGCTTGATCTCTGGTACGTGTAAGCCGCATGCGGTACTCACACACGGGGAAACTCTGTACATCTGAATATTAGTAACAAAAATTCTAGTGACTAATGCTATAATAACCGCACTGTAAATCATTTTACTATCCATAATCGTGCGCATTCTGTTGCTATTCTTACAATTAGTAATAAATACACAATTGGATTAGGATGTAGTGACCACATTGTACATTACTGTATTTTTCATAGCCATGTGCTATTTATTAGTTTTTTTTGTTTCAAATGATCATGGGATTTAGGCCCCATCAGAAATAAGTGACAACAAGTAAAACGAAGGGAAAATAACTTGTGTGTGATACAAAATCCGCTTGTATTTCTTTATTATATTGGCAAAATCGGCTCTAAAAGCCAGTCGGCGCCCGGGGAAGTTCATATAAACTGCACAGCTCTCCTTTAAAAGGCGAACGCGAAGGGTTTCCTCATTTTCAAGTGTGAGATTAGCTTCGTACGAGGAATAAGGGATTCAGTGGCTGGAGAATATTGCGGTGTCGCTAAGGCCTGGGGTTTTCTTTCACTGAACACGCCATAATTACAAATATCCCCGCTTCTCCGCCGCCTCTTCTCATCAGTTCTCTGCAGCAGGCACCAGCTGCTCCCCAGTGAAGGGAAAGTGAGCGGCTGCAAGTCAAGGGGCGCTTTCCTTAGGAGCTGGGTTACGGGGTGAGCGGGCATCCGAGTGTGGGAGAAAACCTTGTGCTGTGCTGGACTGTTCAAACCCCTGGGGGTGGGGGGGTCGGCCCGCGTTCCTGGCTGGAGGCGTGCATTGTCCACTCCCAAAGCTGGCTGTTAGCTGCAGAAATATTAGCCCTCGAGAGCAAACAAATAATGATACGCCCTTAAAATCCCAGGCCTGCCTCTCCCATGCAACACTTTACCCACATCTCTCCACTCTGCAGCTGTCTTCTTCCCCTGTAGTCCTGCATGACCCCTCTCCTCGCGCTCTCTCATGGGCACAGCATCTCCCGCTTTCTTCCCGCCCCGCTTTCCCTTTCCCCCCATCTCTTTCTTCCCCTTCACCGCCTCCCCGCTCTCCGCCCCCAGTGCGTCGGCCTCCGCATTGGCTCTAGCTCGTCCCGTGCTTGTAAAGGTCACGGTGATCCGCTCAAGCTGCGCATTGACAGGTGCACGAAATGCCAGTAGATGCCTTTCGAGATGAAGTCCCTTCGCCGCCCCCTCCCTCCCCTGCCCTCTTTGTGTTGTGTTCCCGGGTAGAGGGCAAAGAGGAAATTCCCAGGGTTGGGACGCATCCCACGAGGGCGGTGAATGCCACAACTGCTGGAGGAGCTGATGCCAAGAGGCCGCAGCCGGAGCGCTTCCCACTGACCTCCAGCAAGGTCACGGGCACCCTGGAGAGAAGTCCTGGCTGGGGCTGAAATACCCCATTCAGAGCAATCAGCCCTGCCACCCGCTGACCCCTCTCCTTGCCTGCACCATAAGGAAGTGAGGAGCAAGCTCCCCTTCTGCTGCCCTCTCTAACGGGAAACTCCCCTCCGCCTTGTAGACTGTAAGTCCAGAGTTCATTTGAAGGAAAATTAATTTCGATCCCACAGATGAAGGGCTTGATTAAAACCCATTGAAGTCAATAGAAAGACTGCACTTGACTTCTATGGGCTTTGGACCAGGCTGAATTACTCAACACAAACTGTTCCCCAGTGTGGCAAAAAAAAAAATTGTCCTGGTCTCTGATTCAAATACAACAATGGGAAAGTGTCCCGGCTCGCCCAGTCTCCTTTATATGGCTGGTGCTTGTACACGAGGGAGGTTTTAAAAAGCAACCTAGAGCTAGCTAGGAAGACTATAAAAAAATAGCCACAGCAGAGCACTGGCTGAGCATCGCTCGCTGGCTTTGGCCAAGGCAGCCTGTAGAGAAGTGAAGTGGTCCTTAGCTTTAGACAAATGCTTCGCTTCTTGGTGGCTCTTTCTGTGTTAATTGTTATTCTTAAACTAAAGAATAAAATGCACTACAACGGCAACACTGGTCTGTAGAATAAACTACATAGTAAATTCAGTCATTTGCTTTCTCAAAAGTGACTTAGCCTTTGGGTCCCCAGATAGTGACAATCTACAGGGTACTGATTTTCAGAAAGTGATGAGCACATACCCTCTGAAATTCAGGCCCCTTGAAATGTCTCAGGTTGGACATAGCCAAAACCAAAAGCATCCAAAGTCACCAGTCACTTTTGGAACTAGCAGGCCACTGAACCCAAGCTGGTACTGTAATGTGGGATGGGATCCTGGCCCTACTGAAATCAATGGCAGTTTTGGCAGTGGTATTTTCAGTGAGGCCAGGATTCCACTCCATAGACACAATCCATTTTCCAAATCCACAGACACCATTTTTTTCATCAACCTTTCCCCATTTTCGGGGGTTACTTTTTTATTTGGCTCCCTTGCATGTTGCTGTGTGGTTCACTGTAAAAAGTGAGCAGGGGAAGCCAAGCAGAAGCAATAATAAGAATGAGGGAGTGTTTTAAAAAACGGTACAAACTAAAGTCTCACTCACTCATCCTTAGCGAGCCCTTCTGGAAAGAAATATCTATAAGAACGTAAATAATGAATGTGCAAAAATATTGTCAAACCCGCCGGTTGTCCCTGCATAAAGTCATTCCTGAAGAGGCCATAAGATCATTCGGGACTGCTTCCAGGCCTCCTCCTTGCATTTTTAATCAGCTTTATTTTCTTATTCTATGGCCTTTACTCAGACAAAATGTCCACTGACTTCAACGGGACTCCTGTCTCTGTAGGCTCCGGCCTCCATTCAGAATAACAGCTTGTATGACAAAACTGCAAGGCAGTTAATAGCAAGTTGAATTTTTCTTTCTTCTAGCAAGATACCAATTGAAAGAAAATCCCAACCCGCTGCTGCTGCTACAATACATCAGAGAACCCTGAGCTAGCCTCTTCAGGGATCGTTGGCATGGGGATGAGGATGGAAGTTTAGTTTTAAAACCCTGCGGCAGACCGGACTATCTTGTAATAGCCAGAGGAAAGAATCTCATTGGGGCACAGCTGAAGCATGGTTCAACCATGAATACTTGCGCAATCTAAACCATCCAGAAGTCAGACGAAATCGAGTGGCCAGCTCTGCTTTAGGATCTGATCACCCAATGCTAAAAAGATTATGTCCTGGTTCTTTGAAATGATGAAGGGATTGAGACAGTGAAATAACGGGAAGGAAGAAATAAGAAGGAAGGGCAGAGGGAATAAATTCAAGGCTTTGACTTGATTTGGTCTGTGGTGCTCCCTTCTGTCTCCCCACACTGCTTTGCTCCCCAATTCAGAGCGTCGGGTCCCAGAAACTCTTCCCCAGTTCAGTCCTCTGACAGCAGCGTTGCAGAAGCGCCCTTGCCTTTCTCATTTCTTCTTGTGCCCAGGCGCTACAGAACATAAGGTAATGCCCCCAACCTGCCTGTTTGCCAGGTCTTTTGTTTTTGTTGTTGCCATTCTGAGTTCTGCAAATGACCAGCTATTTCAAGATCTGGAATCTAATTCTGAAAACTGAAGACTTAGTTGCCTCTGAAGTTTTAATTGGCATGCACTTTTGCATGATTTCTTCATTTAATTTAATTGAGGAGGGTTATCTATGTGGTCATTTACTATACAACATATCAAGTATCAGAGGGGTAGCCGTGTTAGTCTGACGAAGTGGGTATTCACCCACGAAAGCTCATGCTCCAAAACGTCTGTTAGTCTATAAGGTGGCACAGGATTCTTTGCTGCTTATACAACATATGTAATAGGTGTGTATTCGCATATATACGTGTGTAGACTTGAATCTCATCTATTCAGCCTTTCAATTGTCCCTTATTTTTCCAAGTCTTTGGATGATATGGAGACTTACACAAAATTTAATATTTTTCAGTTCTATATTTTTCTCGAGTTGAGGGAATAGTAACTGAAAGGATTTCTTGAGGCCTCTTCTTCTGGACATCAGCTACACAATTAATCACAACTAAAAGGCAAGTTTCCATTGGGATTCTCTCCTGCCCAGGAATCCTTGGATAAAGTCAATCTTAGTATTTTTCCTCACACAGCAAATCTTGGAAGATTTGAAAATGAAACATCACATTGTTACTATATCTCAAAATAAGAAGGTTCGGGTCCATGTAACATTCCAAATATTTACATAGATTTGCAATAAATTCTTAAAGGAGACTAAACCACTGTGCATCAATCAGTTTGACCCATGGGACTGGAATCAGGACTCCTGGGTTTGTTTCTATCTGGATCTGTCACTAAAATAGTGGCAACAAATCCTTCCGCGAAACTCCTACCCCAATCTGTCTTTGGTACTTTTATCATTCATGGTTAAGGCCGAGGGTAAAAGAGTAGGGGAAAGTATATTCACCTGTTTCCCTGATAAGTCACAAATCGATCCAAATATTAATTCCGGATTAAAGAGCAAGATCCAATCTGTTCTATAACATACATTCTTGTTGGGATCTATACCTGCGTCTAAACAAGTAACAAGCACACGAGTGGAATGACTATACCCAGCTTCATATCACATGCCTGAAGACTACGGCTATTTTGCAGCTGAGTTTTGTTTGGCACAAACTAGTGATTCAGAACGAAGGATCTCATCACCCCGCCTCAAATCAATGAGATTGATGCAGAATTCATAAAAGTTACAATGGACAGAGAAGATGGGACCACATGGCTTGTCATGGCCAGTCCCAATAGACAGTAAAATCTGAGGGGAGTGACACAGACACTGTGAAATCTGTAAAGCCTTTGCCTCCTGCAACAGAAAATAGCTGTGGGGAAAATTTAAAGGACAGAATTAGGGGATCCTTTCTGTACAGTTTTTATAATTATCCTTGCTAACGGTACTTGCAAATGAGACCGAAAGGTCCCACAATAGTTTCTCTTCCGAAGCCAATTGATATTTTTATTTTATTTTGCACGAAATTATTTTATAATTTGTTCCTAGTTTTCCTCCTAACATCAGTGTAAAATGCAATCTTTAAAGCAGTGCGTCTGAAGCCGGGACTCTCTTCTCCACAAGCTTTTTAGAGACTGGCCAGCCACTGAACAGGTGTTGAGTTTATCTGGAAACATTTGACCAGCATGAGCAAACTGTGTCCAAAGCAAAAAGAGAGACCCAAAATGAAATAATGGACGTAAGGCATTCTCTTCTGGGATTAAACTACTGATGGAAGCTGCGCTTTGATCAGACAAAAACAAAGTCGGTATGCAGAGCAAACACGAAATCTCTGTTCTCCTAAGAATCTAGAGCATGTGGGAAAAGAGGGAGACCTCAGTGCAAAATCCCAGCAATTCTTCAACAAGTCAACCTCTCTGATCCACACTGGCGGCTCTCCGAAGTTTCTGTTTGATTGAAGTGGCGCTAAAAGGAAGCCTCAGAATAATAGAAACTTGTGGAGCAGATGCGGGTACAACAGCTACCGATTTTTAACTCGTTTGGATCAGGACGAAATTATTAATGCGGTATTTCACCAAGTGTGAGATTTCCCCGAGGAGGAAAGAACGTCTCTGAACCCCCCAGGGACAGCCCTTGAATTCTGAGCTTGGGGAAGTGGAGAGTGAGGGTGGGGTACAGCGGCTCTATGTCTGGGGGGGGGGTAGGACAGGTCCTATTTTTCTGGTTTTCTCTGAGTCCTAACGTGAAAGATTAAAAACAACTATTATATAACCTGTGCTTAAGTGGAAGCCCATGTTCTGTGGGAATTTAGCAAGCAGTTCAGAATGTTCCCTCTAAATTAGCTATAATCGAGAGACAATTAAGAAGTCAAAATAGCAAAAGACGCAGCTGGATGTATCACTGTATCCACATGGGACTTTACAGGCGCGTGGTGACTTGAAGCAAGAAAAAAATGAGCCAAATTCAGCCTTGGTGCCAACTATTTGGGTTGACGTTGAATAATACCAGGAAAGGATTTGGCCAATAACGAACCAGGAGCCTGATCCAAAGTCAATTGAAGATTCCTACTGACTTCAGTGACGGCGTTGGATCAGGTCCCATTTCCTCAAAGTGGCCTTTCATCACCCAAGAAATGTGATTTCAAAAAAAAAAAAAAGATCTCCGAGAAAAACCACCAGGACAGAGGAAGGCAATGAAATGAGCTTCTCCCGCCAGTACCCAGCGTGGACTGTGTTAGTTTAGTGGGAGACAAAAATAAAAGGTAACAAGCATTACACACTGAAGGGCCAAGAGCGCTGTTGCTACGCCAACTAATCCGGGAGCTCCTGAAATAAAGATGCAACAGTAATTCCGCTGCAAAAAGTTTTGGAGATTAGCACAGAATGTAGCTCACCACCACCCGCAACACCAGCAATAGCGTTAGAAATAAGTTCCCTCAGCTCAGGTACAAAAAGGCGCTCGCAGTTTGGTAGTCTGGGGCAAAGCCTATGAGAAAACAAACTCCCGATAGTTTCCAAGAGCAGGTCTCTGCCAAAAAACAGAGGGGAAGAACGTGTGAAAAACTACCCCTCCCCCACGCTTTGAAAGGAGCCCACTCGCGGAATTGGGGGTATTTAGTCACAGCTTGGAAACATCTCCTCCTCTCACAGAATAATAGGAGAAAGACAGACAAGGGATTGCAGGAGAGTGCTGGAGCCGTCCCCCAGCTTTCCAAGCTAGTCCCTGCACAGCTCAGGACTGGAGCCAGTCACAATAAAAGGGGTCCTTTAGCAAAGCGGGGGTACAAAAAGTGAAGCAACCAGAGCCTGAAAAAAAATGGTGATGGTTTTGGATGGGGAAGAGTGGCGGATTTAGCTTTACAATGAATATTTTAACCAGGAATCCCATTCCTTCCCATTCCCCTTGATTCCGCTCGTCTAAGGTTTTTAAAATAGAAATTGAATCCAGCCACTTGTTCAAAGCTGTATTGGTGAGCAGTCTGCCCAGAGAAATATGTTCTCTATCTGACAGATTAAATCATTAAGAATAATTAATCCGAGAGATTAATACAAATGTCCAGTAGGTCATAATCATATAATCAAATATATATATACAAAAGGCTATGCTAAAATCTGTGTAGATACCACCATATAAATGTGTATGAATAATATGCTATGTCTCTGTATATACACGTATGCATATGTTTACAGATTAATTGCCGACCACTTTATTTTTCATTAGATACCACACGAGCCTGAGTTTTCCATTAGACCGAAATAGACGTTTATTTTGGGCCTGAACTGCCTGAATAATCCTCTATCAAAAGACGGCATCGCTACCATTTAAATTGACTCCTCTGTTTCTATTCCAATAAAGACTATCTGCTCGAAATTAAAACTTTGCAAGGATGCCACGCGCTATTTATTTCCCCAGCGAGAGGCTGCGGTGCAGCTGTGATAGTGTGGAGCTGATAAGCGTTATCAATTTCAGTGTACATGTTTGATTTCCCAAAGTAGCCCAGTCTGTGGTGGTTTGGGAAACACGATCGATTTCGCAAATAGGTCTGGTGCACTCGGTCAAACTCAACTGTTCATAGGCTCATGGAGTTCCAATATATCTAATCCTTATTCAGTAAGGACTTATTTTCAAAACAATATTAAACTGATGTGATCATGATGTGAACTGGAAAGCTGTCCAGGATTTTTTATGTTTATTATACAAGCAGGCTGGGGCTGATCAGAGAAAGGTGAGCGTTGGTTTTCGCATCGATTTTATACTGATCAACAGACAGTGGAATCGCTTCAGTCAGATAATGGCCTGTTCAATACGTTTCCTGCAAATATCAAATGCGTTTGATAACATATTCGTGAGTCTGGCTTTCTGGGACTGCAGGAAAGTCAAGAAAGATTTTACGTTTTTCTTCCTTTTAAATAAAGGAACGAAAATCTGTTCTCCTTCAGTAAACCTGAAAGTCTGGGGAAATCAGCTGTGTGCTTATATTAATTTGGAGCAGAGACGGTGTATAATTATAGACTCGGTGTTTGCTTTTATTTGTTTACACAGCTTCGTTTACAACCAAAAATAATCATCGTTCGGATTTGTGAAGGGACTTTGGACAACAACAAAATAACATAGATATGAAAAGCAATTCTCCAATTATTTTTAATCGCTAGGTTTCAGTGAATTTTCCAAACACACTTTAACTCGGTAACGGATCGTGCGTTAACCTCTCACTTCCAGTGACACAAATTGGTCATTAGAGAGAGAGTTTTATAGGAAACCTTTTCACAGTGCTGCAGATTATCCCTGACTGGAAGCTAACTGAATTTTCGTTACATCTTAATGCAACTAGGGGCTGGGCGTAGCGAGTGGTGAATAGATTCACTGGACAGAACCTTGGTTTCAACTATCGAGAGATGCCGTTTTGATCATTCCTAGTGTATATGTATTGTTGTAGTTCAGGATCTTGGGAATCTCATGCCTTTTTAATGGTAGCTTTGCTGAAGAGAAATCCAAATACCATGCAGCACATTTTTATTCCAAGAGTTGTGAAATACCCTGGCATTTCTTGATTAAAGTGGTTGAGGCTGGTGCTGATTCTTTGCTAATAGAATTGCCCTCGAAACCACTGGCTAGAAACCCCTTTATTCGACACTCACGAATAGGTACTTGCCTTCATTTCTGTGTCTAAAAGTTCAATGAACTCCAGCTACTTGCTATAAAACTGGGAGCCAGACTTGGAAAAGATGCGGTTGTCTTCGAGGCGAGATACCCTCCAGAAAGAGACCCAGAGGAGAATCCCAGGCTCGCATGGCTGAGTTTTCCCTGAGGATTTCCCACTGGCAGTCCAGAAGTGGGGGTTTTTTTAGAAAGACGTATCGAGTTGATTTGGTTTTTATTAAGTCATAAGAGAGAGGGAGAGCGAGAAGGGGGGACGGACGAAAAAATGAGGAAAGAATTAAGCAGGTAATAAAGAGAATATCGAAGGGAAATCCGCTGAAAGCTTTCTTGGACCAGAAACTTGAGCAAGCCCAGCGCTGCTGCTCTGCTCCGAGGGAGACTTGAAAATGTTTTGAAATCTAATAAATGAATCCATCTTTGGCTATTAAACGAGGACCTCACTAGAAACCCCGGTGTGTAGTTGGGATAAAGGGCAGCCCGGCCCCTCTTGCTGCATCATAACGTATTTATTACTAATGTGCGATAGAGAGTTTTGTCAGACACCGATATTTACAATGCGGCTTATTAGTATAAAATCTCCCTGCCTACTGTAACAATCCGCTTGAAGCGTCTAACCCGCTTCACTCCCTAGTCCCCTCCCCTCGGGTTATTCCTTTGCAATCAGGGTTATTATTCCCTAGGCCCGTTCTGTTCAATTCTAGTTTTGCAAACCTAAAAACGTGAGTCTGTTCCCCCCTAGTCCGAAGTGGGGGGTGGAGGAGGGAAAGGGAGGGGGAGAACACATCTGCAAAAGCCCCGAGTGTATAGTTAGAGACAAACGTCAATTCTCGTCTCCCCTCCTCCTTCCCCCACCCCTCCCAGCACACCACCGGTTGCACGGACCTTGGGCCCACTAACTTGCTTAGGGGCAGGAGCCGGGCCTTCTGTCTTTAGCCATGTTTGGGCTCATCTCCCTCGCGGCATTAGGCAGGAATGATCGTCCGGCTACAGGCGGCGAGGAAAGGGTTAAGGGCCTTTTTGACTGAAGAGCTGTGGATGCAGTTTGCGTAATATCTTTATTACTGAAAACTTCAAGGTAAGAGCGCGATAGAAACCAGATGTGAGGGGTGGAAGAAAGGCAGGATTAAAAAAAAGAAGTGTAAGGGGCAGCAGGAGTTAACTGGGGAAGTAGGAGTGGAGTCCGGTTCGGCTGATGGGACCCGGGCTGATGCTGGTTTGCTTTTAAGCCCCTTTGGGGTTGCAACTGACCTTTCAGTCCAGAAAAGGCTTCTTCTAGTCCCAGCCCCTCTCCAGGTTCCAGTCTCACCGCCTCGGAGGCAGATTATCTAGCAAAACCCCGCTCTGCTACCGGAGGGATTTTAATAAAAAATCACAGCAACAGAGAACTGTTTACATCTGATAGAGAAAATATGTGAAAATCTTCCCTGGGTTGTAATAATAATAACAATAAATTAATTACTAACACCTCTAGAAGCAAGGTATGGGTGGCTGTCTTCAGCCCTTAACAAGGGGCAGAAAAATACCCAGCAACACTGGAAAGGTCTCAGAAAGTCATTGCCCGTCCTGGAGATGCCAGAGGGAGCGGGGCTGCTGCCAAAGGGTTAATTAGGGGGAAGGGTGAGGGTCTTAAAGAGATATGGCTGGGGGGGAGATCCATATTGCTTTTAATAAAGGACCTGATGGGGAGGGAGGAGGTTACAAAATCTAAGGTCTCTGCAGCTGCGTTGCAAAGTCAATAGTGAAGAGGGCCAGAACGAATCGAGTGTGTCATACCCATTAAATTGTTCCCTGCTCTTCCGCCCTGCACAGATCCCCATATTCATCCCCTAATTGCATTAATGTCATGTGTTTGATTTTCTATTTTTTAATAATAAAAAAGTTTTTTTATGCATAAGATCTGATCTCCCCCCCCACACACGCACACACTCCACGCTGCTCCCCTCCTTCCTTGGCCCCCTCCCCTCCACTGTCATCATCTACATATTAATTGTAGGAGAGGTCTCGGTTTTTGTATGTGTGTGGGGGGGAAAGTGTTGAGAAGAGTCTCTTTCGACTTTAGATAGCTTGGAGGGTGAGACAGAGTGAGTGTGAGCGAGAGAGGGAGGTAGGGGGGGCAGATCCCTTTCTCTCTGCAAGATCTTGAGGCTTTGGGGATCTGGTCAGCTTTCAGGAACATCTGAATCCTCTTAGAGTTCCCTGGCCCAGCTGTGAGTGTGCATGTAAGACAGAGAGCTAGAGAGAGAGAGGCAGGCTCCTGCTGCTCCTTCAAGCGCATTAAGGACACTCGGGCCTTTTAATTTTAGGAATGAATGCTGATACTTGTGTTTCTTATTGTGATCCGGCTGCCATGGATTCCTACTACAACGCAGCCTCCCAGAGCACAGAGGGCTCCTCGCCTTTTAGGGCATTTCAAGCAAGTGACAAGTTCAGCCCTGCTTTCCTGGCCAGCAAAGGACAAGGCTTTGGTGACAGCAGTAGTAAGTGCCGGAGCCGCTATAGCCAGCAGGAATGCCAGTCTCTGGATGGCAGCGGGCAGGCTCCCAGCTCTGCTGGGGCACAAGGCTCCTTTAATAAATACCACCAGCAGCAGCAGCAGCATCTCTACATGCCGCGAGGCCCCTGCAAAACTCCCCCGGAGAGCAACCTCAAGCTGCAGGAGAGCAGCAATCACAACGGAGCCCTGCAGGTCTCTTGCTACGGTGAGTCCCGTGCACACGGCTCCGGCAGGGGCATGTTTGCTGCTGAAAGTGGCTGGGGCGGGGGAAAGGGAGATGGGAAGAGGGGAGCGCAGATAAACTGAAGTGCCAGGAAAGGGGAGAAACGAGCGCGTCTTTGGTGGACAGGGCCACATGCTTGGGACCCGCTTCTCCTTCAGTGTGTGCGCTGGTCTGGTACCGGTGTCTTTCCAGCAGACACTTTGAGCAGTAACCCAACGCGGGCCGTTCCCCTGACACTGTCTGTGCGCCCCTTGCCGGCTTCGGGATCCCGTCTTCCAGTGCAGAAGAGACCATATCACGGGAGAGGATGGAAGAAAACAACCACATCCCCTCCCCTGCAGATGCACATACTCCCAGGAAAAGAGTGGGGTGGGATGTATAAAAGCTCCCCCCTACCCATTTTCCTGAGGTTGCTCTGAAATTGTCCCAGTAATGTCTTGGGGGCGGGGGCGATATGCGCGTTTTGAAACAAAGCAACAACATGCCCTCGGGAGAAACAATGGGTTTTATTCTGTTTTTTTATTTCGCATAGAAATGACTTAAGTCATGCGCAGACTCGCATCGCTCTATTGTAATTTAATTGTTGTTGCTATTATTATTATTATAAAGCCAGTGCCTCGTTGTGTTTCCAAGCACAGCCGTGTTCCAAAAAAACCCCAACCTCTGTATTTTCTATGACAGCAGCTTGTATCCTTTCGGCCCGCCTCAATAGATTTATATATATATATAATTTCTCTAGCTCTGATGCACACCTAGATATGGCTATTGTGCCATTACAAATTAAAGAAAATCCGTAACTGCGTTCTTAAAAAAAGCCAACAAGTTTTAGTTAATCCCTACTCAAAATATTTCCTGACGTGGCCTTCTGTTTAAATGTGAATGCTGAGAGAAATCTGCCCTCTCCATTAATGGGTTATCTTTAGTATTCGCCTTTCCTCCCCTTGTGGATTTCTGCCCTGCGTTTGAATCATTAAAGGTAACACACTTGCATCCTCTTCATTTCATTAATGGCAATTAAGACATCTCCTCTCATTGGCGCTAAACTAAATAGAATTAAACTGGATTTATTCTCACTATCTTTCAGGGGGTGTACTTAAAATGACAGCTTAACGTGTATTTAGGCGTTTTCGTTATACTTGGCGGTTTAAAAAAATCCTATTCTTCTGGTTAAGGGAAAGTGAAAATAAAAATCTATCTGTCTCACAAATGCTAGTTAATTAACTCCTGTAGTCTGATTTCACTGCAGTCTGAATTCACTGCTATTTCAAAACCGGGTCTCCGTGGGAGTTCATTTTTTTCCACTGTCCCTTCAATCAAAAGTTACTCAAAGCAGCACTCGACCGGGAACAAACTAGAGGAATAGAGAGAAAACCACTAGCGATGCCAGTCAACGTGAGCAATGAAGTATTACAAATGAGAGATCAGAAGTGCAAAGGAAAGTTAAGTCTTCTGCAGCTCCTGCTTTTCCACAGTGCAGCAGCGGTGTGCTGGGGTTACTTCCCATCCGTCCTTCTTTAAACCCTGGTTTGGATTATGTATGAGCTACTCCAGTTGCTTTTATTTTACTATTCACTTTCTCTCCATACGCCTCCCTTCCTCCTTTCCAGACTTGAAACAAGTCAAAGGCACCTTCCCGCCCCCCCCCCCCCGCCACCCCATAAGCATCTCCTGAAGGCTTGGAGTGTTTGCTGACTATAGGAAAAGCTGGAAGGGACGGGGCCCGGGGTTACATTAACAAGCCATCCATCACTCGTGCTGCAAGGAGCCGGCCTGGGCAGCCCCTCTCAAAGGGGTGCAGCGGAGAAAGATGCTTTGAAATATGTGTACGGCCAATCTTCAGCTGTACTGTACCCAGCTCCGTTAGCTTCATTTATTTCCCCGAATGACAGCTGACTCCAGAGACACAGATCGAACCAGAGGTTCCTAAAGTCCAACGAGTAAAAAGGATAAGTCTCCCTTGTCACAGCAACTTAAAAGCTCCTGGCCTTTTGCAAAGGAGTTCCCCACCTTTGGTGAAGCGCAGGGCAAGTCTGTGCGCTGTGCACCCGCAAAAGGTGCAGACAACGCGCGCAGTACAGGGAGAAAGGCTGCTAGGCAAGGGAGCTGTGAGCCACAGACTGCTGCCTCCGGCTATAACGAAATAGGCAGAGAGCACAACATGTAATCGCCCTGGAAAAAGAAAACATCCCCTTATAATGGTCCGAAGAAGTCCCACTCCCCACCTGCTAAGGTCCGGGCTTTTGCGAGCTCCAGTCCCAACCTTCCCACAGACACCATTCTGGATGGGAGGAATGTGGGACCTTCCTTCCCAGAAACGACCCTGCCCAGAAGAAGCCAGAGCGATTTAGATTCACTTCCCAGAGAACTGAAACTAAACTACCAGCGCCCAAGACTTCACACCCAAACATTTTCCTTCGGGGCCCTTTGATGACAGAAAATACAGATATCAGAGTCTTGAAAGCGGAGAATTCCCCCAGAAATGCTGCAGGGAAATGGGCAGTGAGTTGCATGGATTTTGTTTGCTATGGGGCTTGCAGCAGAGTTCTCTTCCCCTCTCTCCCCCCTATAACATCGTGGCTGCATTGTCAGAAAGAAACAGTGCCGGGCAAACCTCTTGTGTCTATGTGGAATAGACACAATGGGGACTATGTCTATTCTTCTATACACTGGTCAGTGGAGCTACTCCAGACCTGCAGCGGCGTAACTGAGATCAGCGTCTGGCCCTAGGGCACTTCATGGGCAGAAAGAAAGATTTAGTGCATAAGGGGAGTTGCAAGAGTCTGAAAAAGAAATACAGATACAGCTTTTCCCATTCGATGTGCTGTTTCCAAATCCCTCACACCCCAACGCTTTGAAATTTCATCGCGCCGTTCTGTAACTCCACGCACCACTAATGGAACCCCAGGAGAGAATGCGCGGTGTCAGAGACCGGTACAGTGAGTTACAGCGCGTATGAATTTTAATACTCACGATGCCGAGCGCTCCGAGTTACCTGATACAGAGTTGTAATAGCCACATGCTCACCTAGAACATTATATGTCATTACCCTGAACCTTTCAGCCACTCATTTCCCAATACACCTCCCTGCGAATTTCAAGATGATAAATCAGAAGGCGCTGGGGCAGGAGAGGGAGAGGGGGAGGGAGGGAAGCGTCTCTCTTTATACTCCCCAAACATGTGCCATCGATATGTTTTAAATAACGACTTTCATTATATTGGACTCCACTAAACTGTAAACTTCTGGGGACAGAGAGGATCTATCTGCGTGTGTTCTGGGGCACTGGACGGGGATGGCACTGCATAAGTCATTACTAATTAATTAGTGAATAAATAGTATTTGCGGCCATTCCTCAGAGGTGCCTCATTTCTCTGAAAACTCTCTGCTAACTGGAATTCTTTTTTTTAGGTGGAAAAATCCAGGGCAACATCTTAACATCTGATGACACATTACAAGGCTATATAGAACCAAATGAATGTATCACCCACATTAATGCCACCAGGATTCTGTGTTCTTATCGATTGCATACTTAGGCGTTTATTTATTTATTTATTATTAAGCAGAAATCCCAATTGACTAGTGGTACCATAGAACCCCTAACAGTTTTAAAAGTCTGATGTGATGTGGCTTAGAATACAGGGCAATGTAATAAAAGCAACGTGGATCTGTGAGGAGAATTAATAATAATAATGGCTAATGATTAAAATAGTGTCTGGTTAATAGTAAGTATCCACTGTGAGATTTGGACAGATTGCTGCATAGAGGGAAGAGAGGCATGCCAGACAGATGGAATTTCTTCTTTTCTAAAATTAAATGAAAAATTCAGAGCCGCGTGAGTTTATGTGGTTCTGTATCTGGAATGTAAAAGGGGGGGTTAACCCTTCCTTTGCGGGTTACACCATCCCAGAGACAGAATTCCTGCTTCACAAGCAGCGAAGAGGAGGGGGTGGGAGAGAAGCGAAAATCAGCTGGGCATCCTGTTCGGGAGCCCAGGCCAGGGCTAGCTTCCCAGAGAGAGCGCGCTGTGTTGTTTTCAATAATTCTCCCACCACTATATTGAATCGACACTCGCATGCAGGCCGCTGTGCCCTGGAATGATTTGTATACATTGGAAATTAGCATAATTGCAATAATGAATAATCGCTCTCTTGTATTTCTGGTTAACCAGGGTTGCAGTTTTGCCAAACCCCAGTAAGGACTGTACTAATCTCGGGCTTTCGGAGACCAGTCACTCTAGGCTGAGTTCAGCTCCCTGTGATACGGGCATATATGTCCAGCGGGTAGAGAGATACAGTTGAGCATAACAGGCGACTGCCAATCCCGTCCTTTGGGGCAACTGTTTCTAGCTCTGTGTTAGCTATTCGGTGGCAAACCTAATCCCAAACCGTGACACTATCTCTGCTGACTGGAACTGACTCTCCCCTCCAGGGCATCAGTATTGGACTGGCCTTGCCCCATTGGCCTCGCCGGAGTTACTCCTAATTTGCCCTGGTCTGGGGGAGAAGCGGACTCTGGCGCCAGTGAGGGGTCACGCTGGGATGAGGATGAAACACACTTGTGGAAAGAGACTTACGCCAAAAGGGAGAAAGAGGCTGATTCTAGCGGGTCCCAGTATCGAGGAGAACCATAGCAGGGACCCCTTCTCAAGCATCATAACAACCCCATTCTGGGTCCGTCAGAGCTGATCCTGCAGTGCCCAGGCTCTGGGCTTCGCTGCCACAGAAGGCTCGTGTGCCGGGACCTGGGCCAGAGCTGCTCGGAACGGTGTTGTTGGCCAGAGATGCTGGAGCTAGGAGGGCTGCAGCACCCCCTGGCTTTAAGTGGTTTCCATTGTATGCAGGTTTACAGTTTGGTTCAATGGCTCTCAGCACCCCCACTCTACAAATTGTCCCAGCGCCCCTGGTGTGGGCCGCAACCGATCCCAGGTCTGGCTGAGGGCTTCAATGTAGAGCTGGGGCTGCGAGAAGCCTTCATTTGGGTTGTAAATGGCTGTAATAAGGCATTCCGGCTTACTAAATCGCCCGCTTCATGCTGGCCTCAAGCGGCCTTTCTTCGCTGGGCTGGGGGTGACCAACAAGCGTGGAGAGTTGAAGGTTTGGAGCTAATGGGTTCTGCAAACCAAGAACAATGCAGTTTTATTTGCTTGTTGTTTTTCTACCCGTTTACTGACCCGCTGAGTGATCCGGACTGTATCTCCCTGGTAAGCTGGAGGGAGATCAGTTTTGGAGTGCCTAGCAAGTCTCTCTGGCAGGGCCTGCGCGGATTTGTTGCACTGGCTTTATTCCCTCTATAAAATTCCCGGCTGAGCCTTTTCCTTGGCCCCTTTATCTCGTGGCGCTGTCCTTTCTAACCACTCCACTTTGACCTGCTAAGGACCCTCGCTCAGCCGATCCTTTGGGGCCTCCGCTGTCTCGTAGTGTATCCCGAATCTGAACAATAAGGTCTGATCCTGCCCCCAGCCCCCAAATTCCCAGTGAAGCCATGGGATTTTGGATGTGCAAAGAATGCACATAGGAGGGGGCCCGATCCGGAGTGCAGTAGTCTTCTTTTCCCCAGTCCTTGTCTTCACTAGAAAACTAGGGCGAGATAAAAACTTGATTCTACCCCCGCCGGATGGCAGGACTTGGGCTAGTAAGGGAGGACCACTGGTGCGAATCTCAATAAGAGGATCGGCCCATACCTCCTTCTCTTTCTGAGTAGCTGTTTCCCTTAGCATGCATCCGATGAAGTGCTCATACTCCAGTACGTTTATTAGTCTATAAGGTGCCACAGAACTCTTCGCCGCTTTTACAGATCCAGACTAACAGGGCTACCCCTGTGATATTTGCTTCCCTTTGTTAATTTAAACTGGCTTAGCCCTGTTGATTTCCCTTGGGTTTGGCCAGCTTCTGATGACTTCTAAAAATGCTGTCCCCCGCCGCCCTCCTCCACTTGCGTCCAAAACACACCAAACTCCTTAACTCGGCCCTCTGCGTTTTTCTGATCATCAGCATCTAAAGAATGGGAATAAAAGTGACTGTGGGACTCGGTGCTGGTGTACCACTTTAAACACTGTTAGGTCCTTGGCTGGAATGTAATGCACAAACCTAGAGCTACGGAACGAACAGCAGAGATCCACTGATGGAGAGGGGTTTTAGGGATATATTGTTTTAATAAATACTTTGTTTCGAGGCTATAAAAAGCTTTTGGCTGCCCTACGCTACTATCTACTGGATAGTAGCTATAAATATAGCATAAGGGAAAGTATAGTCAAGTGTAATAACGAAGCGACAACAGAGATGCTTCCAATTCATTTATGGCGAATTTTGATTGTGGGGTCACCGAGGCGAATGAAAGATTTTAGTTTGCTTAGTAATGCTCACCAATCTTTTCATTTTGCGTTGCGGGCACAACATCTTCACTATTCCGATCTGCAATTTTTGCAAAAGCAAAGGAAATGGTCGAATCACTTATAACGTTTAATTTTCAAATTGTATTTGTTTTCGCTGAAATCAAAGGAGAGTGACTCAGACCGGGCATGCACCAAGACAGGTCGTGGAAACAGATTTCGGAGTCTTGAGTCAAAGAACTTCGGTCTGATGTTTGTACAATAGACTTTGGATATTACTAATAGAATTTGCATGCTGTATGCACACTGAAGGCGTCTCTTTCTCCTGAATGCAGCAGCACTGCTTTCCTTTTTTCACAGAAGTCAAACTACCAGTTATGGATTATTCCCTAAATTGGAACTAGGAAAAAAGCACAGGTTATATCTTGGTTTAGAGGTGGGGGGGAAAATATCAAGTGGTTTATGTATTAAAGTAATCTGAATTGCCATTTCTTTTCCGTAGAGATGATGTAAATTACAGTTCTTGGAAAAAAATATTGCTGTCTTGAAATACGGTTTTTTGGGGGGAAAAAGTCCTTTCGGAGAATGAAAGAGAAGTATGCATTGGGATGTTTGCTTAGCGGGTTAGGTGAATGCAAACTGTTTTTCTTGGCAGAGGAAAATCTTTAAGTACAAAGTTATGCAGATAATAACGATCTATTTTATTTCTGTGTAAATATCAAATGCAATCTATAAGGTTTTATCAATAAGAGTAGAAAGAAATTGCCACATGAATTAAAGGATCTCTCCACACTGTTATATTTCTGATATATTTCTAATGCACTTTATTTTTATTTTTACGTTTGCAAAATAGCGTCTAAGAATTTTCAAGCGTTTTAAAATGTACGAATACGAGAAACAACCTTGCTCCAGAACGAGCCATTAGCTGAAGTTAAAGACTTAAAACATGTTTGGGGCCGGCTCCAAAGCTCGCTGAAGTCAATGGAAAGCTCCCATTGACTTTAATGAACTTTGTATTAGGCCTATAGATCCCTGTCTTGAAGGTGATCTGGGCAGCCAATCTCCTCTTCTCTGCGCTCCCCAAGCTCATAGAGGTGACATGTTATAGTGGAATTCTCCTGCCATTTGCTCTCTACGAGTGAAGCAGTTTTATTGAGGGAAATATCAGCTCTTGCACATCTGCCTGCATCAACATGTGGGGGAGAGGAGATGGGTCAGGGCCCTGTGGGTCACACTTAAAGGGGAAGGAATCGCCACAGTTTCGAAGTGGACATTTTAATGTAGGGATGGAAATATAAGGACCTCACTAGAGAATATACCTGAGGCATGTCCTGCGTATTGCGTGTGGCTGGAGGCCCCGCCACAGTGCTAGCTAAGGAGAGGAGGTGGGCGAGAAGGCTCCTGCTGGTGTATCTCGCTGTTTACAAGATGTCTGATGATTTCCCGCCAATAAGGCTGCCTTTCTTTTCGGGTTCTCTCTGCCCGGCTCGGCAGATCCCCGGGTGCCAGGAAGTTGAGGAAGGGACATCCTGAGAAGCTTCCCCTTCTCTCTTTAATGTCCCTTCCCCTCCTTTGCGTTCAGAGGGGCTGGGAGGCTGCTGGCAGCATCTTTGCTGCGTGCGGCCACCAAGAGACATTTTTGTTAGTTTGCTTGCTATCCCCATCCAGGTGCGGCAGAGTCCCCTACGCTGAATTCCCTGAAGTCTCCATTCGCAAAAGTGCCCCCACTCTCCTTCCTTGGTGTGTGCGTGTGTGTGAGAGAGAAAGAGATAGAGAGAGAGACAGAGCGCGCTTCTGGTGCCTTAGAGAGACTCCAGGGCGTGTCCCAATTCAGTGAAAGTAAAAGATCCCCCGGATTCAGGAAGGTACAAGAGAGATGTGGGTTGCTCTGAGCGATCTGGAGGCCAGGAACCGAAGCAATACGCTGGGCCCGGGCGGTACAGAAACTGGGGCATGACTCAATACTGGGTATTCTTGCCTCTCCCCTGGGGGACCTGTGGTCACCCTTCGCTGGGGAACGTATCATTTATACTTCCCTATCCCTGATCATAAACTCCCTCCACTCCTCCTCCTTCACCCCTCTCCCCTCTCTTGATGAAGCATTTTAGACTGCAGTGGGACTACGAGTCGGTTAGATTCGCTGCTACTTGGGAAGGGGGATGGATGTGAAGTGACTTGTTGCACATGGTGACAGGGATCAGAGCTGAGAAAGAGTTTGAAGAGGGGCCAGTGGGGACAAAGCAGTGTGGCCCCCTCCGTAGTTAATATCCCCTCTGCTTCACTGTGATTCTGATCATCAGCAGGTGGAGTAGAACAGCCATCTACCTCTCCCATTGGGGAAACGGGCAATTGTACATGTAAATAAACTATCCATTAACAAGACAATAATTTTCTTAAATGTGATTGATGCTCTGGGTTCCATTCTCCAGTGGACCCGCCAGTTGCGTGGGCTAAAGGCAGCCGGAGATGCAGAGAGAAGTTTGTTTCAGAGCTAATTTTTCTTCCTTTAATCTGCCGCCCCCCAAGCAATAATAGATTGAAAGTCGTAGAGGGGGAACACACAAAGGGAGGGAGCCACTACGGCTGTGTCCCCACGGCAGCGTCTGGCACTGTCTGACGACGGGATTACACACACATATCCTGCCTCCATCTAGCTCCCCGCTCCATCTCCCCTCATCTAAAGCCCCTTCCTGCACCGCCGTACTGCCCTAAAGCCAGATGTGATGGATAGGGATCAGAGGGGAGCCCAGGTTCCAGATGTGACTGATAGGGATCAGAGCTGAAGTGGATCTCAGGAGAGATTAAGACTTTCTCTAGGCCGGGGCTGAATGGGGCAGGTTTTACAGGTCCTGAACTTTCACTCCCCTCCGAAGCTTTGAACTTGGCTCAGCTCCTGACAAGGGTCCTCACATCCAGATAAAAGGGTTGAGAGAGACTTCGGGTATCTACAGACTCTCTTCAGTGGTAAAGAGCAAGGGGGGATGGGTTGGAGGAGTAAATATGTTTTGGAGATACATAACTGGAGTAGCATTAAAGACTACATAGGAGAGCGAGCTGAAGGAAGGAAAGGAGAGAAGAAAAGCAAGGGGAGTGCGGGAAAAACCAGCCTAGCACGGAGGAAACGGACAGAAAGAAACCCAGCATGAAACACAAGCAACGCCAGAAGGGAGGGGGAATGAGACTTCCCCCGAAAAGCCAGGAAGGGAACCTGAGCGACAGGCCCGAAGAACAGGAAGGAAGAAGAGAAAGAGGCAAACACTGAAATGAGACAACCCCAGAGGAAGGGAAACAGGCTGGGAAGAGGAGGCAGAAATCAAGAGAGCGCAGCAGGCAGACATGTAGCGCGAGCGAGCAGCAGTCCCGTGGGCTGCCTCTGTGCGCAGCTGGCTCCTTTGAGAAGCGGCCTCTTCCCATGTTTTATAATGCCAGGTTGGCGTCTTAGGGCTCCCCGAGGTGCAGCTGACGCTGCTTTGGCAACTGCCTTCTCTTTTTTACAATAGGGCCACCAGATCTGCCATTCAAAGGCTCCAGCAGCACCCTCCCAGGGAGGGAGGGAGCGAGCGTGCGCGAGCGCCAAGAAGTTTGGCTAAACTTAGGTTTAAGCGGGCACTGGAGGTAGCGGAGTCTCCCCCATCTGCGTGCACAAACCTGTAGGATTTCCTCAGTGACCTAAGCGAGCAGCGGAGGAGTAGAAGGTATGGCTCGTGCGTGTTCCTGGGTCTTCGCAAGATGATTTAGTTGAGTTTGTTTCCAAACCGTTTTGCTTCTCTTGGCTTGGCCGGTAGATCTGGCTTGAGAGTTTTATAGGATTCCTGAACCAAGCTGTTTATAACACTGATGTGTCAATTTCCTCTTTATTTGTCTCTTTCTTTTCTAGACAGGAAGGTTTCCTTTCGCACTAGGGCTGTTTATTTTCAAGTTGTCCTGTGCTGATTGGAACGAACTCTGCTTTATCCATCTCTTTCTGCAAAGGTTTTACCAGCAGCAGGAGGAGGAGGAAAACAGAGTCTTAAACGTTTATTAGTCTGAATTGTTTTGAAAGCAACACGCTGCAAAACAGATGAAGAAGCTGATGGGGAGAGAGACTTGGGGATGCTTAACAAATGTGCCTTTACTAAGCGTTTGATGTAGGAGTCCCATTAACAATATATATTGATGCCAGATAACACACACAGAGCTCATTTGTGCTATCTGGGGCTGCAGGCTGTTTATTTTGTACTCCTTTTGGAGTGTACGTTCACTGTGGTTGCATGACTAACTGGCGGGAGTGATTCACTGGCTGCTTTATGGCTGACTGCTCAAAACAAGTTGTGAATCAAAAGAGATTTTTTGGCTTTGGTTTCTAACCTCCCAAGTTAATGCACTCAGAATTTAAGGGGAGCTAATGTGCAGACTTCAGTCCCTCAGATCTAAAAGATTTATTCCCTTTCCAAGTCCTGCATGCAAAGCCTTGATGAGTTTCCCTTGTAAGAGGGAGGAGGTGTCTTGGTGGCTCTCAGCCAACCTCTAGTGCTTAAGGAGATCTCCAGCCACATCCCTAGCCACTTAGTTGTCCAAGTATCTGGCTCTGTTGTCAATTACATATTTAAATCTTTAAAGCCATTTATTATTTTGTCAATAACATTGCACTTCCATAGTGGCTTTCATCCACTGAGCTCTAAGCGCATTGCAAAAATGAGAAGGTATTATTATCCCATCTCATAGAAACTGAGGCAAGAGAAGGAAAGTGATTTGCCCAGGGCTGAACTGTGAGTAGGTGGCAGAATCAGGGAAAGAAACTAGGTCTCTTGATTGGCAGATCCTTATTCAAAGTATTAAATTGTAGCTGATCAGATGTTTTCATGTGCTCTAACCTGTCTATATCTTAAACCAGTTAACTTTGCAAAAGACACTAATGGCCTACATTTTCAAAAGTGAGTAGTAAATATGAATGACTCCATTTTTGGATGTCCAACTTGAGACACCCAAAAGGGCCCAGACTTTCAGAAAATGCCGAACATCTACCCTCTGAAAATCAGGTCTCTAAGATGTCCCATGTTGGGCATTCAAAAAATGAATGCATCCAAAATCACAAGTCATTTTTTGAAAATGTAAGGCCAATATCTTTGTAGAGAAGTATTTTCAGAAAGGAAAAAACATTAGTTCAGAATTAGGAACAACCTAAGGTGTTCCCCAGCAAGACTAGGACCTTTGTGATTTAAGAATATTTACAAAAAGATGAACATAAATATTTCATATAAATAAGAAGAATGCTATAGTGATTTATACCAGTCACTGGCTTTTCAGCTGCTCCAGACTTTTAGATGGCAGTATACATATTGAAGGAAGAAAACTATCTATCTTTAAACAAATGATGCTTAGCTATACTTGAATATTGTATTTTCTTAAATATTGTTTATTGCACTTCACAATTTTTACTTCTGCTCTAGTGAATGGAGATCCATATTTCAACTGTTAATTGAGAAGAGATGCTATGATAGGATTGGTTCTAATGCCCTTGATCTTCCTAGGCTCTTCTTTCCATCATAGAGAGCTTTGGGGAAGGAGAGGAGAACTATGAAGGTGGAAAGGGAGTGGAAGGAGAGAGATGCAAAGAAAGAGAGAAATGGAGAGATCTGGAAAGAGAGTGGTGAGAAGGGGCAGGCAGAACTTTTTGTGATGTGGGCAGAGGGGCTTCACTGGGGTCTGAATGCAGAGGACTGAGGCAATCAGAAACACTCAAAAGCAAACAAAAAAGGCAATGAGGAAGACAAGAAGAGCCAGAGAAGCATCTGTAGTGTGACCCTGAGAGAAAGGCTGAGAATTTTTTGGGTAGAGTGCTGGTTAGAAAAAGAGGCTTGGAATATTGACCAAGGAAACTGTCTTCTGTTTGACTCCCATTTAGTTCAGGGAAACAGGATTTTATGTGTACTTCTTCATAAATAAACAGGATTGTGTCAAAAAAATACCTAGCTCTATCATCAATTGCTCCTCCGCACAATCCACAAGACCCCAAATATTGGCTAACTGCTCATGTCAAAAGGGTTAAGCTGCTGTTAAGGCTGGGATCCGGTTTCCAAGGAGAAAAATTGTGAGCCAGTAATTCCTAATGACCTGAGATGGCACACATGATGAGTGTGCTCACAGAAATCATAGATGGACAAAAGGAAGTAAAACAAAACCAGAAGGAATTAAATCAAGATCTAAATCAAAAGCTGGAAGCTTCACAAAAGGAAATAAAGTTATATCTGGAGGTTTCCCAGGAAGGGAATGAAAACTGACCTGCAGGCAGAGATGAAATCATTCTTGGGGTAGCAACTACACAATGTCTAGGGACAATGGGAGGCCCATATGCAACATTTCCAGTCTGGAATGGCAAGATGGATCAATGAGGTGACCAGTTACCTGACTTCCATGTCCCAGAAGGTTTTCCATTAAATAGGGGAGACTAGGAATGCTTTGGCCAAACTTGAACTTGTAGACATTCATGAGCTGCAGCAAGGACACAGGGAACTGAAAAATCACCTTCAGAAGGAAATCAAAGGGTCACAGACCACAGTGGAAGCAGCCACCTGGATGAGGAATTGGGCCAGCCAGAGGATTTGGATAAAGTAGGACATTTACAACACTTCTCTCTCTCATTTGTAACCCACAGAGGCCCAGAGGGGATAGGTCAGATTGTCCCAGCTCAAGTAGTGCAAAACCCCACTGTCTTTGAAGGGAAAACATAATTGAGCCTTCAACCAGTCCTTGGCTTCACCCATAGTTCTGGTTAAGAAGAAAAGATGGCAGCATCAGACTCGATGTGTACTATAGAAAACAAAATGAAATCACGTATCCATTATCATGAATAGATGGTACGTTGGATGCTGTATCAGGTTCAGTCTGGCTTTCCATCCTGGATCTTAGAAGTGGGTATTGGCAAGTGGAAGAAGATCCAAAGGACAGAGAAAAGAATGCTTTCACAGCAGGGCAAGGCCTGTGGCAATTTAAAGGGATGGCTTTTGGCCTGTGTATCAGACACATTTGAGAGGCTAATGGAAAGAGCATGGAATGACACACCACTCTAAGTGTATTTGCTATACTAATATGATATCCTGGTGCATGCTAATACCTGATGAACATGAATTAACCCATTACAAATGGTCTGCCATAATCTTAAGGCTCCCAAGATGAAACTGAAATGTGAGCTGTGTCAAAAAGAGGTAACTTACCTTCTTGGGCACACAGTCGATGAGGGGAGAATTTCCAGTGCCAAAAAGAAAATCAAGGCTGTACAGAATTGGCCTGGCCCCCAGACACTCACAGACATGCACAATTGTGTAGGTTTCTATTCCTATTACGGAAGGTTTATTTGTGGCTTTGCGAATATTATAAAACCACTGCCTAAGTTGAATCAGAAAGGCAAACCATTTCAGTTGTCAGCAGTGTGCGATTTAGCATTTTCAGAGTTGAAAAGGCTATTGTGACTGCTTCTGTCTTAGCCTACCCATGTTTCAAAACCCCTTTCATATTGGACACAGGTGTTAGTGCTTACGGTTTGGGGGCAGTATTAACCCAAGAGCACAAGGGACTTGAGAGGGTGGTGGTTTATTGCAGCAATAGTCTAAATTCTCCAGAGATAAATTTTTACCCCACCAGAAAAGAACTCCTGGCACTGGTTAAATTTATAGAATATTTTCACTACTATTTGTATGGCAGAAAGTTTGTGGTCAGGACAGACCATGCATCCCTGCAACGGCTCTTTAGTTTCAGGAATCCTGAGGGGCTACTTGCCAAGTGGTTGGAAAAACTGCAGCTCTGTGATTTCCATAGTCACAGACAGGTCTGGGCACCAGCATGGAAATGCTGATGACTTGTCCAGATGGCCTTACTAGGAGGCTCATTACAAACACTGCCAGAAGTAGAAGAGCAAGGCGTTGGCTGCCCAAAGGAATGAGTGTGCTCAGAAACTGATGGCTGTCACCTCTCTTCCCATAATTTGCAGAAGTGTAAATGTTCCTGGTTCAGCCACTGAAACAATGGATGTGAGTTTGCAAGAATGGACTCCAGAACAGTTAAAAGCTTCCCAAAGAGAAGATCTTAATATCAGGATAGTGTGTGATTGGGAAATCATTCGGCAAATTCAGTCACTTTGGAATATAGTATCCCCTCAGAACACCACATTACAAGCTTTCTGCTCCGAGTGGGAAAGCCTGGAATTTTAAAGATGAAATATTGTAGAGGAGATGGGAAAACCCTGGAGACAATAAATATTGTTGAGAGGTATCTCCTTGTACCATATTGGAAAAAGGAGGTTTTGCGGTTATGTCATGATTTGAAAACTGCCGGACATTTTAAGGTTACAAAATCTTTGCCAGCTAAGGAATCATTTCTACTGGGTGAAGTGCAGGCAGGATGTAGAAAATTGGCACAGGAAATGTGATTCATGCCTTGCAAAGAATGGTCCCCCTTAGACTGAGGGAGTCTCTAGGCAGCAGTATCTCATGGGGACACCAAGGGAGTGCATTACTGTTGATGGACTTGGGCCTCTGCCTAAGAGAGTCTGGCAATCCATATTAGTTTGTAGCCATGGACTATTTTACAAAATGGCCTGAAACTTATCTAATAAGGAATCAAGAGGCTGTGACAGTAAGAGGAGTCCTAGTAAATGAATTCTTCAGCAAATTTGGGGTCCCAGGTGAGTTACACGCAGATCCAGGGAGAAACTTTGAATTCAAAGTGTTTCAGCAGGTATGTGAGATTCTAGGGATCCACAAAACTTGCAACATACCAGCATACCTGCAATCTGATTGGATAGAGCAAAGGTTCAGTAGGACTCTAGGACTACCTTTGTAGAACAGCATCAAAGGGAATGGAACCAGCATACCCCGTTTCTTTTGATGGCTTATAAAACAGCAGTCAATGAGAGTACAAAATGTACTCCAGCACTCTTCATGTTTGAGCATGAGCTCAGGATCCCAGCAAACTTTTTGTATGGAGTTCCTGAGGTGGAACAAAGATTTGAACCATGTGGACTATGTAGAAACCCTACAATCCAGAACTGAAAAAGCCCACACCTTAGCTGGAGGAAATTTGATAGCCTCTGAAAAAATGAATAAAAACCCTCTATGATGGAAGGTCATATAAGGAAAGAAGGGATTTGGTTTGGTTTCACAACCGAAGGTGAAAGAAGGGTAGCAGCCCTAAGCTGGATAAACCTTGAGAAAGACCCTCTACAGTACTGACCTAAATAAAAGACATTATTTATAGGATAAAGTTGGGTCCCAGGACTAAACCCAACATTATTCATAAGGACCATCTGAGGAGGTACCAAAAGGACAGAATTCAGTGTGGCTACCCCTCCAAAACTGAGAATGTTGCTGTGGAAGCTGAGGCTGGGAGAGTCATGAGAGTAATGAGTTCCCCATTAGAACAGAATGGGCAGTTTCTGTCTGTCAGCCAGCATTACAATGGACAATTTTTTGATGAGCTCTACTTGGGTTGTAGAAAGAAATTGGGCAGGGAGAGAAGAATGTCAAGGAGACTTGGATTAGAGTAAAATCAGTTTGGATTGGTGATGTGAATGTGTTCTGACAGAAAAACATTATGTAATTATATGAACTATGAAACATGGCCCTTCACTGTTAAGATAGAAAAGAAGTTGGACACCATTCAGATGAAGCATCTCCGAACGACTGTAAACATCAAATGGTATAAACTGAAATTGAACGAAGAGATCCATTTGCTGTTGTTTCTGTCACCCAAAGCTCTTTTAAGGTGGTTTGATCATCTGGGCTAAATCCCTACCAATTTCCCTGTGAGAATCATTTTTTTTATTTCAACATAATGAAAGTAGGATGGAAACAGCCAACCAGAAGACCTAAAACACAATGGCTGGATGGCGTCAACAGATATCTGTCCTTAACAGGCATCCTACCTCATAATGCACCAGATTTGGCTCAGGCCAGAACATCAAGGAGGCACATAATGTGTTCGCTAGCCTCTGCACTGTCCAAGAAACAGCATGAGAACTAACCAATTAAATGAACAGCTAAGCTTCTATCATTCATAAATGGTAAACAATTTTTTTTCTTTCCATTTGGAAGGGGTCATAAAAGGCATCACCATTTTGGACTCACTAGGCACAATGGATCAGTTAAGATAGGGGCATGGTTATGCTGGGAGTTAGATGAAATCTCATTGAACCTGGTGGGTGTGGCAGCTGCCCATCATTCAGGATCAATGTAAGAAGAGTTAAACTCATTCTGGAGTAAAATAACTTAAACAATACACAGGCCATATGCAAGGTGGCTCAGGAGCTGGGCTATGTGAATGGAGGGGTTTTGCTGGGGACTGAATGCAAATACAGAGGGTTAAGTATTGTTTTGATGGAGCTGTTTGTGTATGAATGGATGCAGTCAGAAACATCTCAGAAGCAGATAGAGAAGGCAACAAAGGAAGCCCAGGACAGACAGAGAAGCACCTGTAGTGTGACTCTGAGAGAGAGCTTTTTGGGTAAAGACCTGGCTGGAAAAAGAGGTTTGGAATACAGAGCAAAAAAATGGCCTTCTGTTGTTTGATTCCTACTGTGCCCAGGAAAACAGAACATTATGCTTATTCCTTGTAAACAAAGAAGGTTGTATCAAATAAATACCTGACTCCGTCATCAGCTTCTCCTGCAAGACCCTGAATACTGTCTAACCACTTAGATGAACAAGGGTAACAGCTGCATCCTTCCTCTATCTTGTTATTCAGTGTAATTTTCTCTTGTATCAAAACAAATCCCAGCCAACAGATCATTCAGCCTCAACCCCCATAAATCAATCTCTTTGCATAAACTAGGACATCCATAGGAAGAGGCATTTTGAGCCCCAAGGCTTGTATAGTGTACATTACTATGGTCCTATAAAAAACGCGTGTGTGTGTGTGTGTGTGTGTGTGTGTGTGTGTATACATATCAGTATGATGCTGGTGAAAAGTACTGGCCTATTTAACAGCCCTACAAAGTGAAGTCTTTTATCCACAGAACAGGTCAAGCAAAGGCTATAAAATATTCCCTGCCTATGCGCTCCAGACCTGATGTAAGGGTTAGAGGAGCATTTAAGCTCTGCATCCCATTCAATCTTAGGGTCTGTGCAGGGAAGGAGACAATTAGTGGCAGCTGTGCTGGTATTTTTGTGATGTAAATGGTTGTCCACTAGAAACTAACCTAAGATCCACCAAATGTACTTCACGATGGCTGCTGAACAGTCATCAGTTGCCAGTAACTTTGGTCACTTGACCATCTCTGGATTCACACAAGCAGACTAGAGGTGAAAGACACCATGGCCCAGATCCTCAAAGGTCCATTGTTTTCACTGGAAGTTAGGAGCCTAAATACCTATGAGGCTCTGGGTCCATTCCCATCCCTTTGAGGCTTGCTATCTGCCTGCATTATTTTCTAATACTTTGAACATTTCCCTTGTCCTTCATTGGAGGCTATCAAAGTGAACAGTTACTATTTAATCCTATTATCTGTCTCACTTTTTATTGTAGCATCTGAGCTCCACAACTTCCCTGCCCCTAATGAGGAAGGCAAGTATTATCATCCCCATTTTACAGAAGGGAAACTGAAGCACAGAATCACTTAGCAAAGAATCCAGACCTTTGAACTCCCATTCTCCTGTTGGAAATGTTAGACCATCCTCCTAGAATGTCACAGAGACCTAGGTTTCCACATGCATGATTTTCCCATTGCCGTCACTTAACTGTTTAGCTCAGACCATGTGCTTTGCAAAGACACAAAGAGGATGCTTCCTCCATTTCAGCTTTACCCATTGCACCTAGGGCAGTGCTTCCACAGTGTGCCCCAGGACTGAAGCTGTAGTTCTGAAGTCCCAGCTTTCTGATACATACAGGCTCAGTGGGGGATGGTCTAACTATTTCCACTGAAGTAGTTGTTCAGTCAGGAAAATCATTCACTTCTGACTAGATCTAGTCTCCTGAGATGCCTGTGGTGGCACGAACAAAATGGGCTGCCTCAAAAAAACTTGATGAGGAAAATCTCTTATGCTTTTCTGCCTTTTTAGGGAGCCTACACAATTCTGACCCAAATACAAAGTGAGCTAGAAAACTGAGGAGACAGTGAAGCAGGAATCCTATTTGAAAAAAACAGAAACAAAAAAAATCCCAGACACAACAACTTTCCTTTCAATCATTCCACGGATCCTCGAGTCTGGGACAGTTTGGGAGTCAGAGTCTCTGGCAATACTAAGCAAATTTTCTTCCCTCCCTTTCTTTCCCTTCCTCGTATTCCCTGTGGTGAATTCCATGATTCTCAAGGCACTGGAACCTGAATTGTTTATCTGTTCTTCTTCCTTAATTTCATTCTTTCCAGGCCCCTGCAGATAGGCCCATCACTAAAGAACTGAGTGGAAGGAAATTGGCAGGGGCTGGGAGAGCTTGGTTATTGTCAGATGTGAAATTCTGAAACAAGAAGTACCTTTTGGACATGTCTTTAACAAATGTTGGTGCAATTTAATTTTTTATGACCGCTGATTTTTACCCTTCCCATGCACACACCATTTACATATACCTGCTCTGACTTGCATATTCCATTAAATTCTCCCAGCTATTTTTTCCCTACTTGCACTCTGACTAGAAGAGGCATAATTTAAGGACTGTAATCCTGGTCATGAAATCTGCTCCATATGGACAGACTCTTTTGCCCATGCAGAGCCTTACTGAATTCAGTAAAACTCTGTGCATGCACACAAAGTTCTTCCCACATAGATCAGATTGTAAGATCCAGGGACTAAATTCTCTATCCAGAACTAGAGCTGAGTGAATTATCCTTTTTTCTGTTTGTGAATGGTCTATGAGAAATTTACGATTTTTGCAGAATTGTTGATCCAAGATTATTTGCCGAGCAGTTTTTGTGAGTAATCCAGGGCTGTCTGCAGGGGGTGGATGCAGAGCCCAGAGCGGAAGTGACGAATCCGTCATTTCTGGGACTGACCCATCACTTCTGGGACCAACCATGCCAACCAATTGGTCCGGCCCATGAGGCCCCCCAAAGCAGGGGCCCAGACAAGTCACCCTGCTTCACTGTACCCAAGGGACGGCTCTGCCTTGAGCTGTAGCTTGTGAGGCATTCATTTGATATTTGAAATCTGACCTGTGTAGGTTAGCTGCAATTAAATGCATTAGCCTGTTTCTTGTTCCTTGACTGAAGAAGCATAACTGGGCAATGAGAATGGGACTGAAATGAGCAGCCTGAGGTATGGAAGTGGGACTGGCTAAGTGAGGCGAGTGAGTTGAGGAGTCAGGGGTGAAGAAGAGATAGGACCAGGACAGGGACAGTTTGGAGGGAATGGGGCAGAAGGGCTCATGCTTGGGGGAAACAGGCAGAAGAATCTGTTCCCACTGGAACTGGGGTTCCCACACTTGGTTTGCGGCTTGTTCAGGGTAAGCCCCTGATGGGCCATGAGACGCTTTGTTTACCTGAGCATCTGCAGGTACATCTGCTCGCAGATCCCTGTGGTCATGGTTCGCTATTCCTGGCCAATGGGAACTGCGGGAAGTGGCGCAGGTTGGGCCACCACTTCCCGCAGCTCCTATTGGCCAGGAACGTGAACTGGGTGCTGCTAGTGCCTGTATCTGCGGACGCTCAGGTAAACAAAGCATCTCTCGGCCCACCTGGGGCTTACCCTGAACAAGCTGCGAATCAAGTTTTGAAACCCCTGCACTAGAGCACGCTTTCCTCCAGAGCCTGAAATGGCACCCAAGATTCCTGAGTGTCAGCTTTCCTCTGCTGTCAGTAAATACCTGTGAAGCCAATGGCAAAATCTGCCATCCCCCTCTAGTGCTGGTCCACACAGGGGATGACAACTTACTACTGCTATCAATTACTCTGTGAGCTCAAGTGGCAGAAGTCTGTGTGGTTGATTTAACATTTCCAGCCCTGCTGATGACCTATATGGGTGTGAATATGATGCCACATGATGGAATATTTGGGGCGGAGGGTTCCATTTGCTTTTTTAAAATGTAGGTGTTTATGTGTAATTTCCTGTGTTAAAATAATTTTATTAAGGTTGCAAAGTCAAGAAATCAAAAGTTAGGAAATTGTCTATGGAACCTTCATTCAGCCCCCATAATGCATGTGCCTTATGATCCAGTTTTTAATTACATGATCACATAGTATTTTTTTCCACTGTATGTTTACTGTATAAAAATCTTGATCCAGATCCAGTTCCCATTAAAGTCAATGATCATACTCCCACTGAAGTCACTAGTGCAGAATCAAGCCTTTAGGAAGTTAGAGTGGTAAGGAGTGAAATACTGAAAAACCTGATAGAAACAGATGGTTGTGACATCAAAGCCAAAATAGTGACGTAGAAAAAACAAAGAGAAAAATTCTGTTGGACACATGTAATCTTAGTTTTATTGTTTATTTGTGACAATTTAAAATTATTGCGGGAACTATTGACATTTTAGTGAAACAAAATTCACCATTTCATGTGCTGCAGTGAAAAGAACTAGTGAATGATTTCAGATGAGCAATTTATCCGTTGAATAATTCATCATCTCCTTTACAGTTCCACAGACAGGGTGCAATTGTCTCAATGTTTTGGTTGCTCAAAATTATCGAATGGCATTTTTAAATGAATTTCATTTTCTCCGTGCCTTACTATATACAATTAAAACAGATCAACCCTGAGCCAGGTTGCTTAGTTGTGATGGGATCTGGCTAAGCTATAGATTTATAATGTTCTTTATAAATTTAGCACCCTTTCTAGCTAAGATGTCATTTGGAATTCTGATCCCAGTTTCTGTGAATGGCTTTGTTATTTGTAAGCTTTTGCCATATCATTTCTGTGGATCATGCGCAGCCTTTGGATTGTTTGTGAACAATGCGTTTTGACTCTTGGGCAATTGTGGTGTGTCATTGGTTGCCCAAATCCTGTGGTATTGTTTCCACTTCGTGATTGGATAGCAAGAGCCTGTTAAAGGGGAGAATAATGAGCTTTGCATGTATGTGTTCAAATGAATAAAACAGCTGTTTTAAAGCTAGTGAAACCTTCAGTATTTTCAAACATCTTAATAAGCTCATGGTGGTTGTGTCAGTAGATGGAGGCCTTCTGTCATCCAAGTTCAAGACCCGGCTTGGTCCCAAATTCTCTGGGCTGCTGGGATGAGTTCTGACCTTTGGAGGTGAACACCTCCTCTTTGCCCATTGAGGAGCCGCTGTGGTGACAGAGAGTTGCATCTAAACTTCTTCAGTCAATAGATCATCCAACTTTGGGGACTCACATAGAGTCATAGAGATTAAGGCCAGAACGGGCCACTCGATAACCTCCCCCACTGAAAAAATAAGAGGTGTGAGATTGTAGCAGCCGCTTAGAGCTGTGATTGATTGAACACTGTTAGGTGCTTTACCAGTCAGATCAGAAGCAAGAGCAGCACTAATGAGTCCCCTGTATTGGCAGCTGCTGTTCATACTGAATGCCAATGTAATAAGTCATGGAGGCAAGACATAGGGGGAAGGGGTCTGTGGAGGGAGCCAACAGAGGCCAAGAGTTTATTAAACTTCAATTTAACTGCAGTTGAAATATGCTTCTCTAACTCAGGGCAGCAGAGGTTAATGGAGTCCTGTTTGTAGATGTTTTATGGCACTCTTCTGGGATACATATAAAAGACTGGGACATTTTGAGTAATTTAAATAAATATTTGTTTAGACTGTGTAAGGGGCACCGGGAGTTTCCAGGCAGGTCAGACTCAGACCATTTCTTTCTTTCTTTCTAGTTGAGGGACATCTATTCAGTGATATACATTAAGAACATATCACATTGACATCGGTTCAGTAAGAGGTTATGTTCTAGGTAAGGGAATATATTTCATGATGAGTTCAAGACCACACTAAGCCCTGGCCTGTGCTACAAACTTGTGGTGTTGGTACTACTACCAGTCCCCTAAGCAATGCAGTTATAACGACCTAACTCCTAGCATAGACAGCAGTGTAGGGCTTTTTCAATCAACATAGCTACTGCCTCTCAGGGAGGTGGGGTACCTACATCGACAGGAGAAGCCCTCCCATCGGCGTAGGTAGCGTCTTCACTAAGCACTACAGTGGCACATCTGCACCGGTTGCAGGTGCAGCACTGTTAGTGTAGACAAGCCCTAAGATAAAAGCTTCCTTTGTCACACAGACCTCTGTCTGTGTAGGCCACATTTAATGCAGTAGGGGTATCAGTGGACTGAAGGGGTTGACAACATCCTCTAGACAATAGATGCCTCAGTGTCATATAATATTCTTTAGGGCCAGAGAATCCTGTCTAGCTCATGTTGGCTTCTTTTTCAACCCCTACCCGATTGCATCCATGAACATTGTCAGGATTCGGCTCTCAGATCCAAATTTCTCTCCAGTATATTTACAAATGTTTTATGCCTGTAGCGACGTTAGCAATTCCCAGTCCTGTAATGGGCAGTCAGAATGGGCATAAGCTTTAGCCTTATTTCTAAGAGCAGGCCTGTTTGGTAAAGGAACTAGGTGGGAAGAGAAAATATTTTTTTTGCATCTGAACTTTTTTTTTTTAACTGATCACTTTTTTAAAACTGGCAAAACAGTTTGGGTAAAGTACCTGGCCCAAGCATCAGCCCAAAATTCAAAAGTAAACTGTTTTGTGCTTCAAAGTTCAGCCAACTTTTTTTCTTTCATTTTCAGATGGCTTTCAATTTCCAATTTCCAGCTGATAACCAAAGGGCCAAAATTCCCCAGAGAAGTTCTGTTCTTGGCTAAAAATGGATCTGAACTAGTATCCCAGATCCTGAGTGTAGTTTGGAGGGGAGAAGGGGGCATTGCCTCTGCAAACTGCAGGCAGGCACTTGGGGAATTTGTCGTCCCCCCACGCCTCCCATGCATGACTTTATTGACCTTACTGGAGCTGCTACTATCAAAAATAGAAGTCAAACTACGTCTGTGCCTCAGATGCAAACATCTCTAGACCTTTGGGTTTGTTTGAGATCTGGATCCAAGTGATTCTGAATCTCCAAATCATCTCTGTTGTGTTGTTTCTGGCCCAGTATTAGGTTTCCATGAGGTTTCTGGTGCTTCCTATCTTGGGAGATTGTTAGATCAGTTTTGCAGCCCCAAGATGCTCACCAGGGCCATGATCCAGCAAACACTTAAGCACATGCTTAACTTTAAACATGAGTAATCACACTGAAATCAGCAGAGCTATGCACCAGCTTAAGTGCTTTGCTGGGTCTGGGCCATAGTTTAGGTATGTTTCAGATAAGCATCCACCATATTGTATGTCCCTTTGAATTGTATCTCCAAGCCTTCTGAAGTTTGCTTGTCACTAGTTTGACACAGGATTCTGTAATGCTAAGGTGGCTGAGCTCTTGCTCAGCTCATGACAAAATAACTCTAAGCTGCTTCTTTCCCTCCATTCAGTCCACTTGTTATCTTACCCTGAATGCTTGTATGCAAGGCACAAAGCAGGTGTCTTGAGTCATCTCTGGGAGGGAGCTGAGCTTCAGTGATGTATTTTTGACATGACGGTTTAATCTGTTCCTTTTGCAAAGGAGACTGACAGAAAGGTGGAGACAGACAGACACATAGACAAATCACACAACTCCTGTCCATCTTGGCACTTTTTCAGTATGATGAGCTGAATCATGCTATTACTATAAGGTGAGTGCACAACTGGTTGAATGACCATAGTCAAAGAGTAGCTATCAATGGTTCACTATCAAATTAGAAAGGTTTATCTATAGAGCCCTGCACAGATAAAAGTTTATATCCACGGATATAAATTGGTATCCACAGAACCGCAGAGCTCTCCTGGGAACCACAACAGTGAAAGAAGCAGAACATGGGGCTGCCGCTCCCTGGAGCCAGCACCCAATGCCGTCAGCTCCTTCGGCGCAGTTGTACCACCTGTAGCCCCGCCCACTGGGGCAGGCACCAGGCTCACCGGCAGCTGTCCCTGGACATGCTCTTGTGCTCAAGTAGCACACATGCCCCCCAGACAAGAGATGCAGACAGCTGCCTGCAAGGGATGAAGGCAGGGCTGGGAGTAGAGCTGCGGGCGGTACAGCCTGCTGGAGGAGCTTCCGGCACTGGGCATTGGATCCTAGGAAAGTAAGAACGGCCATACCAGGTCAGACCAAAGGTCCATCTAGCCCAGTATCTGTCTACTGACAGTGGCCAATGACAGGTGCCCCAGAGGGAGTGAACCTAACAGGCAATGATCAAGTGATCTCTCTCCTGCCATCCATCTCCATCCTCTGAAGAACAGAGGCTAGGGACACCATTCTTTACCCATCCTGGCTAAAAGCCATTTATGGACTTCACTACCATGAATTTATCCAGTTCTCTCTTAAACACTGTTATAGTCCTAGCCTTCACAACCTCCTCAGGTAAGGAGTTCCACAAGTTGACTGTGCGCTGCATGAAGAAGAACTTCCTTTTATTTGTTTTAAATCTGCTGCCTGTTAATTTCATTTGGTGACCCCTAGTTCTTGTACTATGGGAATAAGTAAATAACTTCTCCTTATCCACTTTCTTCACATCACTCATGATTTTATATACCTCTATCATATCCCCCCTTAGTTTCTTCTTTTCCAGGCTGAAGAGTCCTAGCCTCTTTAATCTTTCCTCATATGGGACCCTCTCCAACCCCCTAATCATTTTAGTTGCCCTTTTCTGAACATTTTCTAGTGCCAGTCTATCTTTTTTGAGGTGAGGAGACCACATCTGTACACAGTATTCGAGATGTGGGTGTACAATGGATTTATATAAGGGCAATAATATATTTTCAGTCTTATTCTCTATCCCCTTTTTAATGATTCCTAACATCTTGTTTGCTTTTTTGACTGCCTCTGCACACAGCGTGGACATCTTCAGAGAACTATCCATTATGACACCAAGATCTTTTTCCTGATTAGTTGTAGCTAAATTAGCCCCCATCATATTGTATGTATAGTTGGGGTTATTATTTCCAATGTGCATTACTTTGCACTTATCAACATTGAATTTCATTTGCCATTTTGTTGCCCAGTCACTTAGTTTTGTGAGATCTTTTTGAAGTTCTTCACAGTCTGCTTTGGTTTTAACTATCCTGAGCAGTTTAGTATCATCTGCAAACTTTGCCACCTCACTGTTTACCCCTTTGTCCAGATCACTTATGAATAAATTGAATAGGATTGGTCCTAGGACTGACCCTTGGGGAACACCACTAGTTACCCCTCTCCATTCTGAGATTTTACCATTAATTCCTACCCTTTGTTCCCTGTCTTTTAACCAGTTCTCAATCCATGAAAGGACCTTCCCTTTTATCCCTTGACAGCTTAATTTATGTAACAGCCTTTGGTGAGGGACCTTGTCAAAGGCTTTCTGGAAATCTAAGTATACTATGTCCGCTGGATCCCCCTTGTCCACATGTTTGTTTGACCCCTTCAAAGAACTCTAATAGATTAGTAAGATACGATTTTCCTTTACAGAAACCATGTTGACTATTGCTCAACAGTTTATGTTTTTCTATGTGTCTGAAAATTTTATTCTTAACTATTGTTTCGACTAATTTGCCCAGTACTGACATTAGACTTACCGGTCTGTATTTGCCAGGATCACCTCTAGAGCCCTTTTTAAATATTGGCGTTACATTAGCTAACTTCCAGTCATTGGGTACCGAAGCTGATTTAAAGGACAGGTTACAAATCTTAATAGTTCCACAACTTCACATCTTTCAGAATTCTTGGGTGAATGTCATCTGGTCCCGGTGACTTGTTAATGTTGAGTTTATCAATTAATTCCAAAACCTCCTCTAGTGACACTTCAATCTGTGACAATTCCTCAGATTCGTCACCTACAAAAAACATCTCAGGTTTGGGAATCTCCCTAACATCCTCAGCTGTGAAGACTGAAGCAAAGAATCCATTTAGTGGCCCTATAGTCCGCTCCTTTTGCTGCTGTAGTTCCAGGGAGAGCCCCGCAGTTCCGTGAATATCCGCATCCGCGGATATATATTTGTATCTGCGCAGGGCTCTGTTTATTTAGTGGGGTTCCCCAGGGGTTAGTTCTGGGTCCAGCATTAATCAATATTTTCATTAATGACTTGGATAATGGAGTGGAAGGTATGCTTATAAAATTTGAAGACAACACCAAGCAGGAAGGGGTTGCAAGCGCTTTGGTGGACAGGATTAGTATACAAAATGCCCTTGTCAAATTGGAGAATTAGTCTGAAATCAACAGGATGAAATTCAATAAAGACAAGTCAAAATACTTCACTTAAGAAGGAAAAATCAAATGCACAGCTACAAATTGGGGAATAACTGGCTAGGTAGTGGTACTGCTGAAAAGGATCTGAAGGTTATAGTAGGTCACAAATTGAATATGAGTCAGCAAGGAGATGGAGTTACAAAAAAAAGCTAATATTGTGGGGTATATTAATAGGAATGTCATATGAAAGACATGGGAGATAATTGTCCTGCTCTACTTAGAACTGGTGAGGCCTCAGATGAAGTAATGAGTCCAGTTCTGGGAATACGGGGACAAACTGGAGATAGTGCAGAGGACAGCCACAAAAATTATAAAAGGTTTAGAAAAGCTAACCTATGAGGAAAGATTAAAAACACTGAGCATGTTTAGTGATGAGAAAAGAACACTGAGGTGGGACCTGATGACTGTCTTCAAATATGTTAAGGGCTGTTATAAAGAGGATGGTGATCAATTGTTCTCCATGATCACTGAAAGTAGGACAAGAAGTAATGGGCTTAATCTGCGTAAGGGAGATTTATGTAACATATTAGGAAAACATTCTAACTATATGGGTAGTTAGGCTCAGGACTAGGCTTCCAAGAGAGGTTGTGGAATCCCCCTCATTGCAGGTTTTAAGAACAAGTTGGACAAACACCTGTCAGGAAAGGTTTAGGTTTACTTGTTCCTGCCTCAGCGCAGAGGGCTGGGCTTCATGACCTTTCGAGGTCCCTTGCACCTCTACGTTTCTAGGATTCTGTGATCAAAGTATGCAGTACAGAGTTTAAACCATACCACAGCCAGGTTCTGGAGCTACATTCAAATCCCTCTAGTGGAATAAGCTTTGAAGTTAGGTTTTCCTTTTGTAACAAGTTGGCTGATTTCTATGTGGGGCCTGGAGTTGCCTCACTTTACCCGTGGTTAGATTGAATATTGAGTGAAACCCATCTGAGTAATTTAAATGATTACACTGATAACTTTCACCTTCATTTGACCCTGATAGTTCAGATTCTCAGGTTACTCAATGTTTAGCCAAGACTGGCCTTTGAAGGGTAAATAGCTGAGGATCTTTGCAGAGGAGATGGAGGCAATGTCAATTTGCTAGGGAAACGTCTGAAGGTGATGACCGATTGGGAGTCTGCGCCCCTCAATAAAGGGGGATGCCCACCTTTTGTTATTAAGATACTCAGTCCAAGGATTTTTTAGGCCCCTGGCTGCTTAGCAGTAGCAGCATTGGCCAGGACTGTTATTTTTAACAGCTGCTTCTGACTGGGAGACTGAAACATTTTCTTTCAGTTCCAGAACTCACCTAGGTGACCCAGACCTTCCTCATCACGAAGGCTATCAAACCCCAAATCTAAAGGAAATTGCAAGTTTGTTTGAGGTACCCTGGAAATACTCTTTTGCCTCATTCTGCACCATACAGGCTCCAACTGAAAATACACTGCAAGGATATTGGGGGGCAGGGGAGGGGAGTTAGCACCTTTCTTGTTAAAAGCAATGAGTTTTGCCTGGTCTACGCTTAAAAATTAGATGAACCAAGCTACATTGCTCAGGGCCGTGGAAAAAGTTTGCACCCTGAGTGTCATAATAAGGTCAACCTAGCCCCCAGGGTAGATGCAGATAGCTCAATGGAAGAATTCTTCCATTGAGCTACCTACTGCCCTTACCTACAGCAATGGAAAAAACCCTTCTGTTGCTGTAGGCAGCATTTACACTACAGCAGCATAAGAGTGTAAACATGCCCTCAGATACCAACAGTTCAATGACAGTGCAGGAAAAGACAGAGACTTTATCCACTTGGAATAGCTCACACACACATTTATGGAGACAGGGAAGTGAGCCCAGAAGCTGGGTTAGGATTTACTCCCCAGCTCTTTCAGGGCACATATGGGCTAGGGGGGAAAGTGGTGTGTAAAAATGCAGTAGCTAACCCACTTTAACTAATGTGACTTTATACAGGACTTTGCTTCTAGCCCAGACAGGGCAAATCATGTTTAAAAACTCATTGGCTGATCTTGGTCAACCAGAGGGAGGAATCCCTGCTTAAGTGGGACTTCTGTAATGCATAGGCCTTGGGCTGACCTTGTACACACCAGTGAATTTCACTTTTGATGATCATGTTGCTTTCATTTAAAGTGCCACCTAGTAGCTTTTCTAACATATTGTATAACTCATCTGTGGCCACTGAAGAATTTCACGTGTTACAATACTGAAAACCATGGCCGCTTAGAAATTCACAGGGCGAGCAAAGAGAGAACTAAGATCTTTCTACTTCAAACGGACAAGCTCTTAACTCAAGAATACTGCTTAGTTTGTCAGCAGTATAGCACCTTTGACACGCAGTTGAGGAACTTTATGCTTGTTCAGCAGAGGGCAGTGACAAGCAGATGCACACACACCAGTTCATTACAATATTTTGCATTCTGAAAGTTGGGAAGTGAGCAGTGGCATAAGTCGCATGTTAAAGCAGCAGCAAAAGCTTTACTGTCCACCCCTGTCTTTCTTTCTAATTCAGCTAAGTGCTATAGTAAGAACTCAGAGCATTAAGCATGCCCTGTTTGAACCAGCCATAGCCTCGGTTCAGGGCCTTCAGAATACATTATCTTATACAAAAGTGGGTTTAGTAGTGTCCTTTAACTAGCATGAGAGAGAAACAGACAATATCAGCTGCATTTAAACAGATAATGTTGTGCTCCCCAAGTAGCCACAGGGTGTATGAATTCAACTAATCAGTAAACAAAGCAACATGTGCCTCTAAAGCAGATGTTTTATGGGATAAAAGAGACATGGTTTTAAGAAGCCCAACAAAAACAACAATAACCATAGAGAATAAAATTACTCATGCATAAAAACACACACAGACTCTGTTGCTGGAACTGACATGATGTGGGCTTGTTAGATGGACTGAAGTTAAGGCTTACAAATCAGATCATTTATTCTAAAAGCCCACATAGGGATTATCAAAACAAAACATAGCCAGCCAGTCACTAGGGGTCATGTGCAGCCTGATATAAGCAGGGGATGACTCTCATGCAAGTATCTGGGCCAAACACTCTGGGGACAGAACTGGTGTTGTAAATTACACATTGGGTGTCAGATGACCAGAAAGCCAAAGGACCAACTTACAATGTGTAGCTTGCAGCACCCTTTACATCACTTCTGTGCTAGGCTCTCAAAGCCAGGGCTTTGGAGTGGAGCCCGGAGCTGGAGCCCGGACCAGTAGGTTTTATGCCTGGAGCTGGTGCAGAGCCGGAGCAGAGCAATTCAAAAATTTGATTGCTCCAAATCCCTGCTCAGAGCCCAGGCTCTTTTCAGATTAGTGTGTTGGGAAGGGCATCTGTGACTACTCAATACATCATTCTCTGCTCCAGGGCTTACATACTGTTATCCTCGCAGTCTGCTCAGCTTAGAAAAACAAGTCTTTCTTGAAGAGACAAGGCTTAGCTACTGTTACGATGAGTGCATTAGATAGAAAGAAATTGGCCCTCTTACCTTCCGCCCAGGAGGAGGCATGTTCTGGGCAGACTGCTGCATCTGTAGCCATTTCATGTTCTAGCATAACTGTGGCCAGCACCAACCAAGAATTTCAGAGTGTTCTCTATGCTGCAAATTTGACCCATTTGGAACATCACAGCAGCAGAGGAATGGGAACTCAGATCCTACTGCTCCATAAACACAGCTTCCACCATTTGAGTTAAAGAATCTCCAGCAGCAGCTAGCAGGACAGGGCCTATGACACAGACTTGGCCTGTTGTGGCTCCATTCAGCAGAGGGTGGTGATTCATACCCACATACTAGCCAGTTCCATGCAATATTCTCCTCTAGATAAGTGCAAAGCAGTGCGTATCTTACCACGAGCAGGGCAGCTACCCAGAATTCTGAGGCAAGTCAGCAGCTTTCTTCAGTTTCTGCAAGAGCAGCCAGACTTTTTCTTTGGTGTGGGTGAACAAAGGATCCCAAGACCAAACAGTCCTGCAGGACTCCAGCCTGTCTCACACACACACCTGCATAACAATGGTGGCAGACACCAAAAGATGCGACCCAGGAATTTGTATTCATCCTTATCCAGAGCTAAGGCAGCCTAATGCAGAGATGACCTATGAAGGGCACAGCATGCCATGGACTAAACATGCTCCAAATGGGCACAGCAGCTGAAGTGGGCTTTCAGTCAGCAGAGTCTGCAGTGTCCAAAGGGAGGCATCTAGCTGCTCATTTTATTTAGACTTTTAGCCCCTGGAGAAGAAACACACTGGGGAATTGGGAAGGAGCTGCATTTTATATGTGGCCTAAGGAAAAAATAAGTAGATCCCTTAGTCAGCACTTGGGACTTGATTCACTATGGCCTGGTGCCTTGTGCAAAGTGGGTATAAAATGTTCCCACATCAGAATGGTGGTGTTCACACCCGCTTTGCAGTAGGATAAGTGACTGCACAAGGTGTGGGGCAATGGAGAATCAGGGCTTTTGAATCTCCTTCTAATTCCAGTCACTTAGCAAAGTAACTGGTGCAGGAGTGTAGTTAGACTCTGTACTCTGCTGCAGATCATGGGCTGGCCCAGACTATTGGTGGGTTACGAACCTCTTGATTACATCAGGGCTTCTGCTGAGATAGTGCTGGTAACACAGAGCTCCAGTGTTGTGGGGACTGGTGGAAGGACCCCCCGCCGTGGGTCTTTGAGGCACTTCGGTGGCGGGTCCTGGGGTGGAAGGACCCCCCGCCGCGGGTCTTCAGGGCACTTCGGTGGCGGGTCCGGGGGCAGAAGAACCCCCGCCACCAAATTGCCACCGAAGACCTGGAGCAGAAGAGTCTCCGGGGCCCTGGAGCGAGTGAAAGACCCCACTCCAGGGCCCCTGAAAAACTCTCGTGGGGGCCCCTGTGGGGCCCGGGGCCTGGGACAAATTGCCCCACTTGTCCCCCCCCTCTGGGCGGCCCTGGGCAGAACTAAGCCCTGTATTGTGTTTATGGCTCCATCTTACATTCCTTGTGCTAACCACTTGTGATCATTAAGGATCCCTGGGTACTTTTCATGTTAGTGAGCCAGCTCTGCAATAGTAGCCACAAGAGTAAGTGCCATATGCTTATGGCGTTGAGGCCAAATTCCAGTTGGGTTAACTACATTCTGCCTATTGTGCCTAAATTCCACCTACAATTTCAACTGATCAGTGTAATCTTTGCTTCTTCTAGAAAGTCTAACAGCTGCCACATCCCACCCCAGAGATGGCTGCATTTTTAGTGGGGAGCAAATGTTCCCTATCTGTGTGGGATCCCTCAGGAGGAAAGGCTTTGTGAAACACCCAGCAATCATTAATAAAGTGATAAAAGCCAAAACATTCAGATCTTAGGGTTGTGTCTCCCTCTGTGCTTGTACAGCATGAGGGTCTTTTCTCACTGGATGTGAATAACTCTGAGTGTTTGGACTTTTGTGAATCTAAATCCAGAAGCACCATTTTATCTTTTAAACCAATACTTAGTTTGGTTTTTAAATGACAGCCATGTGTCAACTTCTGAAATGAAGTAGACAAAAGACATAAATAAAGGGCTGTAACAGACAACTTGGGGGGGGAAAATATAATCGCTTCAGCATGTGTTAGTTAGGGTAGGATCACAAAGATTGGATATATTTACTACAGATGGCCAAGTCTATGGAGTGGATTCATAATGTAAATCTTCCTCGCCAGCTATCTGCTCCCATATCCAGATCATAATAAGTTTAGCAGTGATTTTAAAACAGGCATTCAAAAATGGCATGAACAGCCCAGATTAGGTTAAAGAATCTCCCAAAAATCTGGGCCTGAGAAATTAAAACCAAAATAAACTTAATTGCTCAAAGAAATAAGGGCTATATCATGACCCTGTTTTTCCATGCTGGAGAGAAAGCGGTATAGCACTTCTCCATCGGCAGCTAGTCCAGCAGGCTTGCGCAGTTCTGGGTCCATTCAGCGGAGGACCATGGTACATACACATATGTTAGCCAATTCCATACAATACTCTGCACCACAGAAGTGGAAAGCAGTATGGATCTTACCATGAGCGGGGCGCTTGCCCACAATTCTTCTCGCCCAAAACCTTCAAAGGTTTTTAGGGGACAAACTCCCATTGATTTCACAGAGAGTTAAGAGTCTAAATTCCTCTGAGGAGCTGAGCACTCCTTACTCCCTTGTGCAGGTTACCCACCTCACAGGTGGCCATGCGGGCCATAGCCTCCTCAGAGCAGCTGTGATCTATCCCATGAAGGGAGAGGGCAGGATAGGGTGCCCCTTGTTCAACGCTCACAGCAAAGCCACAATTTAGACCTAAGGCAGCCCTTTAGCACTAGACTGGTCACCACTCACCAGGAGGAATGGGCTAGATAGGGCTAACAGGGCTCTTCTTTCACTAATAGCTATGGTTCAATGATGGAGCTGGAATATCATGATGTATAAGATATACGGTAAAGTCATAATATCAACTACATAGACACTACCTACATTAGCAATGGCAGGTTCCTGCAGGCCTCTTTGGTTCACTAATGATTACTAGGGGATCTGCAGTACTAAAAGACAGCGATAACCAGAGACTTTCAGTGTAAGTGCATCTCCCTGATCATGTAATTATCTTCAGTTAGTATCTATATGAGGCCTGACACTGCAGTGGGCTCCATGCAGACACAAGGCTTTAGCCCACGTGCAACAATTTTCAGGATCAGGGCCTCAGATATAATGTGTGTGGAAATTAGAGGTAGGGCCAAATTTCATGTCAAAACATTTGTCATTTCAACTTGGGCCTAGTGGTGTTGTCTTTGTGTGAAATCTTCACATATCACTCCAGTGTGAACATTTCACGGTAAATGTTGAACTCAGTCTGAATGAAAGGACAGAATTCCAGGAAGGCGTGGCCCTATTACCCTCCACAAAAGACGGTTACTCACCTTTGTAACTGTTGTTCTTCGAGATGTGTTGCTCATATCCATTCCAGTTAGGTGTACGCGCCGCGCGTGCACATTCGTCGGAAAACTTTTACCCTAGCAACTCAGTGGGCCGGCAGGTCGCCCCCTAGAGTGGCGCCACCATGGCGCTCCATATATACTCCTGCCGGCCCACCCGCTCCTCAGTTCCTTCTTGCCGGCTACTCCGACAGTGGGGAAGGAGGGCGGGTGTGGAATGGATATGAGCAACACATCTCGAAGAACAACAGTTACAAAGGTGAGTAACCATCTTTTCTTCTTCGAGTGATTGCTCATATCCATTCCAGTTAGGTGAATCCCAAGCCTTACAAAGGCGGTGGGGTCGGAGTGAAATGTGGCAGAATAAAACTGCTGAGCCAGAGGCTACAGCCTCTCTTGACTGCTGAACCAGGGCATACTGCGAAGCCAAGGTATGGACCGAGGACCAATGGAGCTTCGCGACAGATCTCGTGGGTAGAAACACGAGCCAGCAAGGCGGCAGATGAAGCCTGAGCCCTGGTAGAATGCACGTTGATGTGGCTCGGGGAAATATGAGCCAAATCATAACAAGTGGGGATGTCCGCCATCACCCCAGATGAGATCCTCTGAGAGGAGAACAAGCAAGCCCTCCCTTTGGCCCGCTACCGGGATAGAGCTGGGGCACCTTAGGAAATGGTTCTGTCAGCATAATATAATGCGAGCACTCCACAGATGTCCAAGGAGTGCAACGGTTGTGCCCATTGCGTTGAACTGTGGGTAACATGAAAAGCCAAAACCACCTTAGGGAGGAAAGCCGGGTGCGGTCATAACTGCACCTTGTCTTTGTGAAACCTAGTGTACGGCGGAACCCCCGTAAGAGCTCTGATCTCAGAGACCCGTCTGGCCAAGACTAGGTTGAGGTCCCAGATCGGGGCTGGGCGGCGCACCCGAGGGTGCAAGCGCTCCAAGCCCTTGAGGGACCTCGAACTCATAGAGCGTGAGAACACTGAACGTCCATCTCAGCCTGCTGGAAGGTAGAGATGGCTGCTGAGTGTATCCTCAGCGCTGATACCGCCAGGTCCTGCCGCTGAAGGCCAGAGGCAGGCCAAATAGAGGGGATCGAGACCTCAGCAGGAGCAAGATCGAGCGAATTGCAGCTGTAAACGAAACACTTCCACCTGGCCCGGTACGTCGACCAGGTGGAAGGCTGCCTGTCACCCCGACTCAGGAACGCAGCAGCCACCGTGAGGTGAAGAGGCTGCAGGTCCGAGTGACGAAGCCTGTCGTTGCCCTGAGTGATGAGGTCTGGGCTGACAGGCCGAGCAACGTGGTATGTCAGTGCTGCCTGGACCATTCTGGAGTGATCATGATGATGCACGCTCTGCCCCTGCGGAGTTTGAGCAGGACCTAATGAACCAGTGGGAACAGTGGGAAGGCATAATGCAGTTGGCCTTTCCACGGCATCAGGAATGCGTCCAAAATCGATTCCGAGGAGAGATCTTGGAAGGAGCAGAACACCTGGCATTTCCTGCTCTCGCGGTGAGCGAACAGGTCTGTGTGAGGAAACATCTCCACTTCCGGAAAGCGGGACGCCTCATATGGGGCAGAGTGATCACTCGTAAGGCAGGAAAGACCTGCTGAGGCAAAGAGTTAAGACGTTCCAAACGCCTGGGAGAAAGGACGTCGCCATCTCCATCGAGTGGGCCATGCAAAAGACCCGGAAATGGATGGCCTCCTGACAAAAAAGGGGGGGAGGACTATGTCCCCCCTGAATACTTATGAAGCACCTGGTCGTTGTGTTGGCTGTAAACACCGAGATACAACGGCCTCACAGCTGCCGCTGGAACCCCTGGCACGCCAGGCGGACTACTCTCATTTTTGGGGCATTGATGAGGAATGCCAGCTCCCTAGAAGACCAAAGGCCTTAAGCTCAGAGGTGACCATGAGCACTCGAGCAGAGAGATGAGGCGTCCGCCGTCAGGGGCAGTGAGCCGGACTTGGAGAGGACGGAGGCGGAGCTTGGCGTGTTTGGTTACAAACTTGCGGGCAACCATGGACCCAGGAGACTGAGACAAGAACGAGCTGAGGTCGTTGGGAAAGCCTTCAGACCTCAGATGATTGTTGCCATCGCCTAAAATCGCAGTTGCGATAAGCAGGCTCCGGCTAGGTAGGAGACCAGGATAGCCCCTAGGGAGCCCAACCTCTGCGTGGGGACCAGAGTGGATTGCTCTATAATAAACAGCAGGCCTTGACCTGTGAATAAGACCGTGGCGATGCCCACGCGCTGAGTGGTTTGTGTCTCAGAGTCTCCTCGGATAAGCGAATCGTCCAGATACGGAAAAACGCATATCCGACATCAGCAACGGTAGGCGGCGACTATGGCCGTAAACCGGGAGTATTGACTGTCGGCTATAGAGCGGAGGCATCTCCCGTGCGGAGGGAAGATGGCATTGCGAAAGTACGCGTCCTTCATATCCAGGGCGGCACAGTAGACCCCAGGAGGCAAGGATGGAATAATGGTTCCCAGGGATACCATGCAGAACTCCAACCTTATCCTAACCCGGTTGAGTCCGTGCAGGACCAAGAAGGTCTGAGACCTGTGTTCGAGTGGGGGACTAGGGCATAACGGGGGTAAAACCCCTTACCCCTTTCGTCCGCTGAAGGGGGACAGGGCTGGAGCAAATTAAAGGTGGTACCTATGCTCCATCGTGCGCAGGACCCAGCGATCTGAAAGTAACTGGGGCCATGCCAGGAGAAAGCGGGATCGGGATCCCGTCCTGCGACTGGTACACCGCCCTCAGGTGAACCTTGGAAGGTCCGTCTTTGGTCCCAGTGGTAATTGCGAGGGACCTTGACTTTGGCTCTTTAGGGGTCCTGACGTTCGTCTGCGACCACCTTGGCCCTGCCATTTGCCAGAGTTCTGCCTCCGGCTAGGCACAGAGTATGGCGGCTGGGGCCAGAAAGGCCTGCGTTTGGTCGCTGGCGTATACATGCTGAGACGCATTAGGACCCTATTGCCCATCAGACTTCGCAGTCTGGGGCTGTCTCTGCCGCGAAGATGCCTTTACCAACAAAGGGTAAATCCTGAATGGTATACCGCAGCTCCGGCCGGAGGTTTAAAACCTGAAGCCATGAAATGCACCTCACGGCGATACTCAAGGCCAGAGTGCTGGCCGCAGAGTCTGCTGCGTCCAACGAGGCCTGGAGGGACGCTCTGGGAACCTTCTTTCCCCCGTCCTCCAAGACGGCAGCGAACTCCAGGTGGAAGTTTTGAGGGAGAAACTCCTTCACTCAGGTGCCATAATTATCGCAGCTAAGCAAAGTTTGTTGCTTTGCTACCCCGAGCTGCAGGGCCCCTGCAGAGTACACCTGGCGGCCAAGCCTGTTCATTCGCCAAGCCTCTTTCTGCTTCGGGGCTGGCGCCCGCTGGCCATCATATCAGGATCGTGGTCCTGAGCATAAAATCTGCGCATATGGGATGACACGGATGCGTGTCCGGACGGCCATGGAGGTACTAAAAGAAGGCACAGGCAGAGTCTCTGACTCACTCGGACCTTGCCCAACTCGGCACCGGGGACCGGCATCTGGAGGTGTATCGGTACCTGGAACGAGATCCAGACCCGCAACCAGAACGGTGTCGGGAGGTCGACCGAGATCTCGAGGCTCGGAGAAGGGCTACAGGAGTCAAGGTACCTGCCCCGGTGCCAGGAGTCGGAACGGTGCCGATAGCGGGTCGGCGAACGGGATACCGACCGGTGCAGCGAGTGTGACCAGTACCGAGGAAAACAGCACCGGGACTGCCAGTGGTGTCCGGCGTGCCGACAGGACTTGGAGTGTCTGCGGGACCGTGATCATGAACGGTGCCGCTCTGCTGTGCTGACAGGGGGCAGTCCCCTGAAGAGACTGTATTACCCGTACCGGCGGTGCCGGGGTCAGGCAGCACTGACTCTGTCATGGCACTGAGAGCCCTCGCCGTTGGTAACATCTCCGGCGTGAAGGGAACAGCAGGCTCAACCACAGTGCATACTGGGGAGCTGTCAGGCACCGGATTCGACGGCCCTCGTGGGACCGGGATCCACGGTACCGAGGTCATCAGAGCTTCGGTAGGTGTCGGTGCCGGGCGATCCGAGTTAGACAAGCTGTCTGGCTGCGGTGCCGTCAGCACGGAAGCAGCGGGAGTAATACGCTCAACCACGGCGCGTACCGGGGAGCCGTCGGGCACCGGGTTCGATAGCCCTTGTGGGACTGGAATCGACGGTGCCGATGTTGTCGGTGCCTCAGAGGCGTCGGTGCCGGGCGATCCGACTTAGACTAGCCCTCTGGCTGCGGTGCCGTTGGCATGGAAGCAGCCGGAGCAGTAGCTCAACCACGGCGCGTGCCGGGGAGCCGCCAGGCACCGGATTCTACGGCCCTTGCGGGACCGGGATCGACGGTGCCGACGTCATCGGTGCCGCAGCAGGTGTCTGTGCCGGGCGATCCGACTTAGACTAGCCCTCTGGCTGCGGTGCCATTGGCACGGAAGCAGCCGGAGCAGTAGCTCAACCACGGCGCGTGCCGGGGAGCCGTCAGGCACCGGATTCTACGGCCCTTGCGGGACCGGGGATCGACGGTGCCGACGTCATCGGTGCCGCAGCAGGTGTCGGTGCCGGGCGATCCGACGTAGACGAGCTCTCTGGCTGCGGTGCCGTTGGCACGGAAGCAGCAGGAGCAGTAGCTCAACCACGGCGCATGCCGGGGAGCCGTCAGGCACCGGATTCTACGGCCCTTGTGGGACCGGGATCGACGGTGCCGACGTCATCGGTGCCGCAGCAGGTGCCGGTGCCGGGCGATCCGACTTAGACGAGCCCTCTGGCTGCGGTGCCGCTGGCGCGGGAGCAGCAGGAGCAATACGCTCAACCACGGCGCGTGCCGGGGAGCCGTCAGGCACCGGATTCGACGGCCCTTGTGGGACCGGGATCGACGGTGTCGACGTCATCGGTGCCGTAGCAGGTGTCGGCGCCGGGCGATCCGACTTAGACGAGCTCTCTGGCTGCGGTGCCGCTGACACGGAAGCAGCAGGAGCAGTAGCTCAACCACGGCGCGTGCCGGGGAGCCGTCAGGCACCGGATTCTACGGCCCTCGTGGGACCGGGATCGACGGTGCCGACGTCGTCGGTGCCGGGCGAACCATCTTAGACGAGCTCTCTAGCTGCGGTGCAGTTGGCACAGAAGCAGCAGGAGCAGTAAGCTCTACCACGGCGCGAGCCGGGGAGCTGCCAGGCACCGGATTCAGTGGTCCTGGGGGACTGGAATCGACGGTGCCGAAGTCATCGGTGCCTCTGCAGGTGTCGGTGCCGGGTAACGCAACTTAGGCGAGCTCTCTGGCTGCGATGCAGGTGGCACGGAAGCAGCGGGAGCAGGGGGCTCAACCACGGCGCGTGCCGGGGAGCCGCCAGGCACCAGCAGGAATCGTAGGCTCTCTCGACCTCGGAAGAAGGGAGCGGTGCCGAGTCGACATCGGTGCCGGCGACGGTCGGTGCCGAAAGGCCTTGGTAGTACCGGCGGGGTCCGGTGCCGAGGAGGCGCTTCTGCCCGCCGCTTGAACATCGCTCGGTGCCCAAGGTGGAGGGGTAAGTGAAAGTCCCGCACCTTTTTGTTCTCGGCTTAAAAGCCTTGCAAATGGGGCACTTATCTGTTAAGTGTGATTCCCTGAGGCACTTCAAACAGGAGTCATGTAGATCTCTCTTCGGCCGCGGCTTCTGGCGGGCCGGGCCCCTTTTAAAACCCGGTGAGCCATGCATGGCTCCGGCACTGGGCTCATGGAAGGGGCTACTTCCTGAGCCCCGCTAACTAAACTAACCATGTTAGCAAAGAAAACCCGTATAACCATACAAATATATATATAAAAGGGTTATAACCGCATAATTATATACGAGAAAAACGAGTAGCTAGGGAAGTGGAGGTCAGCTAAGCCGCGCTCCACTGTTCCAATGACCGACACGGGCGGTAAGAAGGAACTGAGGAGCGGGTGGGCCGGCAGGAGTATATATGGAGCGCCATGGTGGCGCCACTCTAGGGGGCGACCTGCCGGCCCACTGAGTTGCTAGGGTAAAAGTTTTCCGACGAATGTGCACGCGCGGCGCGTACACCTAACTGGAATGGATATGAGCAATCACTCGAAGAAGAAAATATAGTGATGTAGGTTCGAGCTGCTAATCCATGCAGCCTTAGTGATTGCATGTTAAACGTCTGTTACTCTGCTACAGGCACAATACCAGTAGAATCCACCTTAACAGGATTCAATAACGGGGTCCAACTGGGTGGATAAAAGAGGTGTCTCAGTGTAAATGGGCTACAATGCTTGATTAAGATCATTTGGGTTCACATTGAAAAGCTGATTGGCCAGACCTGAGGTAAGGAAAAAATGTTCCCTCTGAGTTTATTGGTAAGGACCTTCCTGGGGTTTGCCTTCCTGGACATCATCTGCTAAAATTTGGTGGGTGGGTTCCAAATGCTTAGTCCTCTGCAATAGGGGAGCAATTATCTTCCTCAGATTATCTTCTAAACCTACCCAGGAAGAGGGTAGGTTTAGAAGATAAAATAAAAAAAGAGCAAGTAAAAAATCACTTAGAAAAGTTAGATGCCTGCAAGTCATCAGGGCCTGATGAAATGCATCCTAGAATACTCAAGGAGTTAATAGAGGAGGTATCTGAGCCTCTAGCTATTATCTTTGGGAAATCATGGGAGACGGGGGAGATTCCAGAAGACTGGAAGGGGGCAAATATAGTGCCCATCTATGAAAAGGGAAATAAAAACAACCCAGGAAACTACAGACCAGTTAGTTTAACTTCTGTGCCAGGGAAGATAATGGAGCAGGTAATTAAAGAAATCATCTGCAAACACTTGGAAGGTGGTAAGGTGATAGGGAATAGCCAGCATGGATTTGTAAAGAACAAATCGTGTCAAACTAATCTGATAGCATTCTTTGATAGGATAACGAGCCTTGTGGATAAGGGAGAAGCGGTGGATGTGATATACCTAGACTTTGGTAAGGCATTTGATACGGTCTCGCATGATATTCTTATAGATAAACTAGGAAAGTACAATTTAGATGGGGCTACTATAAGGTGGGTGCATAACTGGCTGGATAACCATACTCAGAGAGTAGTTGTTAATGGCTCCCAATCTTGCTGGAAAGGTATAACAAGTGGGGTTCCGCAGGGGTCTGTTTTGGGACCGGTTCTGTTCAATATCTTCATCAACGATTTAGATGTTGGCATAGAAAGTATGCTTATTAAGTTTGCGGACGATACCAGACTGGGAGGGATTGCAACTGCTTTGGAGGACAAGGTCAAAATTCAAAATGATCTGGACAAATTGGAGAAATGGTCTGAGGTAAACAGGATGAAGTTCAATAAAGATAAATGCAAAGTGCTCCACTTAGGAAGGAACAATCAGTTTCACACATACAGAATGGGAAGAGACTGTCTAGGAAGGAGTATGGCAGAAAGAGATCTAGGGGTCATAGTAAACCACAAACTTAATATGAGTCAACAGTGTGATACTGTTGCAAAAAAAGCAAACGTGATTCTGGGATGCATTAACAGGTGTGTTGTAAACAAGACACGAGAAGTCATTCTTCCGCTTTACTCTTCGCTGGTCAGGCCTCAGCTGGAGTATTGTGTCCAGTTCTGGGCACCGCATTTCAAGAAAGATGTGGAGAAATTGGAGAGGGTCCAGAGAAGAGCAACAAGAATGATTAAAGGTCTTGAGAACATGACCTATAAAGGAAGGCTGAAGGAATTGGGTTTGTTTAGTTTGGAAAAGAGAAGACTGAGAGGGGACATGATAGCAGTTTTCAGGTATCTAAAAGGGTGTCATCAGGAGGAGGGAGAAAACTTGTTCACCTTAGCCTCCAATGATAGAACAAGAAGCAATGGGCTTAAACTGCAGCAAGGGAGATTTAGGTTGGACATTAGGAAAAAGTTCCTAACTGTCAGGGTAGTTAAACACTGGAATAGATTGCCTAGGGAAGTTGTGGAATCTCCATCTCTGGAGATATTTAAGAGTAGGTTAGATATATGTCTATTAGGGATGGTCTAGACAATATTTGGTCCTGCCATGAGGGCAGGAGACTGGACTTGATGACCTCTCGAGGTCCCTTCCAGTCCTAGAGTCTATGAGTCTATGAGTCGATGTCAGATGTCCTCAGAGTTATCCAGTGGGAGGAATGATACATTTTGTCAAAGAAGATCCTTCCTTTCACCAGACTTGAGGGCTGGAAGGGGGATGAGGAGCAGAATCTGGATGGGGGAGAACTTGGATCTCCTGCATAGCAATGGAACAATAATGCTGTTCAGGAGCTTTGCTCCAAACTATACTAGCTTGCCATTGCACACTGACAAATTGTATCCAGTGGCTTGGGGAGTCTGACCGCAGGTCACATGGTGTCCTGTGACTGAAAAGACTGCCAGCAGAGGCACCAGTACAGATCAGGAGCTGAATAGGTCTCCCTGCGCTGCTGTTCAGGGCAGCTAAGGGGTTCTGGGAAGCGTAGGGAAGGCACGGAACTGTATCTCTGGGTTTTTAGAGCCTAAAGGGTGTAATGAGAATAAGGCTTGGTCTACACTACGCGTTTAAACCAATTTTAGCAGCGTTAAACCGATTTAATGTTGTACCCGTCCACACTACGAGGCCCTTTATATCGATATAAAGGGCTCTTTAAGTCGGTTTCTGTACTCCTCCCCGACGAGAGGAGTAGCACTAAAATGGTATTACCATATCAGATTAGGGTTAGTGTGGCCGCAAATCGATGGTATTGGCCTCCAGGTGGTATCCCACAGTGCACCACTGTGACTGCTCTGGACAGCAATCTCAACTCGGATGCAGTGGCCAGGTAAACAGGAAAAGCCCCGCAAACTTTTGAATTGCATTTCCTGTTTGCCCAGCGTAGAGCTCTGACCAGCACAGGTGGCAATGCAGTCCAAAAAGAGCTCCAGCATGGACCGTACGGGAGATACCGGATCTGATCGCTGTATGGGGAAACAAATTTGTTCTATCAGAGCTCCGTTACAGAAGACGAAATGCCAAGGCGTTTGAAAAAAAAATCTACAGGCTACACAGTGCTGCGTGACAAGCGTGACGGGAAGCCAGAGACTCAAATGGATGCTCATTGAGGGAGGGAGGGGGCACTGCAGACTCCAGCTATCCCACAGTCCCCAGCAGTCTCCAAAAAGTATTTGCATTCTTGGCTGAGCTCCCAATGCCTGTAGGTTCAAACACATTGTCCGGCGTGATTCAGGGAATAGCTCGTCAATTTACTCACCTCCCCCCACATGAAAGAAAAGGGAAAAAAAATCATTTCTTGACTTCTTTCAATGTCATCCTATGTCTACTGAATGCTGCTGGTAGATGCAATGCTGCAGCAGTGAAGAGCAGTATCCGCTCCTCTCCCCTCCCTGGTGGCAGACGGTATGATATGACTGATATCTGTCATCACCATCAGCCTGTGAGTGCTCCTGGCTTGCCTCAGGTGAGGTCGGTCGGGGGCACCTGGGTAAAAATAGGAATGATTCCTGGTCATTCCCAGTAGATGGGACAGAACGGCTGGTAACTGTCCTCATCATAGCAACTGGGGGCTGAGCTCCATCAGCCCCCTCCTTTTCCTGTGTAAAGAAAAGATTCTTTACTGCCTGGACTATCATAGCAGTAGGATGCTGGACTCCTCTCCTCCGTATCTCTTTAATGTCCTGCCTGGACTGTCATAACACCAGGAGGCTGCCTCCCCCTCATTTTATCTCACTAACAAGTCACTGTTTCTTATTCCTGCATTCTTTATAACTTCATGACACAAATGGGGGGGACACTGCCACGGTAGCCCAGGAAGGTTGGGGGAGGAGGGAAGCAATGGGTGGGGTTGTTGCAGGGGCACCCCCCGTGAATGGCATGTAGCTCATCATTTCTGCTGGATCTGACACGGAGCAGCTGTGCTCTCTGATACACTGCTTCTCTAGTACCCTTGCCCCATATTCTAGGCAGGACTGACTCTATTTTTAGAAACCATAAAGGAGGAATTGATTTGAGGAGTCATTCCCAGTTTTGCCTTTGCACCCCCGGCCGATCTCAGCCAGGGGCACTCATGATGGCAGCAGACAGTATAGAAGGACAGATAACCATCATCTCATTGCCAATTTACATCAGCAGCAGATGGTACAGAACGACTGGTAACCGTCTCTGCTATCATGCAAAAGCAAATGAATAATACTGTGTAGCGCTGGAGTATCGCCTCTGTCCACGGCATCCAGTACACATACGGTGACTGTAAAAAAAAAAAAAAAAAAAAAAGCTGAACAGGCTCCATGGTTGCCGTGCTATGGCTTCTGCCAGGGCAATCCAGGGAAAAAGGGCACGAAATGATTGTCTGCCGTTGCTTTCCCGGAGGAAGGAATGACTGACGACATTTACCCAGAACCACCCGCGACAATGATTTTTGCCCCATCAGCCACTGGGCTCTCAACCCAGAATTCTAAGGGGCGGGGGAGACTCCGGGAACTATGGGATAGCTATGGAATAGCTACCCACAGTGCAACGCTCCGGAAATCGATGCTAGCCTCGGACCATGGATGCACATACTGCCGAATTAATGTGTTTAGTGTGGCCGCGTGCACTCGACTTTATACAATCTGTTGTATAAAACCGGTTTATGTAAAATCGGAATAATCCCGTAGTGTAGACATACCCTTAGTGATGCTTACATTGCATCCTGGTCAAGGAAATCTTCATGATGATGTAGCTCAGAATGACTAGAGAAAAGCCTACATCCAAAACCCTCAAACTTTAGATCTAAACTTTGAGGTTATCTCTGCTTACAAGAAGTCAGAACTTGTCTGTCCCTAGGAAGATGTAGGTAATTTACTTCATGTTGGCATTTAACAGAACTATTTTAAGATTATTAGATAGGAGTGACTCTTTTGCTTGTGAAAGGCAAGTCTCCTCTCTTGGCAACCCTCTCTAGGCTAGAGAAATGCCATCCCCTCCATACAGGTCTGACGTATTCTCTGCATTTCACTCCTGGTCATTCCCACTTCCAACTGACAGTGGGTTATAAATGGGGTTTCTTCTGCTCCTGCCCCAGTCTCAACTGGGTCAATACTGGGTTGGAATTGACACTTCAGAGACAGCCTGTTTCTGCCAATGGCTGAAGAGAGCAGAAGGCAAATGCTGCCATATCCATTCCTGGGGTACTTCGGTTGATATCAATGGCTGTCACACCAGTTCAGAATTTGTCCCATGGAGTTCAGTGTCAGCCATTTTTATGTTTGATCTTTAGGGCTGACCATAACTGAACCCTCCTGGCTTTGCTTCTCTCCACCATTCCTGGCATACTCCTGAACGGGGGCCATAAGAACCAATTCACTAGGAAAAGAAACGTATAATGCTACTGTGGGATTCGTTTGTGCCTTTAAGACACAGCCTCAGATTGGGGATTCCTCCTTGACACTCGGAGGCAGTGCATCTGCTACAGCATACTCCCCCTGCCTGGCTAGCTAGCTCCACTGGCCTATGCATAGTGGGCACTGGCACAGGCCAGCTACGCCGCCACTCCTACCCACCCCATTCCTTTAAGAGCGTCTCAATCTACAGAGGCCACAAAAGGAGCTGCTCTTGTGCCATGCTGCTGTGCTCCCTTCCCTTGCCTTTCAGAGCAACAGGACACAGTCTGACCTATTGTGCCTTTCACCTGAAGATCTTGTAGCACTTTGCGAATACGTTTAAACTGTGCCAGCCTGCCTGGCGGTAGTTACATATGTAAGAGTCCATTTTACAGACTAGGAAATTATGGCTCAACTTGGCCTGGGTTGTGCGCTGACAGAGCTGGGACCAGAACCCAGGAGTCTTGACTCGCACCCACAGCCACCGAGTGTAACCACTAGAATGGCTCTCATCTAATCATGTGATCTACAGTTCCCCCAGTCAGATTTTTTTATCCCACCGTAGAGCTGAAAGGCACATAGAATATTTGACTGAGTATCACATTCTGATTATTTGATTCCTACTCATTCCTAGCACGGATGATCATCTCTATTGGACTGTGGAACTGTCTCCGTACAGCACACGGTGGGTCCCCCACCACCCGGGACATTTACAACTAGACTGCATAAATCTCTGGAGAAAATACCAAAGGAACAATCTTGCCTTGACACCCAAATAGAATGAATTAGCCTTTTCTCCCTCTGATTTCTAAGAGTCACATATTTGGGTGTATTTCAAAGAAGTAGGACACTAGGACCCAGGACTCCTGAGTTCTGGTCTTAGCTCTGCCCATCACACCCTGCATGACTATGGGCAAGGAACATCCCTACTCTGTGCCTCAGTTTTCCCTTCTGTAAAATAAGGCAATTGACATGGTATCCTCCAATGTAAAATGTGTTGAGATCTTCACATGAAAAGCATCTAATAAGGGCAAAATATTTAGTATACATTATTTTAAAGATGCCCCTTGTCCCTCTAGCTAGTCCAAGTAAAGGCAGGGAAGAATGACAGAAGAAGGGTGGGAGGAAGAGAAGGTTCTTGTTACAAATTCAACCATCACTAAGTCCTTGCTGCTGCAAGTTCTGCCTGTCACCTGGCACCATCTTGCAGGTAGCCAGTTCAAGAATCTCTACAGGCAGGGTGAGAGCAGGGTGGCTCAGCTCTGCTGTTCAGGCATGAAAACAATCACTCTTGTCCAAAAAGAATCCTCTGAGAAATATCCCATAAAGGTAACTAATAAAGGGCAGAGGGTGGAGACTTGAAAGGAAAGGAGGCTAAGAGGGGTTGGAACTGACATCAGGAAGCCAGGGCGACCCCTACTAGGGACAGATCCTGTATATATTGTCCTTGGGGTTGCATAACAGTGTTGTTTGTAAATCGAGGGCTAAATATTTCCACTGAAAGCCCTGGGTCCAACTCCCAGCTGCAGTTTATGTAATGCAGTCAATGAAGTTAGATCAGACCAAGTGCTTTCCCATGTTGGTGTGTGGGTTTTTTTCCCCCTTCCCTCCTATAGTCATTATTATGGCTTGCAGGTCACCCACTCTGTGCTTAGTGAACAGGGAAAGAAGCCATAGGTGTGAAGGTGCGGGGGAGGCTTGGCTGGCCACTTCTCCGAGCCCTTGTTCTCAGGCTGCTCCACTACCAGCTCCGCAGAGGGAATTCGCAGGCTCTGGGTTTAACTAGAAAAGCCCTTCCAATGCTGGCGCTTTTCCCTTCCATTCTCCCCTGGCCCTCCCTACTGTCTCAAAAGTACTTGCATGTCCCTGTCACACATGCTTCTTTCTCCTTGAAGACTAACTGCTGGAGATTCAGGCTTCTGGCTTTGAGTCCAATGTACTTTTTTTTTTTTTTCACAAATGCCTGGGCAGCTATGTGTTTCACCTGCATATATGCACCATCCCATGCCCCACACACTGAAAGTGCCCCTCCCACCACCTCTGTGGCATAGCTGCAAAGTAATAACCACAGGAGAAATCAGTGCTCCAACCCCACTGAGAATGGCATAGCCACTGGCCTCTCCATCTGGGCTGTCAAGACACCCTGTCATTCCCAAATGAGCCTGATTCACCCCTGCATCTGCAAGAGCAGCTGCGCTTTGGAGGACTTTGGCAGTACCATTGCCACCATCACCAGGCAATTGCATTCAGAGAGGTCTACTTCAAAATCCAGCCAGGAAGCCATATGAGCTGTGTTAGCAGAGGGCACTTAGGGGAGGTGTTCAATTATTTTGGCTCCCCCCCCTTGCACTCTAGGGGTAGCATCAGCTGGTTCCAGATCTCCCGCTGGAGAAGGGGAGGATTTGGGCAGTGAATGCAATGTGCTTTCATTCCTGGTGGATGTTCTGTGCCAATATAGAACACCTTGCGCTGCTGGATCCTAAGGATTAAATCCCGGCCAGTGGCTTATTCATGGCAGCAGAGCCTTTGCAGGAGACAAAGTACAGGGCCAAATTCTCCTCTCAGTGAATGTAATGCAACTCCATCAATGTCAATAAAATTATCTCAGTGTCATGAAGAGGAGAATTTGGCATATATACAGCACCATCCACCCTAAGATCTCAAGCATTTTATACACACAAACAGTCATATTCTAGAGTCATTAATCAACAGTTTTGCTCCATTAAGATGACCTGAATTGTTTAATCCCCCATAATTATAATGCAGAGGAAACTCTTGTTGCCCCTTGTCATGGAAAGGTGTGCCTATGCAGGGTAATTTGGGGGAGAAGCTATTTATTTCCTTAGATTGCATCCTGTCTCTCATGTCATTTTTTTTTCCTCTGGGGTGATTCTCCTCCTAGCAACACAGTTTACTGCAACCAGGGAGGGACAAACCTCAAACTGTTTGGAGCAAGCCTGGGTTCAGAACAGATGCTTCCCCAATTATCTGAGCCATTTAAGACTCTAAAACAGGGCAGAAGATCTCATGGATCCCTGCAAAATGTCCTTTCCTTAGACTTCTACTTCTTAGATCAGCTGGAACCTGATAGTGCTGAGGAGTACTGGGAGGGGGGAGAATGAACTGTTTCTTGGAACCCCCCAAAGGACAAGGCTTAGATCTACTAAATATCTATAGCATGTCCTGCCCCTATTTCCTACTCCTGTCCTGCCACTTCCAAAATTCTGCTTGTGCATCTTTTCTTGCCTTCAGATATGTGCCTGTGACAAAACCCCATGTGCAATGAACGGACTATACGGGAGGTTGTAACCAGACACAAGTGTTTGAAAAATGCAAGGGGGTTGGTTAAGGTGGTACTGGTACAAGGGGGAGGCTGAGCTAAGAGCAGTGGGTTGACAATTTGGCTGAATAGCATGGACAAAGTCCTAATGGTGAAAGCCATTAGGACATTAGAATTGTCGCCCAAGGACTCTAACATATGGAATTTAAAATTAAGCTTGAAAAGTTTGCTGATTCTGCCCCCTCTTCTTTCATAGAATCATAGAAGATTAGGGTTGGAAGAGACCTCAGGAGGTTATCTAGTCCAACCCCCTGCTAAAAGCAGGACCAACACCAACTAAATCATCCCAACCAGGGCTTTGTCAAGCCGGGCCTTAAAAACCTCTAAGGATGGAGATTCCACCACCAACCTAGGTAACCCATTCCAGTGCTTCACCACCCTTCTAGTGAAACAGTGTTTCCTAATATCTAAGCTAGACCTCCCCCACTGCAACCTGAGAACATCGCTCCTTGTTCTGTCATCTGCCACCACTGAGAACAGCTGAGCTCCATCCTCTTTGGAACCCCCCTTCAGGTAGTTGAAGGCTATCAAATTCCCACTCATTCTTCTCTTCTGCAGACTAAACAAGCCCAGTTCCCTCAGCCTTTCCTAGTCAGTCATGTGTCCTGGCCTCTTAATCATTTAGACTCATAGACTCATAGGTCAGAAGGGACCAATATGATCATCTAGTCTGACCTCCTGCACAAGGCAGGCCACAGAACCCTACCCATCCACTTTTATAACAACCCCTAACCCAGGACTGAGTTATTGAAATCCTCAAAATTGGTTTGAAGACCTCAAGCTGCAGAGAATCCACCAGCAAGCGACCCATGCCCCACGCTGCAGGGGAAGGCGAAAAACCTCCAGGGCCCCTGCCAATCCACCCTGGAGGAAAATTCCTTCCCGACCCCATATATGGCGATCAGCTAAACCCTGAGCATGTGGGCAAGACTCACCAGGCAGCACCCAAGAAGGAATTCTCTGCAGTAACTCAGTTCCCATCCCATCCAACATCTCCCCGCAGACCATTGAGCAGACTTATCTGGTGATAATCCAAGATCAATTGCCCAAATTAAACTATCCTATCATAACAGCCCCTCCATATACTTATCAAGCTTAGTCTTAAAGCCAGATAAGTCTTTTGCCCCCACTACTTCCCTCGGAAGGCTGTTCCAGAACTTCACTCCCCTAATAGTTAGAAACCTTCGTCTAATTTCAAGTCTAAACTTCCTAATATCCAGTTTGTACCCATTCGTCCTCGTGCCTACATTAGTACTAAACTTAAATAATTCCTCTCCCTCCCTAACGTTAACCCCCCTGATATATTTATATAGAGCAAGCATATCCCCCCGCAGCCTTCTTTTGGCCAGGCTAAACAAGCCAAGCTCTTTGAGTCTCCTTTCATAAGGCAGGTTTTCCATTCCTCGGATCATCCTAGTAGCCCGTCTCTGGACCTGTTCCAATTTGAATTCATCCTTCTTGAACATGGGACATGCCGGACTCTCTCCAATTTGTCCACATCCTTTCTGTAATGGGGGGCCCCAAACTGGATGCAATACTCCAGATGTGGCCTCACCAGTGCCGAATAGAGGGGAATAATCACTTCCCTTGATCTGCTGGAAATGCTCCTACTAATGCAGCCGAATATGCCGTTAGCCTTCTTGGCAACAAGGGCACAGGGTTAACTCATATCCAGCTTCTCATCCACTGTAATCCCCAGGTCCTTTTCTGCAGAACTGCTGCTTAGCCAGTTGGTCCTCAGCCTGTAGCGGTTGTTCAGCTTTCTCCTTTATTCTGCTATAGTCACTGATAAGCAAAGTTAGCAGTGAAGTAATGGGAGTCATTTGGCTAAAGAGCTGTGATTCTTAAACACATCATGCTGCACTGTACTTGGTCTTTGCAAAATGTGCTTCAAGAAACCCTTACATGTCACAGGCTTGCACAATCCTGAAAGTACAGGTTAGGGCAGCCCACAGTGTGACCAACAGAGTTCTACAATGTGCACACACACCCTGTGGTCAGCACAAGGGGTCATCCCAGATCCCAAAATGCAGTGCTCCACCTTGACTTGAGTAGCCAGGCCACTTGGATCTCTGTATGCTGGGAACTATAGTCGCCTGGAGATGTCCTTCCCTACTGAAGATAGGACTAGCAAAATCTGCTTCATTCTATGCAGGTCAGTCCTGGTCTTTGGGCTCATAGCACAATGCTGAGCCACGTTTGGTCATTTCTGGTAAAGGACCCTGCTAGGGCAGCCCATATTAACCACTCCCATAGATGGGACTAGGGGGAGGAGGCTGGTATGCACCAGGTGGGCACTGCTCAGACACTAGTGCAACAGCACAACTGGTATGGCAGGGCGGAGTGAGCAAGTTGATAGCCACATACATACCCAGTCACCTGGAGTCCTGACAACTCTGAACCTATCTTAAATTGGGCTTAAAACCAAGTGGTTCCTAAGGGGAGCTGAGTTCTGCTCAAAGAGGTGACATGGCACCACAAATCAGCTGTGGTTAAATGAACCAATAAGACATGGCAAGGTGTAAATTAGTGTGTATGATTCACACTTAATGTGTTGAGAGAGGGTCATCAGCACAGCCAGGCTGAATTTACACCCCACACTTCCTACCCTAGCAGTGGGGTCTGGTTGCTGTGGAATGAAATGTTAGGTTGGAGAAATATGTGTGTGTGTGTGTATAATGACTGTTGATGAGAGCAATAAGAGATTTATTATTATTCTTTCTCTTACATACATATAATTTATTATTTTACACAGCCCCTCAAGTGTGTCTGGCATGTTATGGTCAATTATAATATGAGAGATACCTGCCCTATATTGTACATGCTGTAGGGTGTTCAATTAATCACCTAGCAATTACATAGCACATCTTGTGTTCACAGTTCTTTACAACTGTTCACTGATTAATCCTCAAACATTTAAACAGATGTGTACTGTAGTGTTCCCATTTTACAGCTGGGCATTGTGAAGAGAGGTTAAATTAATTGTCCAAGGTTCCAGAGGCAGTTGCTAGCGGAACTGAGATTAGCAAGTGGGTCTTCCTAATTCCCATTATTTAACCATGGTGCCTTCCATCTCACAGGATCCCAAAGCCATTAACTGTATAGAGATCACCTCACCCACCACTGAAAGTCAGCCACCTCTCGTGTGGAACACGGTAGCTGTTTAACAGCTGACAGGGACATTACATGACAGTTGGGGAGAGAAAGTAAAGGAACAATTCATCTCCAGTGAAAAGATTGTCAATAAGAGCCTTCCTTTTATCTTGCATTTAAAGAAATAAAACATAATTTTTATTTTCTGTACATAACTCGAGGTATGTTTTTAAAGAAGCCCCAAAGAGGTTCTAGCCTTCAGGATAGGGGTTGAGACAGAAATTTAACACACAGTATCAATAAAATTATTATCCTTTCTTCACTCTACTATTTTGATATGTCACTTGGTTAATTATTAATTGCTGGGGACACTCTGATGGGAAGCAGCAATTGGATTCCCCTTGTTTCCCTGAGGCTGTAAACTGACTAGGTAATACTCGAATGGGGGGAGGTTCCTGTGGTTCCATTATCTTATCACTTTCTTCAGTGATTGCTATGTTTTGTTCTTCTGCCTCTCTTCCAAAATTTATTGAAGCCCTAACAAAACACAGTGGGCCTGTTTCCCCTCTTATTTTCATTGGTGTAAATCAGAGTGGTTCTCCTGATGCCAATGAAGCTATATGGGTGTACATGACAGGGGAACAGGGCCTATTGAACATAATATGTAGCTACCATTTGCAGTTGTTTTTTCTAGCAACCTGTATTCACCAGGAAAAGAAACATAGTTCAGAAGTTAGGCTGCTGACTGGGATGTCCAGTTTCAGTCCCTTGCTCTGCTATTAACTTCCTACATAGCCTTGCTCAAATCTCTCTGCCTTGCTATGCTTCAGTTCTCCCTGTTTAGAATGGAACATGGGGTGCTGTGAGGGTGAATACACTGAAGATTGTGAGATGCTCAGATAACACGGTAATGGCCATACATGCATCATAGAGAGATTTAGTTCAGATGACCTATTCCCATAGAAGGGAGCAGATTGCACTCGTCTAAACTGGAAATGATAACCATTCCATACGCTGTTACCCTTTTTGGTACACAGGAGTCTATGATGGACACACAGGTCTGTGGAGGGTGATATTACTTTGATCAGCCTTCACTGGCATAATAAATATCATCTGAACTTTAAAGAAAACACAATTAGAGTCAAGTTTGACCCCCACAGACCAGATACTGAGACCCGCCAAATCCTGGGGAAGTTCCACCCTGAAGCTGAGGTCTAGTGACAGTCAATCCTCTGGAAATCAGCAAAGGCAAGGAGACTTGGGTTGGTTTGGTGCTCAATATGTGTAAATCTCAACAGTTTCTCTTTGTAGACAGCTGCAGGAACCTGCCTCTGCTTCCACTCTATGGAGGGGGCTCCTCCAGGCCTCACACATTTGGCTTTGAATTTCACATTGAAACAGGTTTCCAAAACTCCAACCAGAACTGGGTGGGAGAGGCCCAATTTGCTTCCATTCTTTCCAGGGATATTCTGAGAGGGTGGAATTCTTACCCCTCCTCCTCCTATGGACTCATGGGAGGTCTCGGTCTTCTTCTGCCACCTGGTGGCATCAGTCTCACTTTCTGCCATGGGTTACATCCAGGGCATTATTACCAGAGTTGCAAAATTCCAACTGAATATAAATTAGTGTTATTAATCTTCCCTTGTGCCAGAAAAAGAATCCCCCTCTCTCTGCCCCTCTTCCCATTCATCTCCCAGCCCTCTCACATTTTAGCTCTAATCCAACCCCCACAGCTCTGTCTCTCTCCTCCTATCCCTCTCCTTTCTCAGGGCCCCATTCTCCCATTGGTCTCTGTTCCTTCCCTCACCCCATTTCTAATATTCCCTCCTACCTCATCACCCATCTGACCTTTGCTCTCTCTGTTCGAGTTTTTTCTTTTTCCTACTGGAGTGACTCCTGTTCAGACTGATTCATTAGTCCTGGGCTTTACATTCTTTTCTTTCTCTCTCTCCCTCCAACCCTGTTTCCCCCTCTCTCTCATGCAAACAGGGAAAGAGAGCTCCTTGGGAGAGGCTGAGTTACAGTCAAGCTCCGAACCTGCGGGAATGGATGGCAGCTACCTCAGTGTGAAGGAGGCCGGGGTGAAGGTGCCCCAGGACAGGGCCAGCACTGACCTCCCCAGCCCCATGGACAAGACCGACTCGGAGAGCAACAAGGGCAAGAAGCGGCGGAACCGCACCACCTTCACCAGCTACCAGCTGGAGGAGCTGGAGAAAGTCTTCCAGAAAACCCACTACCCAGATGTCTATGCCAGGGAGCAGCTAGCCATGAGGACTGATCTCACTGAGGCCCGAGTACAGGTAATGGGGGAAGCTTTGGGGTGGATGGGGGCAGTGGGGTCTTCAGTGTGTGAACCAAGAACCTTCCAGGCAGCAAGATAATGAGTCTTAAAATTCACTGAGGCTTGTTAGATCTGGAATATGGCTTTGTATTGCAATGTTACATCTTAGCTGAGGTTGCCTAGAACCTCACCCCTAATTCCACTTAAACTTACAGCCTACAGGACTGCACCTAAAGTCCATGCCACAGACTCATGCTCTTCTCTTAGGCAATGGGCAGCAATAGACCAAGATGCAGGGGGACCTTATTCCTGCCTGACGTTAGTGCAGACTTCTTTGCTTTGGATTAGTATCCTCTGAGGTTCACAGAGGTTCCTTGAGCTAATGGAGCAGTTTGGCAAGCAACAAGGCAGCAGGTAGTCTTCAGTGATAGTTACTCCAGCAAAGCTCTCATGTCAATTATTTTGCTCCAAAAGAATCAGATGGGGACATCGGCTCACTAGCCACCGTGGCACCAACCTTTCTCATGCCACATCCCATTGCCGGCAAGGTGCGGGAGGCAGAGGTCATCATGACCTGCCATGCCAGGGAGTCTAAACAGAGAATGCAGAGACATAATTGAAATGGGTTTTGCTGCCTGGTTGGCTGAGCAGGCTCAGAGACAATGCAGGAAGCCTATTGTTTTGGGGCAAGAAGTCATGGCTGCCACCTCCAAAAGAACAGGAGAGTCCAACAACAACCCCGGGCTGCAAAGCTGCCAGGTCTCATACAATTGTAAGCTGAGGCTTCATCGGTGCTTGCATAGAAGAGATCCCAGGAAGTGGCTATTTCTTGGGGACACATCGCAAATGCTGATGGTTTCTTCCGAAAGTCAGAGTACAGTCTCAGGTTTACTGATCACGCATGGCACAGACTGACTTCTTTTGCTTAGGAATGGCAATGCTATGTCAGTGGTAGTGGGATGGGGGAGTCTCCTCCTCATGCTCATCCCAGAGAGTCTGGTTCATGCATTTTAGCTTCTCCAGGGGTGCTCAAGGGGGTGTAGAAGAGAGGATTTGGTACCTGATCTTCCATGGCCTTGCATGTTTCATTATTATTCACACTTGTGAAAAGTGAGTGATAGTATTGTACACTTTGCCCTAGTGGTGGCAATGACAACACAGAGTACAAGGCTGCAGTGAGTCTGGCGCTGTGCGTGTTTGAGTGAATGAATATTCCCCTCTAGAGTCTGGCCCACAGACAAGTTAGGGGGCCTGGCACTGCTGGTAACCAATTGAGCACTACCTCACCTCTACAGTGACAGAAGCTTGTATTTTGGAGCCAAAGGACCGGAGTGCTAGGCCTGGCTCATGTGTGAGAGACTTAGCTAATATTTGTGTCTGTTGTCTGCAGACCTGGGTTTTGATACAACGGAGTGACCAGATTGTTAATCATATGCGCCAAAACTGTCCAGCTTTGCCCTGCTGCTGCCCCTTCACTTAAGACCTGTGCCAGAAAAAGGTGGCCTACAGAACTGAAGGTGACAGAAAACGTCCTGAGAATGGGCAGTGATCTGTGGAGATGGAGCAAGTGGCCAAGGCCACTAGAGTCCTTTACCTAAGGAAGCTCAAGCTACAAGAAGCAAGAGAAAACCTAGTAGAACACACAGCAAGTTACCTGAGTCTGCACCACAGTATTTTTTTCACCTGCCAAATGGTTGCAACATACCTGAATGGATTTCACCTGCCAGATGAGCCCCCTTTCCTGGTGGCTTCCAGTCACCATAGCTCCATTGACTTTGTTGAAAGTTTGTTTCCTGAGGCTCTAACCTGTAGTGTGTGAATGCGTGGCTGGCCCATAACTGAACCTGAGACTCCAACAGGGAGCTTTATGGTCCCTAAGGAGCAGATATTGTAATAGGTGAACCAAAAGCCAGACCTTTCTCCTCCCTAGCCTGGTGGGGAGGAGATGAGGTGGTCTGTGCTGTGAATTGCCTCAGTAAAAGCCTGGCCTGGTCCTGGAACTGCCTTCCCTCTGGCCAAGCTGGTCTCCCTCCAGAACTAAGCAGTCCCCAAAGCACTAGGTTGTAGCAGAGACAGAGCCCAGATGGACAAGCGATTGCTCTGGTTCTTTCCAAACCTCTCCCCAGCTCAAACTTTGCTAGTGAAATACCCGATTGGGAGCCAGGCACCTGGAGAAGAACTCACCCCAGCAGCAGACCCGGCACAGTGGGCTCTGTCTGCAGAGCTCTGGAATGGAGTGTCTTTGGAAATCATTCCACAACTTGGCCTCTTTCCAGATGCTGAAGAGGCCACTTTTCTGCCTGCTTCGGATTCTAATCTCCACAGCTGGTGTCTACAGGCAATAAAGCTGAGTTTCCCCTGAGGTGCAGCATGCTGTTCCTTTTCTCACTCCCTGTTTAAAGGAGCCAGCTAGCTGAGATATGGCATGGCCCAAATTGCAGTGACCTTAGCAGTTGACAATACCAATGTACGCCAAGGTTGCTGCAGTTACAGGGGCACCTTTATAAAAGTGAGCGCTCAACAAACTAGTCCTGCCCTTACATGCTACATGTAAACAAAGGCAGGAAGGCATGCAACCTCTAGCACAGCTTTGTTTATGTACAGCCTAGCCTTTTCTTTTCTCTTTTCAATTATCCTGGGCCATGGAGGTCCTCAGTGGAGTCAGAAGGAAGTTACAGAACTATAGAACCATGGAAGCTGAAGTCTCTGGGCCCTCTTGGAAATACCCATCGGGAGTAAATGCTTGGTAACAAACTTTTAAACAGGGGAATCAGGAGAAGGAAAGATCAGGGCTAGGATGGGGATAATGAGTCAGGCACAAAAGGTTGCTCCCCCTAAGTGGGTTGCTGGCCATGTCTATGCATTCCCTCCTGCCCCCTCCCCCCATAAGTGGGTGGTGAGCCCCCCTGAGCAGCACTGCAGCTTGGCATGTATCCACCACAAATAACTACCACTGAAACCAGTACAGTGTGAGAGGCTGAGACAAATCTGTAGGACTTAGTGGATCAATGCACCTAGGTTACCAACTCTCCCTCCAAGCCCAGGACCCCTGCCTTGCTTCCTCCTGGAGTGCCACCTAATTTTGTTTATATGGATCTGGTCTGGTTCTTTGGTGTGAGAGCTGCAGAAGGCTATGTGACCAGGGCAGGATCCCGAGGGGGCCCTTTGAGGTTCGACTGATCCCACTGCATGATCTTCCACCGCACCCCATAAAATACACATACAGAGCTCCCACCTTGTGCACATGTGCTCATATCTTCTGTCGAATGCCCGTCCTCATGCATAAATGCACACACAGACATCATTGCACCCCACCACCCATCTGATTCATGCACACACACACACCATTGCGAAGTCTCCATTCCATGCATATATGCACATGCGCACACACAGTGGTACATACTTGTGTATACACATGTACCACTGCGCCTCCCCCTCCCAGGCATACCCACATAATTGCTTATACGCAGCCCCTCCCAACCCCCATGCTGTGCACCCCAGCTTGATACCAACACATGAGCATATTTCTCACTGGCAGACGGTAGCTGTGATTCTGGTTTGCCATCTCTCCATGGGGTCAGCGCCAGGGAATGTCAACCCACTGCCCCTCCCAAGGGCAGGCCTCCTGATTGCAGGGCTGTTAATGAAAATCTTTTCAGTGTTGACCCTGTGATGCAGCAGAGGCTTGAAAGCAAGGGGGACATGTCAAACTCTGCTGTAGCAAAATCACTGCCTTGGTAAAAAAAGAAAAGCAAAGCAAGAAGTAATATATCTTGATCCCTTTTCCCCCATAAAACCCTGGGAGGCTGGTGGAAGGAGCGGAAAGACTGAGCTAAGCCTGCAGGAAATTAAACATGAAATGAAAACAAGCTCAAGTTATTCAATTCTCTCATCCCAGGCTCCAATTTCCCATTCCAGGCCACTGATAAAATGGTGTCCAGTTTCAGCGCTTAAAGATGAATTCTGGCTCTGTTCTTGCAGGCTGGAAAGTGAAGGGCTTGTGGCCCTCAGCAAGGGAAGGGGAGACAGCCTGGCCTTGAAAAGGGAGGAGCTGAGACAGACAGACACTGACAGACTGTGAGCCTGAGCGTGAGAGACAAAAGGGCAGCAAGAGAGGAAGAGAAAGAGACAGAGACCGTGAGAAAGAGAAAGATAGACAAGAGGCAGAGACCATGAGAGAGAGAGAGCTTGTGAGGGATTGCAACACAGAAACAGCTGGAGCTGGACAGTGACAGAGGCAGAGAAATGCAGCCACAGACAAGGAGACAGAAACCCAAAGAGCTTCCCCTAGAGCTGGGCCCAGCCCCAGCCCCAGCCTCAGCCCCAAGCCCTACTCCTGAACTTTGAAGCGTGTGGGGGTTGGCTCTGAAATCCAGATCTCATTTCTGCAGAACGAGCCCCTCTTTCCTTTAACTATACTGAGCCCCCCGACCGCCCATCACTTCTGTTTGCATCAGAAGCATAGGGGGATGTAAGCATGGGAGTGGGGCGTTCAGACTACCCAGCTGAGCTTTGTGAGGAGGGAGGGCATTTGCGCACTGTGTGAGACCAGGCAACGCCAGCTGAAACGGGGGACAGCAGAGGGGAGGAAAGGAGGAAGTTACTGACCTCTTTGTTACAAACTAGTCCCTGCCTCTCCTACCCCCAAACATGTATCCATGTATATGGATTGATGTACCACTATAAGGCTAGAGGTATATGGAGCTGTCATAGTATAATTCCCAAATCTGGACCTTAGCATCCAAAATATGGGTACTAGCATGAATTCCCCTAAGCTTAATTACCAGCTTTGATCCTGTACTGCTGCCGCCAATCAGGACTTAGAGTAGAGCACCTGATAGACTCTGGTCTCCCCCAAAACCTTCCCTGGGGGCCCGAAGACCCAAATTCCTTGAGTCTCACAACAAAGGGGAATAAACCATTTCCCTTCCCCCCTCCTTTCTTCCTCCCAGCTCTTTCCCACCCTGGGTACACTAGGAGATCACCGTGATTCAACTCCTTGAATCACCACCCAGAGAGGAATGATACCTTTCCCCAGGGGCAATCCAGATTCAAGCTCCATGAATCTAAAACAAAAGGATTCGACCCTTCCCCTCCCTTCTCCTTCCCTGTTAAGTACAGACTCAATTCCCTTGAGCCTCAACAAGGGGAAAAAAAATCAGACAGGTCTGACAGGTCAGACAAGTCAAGCAAACTTTTAATAAAAAGAAAGAAAAAATAAAAGGTCTATCTCTGCAATTTAGATGGTAAAAAGTTACAGGGTCTGTCAGCTTATAGAAACTAAAAAGAAGCCTTCCCCAGCAAATACAATTTAAAATACTTCCAGCAAACTACACAATTGCAAATAAAGGAAAACAAATAAAAAGACTATACCGCCTTTCTACATTTGCACTCACAAAATTGGAATAGAAGATTAGAGAGCCTGCAGGTACATGTGGTCACTCTCAGAGCCCAGAGAGAACAAAGCCAAACCCAAAAAACACACAAAGAGGCTTCCCTCCACCGAGATTTGAAAGTATCTTGTCTCCTGATTGGTCCTCTGGTCAGGTGTTGCAGGTCACTGCCTGTTAACCCTTTACAAGTGAAAGAGACATTAACCCTTAGCTATCTGTTTATGACAGGAGCCATAGAACATTTTCTAGTCTATAGATTTTAAAGGGCTGATTTGTTCCTGTGCTATATCAGGGCTTGTCAATACGCAGCCTGCAGGTGAAGAACACGCTACATTACACTGCTGCCCACCCTGACCATTAGCATGGAGTTGCAGACCTCAGTGCACAGTTCTGCCTCCTGACTCTAGTGGATAGGCCACATTGCATGCTGCGACCTGTAGTCTCCTCTCTATTAAAGGTATGCTGCTAAGAAAAGAAAATTGGGTTTGTACCATTTTCTGTTTCTCTAGAATTCAGTGAGAAGGCCTGGAAAGATTTGTTTTCTTGCTTTGCTTGAGCGTTATATTATATGTTTTATCTGCCCTGTTTTTCCTGGAAGACTCTGTGGAAGACTGGAGGCCTAACAGTTTTATGAGAGCAAAGATGCAACTAAAACATGACAGAGCAAAGGGACCAGGATTGTATAAAGCATTTGGTTTTGTTAACACTAGTTGAAGCTGAATGCCTGAATAAAAAGCCGGGAGGAAAGCTCGGTGTTAAAAATAAAACACTTCCTCCCACCCACAAAGCGCTCAGAAAACTCCCACTCCATAGGTGAGACCTTCGTCCAGAGTTTTGCTGGAGGTTTCCCTGAAAAGACTTAATGTCTCTGGTATTTCAAGAACCAAAACAAAAACAACAAAAGAGAGCCCTATGCACTATTGTTATCCCTTTGAAGTTTTCCTGTAAAGCTGAAGGTTGCTGCAGTATGCTCAGTTTTATCCACATTAGCAGCCAGATGCTGTCCTAGGCTCTGGCCATGTAAAGGAGACCTAAAGTCAGAATATCAGGACATTTAAGGCTTTCCCTTGCCTGGGGAAGTCCCGGGTAGCATAGCGTTGCCAGAATATGATGCACTCTGTTGTCTCAGTGGGGATCTCAGGTGTGCGGGATGGGGGATGTGCACATTGCATGAGACAGCTATAAGTGTTTGTCATGCTCTGAGATGGGCACATGTGTGTGGCACATGTTCTCACCAGCCTTGTGTGCAGTGCACAGCACATTCCCTAGCTGCTACCCGTCTTCTATGCACAGCATGGTCTCCCCAGCATAGGGAGTAGCAGGGTCACCACCACTGCCTGCATCTGCAGATCAAAGCTCTGTGGAGCTGGCCAGCACTGGGACTGGCCTCCAGCTGGGCTGCTCAGAGGTGGGGCCAGTGCTAGCACAAGCAGACAGATGCCTGGGGCACCAAACCTGTTCCATTGGGATATTTTTTATATGCAGCATTACCTCTGTGTATTTTGGAGCCCCCTTCGGTTTCATTACTTCCCATAAAAATCCTACTCGTGGGGAGGGTTGCTAATTGCTGCAGAGCATGCAGGCTATCCCTAAATGGGAAGATGTCAGTTGACAGGGCTGCAGCTAGCAGGCTCCATTGCACGTGTGTGAGTGAGCTCCTTGCTGTCACACTGCTGGGTTCTAACCCATCCCCAGCCCACATGGCGAGGAAATCTGCTCATAAGCAATGGAGCTGTTTCTCACCCCCAAGCCCGTCTGTGACTTGACTGAAGGGTCAGGGTGAAATGCTCCCTGAGCTGCCATGTAGCTCCTGGCAGCTCCTTTCATGCACCAGCCTGAGCTGGACATTCCAGCCCCTTGTGACGGCATGCATCTGTCAGAGCCCTTCAAAGCAGCTCTTGATGGATACATTTCACTGACCCACAGCTTCAGGAGGCTTTGAACGCACGGGAACTGGCTTTACAGGTGTAAATCATGAGTGACTCCATTTAAGTTGTGGCGGATAATCAGCTGAACGTGAGCTCCCAGTGCAATGCTGTGGCCAAATGGGTTAATGCGAGCCTTGGGTGCATAAACGGAGGAATCTCAAATAGGAGTCGAGAAGTTATTTTACCTCTCTGACCACTGCTGGAATACTGTGTCCCATTTTGGTGTCCACAATTCAAGAAGAATGTTGATATATTGAAGAGGATTCAGAAGAGAGCCATGAGAATGATTAAGGGATTAGAAAACCTGCCTTATGCTGAAAGACTTAAGGAACTCAACCTGTTTTGCTTAACAAAGAGAGGGTTAAGGGGTGACATGATTACATATCTACATGGGCAACTAATATTTGATAATCGGCTGTTCAATCTTCAATCAAGCAGAGAAAGGTGTAACATGATCCAATGGCTGGAAGTTAAAGCAAGACAAATTCAGACTGGATATAAGGCATTAATTTTTAAATTTTAACAGTGGGAGTAATGAGCCATTGGAACAATTTATCAAGGGTTGTGTTGGATTCTCCATCACTGACACTTTCTTTTTCAAGAGTGACTGTTTTTCTAAAATCTATAGGAATTATTGTGAGGAAGTTAAATGGTCTCTATCATACAGGAGATCAGAGCAGATGATCAAAATGGTCCCTTCTGGCCTTGGGAAATATGAAGTCAGTGCAGTTACACTGATGTGCAGCCAGCAAAAGTCAGAACAGAATGGGGGTCTGAGACTTTCCACTGCCTAGACAAGACCCAAAGAACTACATTTCAGCTAAGTACTTATTAAACCTCCATAGATATACAGCTGTAAAATAAGGGATGTGTGATAATAATAATAACTGAGCACTTTTAAGCATGAAGCAAGTGCCCACTACATTTCATGGAGCTTAGAAAGGAAGTGTTGTTTTACAAATGAGAAAACTAAGGAAGAGAGATTAGTGAGTTACCCAAGACCCTAGAGTTACCCATTGTCAGAGCCAGGATTAAAACTCTCAAGATCTCCTGGGGTCCAGATCTATGCTCTGAACTTGGCACCAACATATAGTCTATTTATTGAAGATCTTCATTGGATCCACATTGCTGATCAGAGGATGATAATTCAGTTCAGCTGAAGGAGCTAGTAGGGCAGGAATAGGGAAGCAAACACAGCCCAGTAATGTTCATGTCCCAGTAATGTCCCAGGCTCTCCAAATCAGGGAGGGTTTGGTTAGGGCTAGGCTGAGGTCATGGGCAAAAACATCAATTGGCCCAAACGAGGCTTGTTAGAGGTTGCCCAGCACAGCCAGTGTAGTAAGGAAAAAGCTGGCACTACTGCTACCTGCTCAGTAGATAAGTACATGAATTAACTGAGGCTGCACTAGCTATAGGCAAACAAGGAAGCTGCTAGGTTGGCAGATTTGGCCTAGCCACCCCCCGATGGAGGAGCAGCTGAGCCAAACCTGAGTGGCACTGTGACCCTCATACACCAGGTTGCTACACCATTCCCTTAAATTTGGTCCAGCTGCCCTTCCATCATGACAGAGGGGGCAGCTGGGCCAAATTGGAGTGGCATGGTGGGACGGGGCTCCCTGAAGTGTTGTATTGGGTGCAGATTGCCAGGAGTGGCCTCTGTGAATTGAGACTGCAGGGCTGTTGATCTCATATGAACTTTTATACAGCACTTCTTATCTAATAGGAATGAACCCACAAAGCAAACAGGGGAGGTGTGTCAGGATTATCATCTTTATAGAGAGGTGATAGGACATGACCAAGGTCACACAGAGGCAGTAGCAGAGCTAGAACTGGAATCCAAGTTTCTTCACTCCTGGGTCAGCAACATTTCCATTGGATCTCTCTGCCCTACTGTAAAAATGATGCCAGATTGACATATGAAATAGCTATGTTTTTTCTTTCATTCAAGGAATTTTTCCAGTGGGTTTCTACAGCTCCCACAGGAATCCCTTGCACCAGAAAGATCCAACAATGGAAGAACCCAGATCTCAGCTCTGTAAATGCAGAAGCGATTCTCTTCCCTCTTGAATTAGGAAGTGTTTCCCACTTTTCTTCATCTTGAGAGGAAGCTCAGTTCTCAGGGACTGGGATCCTCAGAGGAAGAGGAAAGTTTCCATTTATTTTTTGTGAAAACAATTTGTTGGGGAATTTACAATTTCCCCAGAGTGTCAGAAAGTGGGATCAGCAGCCATGGGACCCCTGGAGTGAAACTGAACAGAAAGTGAAAATGGCAGGGCTAGAATCCTTCTCTGAGCTGATGAAAGTGCTGAAAGAAAACACACAAGGAGTATTGACACAAATTAAAAAACAGATTTTAAATTCTTACCAGTTGACTAATCTGGGGGGGGGGCTTATCAGTGATGCAGGGACATTCGTCTCAACAGCATCCTTTTTACTTTAGCAGGTACAGGGCCGGCTCCAGGCACCAGCTCAGCAAGGGGCCAAGGGGAAAGGGTGGCACGTCGAGCTCTTCGGCGGCAATTTGGCGGCAGGTCCTTCGGTCCCTCTTGGAGGGAAGGACCTGCTGCCGTATTGCCGCCGAAGAATGAAGCGGCGGTGGTAGAGCTGCTGGCGATCATGGTCGCTTTTTTTTTTCTTCTCCCTTTCCTCCACCGCTTGGGGCGGCAAAAACCCTGGAGCTGGCCCTGAGCAGGTAAGAAATTGCATCTAGCCAAAAATAAACGAGAAACTCTGATTCACTGAATTCTAGGGCAAGCAGTAAGTGGGGTACCCAGTTGCCTTATGTGGGAGCTCAAGTGGGTGCCTAGATAGCTAGAACTGGGACTTGGGGCCCACTTCCATTGTATTGAAATCAATGGAAGTTAGGAGCCTAAATACCTTTGAGGATTTGGGCCTTTGTGCACCTGCATGTGGGCACTTGGCATCATATTTAAGATGCCTACAATCGAAAATTGTCCCTTGCCCCCAGTTAGGTTTGGGACTTCTACTGCAAAGCACTCTGGGTACAGCACAAGAGGTGTTATCTGGCAAAAGTCTCCCCCAGGTTGGTGTTCTGGGAGCTCCTACCTTCCGCTCTCTCCGGAGGCACTTTGAACTCACTCCATGCTCCCATCCTCTCTGATCTCTGCCATCTGTGCTTGTCTCCTCAGGTTTGGTTTCAGAACCGACGGGCAAAATGGAGGAAGCGAGAGCGGTTTGGTCAGATGCAGCAGGTTCGCACCCACTTCTCAACAGCCTATGAGCTGCCCCTCCTAACCCGAGCAGAGAACTATGCACAGGTGAGTGTCCCCGGCCCCATTCCGGCCTCTTGACTTCCCTGTTCAGCCTCTTTCAATCGTTCCCTCCCAAACCCTGAGGCTAGCCATGGTTGTGATGCACTGGGGCAATGCTGGCCTACCTGGGAAGAGGTGGGCCAAGACTAGAGTCACTTCTAGTATCTGGGCAACAGATGCCTGACACAACACTGACTTATAGTCCCTTGTGCTTCCCAGGCTTCCCACAGTAAGTCGGTCCTTCTGCGGAGACACACACTGTACTGACCTGTGAGCATCTCAGGCACAGTCTGGGATAGCACAGTCTGAAGCTATACGCTCTCCTCTTTCAGACTTACCTCTGTGGTGCTGCCTACAAAACACTGGCAGCTGATGACTGCTATGCAAGTGGTGCAATGAAGCCACTGTCTACTGGGCTAATTCTGCTCCTCTTGCTGTTACCTTGTTCTTCCTGCTCCCCCCTTTATTTATCTTTCCCATCAGCTTGTCACGTCCTGTCATAAACCTAGATTGCAAGCTCTCTGGGGCAGGGACCATCTGGTGTTTGTACAACACGGAGCACAGTCAGTTCCTGATCTTGGACTCTCCCCCAAAATGCTGCCGTAATGCAAATCAATACATAAATGATAATTATCATTACGCAGCTTTCCCCAGCTCTTAAGAGTTGGCAGGTTGATCTTGATCTCCCATGCCCTAATATAGGGCTGTCCTTTGCAGCCTCCCCTAGGGTCGACACTAAGACCAACCCTACACTAAGCAGCATGGACAATGATTCATTGGTCACACGCCATTCATTCCAATTCTGTTCTATTCAGTTCTTAAATTATATTCTGTTCTGATCCCTGGATATTTTAGCTCCTGAAAACATTTAATTGGTTTAGAAAAGGTGGGAAAGGACCTTTAAAGTCACCCTTAAACAAATCCCCAGATGTCCCTTCCCTTTTAATACTAGTCCCTGCCTGAATCCTTCTTGGGTGCTGGCTGGTGACTCTTGCCCACATGCTCAGGGTTTAGCTGATCGCCATATTTGGGGTCGGGAAGGAATTTTCCTCCAGGGCGGATTGGCAGGGGCCCTGGAGGTTTTTCGCCTTCCCCTGCAGCGTGGGGCACGGGTCGCTTGCTGGTGGTTTCTCTGCAGCTTGAGGTCTTCAAACCAATTTTGAGGATTTCAATAACTCTGTCCTGGGTTAGGGGTTGTTATAAAATTGGATGGGTGGGGTTCTGTGGCCTGCCTTGTGCAGGAGGTCAGATTAGATGATCAGATTGGTCCCTTCTGACCTATGAGTCTATGAGGAGTCATCAGGCGCAGGCTTCTCATCTGTTTAAATCTTCCAGGACAAGCTTGTCCCTCTGTGATATCACCAGACATAGCCTTCTTATATATTCATGCAGGAGGAGACACCAAACACCCTGCTCAAGGGTTCTCCATTTAGCTAGATACTTGTATGTCCCCCTTCAGCACAGCTGACCACCTCGTAATTGGTAATGTATTTACCCTCAGAACACTCTGTGAGATAGGAAAATGCTATTACCCCCTTTTTGCCGATAAGGAACAAAGGCACCAAGAGGCTAAGAGTAGGCCTGTTTTAGTCACTTAAGCCCCCATTTTGGCTCCACTGTGAGCCACAAAATTCCCATCAAGCCCAGTAGATGGCTAAACTCACTCAGTGACTAAGTTTTCAGGGTAAAATTTCCTTTGGGGCTTGTGTTTCTGCCTCTGAGCATGTGCACTGCTGCTTGCCTCTAGGTGCCTGTATGCCTATTTCCCACCTAAGCTGTGGAGCAACTCATGAGCTGGGGGAAAACATATGTTTGGCCACCTAGGGCACATGCCGGGCCCAATCCAGTAGGTGTGCTCAGACGCTGCCTGCCAGATCAGGTCCCATTCAAAGCCCAGAGTTATTCTCACACTCTGTCTCCCTCTGGCCCAGTGATTGTTCCACTATGGATAAATACTTAAATAGTCATTGAGCCAGACAGAGAGAGAAAAGACAACTCCCTAGTCCAGTGTTGGGACACCCATCTGGGAGGTGGGAGGAGATCCAGGGTTCGGTCCCCTTGCTCCAACCACTTTTTCATTATCTATCACCAGACTGGATTGAGGGATCCCTCACATCAGACCATCCCATAGCTCAATAGTTAGACCACTCTCCTGAGAGGTGGGAGACCCCTGTTAAAATCCTTTCTCCCCCCGTGCCTGCAAGGGGGAACCGAACATGGGTCTCCCATATACCAGGGAGTGCTCTAACCACTGGACTTGAAGGTGGGCCCCTCTGTGAGCCATTTTGGGTGGAGCACACCTAGCTTGTTCCCGCAAGAAATGTTTTAGGTGCCTAAGCCACTTGACTCCAGGCAGCAGAGATAGGCATCTCCCTGCAGTTTGCCTTCCATGGGAGGGGGAGGCAGAATTAGCATCTCCCCTTGGCTAGCTTAGACAGCTCCTCACCTAGTGCTGAGATTTGTGGATTGCATTCTTAGGCGCCTGTCTTTCCCCATTCATCGTATGGGGGCTGAGGCACTTACACCTGGCTTTGTGGATCACAGTGTTGTTCCTGTGATTGTGGAGTTGCCATGACGCTCACCATTGTAACGCCTAAGTCCCCTTTGGATACCACTCTGAGTGACATGCCCAAGGTCACAATGGGAGCCTGTGACAGAGCAGAGAATCAAACCTGCATCTGCCAACGCCTAAGCCAACACGCTAAACAGTGGTCTTCCTCTCTCATGTTCTCAGAAGGCTGCCAAGGGAAGGACTCAAACTCTCAGTGGTAGTTGGGTTCGGTGGCCACAGCATGTCCCCTGGAGCCACCCAGTCTTTGTCATGCAGGATCTAAGAAATCCTGGGGTTTGCCAGGTCAGATGTTTTAAAGCTGAGCTTTGCTCCCCTCAGCTGCTGGGATTTCCCTTCCAACCTGAGCTGTCAGATGCATGGTTGGCCTTCCTGGAGAGCATGGCATGCAGGCTTTCCTGCATCAAGGCCAAGAGCACTCGACCTTTCCCCTTGGTTGGCTTGCCCTTTGGATTGGAAGGAATAAGAGGCCCTTATTAAACAACGGAAAGACACCAAAGGATCTTTCAAGCAAAGGAAGCACTAGACTGTACTTTGTAACACTCTTCTGCCTTTGTACTTTCATTGCCTCCCTCCCTCCTCACCACCTCCTCCCCCAGCCTAAAAAAATGTACTTTGCAGGAGGTAAAAGGTCAGTAGTGGAACAGAAGCCAGTGATGCTGCTGAGCTGTGGAATGCTGGGCTCTTCACACTCTGGCTCCATCTGGATCTTCTCTTGTTGCATTCTTTCATCTCATCCCCCCCTTCCTCAACACACCTATTCCCCAAGGAAGGGCTTCCCGCTGCCAAACCCTGCTCTTCTTCTGCAGTATCATTTTGTTTTATTATTAAGATTCAGGATCCCAGATGGCCGGACACTTGAATCTGACTTTGCTATCTGGGGAGTGGGGGGCACGTGCAGGGGTTTCCTTTTTTTTCTCTAACCAGCTGGCATATGCTAAGCAAAAATTAACCAACCAAATGGGAAATGGTCTGCCCCAGAACTGCAACCAGACCACACCAGTGTCTCTCCGACAAGTATACTGGAGTGCTGCAAACACTTTATTACCTATTTGTATTACACCCAGAGGCCCTAACCAAAGTCAGGGCCCAACTGAGTCAGGAACCATATACTCTCAAATGACGGGAACAGCCATAGGTACTGGGGTGGCTCCCCAATCTGCAAACCTCTTCATGGCCCACTCTGAGGAAGAATTTCTGGACAAATGCACCGTGAAATCAATGATATATCTGAGATACATCAATAATATTGTCATCCTCTGGACACACCTCAACTCCCTCAGAGTTCCACGACAACTTCAGCAACAACCACCCATCTGTTCAATTCTCTCTCAAACACTCCTGCACCAGCATCAACTTCCTGGACACCACAATCAGCTTCAGCAATGGAACCCTACCGACAACTATATACAACAAACCCACAGATCACCATCCTTACCTTCACAGATCCAGTAACCGCCCCAAGATATGTGTTATCTACAAATAGGCCCTCAGATACCACAGAATATGCTTCAAGGAGAAAGTCCAGAATACTTACCTTAAAATGACACTCTACCAGAGAAGTAGATCGCATCATGAAATGGGCCACCCAAATACCCCAAGAGAACCTGCTTCCATATAGAAAACCCCTCTGACTGCACATCCCTCTTTGTCACCTATCACCCCACACTGGAACCCATGCAGGGCATCATTAAACAATTACAAACTATACTCGAGGGGAACCACATTCTGCAAGAAATCTTTCCTGAACCCATGCTTCTGGTCTTCAAACAATTCCGCAGCTTCTTCAAACTCATCATCAGAAGCAAGGTCTCCAGAGCCCAGGATCCATCAACTCAAAATGGCACCAGACCCTGCTATAACAAGAGATGCAAAACTTGCAGACATTTCTCCACTGCTATGATGATCAACACTCCCCCACAACACACCTACCAAGATTCATTGGTCCTACTTATGCCTATCACAACATGTGGTGTATCTAATCCAATGCACTAAATGCCACAATAACAATTACATCCGCAAAATCAGAGAATCACTACGCTCTCAGCATAACACATAGAAGTGCACACCTGTCACAAAGTGATCACTCCATATCTGACCTTTCAATGCTTGTCCTCAAAGGAAACCTGCACATTACCTTCAAAAGATGAGCCTGGGAGCCTACATTTTCATATCTTTGCTAGACACTAAAAATCACGGTCTTAATAAAAACACCGGATTTATGGCTTATTACAACAATCTGTCCAGTGACCACAGGAGTGTTAACGAGCCACTTTCACTTAGACTATGGTTAACTACTTATGCTAAACAATCTGTTCCTCTTTTTATTTAGCTGGGACACTCTGCATAGCTTTCCCAGACCTGAAGAAGGGCTTAGTGTAGCTCAAAAGTTTGTCTCTTTCACCAACAGAAGTGGGCCCAATAAAAGATATTCTCTCTCCCACCTTATCTCTGTAATATCCTGGGTCTAATATGGCTACAACATCATTGCAAGAAACTGAATAGACACACAGCAAGAGACAATATCTAATCTGAAGCACTTACAGTCTAAATCAGAGGTGGGCAAACTACTGCCCGTGGGCCACATCCGGCCCACAGGACCCCCTGAGCTCCTACCCCAGGAGATTAGCACTTGGCCCCTGCCCTGAGGTTCCACCTTCCCCCGCAGCCTCAGTTTGCTCTGCCACCGGCGCAATGCTCTGGGCGGCGGGGTTGTGAGCTCCCGGGGCAGTGCAGCTGCAGAGCCCAGTCTGACCTGGTCTCTGTGCTGCGTGGCGGCATGGCTGGCTCCAGCCAGGCAGCGGCTGCCTGTCCTGGCGGTCTGGGCAGCGCTGCTGTAGCACCACCAGCCACCAGTGCTCCAGGCAGTGCAGTAAGGGAGCAGGGGGAGGAGGTGGGTAGAGGGCGGGGAGTTCAGAGTGGTGGTCAGGGGGCGGGGGTGTGGCTAGGGGTCAGAGTGGTCAGAGGGTGGGGAATAGGGGGGTTGAATGGGGGCAGGGATCCAAGGGGGGTAGTCAGGAATGGGGGGGGTTGGATGGGGCAGGGGGGCAGTCGGGTAGGGGTAGGGGCTCAGGGGCAGTCAGGGAGAAGGGGTGATTGGATGAGGCAGGGGTCCTGGGGGTAGGGGGCAGTCAGGAATGAGGGGGGGGGTTGGATGGGGTGGTGGGGGGCAGTCAGGAGCAGGGGTTCCAGGGGCTGTCAGGGGAGAGTGGGGGTTGGATGGGGCAGGAGTCCCAGGGGAGCCATCAGGGGCTGAGAAGCAGGAGGGGTTGGATTGGGGGTGGGGGCTGGGCCATGCTTGGCTGTTTGGGGAGGCACAGCCTTCGCTAACCGGGTTTCCGAAAGTGTATGGAAGGCTAATGTGGCCCTCAGGCCAAAAAGTTTGCCTGCCTCTGGTCTAAATAGACAAGGCAAAGAGAGTGTGCAGGGAAGCATAGGCAAAGAGAGGTGAAATGGCTTGCTCAATATCACACAGTAGGTTAGAGGCAGAAGCCTGATCTCCTGAGTCCCATCTGCAGCCCTATCCTATCCTAGAGTCAATGCCTCTCAAGATTAGGGTCAGACTTAGTGTGAATGGGTGCTAGTCCACTGACATCAGTGGAGCTGCACTCGCTTTTCCGTTGGGTCTAAATGTGGCCTGCTGTCTTTCAGCAGTTATTTCTGGTCCAGATTTCGCAATTGCTAAACATAATCTGTCATACCAATTACTAATGAATCCCCCCAGAAGCGATGTGCCTTGTAAAGGCCTTGACTTAAAGGTGAACGTAATATCCTGATGATGGCCTTTCTGTATCCTGCCCAGGACTGTGGAACAGTCAAAGAAGCCTCTCTCAGTGAACCCATTGCAGGTTTCAGCAGGAGCCCAGTGCATATTGGGAAGGGACTTTGGGGATCTATTGGGTACACTGAGGATGCCCAGACAGTGCAAACAACTCACCATCATCTACCTTCCTATGGAAGCTGTGTGATTTGTTTTAGAGTGCTCGCAATATGCTGGGACATAAGAATGACCTCAAACATTTTTCCCTGTATAAACCAGCATTCTAGGTTCTGCTTTCCTTGGCCTCAAGTAGTGACCTTGCTAACATCTAAAGCAGGGCAGGAAATTGACCCCTTTGTGCTGCTTTAGGCATTTGTGGTGTCAGTCTTTGTTACAGGGTAGATACCCTACACTCAAGCCTTGGCAGCAAAGTAAAGGCACAATGATCTGCTGCCTGATGAACCTAGTGTATAGCACCTAGTAGTAGCCAATTCTGAGACTGGGGTCAGTTCCACTGGGGAAATCCTCTGAAAACTATGAGCCTGCTAGCAAATGCTCAGGATATCATTGTTCTTTCCCTTGACTTGCTGAGTCTTACTGATTTATGTAGCTACAATCTGAAGTCTACCGAGCCTTCCACTTAACCAATTCATTGGTTAATTTGACCCCCCTGTTTAATTTGAACAAAATCTCTGGACATATGAACACAGCCTCTACTCCCTTTCATTTTGATCATTTCATGCCTCTGTTACAAAAAGGAAAGCTTCTCTCCCTAGCTAGGGTAAGTTAATTAGTCAATTCATAAGGAAATTTCTGTGGAAGTCAGAAGAGGGAAGAGGCCAGGGAAGATCCAGGTGGTGATAAAAGAGGAGAACAGCTACTGAGTCAGCATTATTAGCACATCTCCGTGCCACACCTGGTGGATGACTTGACTGAGCACTTAGTGTGCATGGATGACTTGACTGAGCACTTACACCAACCAGCCTGTTTGGAATGGACTTGATGCCAATAGATCAGATTCCTCTGTATTTCGTTGCTGATCAGAGCTCTTGTCATATTGCCGTTTTAACTTGAACACGTGTCTATCAAATTTCTCAGGTGAAGTGTGGAAGGAGAGTTGACTCAGATCCCATCTCCAAACTCTCCCTACAAACCACCTGCCTAGTGCCACAACATGATCCCCTCTCATCTCCTTAGCCTGCACCTTAGACAGCTGATAAATGTTGCTCCTTACCACCTTCTCCCCAGCTGCCTTTTCTCCCTCACCAGCCACACCTTCAACACAGGACTGCTTCTGGCTTCCATGGCAGGAAGTACCTGGCTTAACTTCTTGGGCTCTGCTGCTTCCCTGGGTAGGGCAGACCCAGCAACTGTGGAATCAGGAGGGAACTGTCTCAGAAGCAGGCTTAGTCCTTCAGGATGATCACTCAGTGCTTCCTGTTCCCTCCTCTTCAGCAGCCTCTCCCAAAACCCAGAAACCCATCCCCATGGTGTAAAGCATTTTAGGATTAGCTGGTATCCAAAGGGTTAAACACATTTTCATTCCTTATTCACTGAGCAAAACAGCATGGCCCAACTTCATCTCAGGTGGTTTGGGGGCTAATATGGCACTCACTCATGAGTCTCCTTGCTCGAGGATGCTTTGTATGCCTCCAGACACACACACCCTTTCTTTCTGGAAAACTTTCCTTGACATAGAATCGGATTTAAGATTTCTTCCCCTCTACTCTTACACCTTTCCCTTGCTCGTTGGTTACGTACACCAAGTTTGTGGCTAACGGGCCTTCTTTCAACCCTATTACCTGGCCAACAGGATTAACAGTCCCAAGTCCTCATAACCAACCCAGGAACAGCAGCTGCCAGACCCCAGAGGGCTGCCGATGTTGCTTGTGCTCTTAGCTCTTTTATTCCTGTAGCTCACATGTTCTTTCAAGCTAACCATTCCAATTCTCAGCAGGTGCTCAGTACATAAGGGGCTCATGGGAGCAATTTTCTGGCTGTACCCAGTATATTATGTCAAGCTGCATTAAGTGGAATTTAAAATGAAGGGCTGTGGGGACTAGAAATAGACACGGAGCATTTCCCCTCTAGTTCTTTATTCAAATCTAGGCTGGGTTGGCACAGGCTGCAAGTTGTTCTCATGCAGTGGCTGTCTGGGGCCCTTGTGAAATGGGCTGATGGTTTTCAGGCCAGATTCTGGTGGCCAGGTGTCCACAGCACAGCTCGCATTAGCTGGCTCCCTTGCTAATGGTCTCATCTGGGAGACTGAGGATTGACTGAGCTACAGACCCTGACTGTCCCTCTCCCCACTACAAGGGGCCCCTGTGGGTCAGGGTTGAGGCCCACGGGTAAGCAGGGCATGGGGTGATAGAAGCCAGGACTGTTCCTCCCTGTGCTATTCCAGTTCTTCCACTGAGCTTTCTTTTCCTCCCCCAGATCCAGAATCCATCCTGGATTGGCAACAATGGTGCTGCCTCCCCCGTCCCCGCCTGCGTGGTCCCCTGTGACACAGTGCCCTCCTGCATGTCCCCCCATGCTCACCCCCATGCAGCTGGCGGCGTGTCCGAGTTCCTGAGTGTCTCCGGCCCTGGCAGCCACGTGGGACAGACTCACATGGGCAGCATCTTTGGCACCGCTGGGATCAGCCCGGGCATCAACGGCTACGAGCTGAGCGGCGAGCCTGATCGCAAAACCTCCAGCATCGCGGCCCTGAGGATGAAGGCAAAGGAGCACAGTGCTGCCATCTCCTGGGCGACATGACAGGGCTGCAGCCAACGCCCTCAAGACACTGACAGAACAAATGGGGACAACCAAAAAAACCCACCATCCGCTTGGACTCAAGACAGCCATTGCCTCCTTGGGGAGCCGAATGCAGCACTTTTAGCTATCCTAGGTACAGCGAACACGTACTTTACTGTAAGTGGCGTGTTTCAAACGTACACACAGGGAGCTCCCAGCTTCCTGTGCTCAAGCAGGATAAGAGGAAGTGGCGGAGTCGCTCCTATCCCAGCTAGACTTGGGTTTTCTTTTAACAGGTGGTATTTCCCTTTCACTGTCATGCTTGCGTTTCCCAATAACCAGGGCATTTTACCCCCCGCCCCCCGTGCCTTTTCTGACACCAGATCAGACTTTCCAATCAGCCACCCATCATTTTCAGTTGGTTTCCCCCTCCCTCCACCCATGTATTGAAGTGTCATTTCTAATCCATTTTATTCTGTTCCATATAGACAACAGCTGCAGGGGTGATGCCTGGCACCAGCAAGGAGGCACCTGCTGGGGTGGGCGCAGGGCCATCACTTTTGGCCTCTTAGCAGGAGTCACAACTAGGGATTTGAGTTTGCAATAGAGCTAGGGGGAGAATCTTGGCCCAAAAGAAAGAGAAATTACCCCCATTGACTCCTGCCCCAGTTCCTCTTGGTGTTGCACAAGCTTAGCTGAAGCAAAGACTTGCAGAGACGCCAAGGGAGGCTGGGGAAAGGGATGTTATGTCTTTTCCTACAGCACACCTCCGGGCTAGAGCTAAGTACCACCATTGCTGGAAAAGCTTCAAGTTACAGGCTAAGCCTATCAGCTACACCCTACTTCACTCACCTCCATTCAAGCTCATTAAGGGAGATAGGAGCTTCCCAGTGCCCCTCCTCTGCCTCTTAGGTGCTCAGAGGGGATTAACACCTAATAAGCTAAGGTTCCTTTGCCCCTTCTAGGAAAAAGCTGGTGTTAGTTGGTTTGTAAGCACAGGTCCACAGCAGGGAGGGCATGGCAGGCCTTTAATCTTCCATCTTTTTAAAAGATGTTTATCGGGTCAGCAGTTACTGGCATTTACCGACAGCTAGCAACTGTATAAGTGCAGCTGCTATGTGGGCCCTGCCCAGCATGGGTCTGTTGGTCTTCATAGCAGAAGCAAGATTCCCTTGAATCACAACTCAAGCGCTAGCATGCGCCCCCTGCTTGCTGGCTTTCACGTGTTGTGGAATCCTCCACGTACACACTGATTCCAGGACAGCGGCTGCATGTACGGAATGATCCCTTGTCATTTCACCACCATCCTCCTACTGAACAGCATGCAGTAGTCTGCGTCCTCTGAAATGCTGGTCAGCAGGGTGCAGACAGGTAGAACCTCCCCGGGCTCTGTTTCCTTTGAGTCAATGGTATTTCTTACTGTAGTTCCTATTTGCTTCCTGGTACCCGGGGCTGTATTAACTATTCAAAGTTAAACTGTAAACCTTTGGGTGAGTTTTCCTGTGAGGCCACGTTCTTTCCAACCTTTCCATTGAGTCTGCAGTGCCAGGGATAGTCTCAGATAAAGCCATGCATACTTGAAGCAGCACTAGAAACAGCACAGGGTAATTCTGTCAGCATATGTAACACATGCACATGCCTCAAGTGTTGATGTTAAACAGCATTGGCTAGGGGCAGCTGGCTTTGGCACCTTGGCTTACGAGAAAGAGAAGCTGCATGATAGCTTCACCTCTCTCTTTTCACAAAAGCATGGGTGGACCTGGCTATCCCATGTGATGTGGAGGCTCATTTCATCCCACGTGTAAATCCAGTAACTTCCAGAGCATTCAATCAGGATGAACTTGGCCTAACATGTTAAGGACAATAGGGAGTGCTATTGTAGCCATGTCAGTTCCAGGCTATTGAAGAGACAACGTGGGTGAGGTTCTTTCATTGGGCCAACGTCTGTTAGAGAGAGAGACTTGTCTTTCTCTCCAACAGAAATTGGTTCAGTGAAAGACATTACCACACCTCCTTGTCTCTGGGTGCTAGGAAGTCAGTTCATTTGAGAGTATTAAGGGTTCTTTTCAGAGTCTTGTTTCACAATGGTTTGGAATATCTCCAAAGAAACTACTTCCAAAATTCAGGTTTCTGGATATGTGTATATATTATTATAATTTATGTACTGCCTAGCACACTGCTGTGCCCTATATAAATAATACAGCTATATTAGATCTAACATTCATATGTATTTATTAGATTAAGTGACACTAATACTTCTGTCTCTTTTTCCTCAAAAGTCTTTGGGGTCAGTAGAATTCTAAGCGAATCTTTCCCCCACACTCAGCAATTGGGACATGCACATATCCAGAAGTCCATGTGAGTCTATGTCAGCCAAGGATAAGCAGGAGCTGTGCCTCAGGGTAGAAGATTAACTTAATGATCAGCCAGCAGTTCTCAAATTTCATTGCAACCTGCTTCAAACAACAAAAATTACTACACAACCCCAGGAGAAGGGACTGAAGCCAGAGCCTGCCTGCCCCGGGGGATGGGGCAAAGCCTAAGGGCTTCAGCTCTGGGTTGGGGTAGGGCACTGTAACCTTTGCCCCGCTGCCCAGGGCTGAAGCAGTAGGGCTTGGACTTTGGTCCCAAGTGTTGGGGCTCAGGGTTTGGCTTCAGCCCCAGCCCTGGGCAGTGGTGCTCGGGCTTCAGCTTCAGAACCTGGGCCCCAGCATGTCTAATGCAGCCCTGGTGACCCCATTAAAACAGGGTCATGACCCACTTTGGGGTCTCACCCCACAGTCTGAGAACCGCTGGATTAGGCATATGTTCCCTGCGTGGGTTTTTAATTTGCTGCAACAAGGCTACCTGCCACATTGGCCAGAGTCACGGGGGGGAACTTAGGCCCTTGAAAGTTTCTCCAGTTTCGTGTATGTTTTAGAGAGACACTGTCAAAGTTAAAAAAAAACCACCCACATTTTAACCCCCTCTTCCACAAAAAAACAATGCAACCCCCACCTGCCCAGAGTTAGTAAAAGCTCCTTTCCCTAATAAAAACTGAAGGATTTTTTAACCTCTAAGCTCCAGAGCATGGAATAGAATCCATGTAGGTAGCCCCAGAGGCTTGTGCAGAACCCCAGGCTCCCGTTGAAGGACTGAGGCCCAAACTGTCTTTTCCCCACTGTTGAAGCTCATTTAGTTTTCGCCCTTCATTCTGCATCAACAACATTTCTGATCTGGTCACTTTCACCCTCACCCTGCCCTAGCGCAAAGCTCCTGGGTTTGGCTGTCCAATGCTGCAGGAGAAAAGAGCCAGCTTGCCTTGATTGTTGTTTTCACTTCCTCAGCCCATTGCTACTTGGTTTTACAAAAAATCTTTTAAAATGTTATTTAAGCAGAAATCTAACAGCCAAGCCCCCAGTTTGATGCTGAGGCAGATCTAGCGCCACTCCAAACCGCCTCAGCAAAACTGAACAGCCCTTTGTCAGTTGAAAAGTACTTCTGCCAGCGTCTGCCCTGTAGAGAAGAAAAGAGACAGGATCCAGGTGGGATGACCATAAAGAGGATCCCTTAGTCTGTTGGACAAAGACAGACTCCATGGTTCACTCTGGCTCCCAGCTACTTAATGTCACCACTATGCTTTCTAAATCCAGGCGGCCTGAACTAAGCAGCTGTTGGAGGGACAGTTGCCTACACTATCCTCCCCATACCAGCTGGGACTCTGCAGAGGCTCGGTCTTGGAAAGGAAGCAGTGTTGTCCTACACGCCATGATCTCACACAGTTTGCTAAAGAGATGCTAGATTTTGGGGGGGATGACAAACCTATCCTGTAAATTTCAGCTGGAATTTGATGTTTGTGTGTGTGGTGTGGGGGGAGGGATTGGGGGTGAAGGGAACTCAGTACAGTTCTCCTCCCCCATTAGCCCAACATGTGCCTTTTCCCTCATCCCCACCACTGAAATGGACTTACATCTGTCACTGACAACGAGGTGGCCCTGGGCTATGTAGGGACAGTTCCCAGAAAGTCTCTGCCTTAGCCGAGGACTCTTGCACTCCACAGCCTTCAGCAGTAAAACGTGCTCCTTCACTTACACATCAGGCACAAGCCTCCTCTCACAGGGGAACTACAAACAGTCCCAGCTGGAGGCAGCGCCCATGCACTACACACGAGGAGAGCTGCTCTTCGCTACATTTTTAGTGAGAAACAAATATTGCTGGGGGTGTGGCAGGAGCTGTTAGGGGATGTTATCTCCACAGTTATAGAGGAGCACAGGATAGGACTGGGCCCAATCCAGCAGGGTACTGAGCACTCGCCACTCTATAGCCAAGACATGACATTAGCAGGGTGGTTCAGCCCCAAATGTCACTTATCTTAAAATCCTTATTCTTTAGCGTCACTACATTTATGTTGAAAACAACCAATAGTGCCCAGCTCTGCAACCTTGGCTAGCTCAACACAGTGACGGTGGGATCTGGCATTCCAAATGAAGTGTTAGCTAAGCAATACCTGCCACTGTTTCAGATGCTCTCGCTCACGCTCAACGGGAGCTTCCATCTGATTTTCACTTCTGCACAGCGCCCCAATGTTGATACCCAAAGTAAGGCTGAAATAATCAGTGGCGACATTCGAAAGCATCAGAAATCACAGCTAGGCAAGGAAGCTTCTATGAGCTACTCTGAAGCAATTTTTTTTAAAAATTTGTGTTTACCCAACTGTTAAATTAACTAGAAAAGAAATATTTTAAAATCTAGCGCTTCCTTTAGCCCAGCTGCAGATTGCTCTGCTTTCCTAATTATCACAATGGCACTGCTGAGTCTTTCACGCCTCCTCTATATTGAGGTGCTGGAATGGCACTTTTAGATTCATGTTTATTCTTTTTATGACCCTGTCAATACGTCCTTTGGCTAGGGCTTTGCTCCGCTCTATAATTTGCCATTGTGATGAATTTGCTCTGGCTATGCCTTTAGAAAGGAAAACAAACCAGCCATATTTCACAAGACACAGGGCACCAGCCCACAAGTGAGCTCTTTGGGGCAGGAACTGGCTTTTTTGATCTGTGTTTGCACAGCTCCTCGTATACCAGAGCCTGCTCCATGACCGAAATGGCTAGGTGCTACAGTACGAGAACTAACAATAATAATACCTGCTGAGGGAATTTTCAAAACAGCTCAACAGCTGTGTCTAATGAGCAGAAGACGACTCGCTCTCTTGGGGCCTAGGACCAATGCCCGCAATGGGGTTTTGCGGTCTCCTGTGCCCTCTGCTAGTATCTAGAGGCAGTTGATTTACAAAACTTTCCCCTACAGCAGCGAGTGTGGCCATATGGCTATGCCACCAAGAGGGACGAAAGCAGCTGCCTCCTTGCACAACCACCATTGGAAACACAAGAGGGGGCAGACATTGGGGTTTGGAAATAGGAATGGGCAAAATTGACAGCAACAGCAGCATGGTTTTCGGAGCTGGTTTTACAAGCAGCAGAGTGTAGATCGCTATCCAGGTGCCTGGCAGCACAGCTTTATTGGGAGTAGAATCGCTTTTGTAACAACTTGCAAACCTTTACTCATTACCTTTTGTCCCCAATCCCCTTGGCTTGCACATTGCTGTCCTCTGCTAATCACCAGGGAGAGCTCCCCCTGAGCCACAGACCACACTTCAAGAACCACAATGCTTTACCGTAATCCCACTCTAGAGGGAATGGAGATGCATTTGCTCCAGCTTTGGCACATGGAATTCGCAGGTCTCTGAAAGGGTATGAAATTCCATGCTGCTGCTGCAGAACAAGCATCTTAAGAAATCACTGGGCTGTGTGCGTAGGTGAGTGTTGAGGCAAGAGGACTTGCTTACTGCACACAGCAGGTTCCAAATCTCCTCTTGGCCAAGCTCCTCACAGGCCCTTAAGCCAGCTGCTGTGCTTGTGTGGGTTCCTTTAAAACGTGCTATGAATTCAGAGCTTCATCTCTCAGGCATTAGTATTGAGGGGGTCCCAGCCGGTCATGTCTAGAAAATAAAACACAAGAGAAAAGTGTGTCTGTGTGTATCCATGTGTAAACATGTCCATATGTTCAAAGGCATGTGTGGAAGGGATGTGCATTGTATGCAGACTTATATGTATAGTATGTAAAGCATGAGTGCCCTGTATGTATGTATATGCAATGTGTGTTAAGTGTACATACCACAGTGTCTGTATGTGATCAGTGTGTATCTGGATAGTGTGTACTGTACAGATGTGTATATACAGGGCAGAGCATGTGTGTTTCTATGGGGTGGGTTTTTTCCCCATGTGTTCCTTTTTGACAGCGTACACCCAGACCTCGCAGTATGTTGTAAAACACTCTAAAAAACAAACAAAGGCGAAAAGGTAGTTTCCTGGAAAGGGCTGCAAAAATAATCAAATAGCCATGCAGGACTGTGTTTATTTTGCTGTTCTGACTGACACAGCGAAAAGCAAACAGATTGAACCCAAACGGGAACTGGGGCAGAATCAGCTTGAAACTCATTCGGCCAGTCTCACCTCTGCTGATGGTACTGCAGGGCAGTGAAAGCCTGACCGTGTACCTAGTAACTCTGCTGGTAACATGATTACCCACCCAATCCCACATAGCTAGATATATAGATAGAGCTAGGACTTCTATACTACTGATTTTGAAGGACAGTTTTCAGTGTATGATAATATATCAGTTTAGGTGTGCAGTGTTTGAAAGAGAGAATGAGAGAGAAGGAGAAAGAAAGAAAACAAACCTCAATCAATATTATTGGCCTTGCTGTAAAATATTGTAACCTTGTATAAACGCAACTTTTTTCTTTAGCTTAACAGCCTGGGGTAGAATATATTAAAAAAATAAAATTAAAAAAAAAGTTCAGGAAAAAAAATGAGTAAAAAAATCATGAAAACATATTGCAATGTGAGGTTTGTGCCATGCAATTTTACTGCCTATACAGACATGTATTACAAGTTCATTACAGTGTAATATTAAAAAAAGAACAAACCGCTTTGCATCTTGGTTCTTTTTGAATTGTTTTGGGAGTAAGTTATTGCACTTAGAACTTTTTTTTTTTTTTTTTTTTGGTGAGGTGGGAGGGATTGGCATTTCTAGGTGCCAATTCTTTTTTAAAAGGAGTCAAAATGAACTGAATTACTCGCAGCGCTGTCTGAGGAGGCCCAACTGTTGTTGTTGTTGTTGTTGTTTTTGTTTGCAATAAACTCCTTCTCTTCTCTCCTCCCAACTGGAATCTGTCTATTTTGTTCCTGACTCATGACAGATGAAATGTGATCAGAGGGGGCCTCCGAAATCTCACATTAATTGAAGTTGGCAAAAAATACTAACAGTGCCCTTTTGAACTGCTGACACAGTGCAGAATGGATTAGCCAGGGCTAGATTAACAACAGGTGGCAGCTCACAGGACTGCTGCCTCTACCCCCATACAAAGAGATTGTTAACAGCCAAAACCCAGCCGTGGCAATACCCCACAGGCAAACTTAAAGCTAGTGAGTGCTTTTCGCACCTACAAAGAGTGCACTTTAAAGTGGCTGCTAGTAGGTGAACTGGAGAGCATGAGCAGAGGTAAGTGGATGGTATTATTCCCATGAGATAGTATCAGGAACTATTTCTGCTGGGAGAGATCAAACCCTCTAAAGCTATAAATAATACCTGGCACTTCTCCAGCTCTTTCACCTTACGGTCTCGGAATACTTCTCAAATAGTAATGAATGAACCCGGCTGATAATACACCCCATTTCACAGATAGGGAAACAGAGGCATGGAATAAAGAAGTGATTTGTCCAAGGTCCCACAAGTCAGCAGCAAAAGTGGGAATAAAACCCAAGAATAAAACTCCTCAGTCCTATACTAACCAGTAGACCACACTGCATTTCAATAGGCCATTGGTTATAATAGCTCAGATACAGTGACTCTGGGTTTCTGAGGGACAAAGGGGAAACATGAGTGTATTCGGAATTAGCCTCCAAGGGGGCCACTTTGTCTCATGTGTCAGGTATTCAAAACTCACCTGACACATCCCCTTTCCCCATAATCACATGTGGCTAAGAGTCCGGTGGGCGCCTGCTGGGCCTTACCATGCAGGATCCCCTGCACTCTCAGCTACTGCCAAGTTTCAAAAATGGGCTTGATGGTGATCAGACAAGATGCAGTCTCCCCTTAGCAATTCCCTTCAATCAGCATTAGCTCTTCCTACACCAGCTTGAGTGGATTCCCAGTTTGCAGCTTCTCAAGGGCAGGACTAGGCCGAGACTAGAGGCCATGGAGCAGGTTTTATCTCCTGTTGGTCCCTTTGCTCTGCTTTTTCGCACTTTCTCCACGGTTTTTGCTCAGAGTGAAGGAAATTAGTGCTCGGTGGGGAAATCTTCTGTTGCTTCCCTTTGGGGAATCACCTCCAGCTGTGGCCATTTTTTTCCTCTGAGAATCTACAGACTAATCTTGCAAACTCATCAGGTTTGCCACCAGCAGCCAGTAACAGGGATTAGCCCAAACCTCTGCATTCCCGACTAGCTCCAAACTCTGAGAACGCTTGGATCGGGATCTGAACTTTGCCCTTTGAGCCCATGCAAAGCTGAGACGCACTCAAACTGCTGTGCTGAGGCTAAGCTATACACTGCATTGTGCCCGCACAGGTGTCTCTTGTTTTGCCTTCAGGGAGCTGCCAAGTGTCACATTAGCTCAGACATAGCGTAACTGTTTTCCCTCTCACAAGGCACTGTGTAACTAACAATAAGATTCTGTGTACCCTTTGTCTATTCCGTGCCATGGATTGGATCACTTGGAGAAAAAATTCCTCCGGCCCTCAAGCACTAGTTGTCAGAGTCTCCACAAGCTGGCAAAGCCTTGTTTGTTGGCAGTTTAAACCCAGGTTCAGTATTTCCTGTTTTCAAGGGTCTATACAACCAGCATGAACATTTGCTTTTTGTTTGAAGGTTGACATGGAAGGCTGGGCCCTTTGCTGAGCCGTATGAATAAGGCTAATGATACCATTTTTTAAATTAAACACACCTACAGTAATGGAGCTTACATGTAGCGATATTTAGCCTGAGCCTTCTCCTATTCAGAGCACTGTACAGACAGACAACTGCATCCCAGCCATAAGAACTAGGAAGTATTGTTTTACAGCTGGGGAAATTAAGATACTGAGATGGTAGGTGCTCTGCTCAGCACCTGTGGTGGAGGCGGGATTAGACCACAGCATCTCCCAACAACCATCCTTTGTGGCAGAGGTTAGTTTCCAACTGAAACTCCAAGAGGAATTTAGGGAGACAGAATGTAATTTCCCGCATGGGAATTTGGCCAGGACACCAGGGGTAAAAGACAGTTACTCACCTTTGTAACTGTTGTTCTTCGAGATGTGTTGCTCATATCCATTCCAAGTAGGTGTGCGCGCGCCACGTGCATGTTCGTCGGAAGATTTTCTACCCTAGCAACACCCGGTGGGTCAGCTGGGCGCCCCCTGGTGTGGCGCCACTATGGCACTGAATATATACCCCTGCCGACCCGTCCGCTCCTCAGTTCCTTCTTGCCGGCTACTCCAACAGTGGGGAAGAAGGGCGGGTTTTGGAATGGATATGAGCAACACATCTCGAAGAACAGTTACAAAGGTGAGTAACTGTCTTTTCTTCTTCGAGTGCTTGCTCATATCCATTCCAAGTAGGTGAATCCCAAGACTTACCTAGGCGGTGGGGTCAGAGTGAGAAACTGCAGAATGCAAAACTGCTAAGCTGAAGACTGCATCGTCTCTGGACTGCTGCACCAGGGCATAATGGGAAGTGAAGGTGTGTACTGAAGACCACGTAGCTGCTCGACATATCTCCTGAATAGGTACTCGAGCTAAGAAGGCGGTCGACAAGGCCTGGGCCCTGGTGGAATGTGCGGTAATATGACCCGGAGAGGTATGAGCTAACTCGTAGCAAGTGCGAATGCACGCAGTTACCCAGGACGAAATCCTCTGAGCGGAGACGGGCTGACCTTTCATCCTGTCCGCCACTGCAACAAAGAGTTGGGGCTTTTTGCGGAAGGGTCTCGTACGGTCAATATAGAAGGCGAGCACCCTACGGACGTCGAGCGAATGTAACTTCTGCTCCCTACGAGATGTATGAGGTTTGGGAAAGAAGACCGGTAGGAATATGTCCTGGTCGAGATGAAAAGTCGAGACTACTTTGGGGAGGAATGCCGGATGTGGGCATAGCTGCATCTTGTCCTTGTGGAACACCGTGTATGGCGGGTCCACCATTCAGAGACTGAAGCTCAGAGACTTTCCTAGCCAAAGTAATGGCTACAAGGAAGGCTGTTTTCCATGATAAATATAGGAGTGAACAGGTTGCCAATGGCTTGAACGGGGGGAGCGTAAGTCTTGTCAGAATTAAATTGAGGTCCCAGGAAGGGGTGGGGCATCGTACTAAGGGGTATAGATGCTCCAGGCCTTTGAGGAACCTCGAGACCATAGGGTGGGAGGAGACAGAGTAAGTACCCTCTCTGGGGTGGAAAGCAGAAATAGCCGCCAAGTGCACTCGCAGAGATGAGATAGCGAGGCCTTGTTGCTTTAGATACCAGAGGTAGTCCAAAATGGTAGGGATAGGAACCTCCGCAGGGGCAACATTCTGCGAGTGACACCAGCAGGAAAACCATTTCCACTTGGCTAAGTAAGTAGACTGCGTAGAAGGTTTCCTGCTACCCAGGAGTATCTCTTGCACCGGGGCAGAGCATTGTAATTCCGATTGGGTTAACCATGCAGGAGCCACGCTGTTAGATGGAGGGATTGCAGATCTGTGTGGAGAAGCCTGCCGTGGTCCTGTGTTATCAGATCCTGATGAAGGGGTAGGGGGATTGGGTTGGCTATCGAGTGGTCCAGCAACATGGTGTACCAGTATTGTCGGGGCCACGCAGGGGCGATCAGGATCAGTCGAGCACTGTCCCTGCGAAGCTTTACGAGAACCCTGTGCACCATCGGGAAGGGTGGAAAGGCGTAAAGCAGGTGGTTCGCCCAAGAGATTAGGAAGGCGTCCAATATTGAGCCTGGGGCAAGGCCCTGGAAGGAGAAAAACCTCTGACACTTCCTGTTGTCGCGGGAAGCGAATAGGTCTATGTGGAGAAAGCCCCACTTCTGGAAGATGGAATGTACAATGTCCGGGCGGAGTGATCACTTGTGGGAGAGAAAGGATCTGCTGAGATGGTCTGCCAGAGCGTTCCGGACCCCTGGGAGGAAGGACGCTACAAGGTCTATAGAGTGGGCTATACAAAATTCCCACAGTTGGATCGCCTCCTGACAAAGTGGGGAGGATCGAGTCCCTCCCTGTTTGTTTACGTAGTGCATTGCTGTTGTGTTGTCCATGAGTACTAGTACACAACGTCCTTGCAGATGATGTTGGAAAGTCTGGCATGCGAGGTGAACTGCTCTCAGCTCGCGGACGTTTATGTGCAAAGCTAGTTTTTGAGATGACCAGAGGCCTTGCGTGCGATGATGGCCTAGGTGTGCCCCCCAGCCGAGAGAAGACGCGTCCATTGTTAGGGACACTGAGGGCTGTCTCAGTTGGAACGGCATCCCTGCACACACCAGGGAAGGGTTAGCCACCAGTTGAGGGAGCCTAAGATGCTCTGAGGAACTGTGACGATCACGTCTATAGTGTCCCTGCCTGGGCGGTAAACTGAGGCAAGCCAGGTTTGAAGGGGACGCAGGCGTAGTTTGGTGTGCTTGGTTACAAAAGTGCACGCAGCCATGTGACTGAGAAGGCTGAGGCAGGTGCAGGCCGAGGTCGTTGGAAAAGTTTGGAGGCTTTCTATGACCGAAACTAGCGCCGGAAACCGGGGTAGTGGAAGGCAAGCTGTTGCGCGTGTGGAGTCTAGAATGGCCCCGATGAATTCTATTCTTTGAGTGGGCACTAGAGTAGACTTCTCTAGATTGATCATCAGGCCCAACCGCTGGAATAGGTCCGTGACGATAGCAACATGCCTGGTGACTTGAACCTCGGAGGTCCCGCGAATAAGCCAGTCGTCTAGGTAAGGAAAAACATGTAAGGAGGAGGAAGGCAGCCACTACAGCCATGCATTTTGTAAAGAGGCGCCGGGCGGTAGAGAGACCAAAAGGGAGGACCGCAAATTGAAAATGTTGGTTGCGCACCATAAACCGTAGGTACCGTCCGCGCGGAGGGTAAATGGTGATGTGAAAGTATGCATCCTTCATGTCGAGAGCAGTGTACCAGTCTCCGGGATCCAAGCATGGGATGATGGACACCATGTGGAACTTCAACCTCTTCAGAAAGACGTTGAGACCGCATAGGTCCAGGATGGGTCGGAGACCCCCTTTCGCCTTGGGGATTAGGAAATATCGGGAGTAAAACCCCTTGCCCCTGAACTACTCTGGTACCTCCTCTATAGCTCCGATGGAGAGGAGCGTACGAACCTCTTGCCAGAGGAATTGCTCGTGGGAGGGGTCCCTGAAGAGGGACGGGGAGGGAGGGTGGAAAGGAGGGGGCGAAATAAATTGGAGGTGGTATCCAAATTCCACTGTGCGTAGGACTCAACGGTTTGAGGTTAATTGGGCCCACGCAGGGAGGAAGGAGGAAAGGCGGCTGGAAAACTGAAGAGGATCCTGGGGAAAGGACTGGTGCTCTGCTCTCGGGTGCACCTTCAAAAGTTCTGTGGGTTCCGTGGGTTCGCCTTGGGCCTGGTGATATGCCCAAGGCATCCAGAAGGACCACTGAGGTGCTTGTTCCGTGCCCTGAGGCTCCTGGAGGACACGGCTCTGCGTTTCTGAATCTCCATATATGACGCTATCAGCGTGCGAAGACTCAGATGGGTGCCGTGATGGCCATGGCGGAGCAGAGTGCACGTGAGGAGGAGCCCTGTGCGTAGAGTATCGAACGCCATGCCTCACAGGAGAGCGGTACCGGGAGTCATACCGGTGCAGAGAGGTTGACCAGGACCTGCGACCGGCACGGTGCCGGGAGGTCGGCCGGGATCGTGAAGCTCTACGGTGGGAGTGGCTGCAGAGCGAATGGTGCCGGGAGCTGGACCACTGTCTGGAATATCGGTCCGGAGAGTGGGATCTGGAAAGGTACCGCGAGTACGACCAGTGCCGAGAAGGGGATCGGTACCGGGACTGCGAGTGGTGTCGAGATCGGGACTGGTGGTGAGATCGGGAGCGCTGGCGAAACCTCAATCTCAAGTGGTGCCTGCCTGTGGTGTCGATGGAAGATGGCCTGACTAAGGCAGGCTTCCCTGCTGACGCAATAACCCGCACCGGCGGTGCCAGGGGTTGGGGCAGGGTGGGCTCCGTTAAAGCAATGAGTTCCCTCGCCGTCGAAAAGGTCTCTGGCGTGGTGGGAACAATAAGCTCAACCTTGGCATGTGCCGGGGAGCTGTCATGCACCGGACTCGACGGCTCTTACCTGGCCGGAATCAACGGTGCTGAGATTGCCAGTGCCATGGCAGTTGTTGGTGCCGGGTGACTCGGTTTCGGCTGCTGCTCAGACTGCAGTGTAGATATCAGAGCCGCAGGAGCTTTGGCCTTTTTGGCACGTGGGGAGAGGGAGCGGTGCTGGGCTGGTTTCTGGGCCGATGAAGGCTGGTGCCAGGGCATCTTGGCAGTGCTGGCACTCTCTGGTGCTGATGAGGCACTTCTCCCCGGTGCGAACTGTGCGGCGCTCGGTGCCGAAGACGGAGGAGTGAGGGCCGCTTCCATTAGGAGCTGCTTTAGATGAAAGTCCCGCTCCTTTTTTGTCCTCAGCTTGAAAGACTTGCAAATCCGGCACTTATCTGTCAGATGGGATTCCCCCAGGCACTTTAGACAGGAGTCGTGGGGGTCTCCCGTTGGCATCGGCCACTGGCAGGCCGAGCACGGTTTGAAGCCCGGTGAACCAGGCATGGGCCTGGGCACCGGGAGAGGGGAAGGGGCTAATCCCCAACCCTCTGAACTATATACACTAACTAGGTTTACAAAGGTTATTAAAAGTGTTAACTACAACTATAAACTATAAAACTATATACACAATAGTACTAGAACGAGTGAATAGCTAGGGAAATGGAGGTCAGCTAAGCCACGCTCCACTGTTCCAACGACCGACACGGGCGGTAAGAAGGAACTGAGGAGCAGACGGGTCGGCAGGGGTATATATTCAGTGCCATAGCGGCACCATGCCAGGGGGCGCCCAGCCGACCCACCGGGTGTTGCTAGGGTAGAAAATCTTCCAACGAACGTGCACGCGGCGCGCGCACACCTACTTGGAATGGATATGAGCAAGCACTCGAAGAAGAACATCCCTTCTCTTTTGGCAAGTGTGACCTCGCTCTGTGTGTTAGTGTACTAGACAGCCAAAGGAAAAGCTATTTCTTCTATAAACTTTACTAGTCTAAACAGCTTTGGGTTCTTTTCCTCTTTCTTTTTTAAAAGCAGGCGACTAATCTTTAATAATATGGACCAATCACAACCTCCCCCTTGGAGAAAAGACAAAATACATGAAAGCTGCATCTGTTTATGGCCATATGGCACCCATGTGTTAAGGTGTTGCATTTAATCTGAGACAAATATGAGTTTATTACTTGTAAAAGATCTTCCACTTCCCCGTCTTAACTGCATAAATGTTCAGACTGTTTGTAACAATGACGAGACAAAGACAGACGCTTGCACTGAGTAGTTTATTCCTTTTGCTGCTTTCTTCCTGGACTTCACTTTTCAATCCTTTTACATTTAGATCTTTTTTTCTACCCTGTAGAAAGTGGTCTGGATACACTCAGCAAGGGTAAAATGATAGGGCCAGGTCCTCAGTGGGTGTGAATCAGCACTGACTTCAAGGGAGATACACTGAGGATCTGGCCCAAAATTCCAGTAATATACAGTCACAAAACAACTCTCAATAGTTTAAAAAATTACCTAGGAAATAGAGTAAACCAGGTGTGAAATATAAGTATATTCAAGAGTAAAACAGCTCACAGCTATATGAAAAGTGGGTCAAAAATAAACACACACAGGAGGGAACAAAGGGGCCTTTGATCTGAGCGGCTCAGGTTCATTGCCAAGTTGCCACAGGTGTGCACCACATGAGCAGGTAGGAGTGAGATGCTAAGTGATGACAGTTGTGCGTGTGTCCATCATGCATGAGTCACAAGGGGCACCTGCACCCTGGTTCCATACTTTGACATTTTATTGGTCACACTGAAGCCCATGACCGAGGGTCTGAACCCCAACAAAAATAAAGTGCAAAAGGGGGTGTGGCAGGAAGCAGATTTTTACCACCCAGCTGCATGCTCCTGGAACCCATCGCTTCTCATGAAGGTGCTTATATCCCACGCTTCTTGTGCCCCCATTAGAGCCAACAGAAAATTCCAATTTGCTCCTCAGTCCAATCTCTCATGAAGCATCACTTCAGTCAAAACTCCAACAAGAACTGAACTAGTTATTACGTCAAAAAATATTCTTGCTCACCAACATTAGTCTTCAGTCACCATCTGAAGTGTTTATGGAAGCCTGGCGTTCCCTTCTCCATCCTCCTGTTTGTTCTCTCCCTCATTTGTATCTCATCCGAGTTTCAGGTTCGGATCCTGCCATCAGATCTTCTTGGTGGACCCTGGCAATCACGTTGGAGGCCCGTTGACTTCAAGGGGTTCAGTGGAAGCTCGAAGATCCCCCCAACAATGATATGATTTCAGGACTGGGTTTCTGATTGTACTTTTTGGGGCAGGGTTCTTGTCTAGCTGTTTTGAGAGGCACACCTCTGGATACATTACAGTCAACAACAGAAGTTTGCAAATTTACACTCTCAAAAGCGTCATTCTTCACTGAAAAATAAAACACAACAAAAATGACAAAGAAACCAAACATACAAAAATTAAAGAGATGCTGTAAGGTTCAAATCTAAGTTTTCTGTCTTTAAAAGAAGGAATATTTATTTACAAGTGTTAAATAATTAAAAACAGGAAGAATTCTAAAGATTGACAATTTTGCTTACTTTTTGCACACTTCCCTAGTGCAATTAAAAACATGTAGTCACGTTCACACTTGTGTACAGTTCTAGGCATACTTTAGCAGAATGGTGCAATACTTTGGATGCCACAAACATGCAGGAGAAAATGATTCCTTCAAATTAAACTGTTTCTGTAGTTATATGAACAGCACTACGGAAACATTTCCAGCTACATTTGGTTTTGGAAAAGCTTGTTTTTAAACCAAACCTACATTTGGGACTTGAACTGACCTTTGTCCATACAAAAACTGTACTATATTAGCCCAGAGAAGAAGAGGTGCAAAAGGAGTGGGCAGGACGTGCATCACTGCTCTATCTTCCAACTAATGCACCAACCCAGCAAATGACGAAGTGGATTAGAAGATTCCAATTCAAGAAACAGCATTACTGGTCCTTCTGTACCAGTTCATAACAGAATACCTGCCCATAAGTGGCAGGCTCCATACAAGCTCTGATTCATTCCTTTATGACTGAACTCATTTCAGAGCCATGCGTGCCAGGTAATCATTTCATATATGTACATAGGCACATGTGAGAGAAAGAGAGAATGAATGGGGAACTATGTGGCTCAGAAGACTAGAGATGATGTATGAAGCCTTTCATCTTTATGCCTTGTATCACGCAGCAACTGATGATGCCTGAAAATTACCATCCTATGGCTGTTCATTGTGTTATGTGAAATGACCAGCTCTTTATGGACAAATGGCCTCAAACCCCCCCCCCCCCCCCAACAACTATTTGTATCACCTGTCTCAGCAAAGAGGCTAAGTGAATGGGTCACAGGGACTGAGTTTCCTTGCAGCACTAGGGGATAGTGAAAAAGGAAGCCTGCATCACTGGTGCCTGTTGTGTGGACAAAGAACTTTAATCCCCACTGCTGCCCATGCAGAAAAATTTTCAGCAGCACAACATTTGCTTTTAAATAAAGCAACTGAAGCAGATTTTAGTTTTACATGGCTGCAAACATGCAGTAAGCAACTCTGAGAGAGGGGCCTGGGAATGTTCTGAATACCTGAAGCATTGCCATCCCAGTGTTTACTGTCAACTAACGTAAAAAAAAACAAACTCAAAACCAATAAAACAACCAGGTGGCAGGGAAAGCACATGGCTTTGCGCAGTTACTATAGAAGAGTAGTAATCCCATATTGTCACCATCTCCCAAAGTAGGATCAAATGGATTGCAGAGCTGTCACTCCCATCTGGAAAGAAAGGAGTTAAAGCATTCCCCTTTTCCCCAAGTAAACAGACAATCAAAGCATTCAGGTATAAAGTCAAGAACATTTGGAGAATTGCTGCAACCATCTCCAGAAAATGAAGACATCGAGCACGCAACCTTGCAGCATTCCCAGAATTTCTGCTGGGAATACCCATCAGGGCTGTGCTCTGTTTCCTCAGGTGGGTAATGCCCTGGCCACCACCATCACACCATTTCAGCTAATTGCCTCAATTGTTGCTGTCACCCCTTAATGAAAAACACAACTACGACAGCCTGACAGACACTGGAATGCTGAAGATCAGCAGACGCAAGACTGCTTAACAGCAGTTTACCTCAAACTACAATTACATTGAGCACATTGGGAATGATTCTAAAGGGTTTTAAACCAGGGCAAGCCAAGTTATGTTCACACTGATAAAGACACAGTCCTGGGACTTTCCAGTGCTCCAGGAAAATGGAACTCAAGACAAAAGATTGTCATATTGCTAAGAAAGGAATCAGATGCCTAGGTTCTATTCCCAGCTTTGCCTATGAAGACTCTATGAGACATTGGGTAACTCAGCTTCTCTGGGCCTCAGTTTCGTCAACTGTAACGACAAGAACAATAAATACTGACTGACCTCCTGGAGGGGGTTAAGTGAGCAACTCACAGAGAGGGGAGTGGGAATGCTCTTAATACCTGAAGCATCTTCACTTTATTGCTTGTGAGGCACTTGGACAGACACAGACACACACAAGTGTGAAGTGAGGCTAAAAGCCCCACCAGTATCAAATGTAAATCTATACTGGCCTAGCTAACCTTGCTCTGAGACAGATTACAATGAAGGGAGGAGAGGGGAGGTGGAATGCAGCATGAAGATCCTCCTCCTCCATACTCACATATGTTTGCAAATTGGGTTCTGGAAGCTGGATTTCTTTAGTGGCTTAAATGCTCATATGAAGGGAGCTGCAGCTGTCCAGTTCAAGACCGTGCAGCTTCCATCAGAGAAATGCAGTTATTGCTAGGCTTGGGGGGAGGTTTTTTGTAGGTTTTTTGCCACAACAACTTTCTTGGACTCCCATCATCTGTCAGGACTGTTTGAACTTCTGGATGGTCTTTGCTCTGCTATTCTCAGCTCCTCAGCAAGTAAGACAGTGGAGCCAACGTAGCTTTTCCCAGTCTGTGCCTCACATATCATCTGCTGTAGGCACTAGACAGTGCAGTTTTGTCTTTCTTTCTCCCTCCCACTCCTGCTTTTACTGCAAGGGAGAGTCTACATGACAGCAGGAAAATTAAACATCCGTCCTGTAGAAAGTGGAAGCTACTGTTTGGTTTGGAAAAAAAAAACAAAACCCTGCAGCTGTTCTGGTAAATTGAAAATACGTGAGCCTTTAAAACTAATTCTAAGAAAATTGGAATACTTACATTTGTCCTGCCTCAATTCCAGTTCAGACCATTACAATCTGCCTCCCTGAATCAGCCTGCCAATTTTCACTTCTTGTAGTTTTGCTGTTACAACAGCAGTGATTCTTCACTGCAGACAAGGCTATATTCCATTGGTGGATGAGTAGATTTTCTGTGCGTTATCGATAAACCACTTTGGGATTCTTCTGAGCAAACAGCATTCTTATAGATGGCTATTACAGCGTAACAGACTCTGCTTCCATAGTGCATCTACATACGCATCCACAGAGTGACCTCATTTAATAGAATAATCTATCATCATAAAGCACAGGTCAATATTTTCAAACCCAAATGCCTAAAAGTAGCCTCCTAAATCCATACTTAGGTACCTTAATACAAGTGGCCTGCTTTTCCAAAGTACTCAGCACTCACCCATGTACTGAAAGCAATGGGAGTCGCAGGTCCTGAGAACCTTTGAAACGGACACTTTTATTTTCCTATGGATTTAGGAGCCTAATTTAGGCAGCCAGGGTTCAAAGAGCTGACTATTGAGCTTAATATTAAACGCAGTTAGAAAGATAGTTGCTGCAGTAAAGCAAATTCAAGCAACATTAGTGAAGATGCAACATGGGGCTCAGTGTAAGAACTGGAGATAGCAGGAAAGCAGCAGTTCAGAACACTGGGGACTCAATTGGTATGTCTTGTAATCAGACAGCAGAGCTCTGAGGTGGGCAACAGACTAAGCTGACAAATCGTTTACATGGTCAGTGAGGCTAAAAATTTACCCCTGAGACTTTCACAATTGGCTGAGTAACCGTCTCTCTTTGTCCTCCTGTACAAATAACAAGGTGTCCCACCATCATTTCGATAATTTTGCAGCATGTATTTTAATAAACACATTGCAGGGCCTCTGAACAGAGAGGAAATAAGAAGCTGCCATTGCAAAGAATGTCACTGTCAAGATAGCTTAGCCACCTGCCCTTCTCCCAAGATCCAGGCCCTTCATGTTTGCAGCCTCCTTATTTGTAAGAGTCTCCTTCTTTTATTCATTTCAGAGGTCTCCAAAATTCTCTCCTGAGCACATAACCCTTAATGGTGCGAAGAGTGACCACTCCTAGTAAAGTGGGAAGGATTCTGACACATCTACAGCATTACAATTAAACCATTGAGTAAAAGGGAAGTCACCCCCCCCCCCAAAAAAAACACAACCTCCTCCCCCAACCCTCAATGGTACTGGAAACAAGAAAAATCTACCCTCTCTGGAGGGGTATATGGGAAAAGTTTGTCCGGAGTAAAAGCTCCCACTGAAAGACACCAGCACCATTAACAGCTGTGAAGATGTTAAAAGAGTGATGATTATTTCTAGAGTGTGTTGTGGATATTCATGTTTTAATACAGATTTATTTAGCAGAAAACCAGTCCCTGAAGTTTTCCTTTCAGAATATTTCCACAATTCCTTAGGGAATTGTACACAATCACCTCTTCTGAAGTCAAGCAATACAATCAATACTTTTGAGCTAATTTTTTTTTAATATCCATATTGAACTTTTTTTTTTTTAATAAACCATACAAGCTGAACAGTTAACAATTCTCTTAATTTAATGATGGACAACAGAATCATCTCAATTCTCTCTCACTTTGCTATTTTACAGTTTTTGAATCGTTTTCAGAAACACCACAACAATTATAAAGGGATTGGGGAAGTGGCCCTATAGACTTGACAGCTGCCCAACTTTATATTCAGGTCACTTTCCATACCACAGAACGGAGACATACCATCATTAAATAGAGTTTGGAATATAAAACATACCTGTGAAATGATGCAGGACAAAATATGATGGGTTAATTGACATAACGGCTGTTGGGCTTATCAAGGAAGAGACACTTGCTCAAGCCCACATGATCGTGGACATGAGGGGCTGTTAACCACTTAGTGTGTCAAACCTAGAGATCACTTTAGGTGGGTTTCAGAGAGACAAGCTGGGTGAGGTAAAATCTTTTATTGGACCAACTTCTGTTGGTGAGAGAGAGACAAGCTTTTGAGCTACACAGAGCTCTTCTTTGTCAGGCTGCCACCCACCACTTCTATTTCTAGGCCACCATATTCCCCCTAGTCTGAAATCTGCCTTGTGCTATAAGTGTTTGTGCAAAAGCTACATGTAACCTTTGCCTATCAACTTCAGGAGGAACTACCAGGTTGCAGCAGTTTCAAGACTGTGTGCATGGGAGAAGTTCTCTCTCTGGAACACTCCCAAACCTCTGCCATCCTGAGGTTAGCTCCACCTCTGGGGTCAGTTCAGTCACATATTCTGCTGTCATAATTTCCCTTTTAAAAACAAGCTGCTTTATGGAAAGTGAGCTGCAGTCTGTGATTCTCAAGCACAAGGACATAATTCAGACAAACTAACAGACTCAGGAAGTAAGTGCATGTGTGGAGGCTGCAGGGAAGAACTGCTCAGCAGCAGAGAAACAGTGTTCCTCACCCAGTGGTACCAACATCGGGACAGCTATTCCTGCCATTGCCTACTACCATCCCCCACAGCACAGTTAGAATGTAGCAAAGATGCAAGATCCTAGAAACAAGTCTTAGAATATATTGGTAATTAAACATTCCCAAGAATGAGACAATTTAGTTTACAGACACCTCCCTGGAGAGTTCTAAGTATTCCCTCACATCTACTGTTCTAACAAGCTTCTTATTCCCAACATGTCCACTGTGTTGGGCAATGAGGAAAGTTTTACTGGGATGACACAAACAGAGAGCAGATGTTTCCTGTTTCTTGCTTGACTTCCATTTGATTTTTGCCATTGCTGCTTGTCACTCTTGAGGTGGGAGGATGAACTAAGAGTGCTAACACTTGCCCTGTTGTTTGGGGTTTGGCAGAACTATAAGAATGGTCATACTGTAACAGAGAGATGGTCCATCAAACATGATGCCTCCAACAGTTGCAGTATTGGATGCTAGTGAGGAAAGTGCAAACTGCTCATAATGCACCAAATAGATGGACATTATACCACTTGGGCAAAGAGGAGACTTCCCCTCTGGTTCCAGCTTGGGAACAGTTTATATGCTGGAGCATGAGGACTGATCATCTTTGAAAATTTTATTGTCTCTAGCGTAGACAGTTAATATTCAGATCAGCTTAAACCATGGAGAAACACCTTGCCCCTCCATAACAAATGTCTAACTTTTAAAAAATTATACTAAGCCATGTGTTCAAGTAAGATCCTGTGGCAGTGGGTTCTACAGGTTAATCACTGGCTAACCTTCGGCAATTCTTCAAATGAGGGCAGCTTGTATGGGTTTGTTTGCTAAGTACACCTCTACCCTGATATAACGCTGTCCTCGGGAGCCAAAAAATCTTTCCGCCTTATAGGTGAAACCGCATTATATCAAACTTGCTTTGATCTGCTGGACTGCGCAGCCCCGCCCCCTGCGTTATATCCAAATTCATGTTATAGCGGGTCGTGTTTATCAGCGTAGAGGTGTATGTGTTAATATACTGCACATACACACACCAGCTGTAAAGTGGAATTCCTGCACATTGAGGTGTATGACAATCTATCCTACAGCACATTGTTTTCTGAAGAGGGTTCACATATACAAAATCCATTTTAGCGGTTACCCCTGTACGTGGATATGCTATATGAACAAACAACTGTTCCATCTTGATAAGGAAGAGCTTTGGGGACAGCAAAACATAGTAAGGCCAGAAGATACATTTTATGGAGAGGAAAATGTCTTTTATATTGAATGGACTTCTCTTCTATGAGTATAGCAAAAAACCTGAGATTTATACATACATATGAGAGGTGTAGTGATTGTAGGGATATCTAAGTCTTTAAATTAAGGAGACCATCCCCTTGGCTGTTATCTGCATCAATTCCCATTGAAATATTTTTCATTTAATGCAAAAATGTTTAGCCCCCTAAACTCTACAACAAAAGATTGGATTTTTATTTTTATTTAAAAAAAAAAAACATTTATCTTGCTAAGCAAAAGAGACAGGCAGGGATCTTTGTTGCTCAATTACTTAAAGCCAACAACTAACCTCAATGGAGGAAGGCATGCCAGCCTCATAAGGGGAAAAACAGGCTGGATACATGTTGTAGCCAGTATTGAAGGCAGTTGGCATTTATACTGGTAGTTGCATCAAACCAAAAGAATGTATTTAACAGAATGGGGAAGTCATGCAAGGCACCCCTTAACACAGCAAGATTCTGCTTTATTCTTCTGCATAAGCAGCCTCCACTGGAAAACAAGTGTTTGGCATTTTCAGTAGACCCAAGCATAGAGCCTGTCCTGTATGTGTGTGTAATACAGAAATAGGTGCAGCGCTCTGCATTACTGTTCTGTGTATTGTGAAGGACGGATTAATATATCAGAACCTGGCATTAATCCTCTTCCCCTCAGTTATAACCCACATGATGGCATTTTCCTTCAAGGCCTAAGGCTCATCTTGGCATTGGTCATCTTTTTTCTCTCATTGGTTTTTATACTCAAGTTTGCCTCCGAGCTGCCTTTTACAAACTGCCAATGTTGGGGAAGCTCTTCAGTTTCTCAGGGAAGTCATCTTTGTACAGGACAGGATCAGCACGATGCTCCACCACTTTCAGGGGCATGGTCCCAAAGACAGAGGCAAACTTATTGATGCATTCAGACCTGTATGAAAAAGACAGCAATGTAACTAAGTGATCATGCCAGCTACTAACTCCCACCCCAGAAAGAACTCGATAACCTTACCTCATGTTCTTGGAAACATTTCATCCACACTGGCTACTAGGAAATAGGAGAAGGAGCCTCACTAAACAGAGGGTTTGGAAGAGGGCTAGTGCTCTCTGATTTATCCATTTAATCACAGTGAAGAGCAAGGGGATGCTGCCAGCAACACATGTGCACATGGAGGTCAAAGCTTCCCTTCTCCCTCCCCCTAGAATTCCAGTCATTCTTAAAGCAACACATGCTGTAAAGCAGAACAGATTAGCTGCCAACACATCTCAAAGTGCCACTGGTGGGTCAAATTTAACTCATAATGAAGGTTTTGCAAAAACTATGCATTTATGAAACTGAAGACCTATGGAAATGTTTTTTCTGTTTTTTAGACTCCATCAGAAATGAATTTTCTTTACTAAATAAACAAACATTCCCCTATAAAGTGAGCAGCATTGATTGTGCTTGAGATCCTAAAAGTGAAGCAGAATAAAAAAACTACAAAGTGAAACTGACTAGTTTATCTGTCCATATGAAGCAAAATTGAACAATAAAGCATCAAAATTAGTGAAAAATTAATTAGATTTCTGATCATTCTTTCACTTGTAATAACCTCAGGTGTCAGTAGCAGAGTAACAGGGAGGGTTGTTGTTTTTTTTGTTTTTAAGTGCATGATTTTTAACCTTACATTCCCCCTTTAATCTTTTCATTGCAAGGCTGGGAGTGGGGGAGGCAGAGTAAGGAAAATCTAGCTAATCTTATCTCAGACAGTGCTTAGCTAATTTTAGGTCTGTGTTTAACACAATAGTTTTAAAAAGCTTCTGACCCTGCAAGTCACAGCAAGTAAGCCTCCAAGATGCTCAAGCAATGGACAGCCATCCATAAAATAAGGAGTCACTGCTTCTTTTGCTGGTCACAGATTAAAAGAACAAGACAAAAAAGCAGCAAGTATTTTGGCTAGAGAAACAAGCTAAGACTGTGCTCCAACAGTGGTGTGGTGCAAACAGTCTCAGGGCAAGTCTCTCCCGCTCTCCACCCCCATGCTCACTTTCAAACCCTTCTAAGGGTGAGGGGGTCATTCAGTCTCCAGGCTAGCTTTCCTGAGCAGAATTGGCCAATCACACCAACTAAGTGTGACAGTTTTGCAATGGGGACTGCTTTAGCGCCACCCGAAAAACTCTCAAGACTGGATTTCAAAAGTTAATTCCTTCTTTTAAGCCATCCTCTAGCTCCCTATTTAACTACAATAAGAGTAAACAAATGAATACAGTCAGAGTTTTTGAAAGTGCTACATTTCTGCACAGTCGTTTTCAACCTGTAATAGTCACTCTTGTACTGGCTTAAAAATGTGGAAAGGGTTCGAAGCTAAGCAATGCAGACGATTCATACTCTGCCATCGCCCTCATTCCCTGCCAAAGGTGTTCAAATCCTTACAGTAGGAAACAAATGAGAAGGAGTCTGGAGGGTAAGATGGGAGCAACAGTGTGCATCACAGAACACCTGATAAATTGGCTCAAATATTCTCTGCTCAGAAAAGGCCCAGGCTTGGAATAGTAAGGGAACTGTAGGTCAGGACCGAGGGACAGAGATAGAACCAGCTATCCAAAATGTGGACTAGTCAGGGCTGTTCTAGGACCTAGTTAGGGTGCAGTGGCAGAGAGAGGAACCTGGGGACTAGAGGAGTAGGACTAGAACAACACGGAGTGCAGCAGATTAGGATATAGGGTCAAGATTTTCAAAGTGATGTTTAGTGCCTCAGTTCTTGGGTGTCCACTGAGCCACCATCAAGGGCCCTGATTTTCAGAAAGTGCCGAAAATCCTCTCAAAAACTGAGGCACCCAGAATCACTAGTTACTTTTGAAAATCTTGGTTGGGGTACATAACCCAAGTTGTGTGGTGAAGTCTTGCAGAGGGAATAGCACAGAGTTCCAGGAGCTAGATGGACTAGAAGAACTATGTGTGAGAAGTCTGTACAACTGCTGTCCCTCAATGGTTTATGGAATACAGAGCCTTTCACTTCTAGGTTACTGATTCAACAGATAAGTCAACAGATACATTCTGTGGTTTATTATCCCACTAAAACAAATAGGCAACTGATAATGACTGAAAGTCATTGTAACATAGCAACTGTTTGGTGGCCTGTGTGGAGTCAGTTAGTTGTCTCAGGTGTCCACATCATAAAAGCCACCGTCACAACTGGCACTAAATGGCAGCCCAATGGCAAAAAACAAAACTTAACGGATCCTCTTCTCTCCAGAGGTCATCCATTGAGGTCAAAGATTAGGCAGAATGACAGAAAACAGTGTAGGGAAATCTTATATTGCTGTGGCTCACGCTGTACTTATTCTGGGGATAGACTATTCAATGCCAATATATCACATGTAACCATCATGAAAGCTGCTTCACTTTTAAAAGAAATTATAAAAGGAAAAATCCAAATTAAAATCCTTTATGAACCTTCACCTTCACTCACAAAAGTCACTTCTCAGCAAACATCAGAACAAGGCTGAAGAACAGCATTTTTATTTTTTTTTAAACCAAAAATGTATCAGACACAAGTCACACAATGTGTCTATGGGGAAAAGTGCCTCCCCAGGAGGGGAGCTTTCATCTCCTGCATGGAGCTTAACAGGCCCAGCTTGCATTCTACAGGATCTACCAATTCTGGACAACACAAAACAACACAAACACCTAAAGCATTAGACATTTTTGACTCAGAAGCCAAGAAAACAAAGTAGGTCACCTCATACCGAGGGGCAGGTGTTTTGGCTGGCTGCTTTCATAGCTCTGCACATTTAAATTAACACATGCATCTTTGCTTCCAAGAATTATTTCATCTTTTTCTTACTTTGCCTACAACACAGAATTGTGCTCAACATGAAATTAAGTTAGTGTGAATTGAAAAACAAGATCTCAGCTGGCTTTTTAGCAATTGGATCAGACTTCTGGACAGTCAAGCCCATGAATCAATTCTCTCCCCTGTAACCACACCTAATTTTAGCATAACCTCTGAGACAAGAAAAGAGTTCAGTTTTCATCATCTAGTCACTCTTTTCTCCCTGCTGAGACTGCCAACAATGGGCCCACTCACAGATGGTTTTGCTGGGAGTTCATCTGTCCTCAAGGAATAGGATGAAGAGCACCAATTCTTTTCACGTGTCACTAAACAGCCAGCATCTGGTATCTATGGGTCACTACGCTGGTTTTGAAAAAGAAACCCCAAAGCAAAAACTCTGTACTTCCATTACTAGCCTTGTACACCATCCATTTCACAACAATAGATTGATCCCCGGTCATTTGGGCCTGGCACTAACTCATATACCAAGACCAACGTGTGTCACAACTTCTTCATTCCAGGGAATCAATAGTCTGGTATGCAAATGGACCTATTATGGAACACTGTCATATACCCAAGGGCATCATTCTGGGCACTGAACATTATGTAGTTAACTATAAGAACTGTTCTTCAAAGTTTCTTGTTGTCAAGGGCACCTCTCTCATTTAGAGTCTCTTTTAACATAACAGAAGGCAGTTGACATATCTGACTAGTGTCTGCATGAATTATAGGCATGGATGCTAAGCCCTGAAACCAAATCAGAGTTCTATCCATTGCTAAGTTAATGGGAACTTGCACTGAGAATCCTGTGGTTTATTATCCCATTAAAACAAATGGGCAGCTTATGGGATTCCATAAAAAACAAACAAAAAAAAACCTGCAAGTTTTTCAGCTAGCGCCCACTAATTTCAAACAGACAGTAGTAACATGGGACTACATGGACCCTGGCAGTTGGTTGGTGTGTCAGCTCACACTCTTACAACAAGTAATGGTTTATTTTGCTGAAGCCAGGTCAACCTAAATAGTAAGGGCAATCTTCAAAATATAAAAATCAAGTATGACTATATCCCAGTTGTGTATCACCTTGAAGAACAACTACAATGAAGTTGCTACATTTCTTTCTAAATTCCTCTAGCTGGATAATCAAGTAGTTTTATAAACAAGTTTGATTTGCTATTACTTTCTGACACTTTCTCCAGCTTAGTTATCTCCTCTGCTGGAAACTTAAATGTGAGGAAGAACACAGTGTGAGAGTATACTCACTAAACTGTCAGTAACATTTTACTTTTGGGACACCAATATTGTTACATGATAGATAACATATCCTTTTGATAAAATTATAATGTCCTTTGGGATAGAGACTGCGTTTTTGCTGTGTGTTTTTTAAAGGGACTAGTACAGAACCACAGATATACAAGACTGGAAGAGACCTGAGAGGACATCTAATCCAGCCACTTGAGCTGAGGTAGAACCAAGTATACCTACATCATCCCTAACAGACGTCTGTCCAATCTGCTCTTAAAAACCTCCAATGATGGGGATTCCACAACCTCACTTGGAAGCGTAGTCCAGTTCTTACCTATTTTTATAGTCACAATGTTTTTTCTAATATCCAACCTAAATCTTCCTTGCTGCAGATTAAGCCAGTTAGTTATCTGCTGTCATACATACAGTGGATACAGAGAACAACTGATCACTGTCCTCTTTATAACAGCCCTTAATACATTTGAAAATTTATCAGGTTCCCTCTCAGTATTCTTTTCTCAAGACTAAACATGTCCAGTTTTTTTAACTTTTCCTCATTTGTGTTGCTCTCCTCTGGACTCTCCCCAATTTGTTCACATCTTTCTTAATGTGTAATGCCCCAAACTGGACACAGTACCCAGCTGAGGCCTCACCAGTACCAAGTAGAACGGGATAATTATCTACCACATCTTACATATTACAGTCCTATTAATACACCCCAGAATGGTATTTGCCTTTTTCGCAACTGCATCACATTAGTGGATCACAAACTGAATATGAGCCAACATAACCCCTAGATCCTTTTCTGCAGTAGTACTGCCTACCCAGTTATTCCCTATTTTGCAACGGTGCATATGATTTTTCCTTCCTAAATTTTAATAGGGTCCTGGCCCATAAACTCCTAGGTATTACTGCAATACAAACAACAATGATAATAGAAAAGAACTACTAAATCCATGTAGTCCATTCCTCAGCCAATACAGGATTGTTCCCTACAGTATATTTTCTAGTGCTTCATCCAGTTTACATTTAAATTTCACAAGGCTTCCATACTCCTTCCTTGAGAAATTATTCTATACAATAACAGATCTCAGTGTTAGGAAGTACTTCCTGATTTTCATCTGACTTTTTCCTTTTCTTAATTTAATCCCTCCTAGAGTATTATATTCCTGTAGTGCTGTGAATAACTCATCTCTGTCCTCGGGGTATTTACACTCTTCAGTACCTGAAGACTGTTATATCTCTAGTTAGTCATCATTTAGCAAAGTTGTATATACTTAGCTCTTTTAATCTCGTTTCATAAATCAAGCCTTCCAGCCTTCCAACCACTTTTGCAGCTATTCACTGAACTCACTTCAATATGTCAATATCTTTCTAGTAATGAAGAGCACACAAATGAACAGTGTTCCAGGTGCAGCCTCATCAGAGCAATGTGGAGAGGGTCTGTATTTGTTACGGTGATAAGTGCATTCAAAATATCTACAGCTAGACAATTTCCTTCCTGTTTCATGACTTGATGCCCCTGCAGCTAAGACTTGCATTGGCCTATTTTACTCCCCTATCAGCCACAAACATGTCTAATTTGTTGTTTACTATCATCACTAGTGTAGATATTCCAGGGCATTATTGGTTCCATTGTTTCTTCCTCCCATGAAGGGGAGGCATGCGTGCCTTTCAGATTATTTTTCTCCAGATGTGTTTGTGACCAAATGCGTTATTCCATGCACTTGACAAAGTGAGAATGACTGATAAAAAATAGTATGAACATAAAATATGCAGCAGTATAACTGATCTTGGAAGGAAGGAAGAAAGGATGGATCATATATACTAACCACTCAGAAGACTATAGCCATGAGGCCTGCGGAGGAGACACAACAGACTAAAGAGCTCATGTGGACATGCTCGCGGTATGTAAGTGTGTCAGTTCTGGGATTCTGGCTAAATTCCAAACAAATAACTAAGACATAATATTTTATTCTCAGATAGCCCGTTATATACAAGCATCTCAAAGCACTTTACAAAAGGTAAGTAAATATTTTCCCTGTTGAGAAGCTGAGGCACAGAGAGCTTTAGTGTCTCTCCCAAAGTTACAAAACTAGTCAACTGCAGAGTGCAGAACAGAACTCAGATGTCTTCTGATTCCTAATATTTTCCTCTAAACCCTTTACAAAACTGCCTCTCCAAATACATATCACCTTTTAAAAATAATTCTCCCTGTCATATAATGTTGCAACCAGTGTTAAATAGCTGCCATGTTCAATCACACAGGTGACTGCACGTCAGCAAGAGAAGTGTGCTTTGGGATCTTTGGAGAAAAGAGATTGTATAAACACCAGTTATTACAGCATCAATAACACTTTCCCTTTATCAGTCATTTTTATCCTTGTTAGCCAATTGCTCTCTGACAGTTTATCAACTTCCTGTGTTTTTAAAAATATTTGAATGCTCATTACATTTAAATTTCCATCATAAAATGAAAAATTTGTATAAAAAATATTGTTGGCAACCTAAATTTCATACAATCTGTGTGTTTTATAACCAAGCTGTTGAACTGGGTGCCCTTTCAAAGCTCTTCCTTTAAGCAGATTACTTATCACTACAGACCATGTGCAGTGTGCCCTATTACCCATTGTAGGAATGACCAGATTTAGACAGCAATTTCAGAGTTCAGGAATATCAACCGTGTGCACTTTTAGTCCTAATTTCAGAGAGACCTAGAAACTGGCCCTGGGAATCACAGTGAGGCACCCTCAGCAATGAAAGGAGGCCCACTCACCTTTCCACCATGTGTGTCTGGTCCAGCGACAATCCATCTATGGCTGTGCACTCTGGACATTTAAACTTCTTTCGCGGGGTCACCTGCACAAAGGTACGACAGACGTCATCGACAGAAGGGATATACTTTCCAACCAAGGGAATTAATAGCAATGCCTCTGAACATGCCTGCAGTGTAAGTCGAGCACTCTGGAAAACCAAAAAAAAAAACCCATGCCATTCCCCCATTCAGCTCCATCTGGCCGGCTAACTGCAAAATTCACAGGGGCCCAATAAAAATGGTTTGGAGGGGTTTTGCCTTCTGTAACTAAAAAGAAGTGGCGATGACAAACTCCTTAATTCCTGTTTAATGACTGTTTTCTCACTGCCAAGGTCCCTGTATAAACACCATTTGTTCTTGCAGCCATAACAGTGATGAAATATAGCTTCCCATACTTCACCGTAACCTTAATCCAACAGACGCTCTTTTGCTCACTTGAGTTAATAGCTGACTGGCAAACTCTGCAAGACTCTCCCAATTGCACTGAGGTGCCAAATTACTCTACAGTGCCCTTGTGCAGCTCACAAACTTTTTCAGAAAAAAAACACATACTTTATCTTCTAAAGACTTTTCTAGGAAACACAGCCACCAGTCCCGGTAAATGATGATAGACAGGCGGGAAAGCGGACCTTGCTAATTGAAGTAATGCCTGGCAGCCTCTAAATCTCATTCCAACTTGACACACTTTGAAATGAATGTACAGAGTGAATGTCCAGACCTGAAAACATGTCGAAATATGTCAGGAAATTAATTCAGGGATAAAAAGTTCATTTAAAACTGATCTTGCAATTAACATTCTTGCAATTAACATTCCTATAAATCAGCTGTTGCCAGTCACGATACACAGGGCCAGGATTTTTTCCCCCTGGCAGTCTCAAAAAATATTTTTTTATAATTTAACCTATCCATTCTGTGTAGGTAGCCACAATGATCAATAGTCAATCCTGTGTTCCCAGTTGGCATGCTAGTCTCAATGAACTGGGCTATTCCTACTATGGAAGGGAAACAGAACCATTTCAGAGGTACATGAGAGGAAGAAAGCAGATAAAGGAGGATATTCAAACCCCACTAAACTAAACCCACATATTAATTTGTGACATTTTTGCATTAGAGAGATACATCAGATAAAAGTTGCTGAAAATCAGACCTTAATAACCGCTTTGCCAGTAACATTTGCCACTAGAAAATTCATGGCGATATCTTCACAATTCATGTGGGCGTCCACCCAGTTCTTGATGTCTCCAGGCATTTTGTAGGTGTAAAGGTAGTTAAAATACTGCAGGACAGAAAGGTGAAAGAGCGGGAAGAAAGGAGAATGCAACTTTAAATACAATTACAGTGACTGCCTGCCTGCAAAATATTCCAGTTATTGGGAACAGTAGACAACTAAGGAATGGAATGTGAGCAAATTCTGCTCCTCACAGTCCAGTTGTTGGAGCTGCATTTGTGACATTTAAAAGTAGAAGAGTTGCTGCTTCCTTTTAGCCAGTTACAGCTTTAGCCTGCTATGCACAAATAGAGAGCCACCTTTGTGTGCCTAACAACTATGCTTTGTTTACCACACCATGTGTAGAAAAAGGAAATATTTCTGCATTTGCTTTTCTTCTTTTAAAACTTTAATTGCAATCCTATATTCACTGTGCAACAACACATCCCACATACGTTTACTATTTAATTGTGTTATTCCATAAGTTCACCAAAATAGTTCTAGACAGAATAGTTGTTTCTGTAGCCAGAGCAGGAGAATACAGTTTTCAGAAGGTCTGCAACTGGCTTCTGGATTGCTCTAGAAACTGTAACCCTAGTCTCACAAAATGAACCCCAAACAACAGAGCTACAGATGTGGACAAAAAACACACATCATCCTTTTAAATATTTAATATGGTGATTGTTGAAGTCTCTTCTGCACCTCCATGTACCTTGCTCACTCTTAGGGTGCCTGCACCTTCTCATTTTCTAAGAATGCATCAGGTAATATTTTGTGCCTCTACAAAAAGATGTATAGATGACATCACTGACAAAAGACAACAAAGAGGAAAAGGGGGTAAACATTGGAGCCCAATTTTCAAATAGGCCCAGTTTATTCTGAGTGGAAGCTGCTGAGCCCTTCTGAAAATCTGGCCACTTTATTTAGATGGCCAAGAAGAGGAGCATCTCTTTGAAAATATGGTCCTTTATTTACAAACACAATTGCATTGCCATAATTAGGGTACGACTGCAAGGGTGGGCTGGGGGTTGAGAAAGACATTTGAAAGTTCATGTATAAGACAGGAGTTTCCCAAAAGTTGTATATGAAATTGCAAGCTCTTCAGGGCAGGGAGCACATCTTCCTCTATATTTGTACAGTACCTAGCTCAATGTGGGTGCTATCAAAATATAAAAAATACACTGATTTTTCTTTTTTTCCTATTTAACCCCCCCACCCACACCCACACCATTCACACAGTACCTTCCTGTGCCATCAATATTATACTTCTTTTAAAAGTTTTGCAATCCCATCTACAGTAAATGACCAAAAAGGCAGCACGCTAAAACTTATAGGACACTGCATAGTCCACAAGCTTCCTAATTTTCTTGGAAATCAGTGCTACCTTGTGATAAAAAGCTGCTCCAGTAAGCACCATGGAGACTTCATTGGTCCACTCTGATTCATACTTCCATTTGTTCATCTCATGGTCCCACAGATGCAGGCGACCTGGATACCCAACCAGCCTATCAGGAAACTCCCGCCAAACCTGCAGAGAGTAACAGAGGTGTTAAAGCCAGCAGTGGCACAAACAGTGAGCTAACTCACTTGAGATGCTTCAGGGAAGTTACTTAGAGAAGTTACAATTATAGGTGTTCCCTAGACCACTCCACCAACTCCCATAGGGAAAAATATTCAAGCAAGTGAGGCAGCCTAGCATTTAGATCTTGGAAGAATGCATTGTACATTTATGGACATGTGTTGTGTAATGGCTGTTCAGTCCCCACGCTTTGTACAGTTCGTCTTGCTTAGTAAACAAAAATCTTTTGACGAGTTTTTATAGCTCTGTACAAGAGTGCAGCTATTTAACTTACATTTTTTACACACATTCCCATCACTGAAAATTCTCTGAGTTAGGTGTTAAATTCAGAAGCTAGGAATGGGGAAAACCTATTGCATTCCAATCTATTGGGGTTCTTTCTCTCGGGCCATTGAAGGATTGTTCTTTATTTTCTACTGCTTTCTCTGGTTTAGTTTTAAATGGCCCAAGAGGCTTCTATCATTTCCCTTAGAAAATTATAACACAAACTAACAAATTTCTCCATTAGGAAGCTTCCCCTGACTCAACCTATTTCTGCCCCTTCATTTCCTCCCATTTCTTCCAAGCTCCCATGTGCTTCCTTAAATGATCCTAACAGCTTCATCTTTCAAACTGCTGCTACTCAGTTCATTCTATGACTCTAATGTGAGCATTTGTGACATTAAAATTCACAGTGCTGGAAGAAGCTTCTATTGAGAAACAAGGAATTCTGAAATAATGAATGTCTGGGAAGGAAATACACGTAAGGAACTGTTTTATTTTGAGTTTGTTTTAAAAGAACCCGACATTTCCAAGTGTGGATGTGGCTCTTTAATTAATGCAAGAAGACAGAAAAACAGCACCAACTTTCCTGTTAAAGGGAATACAGCTGTTCTGCGCAAAAAAAGAGTTAACATTGTTTAAGAGCCAAGCATGGTTAAAATGAAACTTCACACATGGTGGTTATGGCTACAACCTAATCTGCTTTCAGGAGTGACTTTGGGTCTAATACCCCCCTTTCCTTTAACATGGACATGTTCAAAAGCTACATGTTATATTTCTTTATATTCTTTAATGGGTGCTTTGGTGAAGCTATTGCTACATGACAGGCATCTTTGCCCTTGACTTGTTCCAGGCAGCTGGATATAATCAAGATACCATCCTTGTCACTTCATACATTATTCTGCAGCTGACTACAGGATCAAACACAAGTGGGCAAGAACAGGGACAGGGCATCATTAATGCAGCCCCCGTTCTACATGATGCTGGCCACATTAAACAACGGACAATTTCCCAGGAGGGGAAAACGGATACAGTGTTCAAATTATTTACTAGGAGCAAATACTAGCAAAATTTATGGGATTTTTGTATTTGCCAGTAACAAAGGTAACATTTATTTTGTGCTACTAATTTTAACCTTACCGCAATTTTTTATCCCAGTGAGTGTCAGACCCACTTGGATATGGTGCCTAACTATTAAATCTTAAAATATAGTGTAGGGCCACAAACGCTTCTGGGTTACACATGCAAACTAAACCATTTGTGTCCAGGTTTCACGCTTACTACATGTCAACAAGGAATTCCCTTTAACTGCTTCATCTTCATTCCATACGCATTCCATCTTCATGCACCCATAAAGCTGAATTCACAGCAAAAGGGTTATCAAGAGTTCTATTTCATTGAAAGCCACATTGTGCAATTTATCTGCAATTCTCTTAGTCAGGGCACCTCGTACATGTCAGTGCCTTTTAACTACATGACTTGGACTGTAAAAACTCTACTAAAGTATTTGGGAAATGTACGTAAGATAAAACAGCCAGTACTAGTTCTTGATCGGTCTCTTATAGGCTTCTACTGTAGGTACATTACTACTATTTTACATTTCTATATCCCTTTCTACTCAAAGATCTCCACACATTTTACAAATGTCAATGATTATAGTTTTGGAATTCCCCCTAGGAGGAAGATTATTATCCCTCTTTTACAGATAAGAAAACTTGCCAAAAATCACACAAAAACCAGGAACAAAAATCAGATCTTCTGACTCTGACCAGTACCTTAACCATAAGACCAACTTTCCTAGTAATTACAGGGCATGATCTCAGTAGTATTTAAGTAATTATGTAAGAGATCTCTCTATTAGAAGGCTACTGCAGGCAAAAAAATGGCTTTGGGAGCTTTATAGCTCTCAAGAGAGAAGAGGCACTCAAGTTTTTGTCATAACTGGGTGTCATCAGCTGATAAGGAACTATGTGACTGTCAAAGAACCCAACAAAGGCTTAAATTACATTGCACTGCTTCTTTATAACATAGCTTCAAAATATTAACACACAGCAGAACAAGCATATAGCTCACACCTTCTCTACAGAGTCATATCGCACCTTTCCTAGGACTTACATTTTTAATTATTACAATTTAAATTTAAAAAACCCTACTATTAAAATACCAGTTCCCCAACTGTTGAACTGCACCACAGTCTAAGCTATTGAGGCTCAGCAAAGGATTTGAGAGAACACAGCAGATTTGTAACACACACAGAGCTAAGAACTCCTGTACAAAGAATGACATGCATATTGAAGGCAGCTGAAGGAAGGATTAAACTCAACTACTGCTTTCCAAGGGACTGCAGTGCTCTTGTAGCACAGGAAAGGCTGCTTCATATTCCTTTTAGCTTTGCTGCTCCTTCAGAGAAAGATTTGCTAAAGTCCCACTTGACAAAGTAAAAACTAGGTTTTTATGGATTGTGGCTTACAGTCTCCTAAAAGCACCAATGCAGGACACACCACTAGCCTTCTGGCCTCTGGAAACTGACAGCTTGCAGCAGCTAAAATATATAACCCAGTTGTTTTAAACAAAGATTGCTTTTAAATCTACTGCTAGTGAACTCAATGGAAATGTTTTTTTCCCTAATGTTCATCAGTAGTTCATTCGATGGCTGTCCTTGGAAGGACTCCAGATAGCTACCTTCAATTCATAGCCCAAATCAATCCAAGTAGTTCCACAGCCAAGTTAATACATCCAGCTTCTGTTTCTATGGGAGATTTCACAACAGCTTATACTTAACCTTATACTTAGTATTAATTTTGTATTACCATCCTTTTTTGATCTGAGAGTTAGCTGCCATGTATCAATCTGCTAGGAATCCTTGACACTTCGGCTTGTGATCTTGACATTTCTCTAAAGATAAGGAAGGTCAGGCTTGGATGGGAGATATTGAAGAAATCCTTAAGTGTTGACAATTCAGTAGGGAGAACTCATCTCACTAGTCAGCACTGTTCCAATGTTTCAGCATGACAGAGTATGAATGCTTTTAGACATGCCATCTTTCATAAAATCATAGAAATATAGGGTTGGAGGGGTCCTTGAGAGATCATCCAGCCCACTGAGCTACAGTAGGACCAAGTACACTTAGATCAAAGGTTTTCAAACTGTGGGTCGGGACCCCAAATTGGGTTGCAACCCCATTTTAATAGGGTCACCAGGGCTGGCATTAGACTTGCTGGGACCCGGGGCCGAAGCCAAGCCCGAGTCCCATCACCTGGAGCTGTAGCCCTTGGGCTTCAGCTTCGTCCCCTGAGCATGGGGCAATGGGGCTCTGGCTTTGTCCCCCCCCAGCCTGGCCCGGTGTGGCAGGGCTCGGGTGGGTTTAGGCTTTGGTCCCCCTCCTGGGATCATGTAGTATTTTTTTTTTTTGGTTGTCAAAAGAAGGTTGTGGCACAATGAAGTTTGAGAACCGCTGGTCTAGACCATTCCTGACAGGAATTTACTCATCCTGTTCTTAAAAACCTTCAATGAGAGGATTCTACAACCTTCTTTGGAAGGCTAGTACACTACTTAACTATCCTTATAATTAGAAAGATTTTCCTAGTAAACCTAAATCTTCCTTGCTGCAGATTAAACTACTTACTTTTTGTCCTACCATCGGTGGACCAGAACAACTGATCACTGCCCTCTTCAGAACAGCCCTTAACATATTTGAAATGTTATTGGGTCCCCGCTCAGTCTCCTTTTCTCAAGACTAAACATGCCCAGATTTTTTTTTTACCATTCCTCATAGGTCAAGTTTTCCAAACCTTTTTATCGTTTTTGTTGCTCTCCTCTGGACTCACTCCAATTTGTCTACTTTTTCCTTAAAAGTGGCATCTGGAACTGGAGAAAGCATGCCAGCTGAGGCCTTGCCAGTGCTGAGTAGAGTGGGGCAATTATATCCCACATCTTACATATGAAATTCCTTTTAAAATACCCTAGAATATTAGCTTTTTTTGCAACTGTGTCACATTGTTGACTCATATTCGTGATCCACTGTTACCCCCGGCTCCTTTTCAGCAGTAATACTGCCTACCAGTTATTTCCCATTTTGCAGTTATGCATTTGATTTTTCTTCCTCCTAAGCACGGGTACTTTTCACTTGTCTTTACCGAGTCTCCCGTTTGTCAAGGTCATTTTGGAATTCAACTCCTGTTCTCCAAAGTGTCTGCAACTATTCCCAGATTGCTGTCATCCACAAATGTTATAAGAATACTCTCTATTCCTTTATCCAAGTCATTAATGAGAACAGTGAATAGCACTGGACCCAGGACTGACCCCAATGGGACACAATAGATACATCCCTCAGTTTAACTTCAAACCATTAACAACTACTCTGAGTATGGTTCTTCATCCAATTGTGCTCCCACCCTAATAAATTAATCTGGACTACATTTCCATGGTTTGCTTATGAGAATGTTAGGTAGGACTGTATTAAAAGCCTTACAAAATCAAGATGCATCACATCTACAGTTTCCCCCTCTGCATTAGGTCAGTAACCTTGTCAGAGGAGGAGGTGTGGCATGATTTGTTCTTGACAAATTCATGTTGGCTATTCCTTAGGGCTTGTCTACATCAGAAAGTTGCAGCGCTGGTGAGGGAGTTACAGCGCTGCAACTTTGAAGGTGTACACATCTGCAGGGCATCACCAGCGCTGCAACTCCCTGTTTGCAGCGCTGGCCGTACTCCCGTTTTGTCTCGGGTGTAGAGGATCCAGCGCTGGTGATCCAGCGCTGGTAATCCAATGTAAACACTTACCAGCGCTTTTCTTGACCTCCGTGGAAGGAGGAAGCCTCTGGTAATCAAGCTGATCTCCTTTCCCGGTTTGCTCTCTTGTTCCCGGAACCCCGAGCAAGCAGGTAAGGAGAACCGCTTGCTCGGCGGTTCGGGGAACGAGAGAGCAAACCGGGAAAGGAGACCAGCTTTGCCGCGGTTTGCTCTCGCGTTCCCGGAACCCCGAGCAAGCAGGTCTCCTTCCCTGCGGTTTGCAGGGTGGCTCCGGGAACGCGAGAGCAAACCGCGGCGAAGCTGGTCTCCTTTCCCGGTTTGCTCTCTCGTTCCCCGAACCGCCGAGCAAGCGGTTCTCCTTCCCTGCGGTTTGCAGGGTGGCTCCGGGAACGAGAGAGCAAACCGCGGCAAAGCTGGTCTCCTTTCCCGGTTTGCTCTCTCGTTCCCCGAACCGCCGAGCAAGCGGTTCTCCTTACCTGCTTGCTCGGGGTTCCGGGAACGAGAGAGCAAACCGGGGAAGGAGACCAGCTTCGCCGCGGTTTGCTCTCGCGTTCCCGGAGCCACCCAGCAAACCGCAGGGAAGGAGACCTGCTTGCTCGGGGTTCCGGGAACGAGAGAGCAAGCCGGGGAAGGAGACCAGCTTCGCCGCGGTTTGCTCTCTCGTTCCCGGAACCCCGAGCAAGCAGGTCTCCTTCCCTGCGGTTTGCAGGGTGGCTCCGGGAACGCGAGAGCAAACCGCGGCGAAGCTGGTCTCCTTTCCCGGTTTGCTCTCTCGTTCCCGGAACCCCGAGCAAGCAGGTCTCCTTCCCTGCGGTTTGCAGGGTGGCTCCGGGAACGCGAGAGCAAACCGCGGCGAAGCTGGTCTCCTTCCCCGGTTTGCTCTCGCGTTCCCGGAACCCCCCTTGAAGCCGCCCAACAGCGCTGCAGTGTGGCCACATCTAACACCACTTGCAGCGCTGGTTGCTGTAAGTGTGGCCACTCTGCAGCGCTGGCCCTATACTGTACTAATACAGCTGTAACAACCAGCGCTGCAAAATTTTAGATGTAGACATGGCCTTATACTCTATTATTCTTTAGGTGCTTACAAACTGATTGTTTAATAATTTGCTCCAGTATTTTTCCCACGTATTGAAGTTTGTCTGACTGGTCTATAATTCCCTGTGTCCTCTTGGTTCCCCCTTTTTGAAGACAGCTACCAAATCTGCCCTTCTTCAATCTTCTGGGACCTGAGTTCTCAAAGATCATTGCTAATAGTTCAGAGATTGCTTCAGCTAGTTCCTTAAGTACCGTAGGATGAACTTCGTCAGGCCCGGGTGACTCAAATACATTAACTTATCTAAATAGCCTTTAATCTGTTTCTTCCCCCTTGTTAATATTAACTGTGTTAAGTCTCTGGTCACCGTTAACCTTTTTAGGGATGACTGAAGCAAAAGAGGCAGTAAACACCTCAGCTTTCTTGACATTATGCACTATTAGCCGTTCTTCCCTTCAAAGTAGAAGACTTGTACTATCCTTCATCTTTCTCTTGCTCCTAATGAATTTACAAAACCTCTTCTTATTGCCTTTTATGTCCCTTGCTAGTTGTAACTCATATTGTGCTTTAGTCTTTCTGATTTTGTCCCCGAGATGCTTGTGCTATTCTTTTGTACTCCTCCTTAGCAATCTGTCCATGTTTCCATTTTTTGTAGGAGTCCTGTTTGATTTTCAGGTGAATAAAGAGCCCCGATGGAGCCATATTGGCCTCTTACTATTCTTCCTATCTTTCTTTGGCATCAGGATAGTTTGCAGATGAAATTTCAAAAAGAAATTCTGGCAATCTGGGCTTATTAAAGATCTTACGGTGTTTTACGCAAGAACAGGATATAAATCCAAGTGTCCAAGCCTAACTCTAAAATGAGTGCTTATGTTAAGTCTAGCTAAAGGGCCCTCTGTAGTTTCACTTAGATACAGCATGCTTTATTTCTTGGCCCAAACTATTGTGTAGTGTTGTGGGCAGTAAGAAAACAGCTGCCACAGTCCATTCCAGAGGTGACTTGAGTGATTTCTTCTTGTAGGGCACAATGGATGAAAGCTGCTATTGTAAGAAAGATATCAGCAATGGATGCACCAAATTAAGAGTTTTCTGATCTATTTTAGAACCAGTAGCAGAAAGAATAAAGTAGTTCCAGAAGAAGGCAAGATAAAGTGCAGTCGTATAAAAGTGAAATGCTGTTGCTATCCTATGTGGATTAAGGACAATGCAACAAATCAGGGCTCTGTATCTTTCTCGCTCTCACACCACAGGCACGCTTTTCTCGCTAGCGTTGCTGTTAAACAACATAAATAAGAATCCCAGACAAAGACAATGGATGCTTTCCATGATTCCAATTTTCAAAAAAAAATTTAATTGCAACAAAATCTTTGTGAATGGTATGGATCCAGCAGAGTTAGTTTAGAGAAGTCCCACGAGGTGGCATGCAGGTTCCAAACTAACATAACATACAGATCTCTTTTAGAAAGCAAATGGTTACATGATTCCTGCTTTGAAGGGGAGAAAGATTGTACTAAGAACCACCCTTCTAATGGGGCTATCCAAAACTTTAATTAAGATCACTTTTTGATTAATATAGATGTAATGGGTATAAATAAATTCATCAATGATCAGGCCATGATTTTTACTTTTGAAGTATGGCAGAAAAATTGAAACCTTCCAAGTGAACCTTGGGGCAAGGCAAGAAGACTATCTAACAGAAGCAGGCAATATGTTTACAATTCCAACCAACTGTGGCCAACTCTTTTTTCGAGGTGCATACAGAGAAAATGAAATCTGAAAAACTTCAGAGTAAAAATAGCTTGGAGGGAATAAAGTAATTCCATTTTATGTTATTTTTTTCTTATTTTAGTATTCAGTGGTTATACAGTACTTTGAAGTTGTAAAGCGCTACATATTTATTAATAAGTCCTCCCAAAATCCATGTTTGGAAACTATTATCCCTTTTTTTACAGATGGACAAACTGAGGCACAAAAAGGTGAAACAATTTGCCTTGAGGCCACACAACAACCCCATTGTATCCTAAAGAGCAGTCTCCATATCCCCTGCTCAAAAGTAAAAAACAATGAATTTCTCTCAATTTTTTTTTAAAAATATTGATAATCTGAATATATTTAGTTTCTTGACTTTTTTTTTTTTAATAATCTGTCTTGAAATGAAAATAGCAGAGGCTAATGAATGTTTAGAAAAGTTGTCTCGTTCTGTTTAGCACTTGAGTTTGTCAGTGCCTCTACTTTGGTGAAATCTTGTCACACACATTTCTACAGAGATCCTATTTCAATTTACAATATTTTAGGTATTCCTACACCTCCTTATAACAGCAGCAGACAGGAGCAGCTTGCTCCTATAGTTTTTACATTATGAAATAAATCACTGGACTGTAAAAGTTCACTTTTAACAAGTAAAAAATGTCTGACACTGAGTGTTACTATAATTTTTTATGGTTGAAATTGTAAGGAGATCAAAGTTGTGGGGGTTTTGTTTTGAGGGTTTTTTTCTTTTAAAAGATCCTACTCTATACATCCACATAAGTCTGTGTGACAGAGGGGGTTTTCCACATGTTTAAAAACAGAGTCTCAAGGATGAGGGGAGAAGCGAAGAAAGTAACTAAATGTCATGTTTCCAAATGCTTCTTGTGCCTGAAGCAGAAGCAGACATACTTTTAAAAGAAAACTTTCTTGTAACATTATATGCTGCTACTATTCCTTCTGGATTCCCCTGCAAATGAGTCAAGAACTCAAGAGATACTTTCCTGGTAAAATACATAAACAGATAAATAAATTATCACAGGCTGAGGACAATTTCAACATCTGGTAGCCAGTTCAGGCCTGTCAAGCAAGTCAAAGACACTCAGGGCCAGGGAAGATCAATCTGCAGTCCCTGATTTCTGGGCTGGAGAGCAGGAACTGTATTACCCATGGCTTTAAGAGGGAAAATTGTAACAGTAAAATAAGTTGCCATACTTTTGTATGATTCAGTATTTAAAAAACAAAAAAACCAAAAAAAACTAGTAATCTAAAACTATATTGATTCAAACTAGCCTTGGGTTTGCTTCAGTTACTGTTTGATAAGGTATTTTACTATTCTATCTACAGGGCAGTATATTAAACTAGAATGGTTTTACAGATGAAATGGGGGACTGCAAAATATGTCTCCTAGACAAAGTAATGCTGTATCCACACAGCTAAATACACCCATGCAAGCTGTTACTCAGGCAGTCCTGCAATCCAAGCATCTGGCCCACAGCAGACAAATACGGGTTTCTCTACATACAGAATTACTGTGCAGCAAGCCAGGGTGTAAATCTACAGTACACTAGCCTGCCGAACACTAAGTCACCTACTGTGTGCTAGAAGTTTCCTAGTATGCTTTGCCATACTGCTGTTTCAAACGTGGCAACTCAGCACACAACAGCCTTGTGTGCTATACAGTTACACACTGGCTTGCCATTCACTAAGTCTCCATGCAGACAAGCCCTGGCCTGGATAACATGGTCTAATGGTTAGAGCTGATGGGGGCGTCATGAGCACCTGATTTAAATTCCTGATACTTAGTAACTGTAAACTTAAGGAAGTCATTTACATTACTTTTTGCCACAATTTTCCCCATGAGGATAATAATCTCCTAACATGGGGGCATAAGAGACTTAACACCTGTGAAGTGCTGTGTTATATAAGTGTAAAGTATTACTTCTGTGGATATGCACTCCCCTAATTTTTGATTCTCATGATTTCTTGCTGAAATATAACTTAAGATGACCTGCGGTAGTGACCTTCAGCTAGAGTCTTTAAACAGAAGCCCTCAGAGCTTTGCAACACCAGTAGTGAAGGTTCATTTTGGAACTACTTAGGAAACTTTTTAGATTTTCTTGAATTTATTTTTATTTCAGTTTGAGCCAGACTTATGGTGACATGAGAATTAAACTGGTAACAGAGGCAGTGTTTACACTGCACACCAGTCAGAAGCTCTGTTAACATGACATTTTTCTCCTCTAAAACTTTCCACCATTACTATCACTAGTTCAGCCCCACAGCTGGTAGCAAGAGTAGAAGCACTAATATAGACAGGGCTCTGATGGCTGCCAATGATATCACCACTTTGCTATCTAACCCTTTTCAGAACGGTTCTACGCAGCACAGTGTTTAAAATGCTCAGGGCAGTAGACTTCCCTATGACGGAGATGAACTGTCATTAGCAAGGGGGGGAACATCAAGGGGAAAATGTAGTACAGAAAAGACCAACATGGCCATGAAGAACTCTTCCCACAATAGTCGTCTTTTAGTTCTCCTTTCATGTCTCACATACTTATGTGTAACTGTTACACTCTCAAGGGATATATTTCCCTGTAAAGATATACGGCACTCTGTCTCCACTACTTTAAAAAAAAATTGTTATTGTTTAAGTCAACATATCTAAGTTTCTACAAATAACTTTTTGAATCCAAAAACTGGTAATGGCTAAAAGTTTCTCTCACTTAGGGAAGATTCACATTACAGGGATACTGAAGTTATACATCTTGACAAAACCCTATGGTAGCAGGTTAGATTAGTAACAGCGAACAGATTGCAAGATTTATTTTGCTTTCCAGTATTTTATGCTGTTTGATTTTGTTATTTCACTCTGGGCAATGAAATTAACTCATCCATGTCACGGTCTAGCTCTCATGCATTAAGCCCAGTGTAATTTTGTCTGGACTCCCCATTCTCCAGCAAGTGTAAGTGTAAATAATACATACACACATACATACATTTAAAACAAACAAACAACCAACAACAAAAACCCACCTTCCTTTAAAACCTAAATTTCAGAAGCAAGTGAAATGACTACTTCTCTTTAAAAGTGTGGTCATTTTGACAGATGAGTCAGGTACAGATTTAAAAATTTCACCTTCCTTTTAATGCCATGGCTAATTGATTTGGACACTTTTTCTATTTGTTGATACCATCACTGTAACAGCAAGCCACTGCATTCTCAGTGCCTCCACCATGTATCTTGTGCATCTCCCATTTGACAGCTCATATCAATCTCCCTTTTTGTTGTGCCACACCTCGTGCTAAAGCACTTTCCCCTCAGGAGGCCTTTCCTATTCTTAATATTTAACCTCTGGACCTTGCTTGTCCACTACTTCATACAGAAAGGAGGTGTAGATAAGGTAGTATCCAGTGGAGCAACCGCTGGCTACTGATCTAAGAGCCCAGTAAGCAGAAAACTTTCAGTCACCTTTGATTCCTATTCGTTAAAATAGCTCAGGTGTTATGCTTACTGAGAATCGTTCATTTATTTGAAGGTGCTTAGCTGCTAAAAATATTCTAGAGCAATGCAACAATATTTATTTCTATTGGTCAAGGAACAAATTGTCACAGCTGGACCCACCAATCCAAGATGAGCAATAATACAGAATGGACACGTGAACATTATTTACTGTGAAGCTCTCCCATAGAAACAGACCTGAGGTATTAACTTTAGCAAAACCTCTGTGACTTGTCATGCCAATAGAAGTTACTGAAATTGAAGAGCCATAGACTCCATTCCCACTTAGCAGAGATTTCTTTTGTCTAAAGTATACAGAATTTTCTGGAGACTCATGGCACTGACAGGCCATTTACAAGGTATTTACTGTTGGCTAAGAATTTTCCCATAGCTAAAGGGCTTTTCAAAAAGTCATGAGCCCTCAATCTTTTTTAGGCAAGATCCTCAGTTGGTGTAAATTGGCACCGATATGCTGAAGTCAATGGAGCTATGATGACTTATACCAGCTGATCATCTGGCCCTCTTCCCTATGCAATACTTATATATACACACAGTATACCAAATAGCGTAACACAATGAAGAAAAAACTCATCCTCTTACCTCATAACCAAACTGCAGTTCATCAGAGGTCAACATGATGATATCATCATCAATGGCCAAGACTGCCTCCGTTTCAATCTCATCATAGGGGAAGAAGCGGTTACTAAGCTTGTTTTCTGTGGTCTTCACAACCTTCAGTGGAACCCGAATCTTTGGCCATAGAGAGTCTGAGGAGAAACATTAAAAGAGGAAGTCACCATTAGATTTGGATTCTTATTAAGACTGCATCCCATCATCCCCTTGATTTTTCCCTCAGTATTCTAACCCCTCACAAAAGGTTGTGGGTGTTTGATTTATACAGTAACTCCTCACTTGAAGCCATCCTGGTTAACGTTGTTTTGTTGCTGATCAATAAGGGAACATGCTCGTTAAGTGCAATGCTCCCTTGTCGTTTGGCAGCTGCCTGCTTTGTCCATTGCTTGCAGAAAGAGCAGCCTGTTGGAGCAAGCTGGTGGAGGCTTGGAACCAGGGTGGACTGGCAGCCCCACCCATCAGCTCCCCGCTCCACAAAGTTCTCTGCGGCAGCTGCTCAGCAGACTATCAATTGCCGAGCAGTTCCGCTGTCCCTCCGCGCACCGCCATGTGCTGCTCCTGACCTCTGCTTTGGAGCTGCTCCCGGAAGCCTCCTGCTTGCTCTATGTGTGGGGGGAGGGAGGGAGGGAGACTAATATCAGGGTGTCCCCCTTACCCCCTGCTCCTGCACCCTATTTACCCCATCTCCATGGTGGGGGGAATAACAGGACAGGGCTCAGGATGGAGGGAGCTTCCTGGGAGCAGATGCTGTCTCAACTTGATGACCTACTTAAGAAGGCAGTTTACTAAGAGTGGGGTCAGCATACTTAAACAGGCAATGCGCATCTCTCTCTCACACACACGGTGTGTGTCTCTGTTTGCCATGCTGTCTCCCCTCCCTCCATTTGTGCTGCCTTGTAGAGTGTGAGGCTACATTAACAACCACCGGTTAACCCTTGAAGGTTCAGCCAAAAGCTAGTTCATCATTTAGCAGAAAGACATTTCCTGGGAAATATCCCACCCTCCGACTTCACCACCTCAACCAAGCTTCACAATCATCACTGCTGTATACAGTATTAAATTGTTTGTTTAAAACTTATAGTGTGTGTGTGTGTGTGTGTGTGTGTGTGTGTGTGTGTGTGTGTGTGTGTGTGTGTGTGTGTGTGTGTGTGTGTGTGTGTGTGTAAAAATATTTCCCTGGAACCTAATGCCCCCATTTACACTAATTTTTATGGGGAAATTGGATTCACTTAACATTGTTTCACTTAAAGTCGCATTTTTCAGGAACAAAACTACAACGTTAAGCGAGGAGTTACTGTATCTTATTTTCAACTAGGCAAAAATAGCAACCGGAGAGATAACCTGTTATATTTCTACAGTGCAATTAAGATCTTTACAAACATATATACACAGGGGTCACTGAAATGTGGCCACCACTAGCATGGTATGTGGGAACTGTTTAACAGGACATAGCAATACTATGTGACAGTTTAAAACAGGAAGCAAATAAGAATATTTTATCCAATTGAAACTGTAGGGAGAATTGAGGGAGACAGAAAGTAATCACCTGTTCAAAATCTGTTCAGGTCATAAAGAATTGGAAGGGGAGTTTACTCTTTACAGCTCCAAACAGAGCTAAATACTAAATGCATCAGAGAAAAACAGAGATAACTAAAAAGTTCATTGCCATTAATGGTTACAGACTGAATGATCACAGACGAGAAAATTAATTTTGGGGGGGAGGGGTTATTTTGAAAAATCTAAGGTATCAGGATTAAACCAAGCTAAAAAAAGAATTCTACAAATAGATTTTGAGATTTCCACCACTGAAAGTGAGGTGAAAAGTAAGGCACCCTATTCCACTAACTATGACAAATTATACACAACAGTTTAACTCGTAATAAAGTATACATGTGCAAATGGAGCATGTCAATTTTGCCATGAGATTATTACAGATTGGGTTCCTGTACTTAAATTTGGTAATTGAAACAACTGTATTAACACTTATTTGCCGTTAAAATATATTACAACATACTACATATGCATCTATTGTTGCAAAACATTGTATTCTAGTCTATCAGAGACAGCTTGAGTACTTAAAAATACTGTAACAAGCACAAAGTAATAGAGCTAAGATTTCAATATTAAGCATCAACTCTTCATTTTCTAAATTTGAATGTTTAAAAACAATCTCTAATGCAAAAGGTTAACAATGGTCGCTATTGTACAATTGATGGTTCATGACAGTATCAAATTATCTAAAAGCTTTTTAAAATAAAATAAATATATAGCTAACGTTGCCTACTCCACAACCCAGCCAATACTGGTTGGCTGATCTCTTGTAGTTACAGGGTTTTTTTTTAGGACAATTGGAATGAGGAGAGGGTAGTGACATCATGCATAGGAGAAAGCATAGACGATGATACAGATATTTGTAGGATAACAGACAATTGGACATTGAAGATTGGTATTAATGGTGGAGTGGAGTAGGCAAGGAAGTAACAAGATACAAGAGCATTAAAAGTAAGGAGGCACATGTTAAATGGATTAAGAACTGGCTAACTGACAGACCTCATAAGGTCCATGGGGAATCGTAATTGAATGTGGATGCATCTAACAGGGTACTGCAGGGACTGGTAGTAGTCTTGATGTTATTCAACATTTTCAGTGACCTCGAAGCAAATATAAAATCGCTGCTGATAAAATCTGCAGATGGCACAAAAATTGGCAGAACAGTAAATAATGAGGAGGACAGGGCAGCCATACAGAGTGACATACATTTCTTGGTAAGATAGGCCTATTCAAAATAATGTGTTTTAATAGAGCCAAACACAAAGTTATACATCCAAGAGCAAGGAATGTAGTCCACAGCTACATAACAGGGGACTCTGGGAAAAGCAGTGACTCGGAAAAGGATTTAGGGCCCACAGTCAACAAGCAACTCCCAGTGTAATGCAGTGGCAAAAAGAAAAAAAAACATATTTGGATATCTAAAGAGTAGACTAGTGAGTAAAAGCAGGGAGGTGACTTTACCTCTATATAGGGCATTCATAGATTCCAAGGACAGAAGGGATCAGTGTGATCATATAGTCTGACCTTCTGTATGGCACAGGCCACAGAACGTCTCCAAAATAATTCCTAGAGCAGAGCTTTTAGGGGAAAAAAAAAATCCAACCTTGATTTCAAAGTTGTCAGTGATGGAGAATCCACTACAACCTTTGGTAAATTGTTTCAATGGTTAATTACTCTCAGTGTTAAAAACTGATGCCTCACTTCCCACCTGAATTTATCTAGCTTCAATTTCCAGCCTTCCGACACTGGAAGTTCCAGCGTTCACATTTTTAAAAGGCTGTGGAAAAACTGGAGCAGCTGTAGAAAACAGCCACAAAAGTGATTCGAGGCTGGAGAAAATGCCTTAACAGTGGCATACTTAAAGAACGCAATGTGTTTAGTTTATCAAAAAGAGAGATGACTTGATTACACTGTACAGGTCCCTTCGTGGGCAGAAAAGACTGGGCACTAAAGAGCTCTTCACCTAACGAAAAATACATAAAAAGAACCAATTTCTGGAAACTGATGCCAGACAAATTAAAAAAAAAAGTACTTTATTTCTAACAGTGAGGGTTATTAACCACTGGAACAAACTACCAAGACAAATGGTGGATTCTCCACCTTTTGAAGTCTTCAAATCAATACTGGATGCCGTCAGCAGTGACAATGAATGCAGTGGGAAGGGATGTTCAATTTATAAATGCACACATTCCCAACTCTGTAGAAGTCCAGAATCAGCGCCCAGAGTTGAGTTCCAGCTCTGCTTCTTTTTACGACTTGCAATTAAACAGATATTCACCCTTTTCCCACTGTCAGTCCATTAACACTAAAATGAGTTCAGAACCTAATTAAAGAGGAAAGAGACTGTAATAGTGTTAGTACCACAGGGGAACACATATCCACTTCATTCCAACACTCACACAAGTGGAGCTCGCCGCTGTCGGTGAATGTGAATGTTCTCACTGTCAGCTAGGGCTCTCAAACTTTATGGCTGATACAATACTCAAAAAACTCCCAGAGCTTTGCACAGTTCATAAGCACTGGCATCCAAACACAAGACTACTTTACTGGGAAAACAAAACTCCCTTTCCAAACCACACTGAAGAATCTTCAGGAGCAGGTTTTTCTTGGAAAGATATTTTGGAAGGAGGGGTTGGCATGTGTGAGTGGCCAAACGAAAGGAGAAGCAATAGCATGATATTTACTGGAAATATGCTTATTTCAGATTCCTACCCTGAGGCGGTTCTTGAGAGACTGTAAAAAATAAAAAAAAAAACATACACAAACACTTGAGAAAATTTTCATCTGGGTGGTTTTGTGGGACCCATGCTCTGCCTTTGCCACACACATGGTTTATATCTGATTCCAGTCTCTCTCCCTCCTTGTATTGGGAGGCAGGGAAATTAACACTAGTGGGTGCTCGAATGACTTGCAACACTCAGTTTGTCAGCACCACAGCTCAATCTGCAGACTCCAAAGTAAGTCACAACCAGTTATCAGCTGAAAGGAGGCAGCAAGTGACTTGGGGTCTCAAAGCTATGGAGGACAAAGTAATATGGGGGAAATGAAAGCATCTATGGGGCTCTGAGAGTAGGTGAAGAATTCATCTATATGAATTTTTTATATCCCTGAATAGCAATCAAACTGTGTGTTCACACTCATCCAGCACTACATGCTACAGTGCTAAACAAAAGCTACTGGCTCTCAGCCATTCAGGTCATCAGCTGCTAAACATGTGAAAGCTGCATTGTTCTAACCAGAAACAGTTTTAGGAAATCCTTTGTCATAGTTAGAGTCCAGTCAAAGCCCTGGCAGCAAGCAAATTCTAGATTTCACTTTCCATTTGTAAAAACAGAAACAGAGTTGCTATTACTTAATGAATAGAAGTCTAATATTTTTTCATGGCAATTATTAGTATTTTAATACAAATTCTTAGAGCAATAGATTTCTGCACAGGTTAGAGCAAGGTTGTGTCTAAGCAAATATGGAATAAAGTTGAATTGATTACTTTCTATATTTAGGTTAGTAAGGAAGATAGATGTTTTAAAACACCGCTTGTGTACCTTGCTTTCCATGCTAGTAGATGATCCAACTGATCTGAGCAGATCACTGGGTCTCTAATCCTAACCATTATCACCATGACTTAAAACACAGTGCAAGAGAACTCCCTTCATTCACCCATTGCTAATCTCAGGTTCTTTTATAAGGAAAAAGTTATTGAAATTCAATGTCTGATTCAGCACTGAGAACATTTATTTTCCCTAGTAACATTCAATAAAAACTCCAATACATTTTTCATTTTACTAGTCATCCTAACATCAGAAGATAGCAAGCTTTAATAGTTAGAACCATTTATCAGGAGCTAGGACTCTAATGTTCTATTCTCAGCTCTGCTACCGATTTATTCTATAATGTGTAAGTCACTTACACCTCTGTTTCCTTTTATCTATAATCATATGCATCTACCTCACAAAGGTGGTGTAAGGTTTAATGTTTGTAAGACACTTTGAGATCTTTTAGAAGAAGCACACTTGTGTATATGAATGGGGTAATACCGATTTAAATAGTTTGTGAGCCCACTAAAGGTCCCTGACTGTCTTCTATGTTTCGGAGGCCACCAGAACCTTGCTAGAGCAGCAGCGTGTATTTGTAACTAGGCCTTGAATGTTCCACACACTTAGGAAACGTGGTTATTTGCATCTCCCTGTGTGGTTCCTTCATATTACATATGTTGTGTAAAAACTAAAAGACAACGCTACAGAAGGGTAAAGTATTAACTTTGCCCTATCTACCCCATCCACCCTTTTGGTCCAAGGTATCCAGCAAATAAACAATAGTGGAGGTGACACTAATGTCTAAATAAGCCAATCTCAGCACAATTAAAAAATATAGTGTAGAGCAGCATTTTGGGTTGATGGCACTATGTAATACCATGAATAAACGGAACTGCAGCACAAAGTAATAGCCATAGCGAAGACCATCCAAAGTAAACACCCTCCAAAGTCATAGGCTTGGGAACAAACATGGGGGATGCTTGAGGGGAGAGGTTCCTCTTCTACCTAAAACCAACATGATGAAAACTTGTTGGAAACTTCCATCACATGCTGTATGTATTTTCTTAAACTTCAAAAACAGTAATTTAGACTTAAATGCGAGCAAAAAGGGAGGAGGAAAGTATTTGATAGGATGGAGAGAATTTAAAAAAAAAAAAACATTTCTGCCTACACAAATATTCCATCAGCAGACACTTAGACCACAATATTTATTTTAGTAAATGTAGAGCGAGTGAAAAACACTTTCTCCTATAATATTTCAAAGCTTTAAATCATTTTTTATTAATATTGCACACGTACAGTCACGTTTGTCTGCTGGCACTACAGCTGGGCTGACAACCCATTTACATACGGTTCAGATCCCATGCGGTCAAGACTGTAAGACCAGGATCAGAGAGATGTGTTTAAAGGGGCACTGAAAAGGGGTTACGTGCAAAATTAGATAACCATTTAAAAACCTATCAGCCAGGGGATTTCTTCTCAATTTTGTTTCAAAACAAAAACCCACCACTTTTACCAAGAAATTAAATAGAAATGCCACTAAAATTTCATGAGGTCTTCAAAAGATTTTTTTTGCTGTTAGTGCATTCTTCTGCAGCTGCAATTGAATTCTATTCCTAGAACATTGCTCATGACATGGGTTCAAGGGCAAGGAACTGGGATCTTGTTTTTCTGTGTCACCAAAAAGCATATCATCTAACACAACACTGGGGTATAGGCTTAGCAATGACTGAATCATCATTGCCACTACTTGTAAGCACCTTGGTTTGTGGGGATGGCGGGAAGAGTGCACGTCTTCCATTCAAGTACTGGAAGAGTCCAAGCTAAGCTTACTTTACAGAATCTAATAAGATCACAGCTCAAGATGGAAGATTGCAGATCTTAAAATCCAAATTAATAATAAAAAGTTAGGGGGGAAAGCATTGATCAATAGGGCTCTCAAGCGATTAAAAAAAATAATGATTAATTGTACTGTTAAACAATAACAGAATACCATTTAAATATTTTTGATGTTTTCTACATTTTCAAATATATTGATTTTAATTACAACACAGAATACAAAGTGTACAGTGCTCACTTCAATAAAAAATATTTTCACTGTAAAAACACAAAATAGTATTTTTCAATTCACCTAATACAAGTACTGTAGTAACTGCATTCAAAAGTAGAACAATGCAAAACTTTAGGGCCTATAAGTCTACTCAGTTTCATTTCTTGTTCAGACAAACAAGTTTCTTTCACATTTGCAGGAGATAATGCTGTCGTCTTCTTGTTCACAATGTCACCTGAAAGTGAGAACAGGCGTTTGCATGGAAATGTTGCAGCCGACGTCGCAAGATATTTACATGCCAGGTATGCTAAAGATTCATATGTCCCTTCATGCTTCATCTACGATTCTAAAGGACATACGTCCATGCTGATGACGGGTTCTGCTCGACAACAATCTAAAGCAGTGAGGACTGACGCATGTTCATTTTCATAATCTGAGTCAGATGCCACCAGCAGAAGGTTGATTTTCTTTTTTGGTGGCTCGGGTTTTGTAGTTTCTGCATCGGAGTGTTGCTCTTTTAAGACTTCTGGAAGCATGCTTTACACCTCATCCTTCTCAGATTTTGGAAGGCGCTTTAGGTTCTTAAACCTTGGGTCAAGTACTGTAGCTATCTTTGGAAATCTCACATTGGTACCTTCTTTACATTTTTGTCAAATCTGCAGCTAAAGTGTTCTTAAAATGAACAATGTGCTGAGTCATCATCTGAGACTGCTATAACATGAAATATATGGCAAAATAAAACAGAATCGGAGACCTACAATTCTCCCCCAAGGAGTTCTGTCACAAATTTAATTAACTTTTTTTTTTAAAATCGAGCATCACCAGCATGGAAGAATGTCCTCTGGAATGGTGGCTGAAGCATGAAGGGGCATACGAATGTTTAGTGTATCTGGCACGTAAATACCTTGCAATGCTGGCTACAAAGCTCCCATGTGAACGCCTGTTCTTGCTTTCTGGTGACATTATAAATAAGAAGTGGGAAGCATTATCTGCTATAAATGTAAACAAGCTTGTTAGCAAACAAGAAGTAAGACTGAGTGGACTTGTAGCCTCTAAAGTTTTACATTGTTTTATTTTTTAGTGCAGTTATGTAACAAAAAACCCTACACTTCTAAGTTGCATTTTCAGGATAAAGAGATTGTACCACAGTACTTGTATGAGGTGAAGTAAAAAATACTATTATCATTTTTACAGTGCAAATATTTGTAATCATAAATAATATAAAGTGAGCAGTGTACACTTTGTATTCTGTGTTGTAACTGAAATCAGTATATTTGAAAATGTAGAAAAACATCCAAAAATATTTAATAAATTTCAATTGGTATTCTATTGTTTACCAGTGTGATTAAAACTGCAATTAACCATGATTAATTTGAGTTAATCGTGTTGAGTTAACTGTGATGAATCGACAGCCCTATTAATAATTATTATTATTCCAAACAAAAAATGCCAGAAGGGAGATGTTCTATTACAGGTAGAACATGGATCTAGAAGTAAGGGCTCCTGGTTCCTATCCCTCGCTCTGATTCACTGGCATGGTTTTCATCATGTTAGTAATAGGTGGAAGAAGAATGATTCACTGTATGACTTTGCACGCCACACTTAACCTCTCTCTTACCTCACTATCTAAAATGGTAAAATGGGAATATAGCTCACAGGATGTGTTTTGCCAAGTGTTTTGAGATGCTCAGATGAAAAATGCTAAACAAACATAAAGTATTCAAAGTACTATAATTAAAGCAGTATGCTCTTTTTGTACATTATAATTTAAGAGTTGTTTACATATTTTTAATTTCTTATTTTAAGGAAGACATGCCATCTTTCCAGTATTCACAGAGGTGCTGGAACAATTTTTATAATGGGGATACTGAGAGCCATTGAATCAAACTGTAAACCCTGTACATAATGAAAACCACTTCAACCAAGAGGGTGCAGCAGCATTCCCAGCACCTCTAGTTCCAGCACCTATGATATTCGGACTAGAAATCATCTATCTCAACATTTTCAAGTGCTACATCCAGTTTTTCCTATTTCATTGGAATGAGTCTGAGGGTAGCTACAACTCCCTTACAGAAATCACAGATGATTTATATGGCAGTTACTAAGGTATGCTTAGTCATGCAACAATCCTGAGTAGACGTTAGGTGATCTCTTCATAGGAAGAGGGAAAAAATTATGTGGATAGACATCACTAGCATGTATTATTTAAATGATGTATTTGGTTACATATAATCCATTTTACGTTTTCAACTGACTGACCAATTGCAAAATTTGGCATCCAATTAATCAATTATCAAACAATCAAGCCTCATTTCCTATTCTGAATGAACTGGATTAATCCCATGGCCTATTTTCAGCTTCTTGCACAGTTATAGAAACCATCAAAAAATAGGACACTGATTTTCTTTAGCCTCTGAAAATTGGCCTCCATAATTGCATGTGTTAAAAAGTAAGGAGCACAAATTTATTTTAAAAAAACATTGAAAATTGATGCAAGTTCCCTGTCCATCCCAGAGCTCCTTGCAGCCTTCCTGACTCTGGTGAATCTTGAGCAGAGGCAGGTGAGAACATAAAAGAAGAACAGCTATACTGGGTCATACCGATGGTCCATCTGGCCAAGAACCCTGTCTTCTGACAGTAGACAGTGCCAGGTGCTTCAGAAGGAATTAACATCCCCTTTTCTTCTCTCCCAGCTTCTGGCAATCAGAGTCTATGGACACCCAGAGCATGGGGTTGCATCCCTGACCATCTTTGCTAATAGCCATTGATGGACTTATCCTCTATGCACTTATCTAATTATATTTGGAGCCAAGTTATACTTAGGACTTCACAGCATCCCCTGGCAATGAGTTCCATAGGTTGACTATGCATTGTGTGAAGAACTACTTCCTTTTGCTTGCTTTAAACCTCCTGACTATTAATTTCATTGGGTAGCCACACCTGGTTGGTGTGTTATGTGAAATAGTAAACACTTCTTTATTCGCTTTTTCCACACCATTCATGATTTTAAAGACCACTATAATACCCTCCCTTAGTCATCTCTTTTCCATGCTGAAAAGTCCCAGAGTTTTTAATCTCTCCTCATATAGAAGCTGTTCTAACAGGGGGAAATACAAAGGGGGAATACACAAAAATGAGGAAGTTAGTTAAACAGAAATTAAAAGGTACAGTAACAAAAGTGAAATCCCTGAAAGCTGCATGGAAACTTCTTAAAGACACCATAATAGAGGCTCAACTTAAATGTATGCCCCAAATTAAAAAAACATAGTAAGAGAATATGGGGGGAGGGATAGCTCAGTGGTTTGAGCATTGGCCTAGTAAACCCAGGGTTGTGAGTTCAATCCTAGAGGGGGCCATTTGGGGATTGGTCCTGCTTTGAGCAGGGGGTTGGACTAGATGACCTCCTGAGGTCCCTTCCAACCCTAATATTCTGTGCTGTTGTAGTCATCTAGCCTGATTATTCTACATCAACCAGAAAAGTGCTACCATGGCTAACCAACGAAGTAAGAGAAGCAGTGAGAGACAAAATGGCATCCTTTAACTAGGAAGTTAAATCCTAGTGAGGAAAATAGAAAGGAGCATAAACTCTGGCAAATGAAGTGTAAAAACATAATTAGGAAGGCCAAAAAAGAATTGGAAGAACAGCTAGCCAAAAACGCAAAAAGCATTAGCAAAAAAAATTGTAATAATAATAAAAAAATGCAAGTACATCAGAAGCAGGAAGCCTACTAAATAACCAGTGGGGCCACTGGATGATTGAGATGTTAAACGAGCATTCAAGGACAATGAGGCTATTGCGGAGAAACTAAATGAATTCTTTGCATCAGTCTTCACAGCTGAGGGAAATTCCCAAACCTAAACCATTCTTTTTAGGTGACAAACTTGAGGAACTGTCCCAGACTGAGCTGTCAGTAGAGGAGATTTTGGAACTAACTGATAAATTAAACAGTAATAAGTCACCAGGACCAGATGGTGTTCACCCAAGAGTTCTGAAGGAACTCAAATGTGAAATTGCAGAACTGCTAACTGTAGTTTGTAACCTATCATTTAAATCAGCTTCTGTATGACTGGAAGATAGCTAATATGACACCAATTTTTAAAAGGGGTTCCATAGGTGATCCTGGCAATAACAGGCTGGTAAGCCTGACTTCAGTACCGGGCAAACTGGTTGAAACTATAGCAAAGAACAAAATTGTCAGACATATAGATGAACATAATTTGTTGAGGAAGAGTCAACATAGTTTTTGTAACAGGAAATCACGCCTCACCAAATCTAGTAGAATTCTTTGAGGCGGTCAACAAGCATGTGGACAAGGGTAGTCCAGTGGATATAGTGCATTTAAATTTTCAGAAAGCCTTTGACATGGTCTATCAAAGGCTCTTAAGCAAAGTAAACTGTCATGGGATAAGAGGGAAGGTCCTCTTGTGAATTGGTAACTGGTTAAAAGATAGGAAACAAAGGGTAGCAATAAGTGGTCAGTTTTCAGAATGGAGAGAGGTAATCAGTGGTGTCCTCTCGGGGTCTGTTCTGGGACCAGCCCTATTTAACATATTCATAAATGATCTGGAAAAAGGGGTAAAACAGTGAGGTGGCAAAATTTGCAGATGATTCAAAACTACTCAAGATGCTTAAGTGCAAAGTAGACTACGAAGAGTTACAAAAGGATCTCTCAAAACCGGGTGACTGGGCAACAAAACGGCAGATGAAATTCAATGTTGATAAATGCAAAGTAATGCACATTGGAAAACAAAATCCCAACTACAGATATAAAATGATGGGGTCTAAATTAGCTGATACCATTCAAGAAAGATCTTGGAATGATTGTGGATAGTTCTCTGAAAACATCCATTCAATGTGCAGCGGTAGTCAAAAAAGCTGGGAATCGTTAAGAAAGGGATAGATGATAAAGACAGAAAATATCATATTGCCTCTATATAAATCCATGGTACACCCACATCTTGAATACTGTGTGGAGTTCTGGTCGCCCCATCTCAAAAACGATATATTGGAATTGGAAAAGGTTCAGAAAAGGGAAACAAAAATGATTAGGGGTATGGAAAGGCTTCCATATGAGGAGAGATTAATAAGACTGGGACTTCTCAGCTTGGAAAAGAGACGACTAAGGTGCGGGGGGATATGATAGAGGTCTATAAAATTATGACTGGTGTGGACAAAGTGAATAAGGAAGTGTTATTTACTCCTTCTCATAACACAAGAACTAGGGGTCACCAAATGAAAGTAATAGGCAGCAAGTTAAAACAAAACAAGGAAGTATTTTTTCATACAATGCAATCAACCTGTGGAACTCCTTGCCACAGGATGTTGTAAAGGCCATGACTATAACAGTTCAAAAACGAACTACATAAGTTCATGGAGGATAGGTCCATTAATGGCTATTAGCCAGGATGGGCAGGGATGGTGTCCCTAGCCTTTGTTTGCCAGAAGCTGGGAATGGGCAACAGGGAATGAATCACTTGATTATTTGTTCTGTGCATTCCCTCTGGGGCATCTGGCACTGGCCACTATCAGAAGACAGGATACTAGGTTAAATGGATCTTTGGTCTGATCCAGTATGGCCATTCTTATGTTATATATCTTTATTCATTTCTGTTGCTCTTCTGTACCTTTTTCCATTCTAATACATCTTTGAGATGGTGTGACCAGAACTGCATGCAGTATTCAAGAGTCAGGTATAGCATGTATTTATCTAGTGACACTATGATATTTTCTGTCTTATTATCTATCCCTTCCCTAATGGTTCCTAACATCGTTAGCTTTTTTGACTGCTTCTGCACATTGAGCAGATGTTTTCACAGAACTATCCACAATGACTCCAAGATCTCTTTCTTGAGTGGTAACAGCTAATTCAGACTCCCTCATTTTGTATGTATAATTGGGATTGTGTTTTTCAATGCGCATTACTTTGCATTTATCAACACTGAATTTCATCTGCCATTTGATCCCCAGTAACTCAGTTTTGTGAGATCCCTTTGCAACTCTTCAGTCTGCTTTGCACTTAAGTATCTTGAGTAATTTTGTATCATCTGCAAATTCTGCCATGTCACTGTTTACTCCATTTTTCAGATCATTTATGAATATGTTGAATAGCACTTGTCCAAGTAAAGATCTTTGAGGGACACCACTACTCACCTCTCTCCATTCTGAAAACTGATATTCCTAGTCTTTGTTTCCTGTACTTTAACCAGGAGAGGACCTTCCCTCTTACCCCATGACTGCCTACTTTGCTTAAGAGCCTTTGTTTGGTGAGGGACCTTGTCAAAGGCCTTCTGAAAGTCCATACACACAATATACACTGGACCACCATTGTCCACATATCTGTTGACCCCCTCAAAAGAATTCTAATAGATTGGTGAGACATAAATTTCCTTTACAAAAGTCGTGTTTACTTTTCCCAAACAAACTGTGTTCATGTACGTGTCTAATAATTCTGTTCTTCACTATAGTTTCAAACAATTTGCCTGGTACAGTACTCAGATTAGGTTTACCAGCCTGTAATTCTCAGGATTGCCTCAGGAGCCTGTTTTAAAAATTGGTGTCACATTAGCTATCCTCCAATCATCTGGCAGAGATGCTAATTTGAATGATAGTCTACATACCTTACTTGTTAGTGCTGCAATTTCAAGTCTGAGTTCCTTCAGAACTCTTGGGTGAATGTGATCTGGTCTTGGAGACTTATTACTGTTTAATTTATCAGTTAGTTCCAAAATCTCCTCTAGTGACATCTCAATCTGGGACAGTTCCTCAGAAGCATCAGTTGCAGTTTCACTATATCATTCTAACTAAACCAATCAAAGAGCTTGGGTCCCAAATATCTGAGATGCCATCTGTCCCTGTATCATATGACACCAATTAAGATCAGCTTCAAATTCTTATATCAGGGGTCAAAAAGCAGAACATTCTTGGTAGAGGCCCTATGACTGGAATTCACTTTCAACCCTGAGAGAGTCTGTAGTTGTTCACTTTTAGGATCCACTGCAAAGTTTATCTTTCTACTTAGGCTATCAATAATTTGGGGCCTGACTGGGGAGCATTCTAGTCTTTTGAAGATGGGGAGTTTTTAGTGAACATTATGGTATCTTCAGTTTTGAAAATGTATTTTTATTCTGTATTGTTCATAAGCCTAGAGAACTCTGGTTTGGCTTCTATAAAGTCACATTTCACCTATTAACAGCATCTACAGGGATTTTAAAATTTGCATTTAATTTGACCCCTTTTCTTTCCTAGATAGAGAAGAGAGAGTTCATTTTACTTCTTTTTGACTGTTTAGTTATATGATGTTCTGTGCAAAGATAAAACCCTTGGTTATACAACCCAGTCTCAAAAGTGAGTGATAATTTTAAGCAGGAAAGGCATTTGGTATAGTTTTAATTTACAAAATTACTCTGGAGTAGACATGGGAAAGTAAAGAACAGTTAAGTGGCATGCTTGTATAGCACCACACTAGCTTTGCCTCTGGAGACCTGGGTTCAAATCTGAATTTATTGCAAGTCATCACAAGGGAATATTACTTTGACGTCTTCATCCCAGCCACCATTTATGCATATTGAAAAACCCACTGGCTCTGACAGCAGAAGCCCTGATTTGCCTTTGCACAGCAGACCCAGAAATGTGTCCCCCATACGGCAATAATCAGGAAATCCTGCATTTGATGCACTAGAACGTTAACTGTCCCAGCTTTACAATAACCAATTAAAAAAGAATAGCCATAAAAGTGCTGATACTAACGTAGGGTAATAAACTAGACCTTATCAGTGACAGTGGTACACATTACAAACTTCAAACTCATTCCTTGCCCTAATCCATCAGAAACTTCCTGGATTTAATAGGCTATAAATGGCAGAAGCTTTGAAGTCCAAGGATTAGAATCGCTAATAGAGAAACTGAAAGAATGACTAAGTGCAGCCAAGGCCTGCTATCCCACTGAAGAGCCAGGTGGAACGCACTGCATGGATCTGTATTAAAACAAATTAAATTAACTTACTCAAACTGCCCTCTTCTCAGCTGCAGTCCAGGAGATTACATGGGTTATCAAAGTGTTAAAAATAAATGGGCCGGGGGGGAGAAGGGGAGGGAGAGAAGAGCCACATGAGGAAATATAATTTATTAAAACACATATTTACTACCAGGCAAGACCAGTTTGAACATAACAGTCCAATAACCAAAGCTCTCAAATGGGACCTCTGATCATTACGTTCACAGGCAAATGCATTCTTTTTGGAGATAATGATTTATGATTTAATAATATCTGAGCAAACATAAGGAAGACAGAAAATTAATATGCCTATAAAAAGAATTTACACCACTAAGATTATTAAAAATGATTATCAATATGAGATTTTTCAAATCAGTAGTTTGTTTCAATTCTCCCTTACCTTCCTTACAGGAAAGAATATATGGAAACAACCCATTTGGGGCAGAAATCAATATTTTTTGTTATATTCACGCTGTATGCAGTGTTCACTCTACTGGAGTAATAGCTCAACTACGTTATGAATTTGTTTTCAATAAAAACTTCAGAGTAGACAAAAACACCACCTTCCATTTAGAGGCAACATTTTTAATCTCAAAGTGATTCTTACATCTAATTGTGGTTGGTAATCATTTATTTGTCAGTGATGGGCAACCGCATTAGTGTGTTTTACACAGCAGTTCTAAACAACTGTTTGAGACAAGACATGAATACTGTGTCCAATTTAAACTGGAACAAGAATATAAAGAGGCAGAATACAATGCACCAAAACTGGAAATGGGCCAGGACAATGGGGTTAATAGCCTGACTCCTGCAAAAGTGCCATGGAATCTTAAATGAGTGCAAGTGATCAGGAATCCAGTTTAACATTGTACCTAACATACATAAATGACCAGTTTAACTCCCAGGTTGTCAGTACATTCTTATATAGGAGTATTACAAACCCAAGGAGTTATCTCAAAGATTCACTTCATTGGCTACTGGGGACAGAAAAGAGATTAATAATTCACAGGGTTCTACAGCCATAGATTTTAATATTTTAGAACAGTTATTCTAGTTAGAGGAAGCACTCTTGCCCAAAGAGCATCTCCTTCATATTTTAGGGAGGACGCTAAGGAGAGGTAAGCTTATTTTTCTTAAATTAAAGGTCACTCAGACACTGTGGGTTGGAAAGTTTAATTTGCATGCTAACATCACAGAGTTCACATTCAGGTTAGGAAAGACTGAAAAAAGGAAAGGAGAGATCAGAGGAAATACACTCTACCTCGATGTAACGCTATCCTCGGGAGCCAAAAAATCTTACTGTGTTAGAGGTGAAACTGTGTTATATTGAACTTGCTTTGAACCACCAGAGTGCGCAGCCCCGCTCCTCCGGAGCACTGCTTTACCGCGTTATATCCGAATTTGTGTTATATCAGGTCGCGTTATATCGAGGGAGAGGTGTAATTGAATGGGGAAAGAGAGCAGAAAACAAGTAGAGTGAAAAATATAGCGAGCTTGCAAGATAAAGAAAGAGGAGGAAGAGAAAAATTCTAAATAGACACTGTATATAGGGCACCTACATGTCGTGTTCTGATTTTTAGAGCAGGTGGCTCTTTACCTCCAATATAGAGCAAACACTTTTCTTTGGTATGTTTTTGAAACCAAAGCTGCCTTGAAAATAATATGGATTTAAATGACATGAATAAAGATTCATGAGCATCAAATAATTTTATAAACCCATGAACTCAAAATAAGACTGCAAGGTTCAAAAGTCCTCAAATTCCATGGGTCTGTCATCACTGATATAAATAAAATCATCTGTGTTTTAAATATAAATATTTAAATAAAAAGAGACTATTTATCTTACTTTTATCAGGACAGTCAGAGTTTTTACATGATAACCTGATATCCCAGAAACTTCTTTCTGGACATACAGAATGTCTCAAGCTTTTATTTCATCAATCAAAATGTTCATCTATTTTATAATCACAAAATGTCCACACTGAATTCTTGCATCAAGCCAAATTTGTTCTGTGTTTACAGAGAACAAACAGTTTAGTGGAACAAGTGTTCACTGTGATTAATAGTGTCTGTAGAGAAAAATCAAATGAGTGTAGATAAATTAAGCCCCTCCTCCCCCCAAGCAAATGTTAATGATGTTTGTTCAATGTTTTATGTTTTGGGGGTTTTTTTGGAAAAAATCCTCTATTGAGAAATTTGCATGGCTTGCTGTTGAATCAGCAGCTGGCAAAGGCAACATCAGCACAGATCCTTTTAAAAGCGTAATTTGGCCTTTTGTATTTTGCAACTTTACAAAATGTGTCATGAAAACGTACCAGATTTTTTTTATTTGAAACGTATTACAAAATACTTTTATGTTTGAAAGTACATAAAAAGAGAGGTTGCATTGTACTAGATGTACAGTAGGTGTTCTGCCACTACTGTAACACGTACCACCTCCTTCCAACATGCATACCTTACCTTCTGGTGGATTCTTATTCTGATTGTTCCAGACGACTAACAGCTTGGATAGACTGGGCACCTTGGACACCTCAGTGATGACTCGGAAGAGGCTTTCCACCCTGTCATACGTCAGGACTATAGCAGTGAAGCCTTGAGACTGTGGTGGGATTAATGGAAGGAAGAGTGGGTTGCTCACACTGCTCCATTTCTGTAAAAAGCAGACAGGATGTTGGATCAGATCATGGTCAATTAAAACTATAAAAGGGGAACATAGGCAGTCAGAATGTAAGTACCAGAGCTGGAATTTAGTTAAGATAGCTCTCTTTGGTCAACACCCTAACTCTTGGGAAAAGTAGCCTTTCAAAAAGTCCATTTTCTTTTTCATACTTCACAGTTTCATAAAACCTTCATGCCAACCCCATTTCCTAATGTCAATTTCTATCATTGCCTGACAGTGACTTTGTACGTAGTGATGGGCTTCAGAAAAAGTGGAGTAGAAGGGATGGAAAGACTTGTGAGCAAAGGGAACTAGGAGACATTTTAAACCCAGTTAGCATGGCATGATTCTCATTTGCTACTCTCTGCTTGAAAGTATTTTGCTTTTTATAGTCAGTCGTTGGCCAACAAGCAGAGAGCCAGCTCTGAGTCACCATTTCAGAGTGGAAATAGAATAAAAAACAGCAAATGCATAATCTTGACACAAAATGGGCACACTAATAAAAAAGACAAATGCTGACATTGTAATAAAGAGGGATAAAATATTAACTTCAACAAGACTAGGTTTATTCTGTGTGAAAGAAAATTTATTACACCGTTAAATAGAAAACCCTATAAGAGACGCAAAGATCGATTTCAGAGAGTTATTTACTCCATCTGAATTTTAACTAGGGGGGTCCCTTTTAAGACTTTAAAGCTCTTATTTCAATGTACTGCCAGCATAAGGAAGCCAGCTCAGTTGGCAAGAGACAAGACAGACAACTCTGTTCTCACTGAGTGTGCCAACTTCATTTGGAGCCGAAGATATGGGGGAAAGCAACTGCAAAGGAACCATTAGATGGGAATGAAATTAAAGGCATTTTGACTCAACTTTTTCATTCCAGCTTGCTATTCAGATGCTGACATCCAGGCTAGGACAGAGAAGGAGACGAGAAAACAAGACTCATTTGGAGGTGGGGGAAGAAAGGGTTTGGGAGTTGAGAAAGGAGAAGCTGACACAGTTTTGCAGGGAAGCCTTTGAATCTCAGCCAACAAAGAACTAGGGACACTTCTAATAGTCTAGAAACACTGGCCAATAACTGCCAGCACTTTCCTGCAACACTGTAAGAAACCCATTAAATACATACAGTAACTCCTCACTTAACGTTGTAGTTATGTTCTGAAAAATGCGACTAAGTGAAACGATGTTAAGCCAATCCAATTCCCCATAAGAATTAATGTAAATAGGGGGGGTTAGGTTCCAGGGAAATGTTTTTCACCAGACAAGAGACTATATTATATACTATATTGAGGTGGTGGAGTCAGAGGGTGAAAGAGGGTGGGATATTTCCCAGGGAATGCCTTACTGCTAAATGATGAACTAGCTTTTGGCTGAGCCTTTGAAGGTTAACCCATTGTTGTTAATGTAGCCTCACACTCTACAAGGCAGCACAAATGGAGGGAAGGGTGACAGCATGGCAGACAGAGACAGACACACTCCCTGTGTGTGAGACAGATGCGCATTGACCCTTTAAGTATGCTGAGCCCACTCTAAGTCAACTGCCTTGTTAAGCAGATCATCAAATTGAGACAGCAACTGCTCCCAGGAAGCTCCCTCCATCCTGAGCCCTGTCCTGTCATTCCCCCCCCATCATGGAGATAGGGTAAGTGGGGTGCAGGAGCAGGGAGGAAGGGGGACACCCTGACATTAGCCCCCCTCCCGCACACCAAGCAGGAGGCTCCTGGTAGCAGCTCCAAGGCAGAGTGCAAGAGCAGCACATGGCAGTGGGGAGGCAGGACAGATGAACTACTAGGCAATTGCTAGCCTGCTGGGTGGCTGATGCCCAGGGAACTTAGGGGAGTGAGGAGCTGATGGGGGGCTGCTGATCCACCCTGGTTCCAAGCCCCCACCAGCTAGCCACAACGGGCCACTTTTCTCAGATGACATTAGAAAGGAGCATTGCACAACTTTAAACGAGCATGTTCCCTAATTGATCAGCAACGAAACAACATTAACCAGGACGACTTTAAGTGAGGAGTTACTGTACTATAATTCTGCTAGTATTGGGAGGAAAATAAACTTTACATGCCCAAAGTTATCAGCTCATATTTGCTGGGAGGAGGTATGGAGCCTCACCATTTCCTTAAAGAGTCTGTGGATTCTTTTTCCTCACACTTCAAAGGCGGCTGCCTTATCCACCTTTATCTGATGCAACTTACACTACTAAAATGGTCTGCATATCTACTGGTCTGACACTAGCAGTTGACATGTGCAGGAACAGCGCTCAGATTTCAGATGCTCGCATTTCCTGAAATGCCAGTTTTTAGGCTTATTTTCTTTAATATTTATTGGGACCTGAAGAGCAGGGGTAGAACTCTTTGATTATGGAGCAGTCCCATGGATGTCTAGGGTGAATCACAATCTAAACTTGAATAGAGCACAGTCTGCCTCATTAGACCTTTAATAAGCAACTACAAAAACTGCATTTTTTTTCTCTCAAAAGATCCTGAATATCACGTTTTCCCCATTTTCCACCTCCTCCAAATGATCCTTTTAATGGCGAGACTCTTTTTTGTGCATCCTTGACAAGGACTGTATTAATACTTGCAGCAGGGGTGTTGCTGCATATTCAATACAGTGTCATGAAAATCCTACATTTCTGCCCAGCAAGAAGAAATAAGTTGTGAAGTTATCTTATAGACAATGTCCTTTTTATTATTTAATGATGACCCCCACCATCCAAATTGAGAGCTCCCATATGAAGTTTCCTCTATTGTACAAGTTCCTTTCTGGCTGCAGTATATCTTAATAGAATGTGTTAGCACCCAGCACAGTGAGGCCCTGGTCCTTGACTTCAGGCTCTTAGGCACTATGGTAATAGAAATAGTAAATAATATAATTTGCAAGGATTACTCCAATCATCATCATTTTCTGATACTACTTAAAAAAAAATCCAAAACTTTCCTAGCTATTTCACATATTATATAAAGACAACCCCTGCCAAAAGAGCATTAACATAAGCAACAATCAAGGGTTTTAAACATGACGTCAACTCCAACTGATCCTACTCTCTGTCCAAAGTACAAAACTCTTACTACAAGATCTTCTTAGGGAAAGAAAGGTAACCTCTCAGAAGAAATACGTTTATTTCATCTTATGCCCCTGGTAAGTGGTGTCCCAGTAAAGGAAAAGCTCGTACTCTGCTCCTTAGAACCTAATGGGGAAAGAAAACCAAAGTCCCTTGTTTGAGAGAAACATTTCAAAAGGGCATTTAGGCATCTCTGAAGTGCCATTAAAAGCCAACCCCCTGCTGCCTGCCTGAAGTGTGTGTCTACAGTCTGAGACCTCTTGACCCCACTTTCTGCAGGAAATTGGGCAAATTCAAACCTCCATAATTTACTTGAGTCTTCCAGACTTCTGCTGGGGAAAGGCGAACAATGCAGGCAATTAACTCAACAGAAACCTAATTAAATCTCTGTTATGGCATCATGGCATCAAGATGACTACTCCCAACCACTGGCAGCTGGAGAAGTCAACATGGTGAGGGAACATTTGTTTTCGTTCCATCATTAACAACCCTCATGACGGGTACCCATCTGAACTTTCACTGTCAGAAAGAAGAGCAAGAGGTAGTGGTGGAGGGATCATTTATCACTTTCCATGACAATGTGTTGACACTGAGCTATGGGTACGGCAATCCTTTCCCCCTTCATCCCTCCCATGCTAATATTCATTACAGGAGCCATGGTAATTAACCCAAGATTGACAGTTTGTTTATTGTGAATCACTGTTATGGGCAAGCAGTATCAGGTTGCAAATGGCAGCTTCGTAACAGCGATCTCACTTCACTCTGTCCGTCTGTCTCAGTTGTTTGGCAAGCCTCTCCACAGACAACATGGGAGGCCCAAGGACTGGAACCCACAATGTGAGAGACGGCTGGGGAGACAGACCTGAAGTTGGTGAGGTGTGAGAATTCTTTAAAGGATGGGTCTGTGATAAGGGATTCTTGATTGCAACAAGCAGAAAAAAAAAAGTTTCTATTTGCTAGTAAGGCATCCTCCCCTTGTTACAGGAACACACCAGAATATTATTCTGCTCCTTCCTCATTGAATGCAACATGATTTTATTTTAAGAGCAGTCAAAGCAATGGGGGCAATGGAACAAGGGAAACCCCGCCACTAGAGAGATCTAAGACTGCACTTGATACCAATCTTTCATGTGCGAGGGAGCAAAGGTGTGTTAGGTATAACAAAATCAATCTTGCTAGGATCCAGGAGTGGGATATTAGACATCTGAGAAATCACATCCAACCCCAATTATTCTATAACTGGCTAATTACTGTAAACATTATAACATCTGTATAGCACCAATAACATGCTACACACAGCTAATACAATGCCTCTACCCCAAAAAGCTTACAATCGAAGTATAAACAAAGGAAGGAGAAATTAAAGGCAATAAGCAAGCAGTAAAACTAAACACACATTTTATGAGTTCCATGGGTTTTTAAAAAAAAAAATGTTTATGTTTGTTGAGTAACATTACTTTGTCAGGTAGTAAAGGGACAAAGGGAAGGAGGTGAATATTAAGGAAAGACTTGAAGGGAGAGAAGGTGCAGGCATGACATACAGGGCCAGGGAGTGGGCTCTAGAAACTTGAGGCTGTGTGGAAGAAGGCCCATATCCTAGCAGAAGGGTTAACAATTCCAAGGTACCATTTAGTAGGAAAAACTGGCAACAATATAGCACATAGATTCCCTTCCTCTCATGAACAAGAACGGTGGCTTTTTCCTCCCTATATATTTTATTTTCAACAACCATCAGACTTAATACTTGTTGTTAACCACATTTTTTAGTAAAACCATATTAAATTTGAACAAGGACAACACACTGTCATTAAAAAGCCAAGAGGCAAGGACTGAGGAGTATGAGGCGCTGAATGGTACAGTAACTAAACAGTTCTTCCATGTACCCAGCAAAACAGAGATGTACTTATCCGCTACCTCTGCATGGAGGGGGTTTTTGGCTGGATTGTTTTAAATATCAATCTTAACCTCAATGTGGTTTCAATTATGAATTAGCAGACCAAAAAAGCCTTGATTTATTCTATTTTGTTCCAATTATGCATTATGTGTTTCCTCTGAATACTTTGAGAAAGTATTTCATCATGCTTCCCATCCTCAAGTGGTCAAAGGGCAAAACCAAAGCAGTTAACCCTCTCCACTTCTCCAGAGTCAATCAAAGTGATTATATTGTGGATTCAAAGACAGGATTTTTCGCTCATAACTACAAATACAAAATTATGCAGTATCTTTTTAAAGTCTAGCTAAATCTACTTTATCCTCTCTGGCCTCCTACAACTGTGAATTCTATAGTCTGACTACATTCTGTGATATCATCTGTTATTGGACCAACTTCTGTTGGTAAAAGAAACAAGCTTTCAAGCTACTCAGAGTGCTTCTTCAGGTCTGTGTCGCTTGAAAGCTTGTCTCTCTCACCAACAGAAGCTGATCCAATAAAAGATGTTATCTCACTCACCTCCTCTCTCTGCATTCTGTGAAGTATTCATTTCAGTTTTAAGTTTTTTCCTTCTTTCCATTAATAATGTGCCAATGGAGTGGATTTGAGGAAGGGAGATGGTGAGTGCTGTTTAGAACAGAGTGCATATTTACAAATGTCATCATGACTGGGATCTTTAGGATCTCTCCATCTGTCAAGGTATTCATGTTCTATCGGAGCATCTGCACACCGCTAAATGGGGGTCCAGGAATGGGATTAATGTTTTCTTGAAAATAAAACTCTATAGTGCAGTCCTCTGACAATGCAGACAGTGAAACATACTCTAAATTGGGAAAACAAAACTTGAAATTAATTGTAGGGCTGCAAGGCCTGACCCCTAGGGACAGAAAAGGTTGAGTGCATTATGAAGGTGAAGCTTGGGATAAAAGGAAGCTGACTAAATTCTACTACTATACATTTTCATTGAGCCATTAATGAAGACCAAGCCTCCTACTTTCCAGGCCACAAGGCAAACAAGAGACCAGCTTGTGAAATAAGAAGGGTTATTATAGGGAAAGAGGCAGACAATAAAGTCATTTCAGAATAAGATGGCAGGCAAAAATCCTACAGTTTCTTCAGACCAGCCTACATGAAACAACTGCCATGAGAATAAGAAACACAACTCTACATATACATTTGTGTATGTACTACTCTCTTCAGTCTCTCCCAGATTAAAGATGAAGCAAAAAGCTCTCTAAAAAACCTAACAGTATTAGTCACAGACAGATTGCATGTGGACTTAAAATTACAACTGACATTAAAGTGAAACATCTGAACCTCCACTGCATGCCAAGAACCAAGTCCAGGAGTCTGTTCCTCATGCCACAGAGGATATCACAAGCAGATGAAGTTAAACTTTCTCTACATTAGGTACCAGCCACACTGCATTAGATAAGTATTATGTCATCTTTTACCATATAAGCAGAGAATCCTGAACTCTACTCTTGGCAGGTAAAGCAAGGAGAAATTGACTGTCAAATTTTGTTTCAGCAAGAAAATACATTTTTAAGTCTGAATAATCACATATTTGGTACACATGACTTATCATAAAACAAACTCTGCAGAAGTGTATTAGTAACTACACCTTCTATCGAGACATGGCAAGAAATCCAACATGGCAAATAAGACAAAATCCCATCCAACTGATTCAATGAATCTCTCAAGTAAAATTTAAGGTGCCTGGAAGTAGATTGAATATTATGAAATCTAACAATTTCAGAAAAATGTGGCAAAGAAAACTTGAGTGAGTTATACCACATGTCAGGCAATATGACTGCTGGAAGACTTCATCTTATACATAGATGTTTGTTTAATGTTTTGAAGGTGAAGAGTGTTATTGGGGCACAAGCAGAAAATACAATACAATGGAATCATCTGTTTAACACTTCTTGTTTAAATTTAGATGAGTGATGTTTTTGATTGGCAACCCTGAGGATCTAGATTATTCACAGGAACAGTGAGATGTAAAATGCCAGCCAAACATCTCAGAAATTGTTTTAAGCGTTTTAAAAAGCTCAATTAGTTGCCAGTTGGCTAAAACACACAATCCATTCTCTAAATGAACATCTGACTTAGGTTTTGCTAAGTGAATAGCAATTATGCTACTGTTACTCAGAGAAAAAGTCATTTTTTGCATTAAATTAATCTGACTATTACTTCAGTTTAAATAGGGTGGAGATCCTCTTTTCTGCCTTATAGAAAAAATTGTCTGGCAGTTACTCAACAGGAGAATGGAGGTCTGCTAGAGAAGTGCATTCATTTCTTGGCACACAGCAATTCTCTCAACAATTATTAAATGAGAAACTATTAAACTACAGTTTATAACATTCAAGTTGAAAACTCTAAGGCAGACACAACAATGGGGCCAAACCTTTTTTAGGTCTGTGATATAAGCAGGCCGAAAAGAATTCCACTAACGCCAGCGAAAGAAAAACTGGGAAATAACAACATTATTGTCATTCTCAATCATCTGCATATGTTGGGAAGGTACAGGGACACAGGGAGAGAGAGAGAGAGAGATTTTATATAGTCTCCAAAATCTAGAGTTGCAATGACATTTATTACTGTATTAGATAATTAGAAAGCATCTAATTGAGGGAGACTGATAGTTGTCTTTCAACTCAAGGTTATTTGTTCTAATCCAGTTTGGAAGAGACCAAAAATCATGACTACCACCTGATAGATGGTTAGTGATTTATGTGAAGTCAGTAATCTCAGTTCAGTTTATAATGAATAACAGCTGCATCAGTAAACAAATGGCAATAACTGGCACATTTGCATATTCTTAGCAAAGGTGCCAAGGGCTGGATGGTTCCAGAGCTGTCAGTTTAGCACCTTTCACAAGCACTATATGAATTTAATAAAAGAAGGAAGCATCTAGGGGTGTGTGTGTGTGTATATACAGACATATACACACAAACACACACACACACACATTATTGTATCATAATATATAAAACAAAACAAATATTTTGATATTTTTTACTATTTTTCCCTTCTCCCTCAGCCCCCATAGAAGGATGTCGCTCCACTTCACGTGGAAACCTTTATTTTTATTTTATTTTATTTTTATTTTTAAAAAGGGCTAAAAATTTTCAGTCAGCCAACCAATTTGAATAGGTGAAATTGCTTTAATCACTTCCTTAATGTATAACACACACTCAACATGTGTTGCATTGCATTACATATGCATTCATGTCTCACGTAACTTACATTTCCTTATGCTCAAAGAACACTCAAGTGCTGCTGTTGCATAAGAATTGTGGCAGCAACACTCAGCATGTGAGGGGTTCAATGAAGGAAATAGAAATAAAGGTGAGCTACACACAGACCTAGCTGTGAACCTCCTCACTATGAACTTTAGTGTATAAACACCATTTCCATCCTCATCATCAAAGACAATAGCCAACACCTCAAATACCAAAATCATTGAAATTCTGTTCAAAGGAGTATGTAACCATCTGAATATTTCCAAGATTGAAAATATGTCCCTAGCCCCACAGTTCAAGGTGATGGTGTGGTCAAGGTAAACCTTATAAAAAAAATAAAAATATAAAAATATGGAGATATACCCATCTCGCAGAACTGGAAGGAACCCCAAAAGGTCATTGAGTCCAGCCCCCTGCCTTCACTAGCAGGACCAAGTACTGATTTTTGCCCCAGATCCCTAAGCGGTCCCCTCAAGGCTTGAACTCACAACCCTGAGTTTAGCAGGCCAATGCTCAAATCACTGAGCTATCCCTCCCCCTAAAATGAAAAAGCTTAGAAAATTAGTCTGCATTTTGCAACAGCCCCAACATGTTGTTGCCAATTAGGTGGACACAGCATTATGAAAGCAGCAGATTCCTCTTCAGAGATGAGGTTGTTAGAAACCTGTCTAAAAAAACATTCAGATCCCTGGCAAACTCCTGTGTGTAGCACTTTTACAGGTTATCATCCCATTTTTTAAAAAAATATTAATTCAGAAGTAATTCAAATTAATGTTTAAGTCCTACAACCTTAGATCAAATCTTGGAAAACAAAGGACTGTAATGAAAAGGTGACTCAAATCAAGGTAACCTCATGAAGTCACAGAGAATAATTTTACATGCAGGGGAGTTACAGGAATTGAATACGTTACGTGGACTGTTAAACTGGAAAAAAATCACTTACTCTATTTTCTCTCTCTGAACTGGACAGTATTTGTCCAGTGACATAATTTGTAACATGGTAAGGCACGTTACTGAAGACATATTTCTGATGTTTGCAGTGACTCTAAGAGTCAGGTTACTATGTGGGGCATGAATCATATTTAATGTGTCTACAGATAAAAACACTACACAAATGAAGTAGGACTGCTAGAAGCACAGATAAGAATTCTCACTAGTTCCTCCTTTGTGTGATGAACTTTACAGGCAAAGCAGACTCTTTATTCTGTTACATTAAGTACACCTCTACCCCGATATAATGAGACCCGATATAACATGAATTCGGATATAACGTGGTAAAGCAGTGCTCGGGGGAGGGAGGGGGGGAGCTGCGCACTCCGGTGGATCAAAGCAAGTTTGATATAACGTGGTTTCACCTATAACATGGTAAGATTTTTTGGCTCCCGAGGACAGCGTTATATCAGGATAGAGGTGTAGTACGGAAGGTTTCCCTTTTCCAACTGTCCAAACTCATATCACTTGCTCCAATAAAAGCAGGTCTTTCCTGCATAACTACCTGTAAGCAAATATGTGTTCCCTGATTTACTCAGGGCCATTATCAGCCAGTGCACAGAGATCTGCATAATAAATGTTAGATTAATAACCATATAGTGACCATATAAATCTTTGATGAGCTGCTGTAAATCCCTTAGTACCAAAAAGCTACTGCACTCTCTGAACCTCTCACTGATTTTGCCCACCGCACACATAGCTGCCCCATATTCTGACCCCCTCCCCAAATCTGTCACTCTAGTGTCCAGTCTACACTGCACAATGGAACCATAGTGTAGATGGACCTGCATTCAATATAAAACGTAGCCTTAGGACGGGTGACAAAGAGAGGAAGGAGAAGGACTCAGATGATGAGTCAGCCATATCTGTTGTGGGAATGTGAATGGCAAATTCTGAGGGCAAAGTCAATAACAGAAGAGGGATTTACAGGAGCCCAGCTGAGTTTATATTTCACTACTAATGCTATAGTGACTTGAGAGTGCTCCTTGTTAACTGACTAATAACTATATCCTAGACTACAAGAACTCTGATGTCCTAAGTTTCAGAATTTAATTGCTGTACATGTCTCAGCCTTGAAATTTATTTAGTCCAGAATACGGCTATCATTTGTAAACTGGTAGCATTCTCAAACTAACTTTTAATTACTCACTCTATTTTCATATCTGGATCTGATGGTACCTTTCACTCTCCTAAAAGACACTGTGTCAAATTTCTACATGCATAAATGTATCTTCAGAATCATAATTTCCCACCAGGACTAATCAGAAATTAACAGGGTTATTATAAATGCATGTTATCCAGGCACAAACCAAGATAAGAAACATGCTTATGGCTCAAGTGGGACATTATTCCTTTTGATAAGCACAGACCATCTGTGGAATTCTGACAGCTGGACAGTGCAATTATTTAAAAAATAACTTAATGATTTATTAAGTTGACTGGCAGATACTATATAAGCACCCACCCTACAAAGTGTCTGAAATTATAAATTAGCTGGATCCTGCAGAGGAGGTTGCCTAGAAGGCTGCAATGATAATAAGCTCACCTCCAAGAGATAAAAATATCTCCAAGCAAAATTTTTTTACAATGGATAAATCATAGCTCCTGAAAGCTCCAGTTATTTGCTTCCACTATTAGCACGAAGGTCAAAATATATAGGCTACAGACTTTAGCCAGTTAAATAAGAAGTAATTGAATCAATTATACTTTTATATGCACTCATACTGGAGTGACAAATACTTATCAAAATCCATGGTCATTAATGTCACAGAACTGCATGGGTCCATTCAGGATCAATTTAATACAAAGAACAATTCCTGATCTCAACTGTATTTTCTTTTACTGATCCGGTGAGAGAGGGTCACAAAAGTTCTCTGCATAGCTGGCTGACACAGAGCTTACACAGCTCAAAAAGGACATTTTTATGACTTTTTGTCCATACTCAAGCAAGAAAAATATTCATGCATGTATTGAGACTCTTTCAGCTGAAATATAAATCCAAGGAACTGACCATGTGTGGGCATGGAAAAGTCTCAGTATGGCATTTGGCTGGACAAATTCCAGTTTGGCTAATTACTAGAGCCTCCTTAAGTTTTCTCTGCAATTTCAAATGGATAGAATATTCCTCTTTACTACCTGTATTACGCTATTGTGTACTGTTGCTGTGTACTGCTGACCAGTTTCAGGTGTTACACTCTAGGGAGTGCTGTGTTTGTTTAGTGACCAATCTCTTGCAAAGTGCTTTAGGATCTTTCATCTCACAGGATCCCAAGAAATACAGTTTCCTGTAAATAAAGTTACAAGCAAAAAAACAGGGGCTTATTTGTTCCCCACAGCAGAAGGAACTGTCATTGAAGTCAATGGGTATCCTACTAGATGGAAAGCAGGGAAGAAGCAGCCTGAGAGGTGTCTTTTAATGTTGCGTGTTTCCAAATCCCTATTTTTATTTTACCATGGAACTCAGGCTAGGTGTCACGGCATTCTTGCTCTATGAAGGCACAGTCTAAATCAGGAGTAGGCAACCTATGGCACGGGTGCCAAAAGCGGCACGCGAGCTGATTTTCAGTGGTACTCACGCTGCCCAGGTCCTGGCCACTGGTCCAGGGCGATTTGCATTTTAATTTAATTTTAAATGAAGCTTCTTAAACATTTTAAAGACCTTATTTACTTTACATACAAGAATAGTTTAGATCTATATTATAGACTTATAGAAAGAGACCTTCTAAAAACGTTAAAATGTCTTAAGGGCACGCGAAACCTTAAAATGAGAGTGAATAAATGAAGACTTGGCACACCACTTGTGAAAGGCTGCCGACCCCTGGTCTAAATAGTCTACTAAGGTGTTCTGATCTCCTCATTCTTGAGTAACTGCTTCCCTCTTTCATACCTCAACCTTCACACTAGACATCTGTCAGTGCCATGCTCGCCTCCCCCTCAGCAATGCTAATGGGTCAGTGAAAGGAGTCTGTCCCAAAAGTAGATCACTCAGGATGATTATCAGTTTCTGAACAAGAATACCAGGGGTGTAGATTCACAGGGCTGCATGGAGAAGATAACAGCAAGGAGAAGGAAACTGGAGGTAAGAGAGGTATTCCTCACATAGCTCTGACAGAAGCTCACACAGAATCTATTTATACCATGTGACTTTTGCCAGCCTTATCACTTCAGTTATTCACTTGCAAAGGTATCAAATTCACACAAAATGTAACAAAAACACTCAAATTATATATATATATATACACACACACACACACACACACACACACACACACCCCTGATCATCATAAAAACATTTTGTGCAACTCACAAATACAACAAACTTTTAAATAGTAATGTTACCAAAGATGCATAATACATACCTCAGCAAAAACCTGAAAGAAAAAAAATCTTATTTTATGACTAAGCCACAGAAGTACAATCTACTTACAACAGATGGGGGATCATTCCATTCTTCGTAAGACATGGCAGCATATGGGTAGATCCTGTCATTGATAATCTGAAGGGTGGCCAGAGCAATAGCTTTCATCGACCGAAAATACGCTTCCCAGAACCACCTTGCCTGCAAGGAAAGGATGAAATGCACTTTCAGATCCTGATAACTCCACAGACCTGATGCCTAATAATCAGTTTTCGTTTGTCATATGTAATCTGCTAAATGCTACTGAGAAATCAGCTGGAAATTAAATCTGGAGGCAAATTCACTGGAATGAGGGATGTTTCCACAGAGGCTGGAGACCTCAAATTGAAAAAGTTATCGCGAAAAAAAATGAACTGAAGTTGAAGAACAATAAATAAATAAAGCAAGCAAGCAAGGAGAACATGCAGAGGAAAGCATTTCAATGCATTCGTGAGTAGGCTAGTGGAATAAAACTCCATGCAAATATATGAAGGAGCCAGTTTTTCATATTTTTATCAGTTTTCCCCCTCAAAATGTCAAAAGTGATTTAACAACTGCAGAGAATAATTTACTGTTATATTTGTTTTGTGTAATTTGGGGGAACCCAAAGTGCACCCCAATAGCCAACTGAAGCAGTGGAGCCTAAAATACAGCTGCCTTGTAATTGCAGCATCCGGAAAAGCTGATCTGCTGCAGGTTTTTGCTACTGGTAAACTCTACCAAACAAGCAATTTCTATTCTTCTATGAAGAGTAAAGATAGGACCCTACCAAATTCATGGCCGTGAAAAACGCATCACTTTCCATGAAATCTGGTCTTTTGTGTGCTTTTACATTATACTATACTGATTTCATGGGGGAGAGCAGAGTTTCTCAAACTGGCGGGTCCTGACCCAAAAGGGAGTTGCAGGGGGGGTTACAAGGTTATTTTAGGGGGATTGCGTTATTGCCATACCAGGCCATTCTTACTTCTGTGCTGCTGCCTTCAGAGCTGGGCGGCCGGAGAGAGGCGGCTGCTGACTGAGGGCCCAGCTCTGCACACAGCAGCACAGAACCAAAGGTGGCAATACCATACCATGCCATCCTTACTTCTGCGCTGCTGCTGACAGCGGCTCTGCCTTCAGATCTGGGCTCCCAGCCAGCAGCTGCCGCTCTCCTGCTACCCTGCTCTGAAGGCATCACTGCCGCCACCTGCAGCAGCGCAGATATAAGAGTAGGAGTACTGCAACCCTCCCTCCCCCAATAACCTTGTGACCCCTCCCCACAACTCCTTTTTGTGTCAGAACCCCCTCAATTACACCACCGTGAAATTTCAGATTTAAATAGCTGAAATCATTAAAATTTAAAAATTTTTAAATACCGTGACCATGAAATTGACCAGAACGGACTGTGAAATTGGTAGGGCTCTAGATATAGAAATGCAAGCAAATATTAGCATTTTATTTATATAAAATGCACATTTGCAAATTAGTTGTAGTCCTTGATTCTGGCAAGTTTTTAATACAGCCACAGGTGGTGTAAAACTTGCATGCCTTTGGTCTAAACTGAGGCACTTCTTAAAAAAAAAATAAATGTGATATTCAAACAGATAAGTATACAGAATTTCACAGATGAATCAATTCTAGACTGAGACTCTATATGAAAAGTTTCAATCCAGATTCAGTTTCTACTCAAGACAAACAGTTGGTGCTGGAGGAAAAACAGGATTTGGTAATGAATATGCTGACCTCATACAATTCTGTAGTAGAGACACACACTTACTTTTCAAAAGCCTGGAATCAAACGATACTAAAGAACCACATCCAACTCAACTCAAAAGGAAACATGCTTTGCCAGTGATCATAGATCAAGTGCCTTAGCCTAATAAAAGTGAATTTCCTGAGCTCAGTTGTTTCTGCAGGAATTTCCAGCACCTTGAAGTGTCCAGAAGGCACTTCTTTTTAGGATCTCCCCAAGTTAGCATTATCCTGCAGGAGTGTGCACGTGCGTCTAGGTGGGAGAGCAAGTGATAGGAAAGACATTACCAGATGCACAGGCAGCATATGAAGCTTGCTGAGCCAGAAGACAAACAGAAAGGATAATATATATCTCTGGCCAAGTGCTATTTAACTATGCCAAGCGGACTTTTCAAACAATGCAAAAAGGCCAGCTCTAGTGATATGCTAGCAAAGTATCAAATCTTCCTCAAAGTTTTTTTGGGGGAATCCCATTGTCTTGGCAGAACAGGCTTTTGGATAAGAAAATTAAACTGTTTTGTGTAGTTGTGCAATGCCAAACAGCTGCTGCATTCCATCCTACAGGTGGCTGCTCTTCACTAAAGCGAAAAGTGATTCCTGTAGGTACAATTTGTAAAGCTCTTTGGGATTCTTCACACCATATACAAGTGCAATAAATCCAAAATTTTACTTCTAAAAGTGTTGAGGATGCAAGTTAACAAGCAGACTCAATTATGTTCCAGAGCAATGGCACCACCCTATGTGTTTTGAATACTAGTAATACAACTGAGAAGAAAATGAGTCTGTTGCAAGTCCTCACCCTCCTCACTCACTCTGGAGGCAGTTGTTAAGTCAGGTTCTTCACAGTGTTTTGGTTTTATATTTTGGAAGGGAAAAGCCACTCAAATGGTACAAAAAGCAACAAACCCTTAGCTCATTAGGAAGAGCGATCATAGAGAAAGACAATAGGTAGCGTCACCTAAAATACTTTTGATCCTACTATGGGGAAAGAACAATAATCACAGGCCTCGACACCTAGGAATATTTAAAAGATATTCCAGGAGGCAGATGAGTTTATCCAACAATTAAGTTACATTTGTACAGGGCCTTTCACCCAGAGGGAACCCAAGGTGCTTTACGAACCATATATAAACTGAATCACTTTGCTCACTACAGAAATACATTCTCTCTCTGGAACCAAACAGGAATTATTCACAACTTTAGGCCAAAAATGAACACTATACCCAACTGGAAGTGCAGAAGAAATATATAAAGGCAATTTACCAATATTATAAAAATAAATATTGAGAACTGTAAAATACTTTACAAAAATTAAATCCTCCTAGTGTCCCCAGAAACCAGGACAAAAAGTGAAGAATCAGATGCCAAGGGTATGTCTATACTACAATTAAAAACCATGGCTGGCACAGGCCAGCTGACTCAGGCTCATGGGTTTGGGCTAACAGGCCGTTTAACTGCAGTGTAGACATTCGGGCTCAGGCTGGAAACTGGCCTCTAGGAATCTGCAAGATGGGAGGGTCCCAGAGCTCATGATGCAGCCTGAACCCCAACGCCTACACCATAGTTAAACAGCCCCTTAGCCTGATCCCCATGTGTTCGAGCCAGCTGGCATAGCCAGCCACAGGTTTTTAATTGCTGTGTAGACATACCCATAGAGGGAGTAAGTTACAAGTGTCTTACACAAGATCCTAAAGAAAACCAAAGACAGAGAAAGGATAAAATTTGACCAAGGCAGTCCATTTAATAGCCCTTCTCTTCCAAAATCTGTAAAGACCACAAGTAGATCTAACTGGAGCTCCACAAATCTGCGGATATCCACTTTATATCCGCATCCACAGACCATTTTTGCGGATCAGATGCAAATACAAATTTTGTATCCTCATGGGGCTCTAGACAGAACACAGATTTTACATTACATCTGCACATTAACTTATTAATTGATAATTAGTTTTAGAGAACTATCATTTGTAAGAGAGAAATTAATTGCTAGAGAAAAAAATTTTACATAGCCTACTAGGTACAGTAGCAGCAATAATTACATACAACTCACTGCAGAACCCAGCATGGTACCTTCTGCTAGTAAGTGGTGCACTCCATTTCTCCTAATCTGGTAAATTTTTACTGGCCATGCAAACTGGTGATTCTTCACAACTCTGATAACCAACTCCTCCTGACAAATAGTTATATGCAGAACCTATTCAGACACTCTCTACCTCCTGTTGACTGCAGCAGAAATTAATCTGAATCCACTTCTTTTTGCTGCAAGAATGTTTGCAGTGTCCGGTAGAATTATATTTTCACACCAAAAAAAGGACAGGAGAAGGGGGTGAAGGGAATTTATTTTTTACAAACTAATATTTATGTAATTATTAATTTTGAGTGAAGAGCCAGAAACTGTTCCAACATTTGGTGGTAATTTTTCAGAACTGAGTTTCTTTAAGGCATAACCCAAAACCTTCGAAAGGGATTGCAAGTCTCCAGATAGATGTTTTGAGGGCTCATTACTTCCTTCCTATCTTGTTTGCTTTTATAAAACAGAAGTGATTAACATGGCTAGCTATTCTAGGTTGCCCAACATGGTAAGTTACTAAGCATTATTGGAAAGTTATTCTACTAGGGAAATACATTGTGTTTCCCTGTTTCATCCAAAATAATTTTAATTTTCTAATTTACAGTGTATGTGATTGAACAGCTTTTATCAGAAGGTAACAAAGACATAGTAGGAATTGGGTGGGGAGTCAACGGTACACATCATAGTCTACTAGCATAGTCCAGGGAATAAAGAAAACTTGAGTTCTACTCCTGGCTTTGACACCGACACCCTCTGTGTCGTGGGGCAAATCACAAACTCTCTCATACATGAGCCTTCTCTTTTCTTTGTCTTTACAAGTCATCTATTATTGAAGTACATCTCTACCTCAATAGAACGCTGTCCTCGGGAGCCAAAAAAATCTTACTGCATTATAGATGAAACCACGTTATACTGAACTTGCTTTGATCCACCAGAGTGCCTATCCCGCACTCCCGGAGCACTGCTTTACCGCGTTATATCTGAATTTGTGTTATATCGGGTTGTGTTATATTGAGGTACCGGTGTATGAAGGAAGGAGGCTAGAGGACAACCAACAGAAACTTCATTCAGAGTTCAACAAATATTTTATGCCATCAACTGATGTTTTATGCCATGGCTGTGACTAAATGTTCTTGCTTCCTTTCACAAGGCATCTGCAGAGAGTTGACCAGTGGACTTGCTTCAGCATATAGACTTTCTGCTGAATCTGGGTATCTGGCTTCACTCAGAAAACCCTTGAGAGTTCCTTACTGTGAGAAGTTCTCCAGTGTCACAGATAAGGTTGATCACATACGATGGATAAGATCTGCTGGAAAGCTCTCAAGGACAAGCCCTATTATATTCTAGATAGGCTCTTGTACCATGCTTAGTGCTATAGTAGCTCAGTACCTTCCAGTAGTGCATTAAGCATTGAGACTACACATCTGTCACGTGACATTTGTTCACTCATCCTCTCCCCCAGAGGAGAAGCAAGTAGAGTGGGCTATCTTGTTTTGGTAGAGTGTACAGTCTTTTGCTTGTTTGTTTGTGTTTTGTTTTTGTTTTTGTTTTAATATATATGCTGCTCTGTATTTATTTTGAGGGCAGCTCAAAGAAACGTGCCTTGCATTTGTAGTGGATGGTGCTAAAGTTTGTGATGGGCCTTAGCTCCTTGGGAGTTTATTCCACAGTCTTGGTCTGGCCCTCAAGGAAGTTCCATTTCCCACACAAATAAGCTGTATCCTTCTTGCATCCTAAATTCATACTAGCTGCTATGATACTGGCCTTACTACCTGACCTCCAGAGTAAAGGTACATAGGACACAAACTGGAAAGGACCTCCTGGGTCATCAAGCACAGGTCACTGCTATTGCATCCTGCAAAGATTATTTTCACAAGGTGACTGTGCAGAGCTGCATTTCTTCCATGTTTTGAAGAGATTTTTCAAGTTTTTTGCCATTCCAAGTATTAATCTATGTTATTTTATAGATTTGGTGGAAATGGACACTTTATAAATTAATAAAAGAACTGTGCCCAAATATTAGCAGGGATATAGTTCAAAACCAAGAGGACACAGACATCTTGTAGAACAGCAGCACAAACCATAGTAACAGTGGTTATTCCCAAGCCCAGATACCCACAATCTTCAAAATGTGCCATGACACCACTAAATGAAGCTATGAAAGGGAACTTATTCATATATGGATGAAAGCAGGAGCACCTCAAGGATTCTCTAAAGTGTTCTCAATTTAACCCTGTGCAAGTCTCTTTCCGACCTAAATGCTGGTGCCTAGAAAATCACCAACTTTAACTACATAAATTAGGCTCAAATATACATTTAAAACCACTGTTAAAAGTACCAGGCATTCTCAGTCTAGGGGGCTGGGACCTGCAGGGGCTCATGAACAAGCCATCAGGAGTTGCAACCATCCTGAGACTTTCCCACATTGCTAAATGGGTATGAGATCCTGGGTAGATCCAGTGTGAAAAAACAAAACAAGAGAACCTCTGCCAGAGAGTCGTGCTCCACCAATCACCAGAACATTCAGTTTTAAGAGACTGGATGGCCCAAAGAATGGAGAATGACCTAGAGAGCCTTTAGGTTGCCAGGTAAGCTGCTACCACTAAATGGCTGTTCAGTAACCTATATGAAATGAAATGGTTTCAGTCCAATAGCTACGGTCCATTTTACAAACATACCACTGCAGCTAGTACCATTTGTCACCCTTGTATGTAGTCTAAGGAAAGTAACCAAAGACTGAACAAACTATGGAGACCGAACTCTCTTCTCTCTCCCCTCCCCGCAAGTGATGATCTTTGCAAGCCAAAAGTTGCTCCCTCTTGTCAGCATGGAGAAAGTTTTCACCACCATTGTTGACATTCTGCTAAGCTGTCAATTCCAGCATTTTCCATCTAAAGTTGCTTAAAATATATATATATTAAAAAAAAAAGACTGAAGTGATCTCTTTATGAAAAGGATCCAACATCCAAACAATTCCATTTGTACACAACTGGGGGGGGAGCGGGGAAGAGGAGGAAGGAGGCGGTTGAGAAAACAGTTTTTGTAGTATATCTAGTAGCTGTAGCAATATTTGTAAGATGGAGAATAAATCAAGCCCCTAGCAAATTCAAGATAGAAAAAATAGTTACAAAGCAAAGAAGAAAGGCACTGCTCCAATGTACTGCTCATAAATACTTATTCTCAGAATCCCTTTAGCAAAATGACACAAAGCATCCAAACCCATGATTTCCTTCTACTTGGCTGCAGCCTTACAACTTTGGTCAAGTGGGCTGCAGAGACACTAAGGTGTTCCAGGTACCAATACACACATCATTTTAACAGATGAGGAGCATGGGACAGAAGCATTTACAGCTAATTTCACAGGAAAGAAGACACAGCAGCTTGCAACAAGAAGGTTGCCCATTCACTGATAGTAACATTTATTTAAGCAAGGTGTTATTTTTCTTAGAAATAAACACACTTGGGGGCCCAGCATCTCTTTACAAGCCAGCATAGCATCAGGTTACACAGTCCATTCATATGTTTACAAAACCTAGTATTAATGCCACTAATGGTGCTCCGACAGAGTACAAGACAGACCAACATAAACCTTTTGCTTACATTGATAAAAGAAAAACAATGGGCATGAGGAAAGGAGCACTGTAGGGTACAACTCAAGGAGGTGTGTACATTAGCAAAGAGAACTAAGCTCCTTGAAAGGAAGCTTCTAGGTTTCTATCAGTTACCCATCCAGTTTGGTGAGAATGGGGAAAGTCACCAGAAAAGAGATTTGGAAGAAAGCAATAAAAGTTAATTGCCCATTAAGCACCACTTCTCCCAACCTCTAGGTCAGGCGCCATGCCACTGTAAGATTTTATTCCACTGCAGGAGTCAAGTGCTCCCAAAGTGCCACACTTGAAAAGGTTTATGAGGCCTTCAAGTGTTACCATTTTCACACTGGCTAGATTACTCTACTTTAACTGCTTTCCTTTTATATGGTGTAGGTTCAGATACCCACTTCCATCCCACAGTGTTTTTTCAAATAAACTTTTTACTCCCTGACCAGGTAGGCAAGGGAAGCTCTGGTAAAAGGAAGGCATGTAACCTAGAGGCTACACTGGGAGTCAGGCATCTTCACTTTTATTCCTGGTTCTGCCATTTATTCACTGTTTAACCTTATACAATTCACTTAATCTCTGTGCTTCTGTTTTCCAATCTGTGCAACATGTGCAATCCCCACCTCACAGAACTATTGTGAGGCTTAGTTGTTTGTAAAGCACTTTGAAATCCTTGGATGGATGGTCCTATAGAACAGGGTTTCTCAATGACCGATCTGTGGACCAGCGCCAGTCCTTGAGGTCTCCCTGACACAGTTTAGGAAGGCAACAAACCGGTCCCTGGCATTAAAAAGATTGAAAAACACTGCTATAAAAAGGACAACACTTTTTCCCTCTGTTATTTGTAAAATGTCAAAACTTCTAAACCTATAATTTAGCTAACCAGTATTACTGCAGTAATTGATAACTGCAACTCTCTGGTTCTTTGCTAAATATTTTTTCACAAAACACACAGTAAACCTGTGGAACTCCTAGTCAGAGGATGTTGTGAAGGCCAAGAACATAACAGTGTTCAAAAACGAACTAGATAGGTTCATAGAGGATAGGTCCACCAGTGGCTATTAGCTAGAATGGGCAGGGACAGTGTTCCGAGCCTGTTTGCCAGAAGCTGGGAATGGGCGACAGGGGATGGATCATTTGATGATTACCTGTTCTGCTCATTCCCTCTGAAGCACCTGGCATTGGCCATTGACGAAAGACAGGATACTGGTCTAAATGACCTTTGGTCTGACCCGGTTTGGCTGTTGTTTTGTTCTTATAGTATCATGAGCAGACAGACTTTTTCAGACTGGCACAAAATAACATGCAAAATTTCACCCAGCTGAAGGTTAATTTGGAAGCTTGCCTGAAGAGGCCTTCAGGCTCAAAATTTACATAAAGTAGAACTAACTGAAGTTATACTTCTTCAGTAAAGAAGTAGAGACCTCAGGGACTACATATCCTAGCATGTGATGCTCTCTCTTATCCCAAGCTGCCTCCAACAATACCATATGGACCCACATATCGGACCCATGGTCTAAAAGAACATTCCCACACTCAAATGTTTAAGCTGTCATTTCTCAATCCCCCATATTGGATGTCCCTCTGTCTATGACTAGCTTGTTGTGCTGATGAATTCCTAACTCTGAATCAGTCTCTCTGTATTCAGCTCCATGGGAAAGAAACCTCCAAATTCTTCCGTTACAATCCGCATCATTTTTTGCTTCCTCTGCTAGGCAGGACTTGAGAGACATTTACTGACGACTGCACAATTTTGGGTTATGCAGCAATGTGTAGTTTACAGCAGGAGATAAAGATCTAGGGCAAAATTTTCAAGAGTGCTTAAGTGCCTTAGGAGCCTACATCCTATTTTCAGAAATGACTGAGCCCTGGTCTACACTACGAGTTTAGGTTGAATTTAGCAGCATTAGACTGATTTAACGCTGCACTCATCCACACAACGAAGCCATTATTTTCGACTTAAAGGGCTGTTAATATCAGTTTCGGTATTCCTCCTCCAACGAGGAGATTAGCACTGAAATTGACCTTGTCGGGTCAAATTTGGGGTAGTGTGTTGCAATTCGACGCTATTGGCCTCCGGGAGCTCCACTGTGACTGCTCCATTGTGCTCCATTGTGACTGCTCTGGACAGCGCTCTCAATTCAGATGCACTGGCCAGGTAGACAGGAAAAGGCCCGCAAACTTTTGAATCTCATTTCCTGTTTGGCCAGCGTGGCGATCTGCAGGTGAGCGCAGATCTCATCAGCAGAGGTGACCATGATGGAGTCCCAGAATCAGAAAAGAGTCCCACCATGAAACAAACGGAAGGTACAGGATCTGATTGCTATACGGAGAGACGAATCCATGCTATCAGAACTCTGTTCCAAAAGACGAAATGCCCAAACATTTGAAAAAACCTCAAAGGGCATGAAGGACAAAGGCTTAACAGGGACCACAGCAGTGCCAGATGAAACTGAAGGAGCTGAGGCAAGCCTACCAAAAAACCAGAGGCAAACGGCAGCTCCAGGTTAGAGCCCCAGACATGCCACTTCTGTGAAGAGCTGCATGCCATGCTAGGGGGTGCAACCACCACTACCCCACCCCTGTGCTTTGACTTTGTCAATGGAGTAACACGCAACACAGAATCGGGTTTTGGGGACAAGGAAGATGATGATGAAGAGACTGAAAATAGCCCACAGCAAGGAAGCGGAGAAACCGGTTTCCCCAACAGCCAGGAACTGTTTCTCACCCTGGACCTGGGGTCAGGACCACCCAAACCCACCCAAAGCTTCCTCCAGGACCCACCAGGGGGAGAAGGGACCTCTGGTGAGTGTACCTTTGTAAATATTATACATGGTTTAAAAGCAAGCATGTTTAAAAATTTGCCCTGGCATTTGTGGCCAGTACAGCTACTGGGAAAGTCTGTTAACGTGTCTAGGGCTGAAGCAGAAATCCTCCAGGGATATCTCCATAAAGCTCTCCTGGATGTACTTTCAAAGCCTTTGCAAAAGGCTTCCAGGGCAGACAGCCTTATTCCACCCCCCATGGTAGGACACTTTACCATGCCAGGCCAGTAGAACACTGTCTGGAATCATTGCATAACAAAGCATGGCAGTGTATGGTCCCAGTGTTTGCTGGCATTCAAACAGCATCCGTTCTTTATCTCTCTGTGTTATCCTCAGGAGAATATCATCATTCCTGGACACGTGGTTGAAATAGGGTGATTTTATTAAGGGGACATTTAGAGGTGCCTGTTCCTGCTGGGCTGTTTGCCTGTGGCTGAACAGAAATGTTCCCCACTGTTAGCCACACGGTGGGGGAAGGGGTGATGCGATCAGCCCAGTGAATTGGGGGGGGGGTTAAGTGGGTTTGTGCTGCACATTAACCTGAAAACTACAGCCCCTCCTCCTTTTAAATGGCCAACCCATTTTAAATGGCCAACCCAATGGCTCCTTGGTACAGGAAATAGGGGCACTGCTGTTTGAAACCATTCCCACATGTTATGAAGGTTAAAGAAGCCAAAAGACTGTATCTTACCCTGGTTGCCTGCAAGCCAAATTCTGTTGCCCTGCCCTGTGTGAAAGATCTCTCACACCAAACTGGCATACCCTCAATAAGAGGCAAAATGCAACCTTGTACCGAAAGCACATGTGCTATGTAATGTTAACAGCAAGGTTTACCGTGAAAGAGTCTACTCATTGTTCTCTAAAATGTGTCTTTTTAACTACCACTCTCCCTTTTTTTCCCCCTCCATCAGCTGCAAATGTTTCAACACTCACACTATTTTCTCCTTTGCTAGCCCCTGGGAAGATTAGAAGGCGAAAAAAATGAACTTGCAATGAAATGTTCTCTGAACTCATGCAGTCCTCCCACACTGAAAGAGCCAAGCTGAATGCATGGAGGCAGACAATGTCAGAGTCCAGGAAAGCACAATATGAACACAAAGACAGGTGGCGGGCTGAAGATGATAGGTGGCATCAGCTTCGTGACAGAAGGCAAGAGGCAAGGCTGAGGCTACTGGAGGAACAAACTAATATGTTCTGGCGTATAGTTGAGGTTCAGGAAAGGCAGTTTGAGCACAGACTGCAGCTACACCCCCTGTGTAACCAACTGCCCTCCTCCCCAAGTTCCATAGCCTCCTCACCCAGACGCCCAAGAACGCGGTAGGGGGGCCTCCGGGCACCCAACCACTCCACCCGAGGACTGCCCAAGCAACAGAAAGCCAGCATTCAATAAGTTTTAAAGTGCAGTGTGACCTTGTCCTTCCCTCCTTCCCCAGCCCACCTGGTGTTTCCCTCCTCCCCCACCCCTCCCGGGATACCTTGGCAGTCATCCCCCTATTTGTGTGATGAATTAATAAAGAATGCATGAATGTGAAGCAACAATGACTTTATTGCCTCTGCAAGCGGTGATTGAAGGGGAGAAGGGAGAGTGATTAGCTTACAGGGAAGTAGAGTGAACCAAGGGGGGGTAGAGGGGTTCATCAAGGAGAAACAAATAGAACTTTCACACCGTAGCCTGGCCAGTCATTAAACTGTTTTTCAAAGCTTCTCTGATGCGCACCGTGCCCTCCTGTACTCTGCTTACACGCAGCCAGACACCAGGGCGGTTATCAGTGGCTAGGCGACTTGCCTCAACCTCCCACCCTGCCATAAACGTCTCCTCCTTACTCTCAGATACCGTGGAGCACACAGCAAGCGATAACAACAATGGAAATATAGGTTTCGCTGAGGTCTATCCAAGTCAGTAATGTGCACCAGCGCGCTTTTAAATGTCCAAATGCACATTCTATCACCATTCTGTACTTGCTCAGCCTATACTTGAACCGCTCCTGACTACTGTCCAGGCTGCCTGCATACAACTTCATGAGCTATGGCATTAAGGGGTAGGCTGGGTCCCCAGGATAACACCCCCAATGGTAATTTTCTGGTCTGGGAAGTAAGTTCCTTCCTGCAGCTGGTCAAACACACCAGAGTTCCTGAAGATGCGAGCGTCATGAACCTTTCCCAGACATCCCATGTCGATGTCAGTGAAACATCCATTGTGATCCAAAAGGGCTTGAAGCAGCATTGAAAAGTACCCCTTTCGGTTTATGTACTCGCTGGCTTGGTGCTCTGGTGCCAAGATAGGGATATGGGTTCTGTCTATCGGCCCACCACAATTAGGGAATCCCATTGCAACAAAGCCATTCACTATGACCTGCACATTTCCCAGAGTCGCTACCCTTGATAGCAGCAGCTCAGTGATTGCATTGGCTACTTGGATCACAGCAGCCTTCACAGTAGATTTGCCCACTCCAAATTGATGCCTGACTGACCAGTAGCTGTCTGGTGTTGCAAGCTTCCACAGGGCTATCGCCACTCACTTGTGAACTGTGAGGGCTGCTCTCATCTTGGTATTCTTGTGCTTCAGGGCAGAAGAAAGCAAGCCACAAAGTTCCATGAAAGTGCAAAAGTTTTGCAGCCCCTGGGAATCGTCCCAGACATGCAACACTATGCGGTCCCACCAGTCTGTGCTTGTTTCCCGGGCCCAGAATCGGCGTTCCATGGCATGAACCTGCCCCATTAACACCATGATGTCCACACTGACAGGGTCTGTACTTTGAGAGACGCCTGTGTCCATTTCCTCATCACTATCGTCACCGCGCTGCCATCACCTCCTTGCCTGGTTTTGCTTTTGCAGGTTCTGGTTCTGCATATACTGCAGGATAATGTGCATGGTGTTTACAGTGCTCATAATTGCGGCGGCGATCTGAGCGGGCTCCAGGCTTGCTGTGCTATGGCGTCTGCACTGAAAAAAGGGGCGAAACAATTGTCTGCTGTTGCTCTGATGGAGGGAGGGGTGACTGACAACATGGCTTACAGGGTTGGCTTACAGGGTTGTCACATGGAATGGCCCCCTCAAGGATTGAACTCACTACCCTGGGTTTAGCAGGCCAATGCTCAAACCACTGACCTATCCCTCCTCACACTATTCACAGAGGGAGGGAGGGAGGGGGGAGCAAAAGAACACAAAACAAATCTGGTCTTTTTATCATTTTGATCCACTCCATCTCTCTTATACATCTTAGGCTGGCAGCAGACGGTGGAGTACGATTACTAGCCATCATCATCTCCTGGCTGCTCACCAGGAGACGGTTCAGTACGACTGCTAGCCGTCACTGTCTCCCATTTATATCCAGGCGCCCCCACAGCTGACCTCACCGAGGTCAGTGAAAAGAGCACCCAGAGGACGACGACGGCAGCTATCAGTCATAATGCACCGTCTGCTTCCAAAAGGCAAGGAGCTGCTGCTGTGTAGCAATGCAGTACCACGTCTGGAAGCACCCAGGAGACATACGGTGACGGTGAGCTGAGCAGGCTCCAGGCTTGCCATGGTATATGGTCTGCATGGGTAACCCAGGAAAAAAGGCGAGAAACAATTTATTGCCGTTGCTTTCACCGGGCGGGAGGAGAACGGGGGGGGCTGACGACATTTACCCAGAACCACTAGCGACAATGTTTTTGCCTCATCAGGCATTGGGAGCTCAACCTAGAATTCCAAGGGGCGGCAGAGACTGCGGGAAGTATGGGATAGCTACCCACAGTGCAATGCTCCAGAAGTCGACGCTAGCCTCGGTACTGTGGACGCACTCCACCGAGTTAATAGTCTTAAGTGGGAGGACACACAATCAACTGTATAAAATCGATTTCTAAAAAACTGACTTCTATAAATTCGACCTAATTTCATAGTGTAGACATACCCTTAGACACTTAGGAATTTACATCCCATTGATTTTCTCAATGGGAGAAATAGAATTTCTATGAAAAAGAAAAGAATGTAGGCTAAATGTTCAAAAGTGATTAGCCAGTTTTGGCTGACTTAGCAGGTAGCTCAACACTGCCTGAAAATCAGGCCCCTTTCAGGTGCCTTAATTTGGTTACCCAAAAACTGAGGTATCCAAAATTAAGTTACTTTTGAAAATTTGGGCTGAAAGCAAAAAGTTAAAGCCTCTGCCCATGCATAGGAGTGTTACTATTAAACCTATTAAATCAATGGAGTATTAATAAACTGATGCTGTAATTCCTGACAAAAAATCTTTTAAAATATTTAAGTTAATCTTCTATAAAATATGAAGAAGTGTCTTTCAAAGTTGAGTAAAGCAGGTTGCAGTGCGGCTAGTTTCCAAGAGGGATCTATTTCTCAAGACTATTATACAGGTACTGTAGAGACAAGATTTCTAAAGTGAATGAGTGTTTAAAAAGGGGGAGTTGTACTTTGATTTAAAAAAAAAATTTTTTTAAATCATTTGTTGCCACATCACCCAAAATAAAGACCAAACTATAACTTAAGCTATTTTGGGTTTTTGATAAACCAGTGAAGAGTGAACGGAGGAGAAGAGTGACTTGTAGAAAAATCACATAAATGTGAGAAAATGTACTAGGTAACTATTGCATTTTATTAAACATATTTTAACATTATTTCTATTCACTCATCTACTTCTCCTCCCATTTCCCAATTGTGCTGAATTTCATAAGTCCCAGGACCTCAAGAAGCCACAAGTAGATTGCATTTATTTAACTTTACCTAACCACATGAGAGGCCTAAGGAGGTAAAAATCCTTTATTTCAAGCAGCTTATATAGGCTGAACAAGACACAAATATACATCAATACTGTCCTACTTCTCAACTGTCCTTCATTAGTCACAAATGTACTTGTTTGGTTTCTTGCCTTAGGCATCAGAAATGCCGGTTATAACAATGCATGTCACAGGGTAAAAGCAGATGTAAAATAATCCATGGCCCCTCTTGTCACCCCCCACAACCTAAATCCATCTGAAATACTGGCTAAGAAACATCACAAGCATTGAGCAGATTTAGGTGAGGACCAAGGACATTCTAACCCAGATATTTTTATAAGATGAATCAATACGGGGGGGAGGGGGGGAGGGTTGGTGCTAATATTAGGCATAGTTTCATTTGAGTTTGACCTGATAAAATTATCTCAATGTATTTAATAATCTAATCCAATATCTGCTTTCATTTTATACTGCAGTCATTTTAATCAGGGATTAAACAAATATATTTGGCCTCTTTAGGAACAGAATGAAGAGAGGAAACCAAATCTTTACAACTGCCACTTTTTTTTTTTTTTGCAGTTGTCAATGCTCAGAGATGGAGAGGTCAAGGTTCAAAATGCTAGTCTGACCCTCCAGATACTAGTCACCTGGGAGTAGACTTCTAGGAGTTCTCAGTTTTATTGCTGTAAACTCCTGACATCACAAATGCTGACTCCTGGAGCTGAGGTTAAAGGGAAACGTTAGTGCTAGCAAGATATTAATTCCCTTCACTTTAAGCTTCTTGCACTATGATTCTTCTTGGGTCCTTGTCTCACATTTTGGCTGTGGTAGTTCACAAGGTATAATTACTGCAATGCAGGCATTTGACACTCAGATACCAAAATGATGCACTACTGCAAGCAGGTCTCTGTTAAAGATTAGCTTTACCAAGTCTTTCCTGTATCACAATTGTTTTGTTCTTAAGTTTTCATCTCACTTTTGCTAGTTCACAATAGCATCACTTTACTCAAAATCCAGCTGTAACTACACTACACACAAAACTACTATTTGACAGGAAGAAGGGTTTCCATGTTGGCCCACGAAACAGCTGCATTTTTGTGGCCTTTAAATCTAAGAGTATCTTGATCACTAATATACTGCCAACATATTAGGATTTAAGGCAGTGCCTCCCATCCTGGGGATCTCAGACTAGTCTTGGGAATGGGGGTACGCAGGACAGAAGAGAAAAACGGAGTGTGGGGGGAATCCTGCACAAGTTGGATCTACTGTGACTCCCCCATTATAAACATTCTGCTGTGAGTAATGCATGGAATAGTATGTTGAAACGCAACTCTCCTTTCTGCTCCTGAGTCTGTGACTGTTGGTAAGGCTAACTGACACAAACTTAGCGTCTCTGTCCCAGATCAGCAGCATAAATGTGTTCCAGTCACAGAGCCAGTAAAGACCCAAAAACATAGAGCCTTCTGGCTTAGGGGAATGGGGGACAAAACATGCAGGAGGGCCCCCTGGGAAGAAGAACAGAACAAAACTAAATGCTGTAAAGGGAAAAAACGGTTAAAGTGCACTTATACTCTGAAGAGTATGTACGCAGAAACAAACTGGTGAAAATTCCTGTTGAGTTTTCACCTTATATATTCCTAATTTACATCAAACAAGTGTTTACTTTCGTAGACACCACAGAGCCAATGCAACTACAGGACAGCAAGCTGGACTCTATTCTGCCTTATGGATAATCATATTTGTCAGATGCATTGGTGAAGGTGTAAGAGGCAGAGGGGAACCCAGCTTGATTTTTTAGATTGCAGATGGAGTTTGCAATGTTGACTGATCCTTTTAGTTGAATAGGCAACCATTCAGAAAGAATAGATATAAACCTATACAATGCCATTTTAAACAGACTCATTTTGACTATAACTACAGAAGATTAGTTTCTGCTTTGAACACTCCCTCTCCATTAATCACACAAACCAAAATTATGACAATCTAGATTTCTGCTACAACTGTTACAAAGGCCAGAACAGCCAAGAGAAGAACAAACATCAGTCACGTGTATACAATTGCAGGAACATTCAAATGTTATATGACTACCCAGTGAAAGGGAAGGGGAGGTTCAGCCACATTTCTTGAAAAGTGATGGACAGCTCCTGAAACACAAAGCAATAGGTTTCAAGTCTCAGGGGTATCGCCTTCAAATATGTCTATGTTATAAGGGTAGATCAGTTTTCTCTGTTGTAGGCATCCAGCTGAGAGGTAAGGTCCCAGGCAAAACACAGGAATCTGACTGCAAGCCTTTGAGGTGGCAGGAGCCAAGAGTGGTTCAAAGGCAAGGCCGGCGGGTGGGCAGCACCTTTGAGTATTGTAAAGGTTAGAGGTTAGTAAAGCAGGAGCCACTGGCCAATAAAACAGTGTTTGCAGAGCCCACTCTGCAGCTAAACTGGGGATCTGTTTACACCTTTCCCAGCTTTCTGAGTTACACACATCGACGCTTCCCACTGTGATCTTGTTCAGTGTCCACTAGCATCTCCCCTGGTCAGCAGCTGCCCAGTTCTCTGCTGGCTAGCTTTATAATATGGCTAAAAGATGCTTGGAAACTTTTAATCAGTATCCAACATCAAAAATAAATAAATAAAAGCACAACTTGTGTCAACTGCAGCAATAAGATCCATCTTGTTTGAGATTTCCCATGACTGCCATACTAATGCCGAGAGAATGGAAGTTTCAGTTCCGTTGATTGAAGAGGTTAAACACAAAACAAGCCCAGTGCCAATCACACATATGAAAGACCAGCATTTTGTAATAATGAAAAAAATTTGTGCCAAGTTACTGCAATGTTCTAACTTGCAAAAACCAGCACACTATTTTGGAGCACAAACCATATTCCACAATTTTTATATATATACACATATTATATATATATATATAAAAAAATCCGTATTTCACAGTTAGAAATCGGGAATAAACATGCCTTGTGGAATATGGCTTGTGCTCCAAAATAGTGTGCTGGTATATATGTATATATATATATTTTATATATATGTATATATATAAAAACACACACTGGAAGGCGTTAAACAGCCATGAGTATTGCTACCAACTCTGCCTACAACATACATTTTTAGTGACATCTGTGTTGGTGAAAGTCACTGAAGTGACAGACAGCCTTGGAGTCTGAAATTCTTTACCCAGCTTCCCCCATACCTTAAGAAAATGAAACCATCTCTCAGGGTGCAAAAGTACTTCATCCTCCATGGCCCAATCAGTCTTTTGCCTCTCTACTGAGGCTGAGAACCAAGGGGTCAATTACTGCCAAATGTAATGGTGCCATGTGATATACAAACTTGTCCAGCAAGAAAGTAGCTGGAGATAAAATTAATTTTATCTAGCCCACAAAACAGCTGTTAGGCAGTTACTGAAAGCATTTCTTTCAGGCTGGACCATATTCAAAACTCCATTCTAAAAGCAAGGTCTCTTATCCCATTATTAGTTCAATGGAACATGTAGCTCTTCTGTTAACTACTATTTCTGAACATCTCTAGAAATGAAAGTGTGACTTAAATAAAACATTTTTAATAACACATCCAAGTTCTGTTCCCATGTCTGAAGGATGTTCAAAATTAGCAGCTAAAAAGGTAGAACAAGAGAAAGAACTTCATGGCTGTTTCAGAATCTAAGGACACCACAATCACAGAAGATTAGGGTTGGAAAGGACCTCAGAAGGTCATCTAGTCCAACCCCCTCCTCAAAGCAGGACCAATCCCCAGACAGATTTTTACCCCAGTTCCCTAAATGGCCCCCTCAAGGATTGAACTCAGAACCCTGGGTTTAGCAGGCCAATGCTCAAACCACTGAGCTATCCCTCCCCCTCTAACATTCCTAGCACTGATTGACAGCTGGGGGGGGCACATGAACTCTTCCAGTTACATCAGGCAGGAGATGGAACAGGTTCCAAAGAGTTGTGTCAACACTAGGAGTTAGTTCACAACAGCTGTACTATTTCCACTTGCTCTGTGATTTATGTTGTGGTAGCTGCTCAACTGCTGGCTATTCTACCCCTGAAAGAGCCATGTGGCATTCAAGAAAATGTATCCAAAAGGCTGATTTGCACAACTGCTATCCAACAAGTCAACAAGGTAACAAACATATGAAAGCTATCCAGCAGCAGAACAAGTGCCACTACAGGGCACCTAAAAACTTTGTAATTTAAAACCAAACATTCTTATTGTATAAGGAAACAAGATGTAGTAGTTAAAGTAGAAACCTCAGAATCAGGACTCCCAGGTTCTATTAGACTACCAGTCTGACCTTCTGTAAGTAAATTATTTGTGTGTGCCTTAAACATTTATACGTTATATAAATGGGTATCATATCTACCTCATAGCAGCTCTGATTTAATTAACTGCCTTTACAATCCTTGAATAGAAAGTGCTATAAAAATGCAACATTTTTATTGTATAGGTAAACACTAATTTTACAATGGTATCAATTAGTAGGCAGGCTGTGGATTTGGGCAAGAGAACTGTGGTACAGGCCAAACAACAGAAATGGGGAAGCAGAGTGGAAACTGGGCTGAGCACCAGGACCAGGTGATCACAAATACTGTTAGTTTGCAACTAGCTGTTTCAGTCAAACAGTGCAAAATATTCTCAGAAGAAATCCTGAGCTTTCAGGTTTGGATAATCTGCATTTAACTGTTGTATATCCCTTGACTAGGAATTGGCATACAGCAACCTTCCAAGGTTTGACAGTAAGATATCCAAATTCACAGCAGCATTTCACTAGTTTCAAGTGGAACGGTTGACTTAACTTAGCTTAATTACTCTCTGAAAGCTCATGTCTAACCCTGTCATTTAGAGGCCGAAAATACAGATTCTAATTAGAGCTGGGCAAACAACTGTTTTTTTATTCACAAAACATTCTGTTCTACCAGAAACATTTTGTTTCCAGGCATATTTAAAGGACCAGATTTGCCAAACAGTTCTTATAATCTTTAGTCCCACCTAGCGATGATTCAAGTACTTCATACAAAGTGGAACATCTTCAAGAGGAGAGACTGAGATCGAGAGCTGGCCTAGAGTACCCCATAGCCCAGTGGTTAGGGCAGTCTTTTGGCAGGTGGGAAACCCAAATTGAAATCCCGGCTTAACAGGAAACAGAGAGGAGAGCTGAATCTTGGTCTTTCACATCCTAGATGAGTGCCCTGACCACTGAACTAGGAGTTATAAGATGGCACCACACTCTCTTTATGAATCTACCTCCTCCCCTGCACGCAAAAACATGTTTGGCCCACACTATTTATTTAATTAATGTCAAGTTCACAAATAGTTCCGAGTTGACCAAAATTGCCTTTTTCAACTAAACCTGTTCATCAAAAAAAATTTGCCTGGCTCCAATTCTAATAATACATAGCTCTGATCCATAAAATCATTGAATGGTGTGCTTACTGCTCTCAGGGACTTCTCAACTATCCCATAGCATAGAGATCGTTGTGCGCCATAGGTATTATGCAGACAATTTGCTCCTTTCTGGAAAGCAAAGATGGGGGTAGGAATGGGAAGAATTTAGGTTAAGGGTGCTCTTTTCAAGTGACTCAAAAAATTCTGATCAGTGAATGTCAAGGATTCTGCAACTCCCCTAGTGCTCCTGGCAGTAAGCCAGGTAATCGTTTTTCCTTTCCCTTGCTGTCTGCTGCAACAGACCTTTCCCAAGAGGGAGAGGGGGGCTGGAGCTAACTCCAGTGCATCTGATAAGATGGCAAACTGTCCATGCCTGACATTTATGGAGGACCCAGGGTTCCATGGAAGCACTCTGGGAGGATTAAAACAGGGTTAGCCTCTCTAATCACACTCCCTAAAATTCTACAAATGTCAGATGAATGAAAGTTTTTATATTCAATAACAATGATTCTAAAGAGCCCTGAGACAAAAGTTGCTCTCCATCAAGGCAAGATATACAGCTGGAAATCAATTTTTTTTAAAAAAGCTTCTAAGACCAAACCAATCACCCTTAAGAGCTGCCCTGCTGCTCTCTACGAATGGCAGAGCCAGTATATCCTGGAACTACTTTTCAAATGACAAGATAAAAGGAACAGCCCTATGGAAGCTCACTCTTCCTCATTCCTCCCTCTATGAGTGTCCAAATATTGAAATTAAGTTTGGCTGGAAATAGATACTTTTCTCAGTATCCACCAATTACAGCTAACAATCCTACTTCCTATATGTGCCTCACCCTGCAAAAAAATCCATACAATCAATTTGGTTAAATTTTGTCCAGGACCATTTCAGTGCAAAAATGAGAAGTTTCACACGCCTGCACTCACTGCCTGGAGCCAGAAGAAAGGCTCATATAGCTGTCAACAAACTGATAAGAGCTGAAATTACTCCACAAAGTCCTCTTTAAAGAGAAGAGTCAAAGAAGCTCATTAAATAGGAGGGGGAAGGGGTCAGAGACACTAGCCACTCATGTTTTAACATGACACTAAAATAAGTCACTGATTTATGCATACGTTAGTGTCTTCAGCTCCATGTGACCTGGAGAGCTTGAGGCATGGGGAATATGAGCTAGAAAAACTACAGTGGTATTGCTCAGACATTATTTGTTCTGGGAATCTCACCTCCTAATCCAACACTGAAGATTCACTCTAAAATGACTTGCAATGTCTTTTAAAAATTGGGCTTGTGTCTTTGTTTAAAAAAAAAAAAAAAAAAAGGGCATAAAGAAAGCCTGAAAAGTTGTGGGGTTATGATTGAGTTTTTTTGACTGTTTTTGCCTCAGGGCAAAAACACAATTCTCAAGTCTGGTCTTCTTTAGCTCTCCAAGTGGATCTCTTACAGAGTTTTGAATGGGGTGTAGCATGTGTTCCTACATTAGCTGAAGGGGTAAGGGTGTTCTACCTTTAACAAAGACATTCTCTTTCTAGTGTGCTCATTAGTCACTGAATTTAAGTGTTAAAACACATTTAAAAAGTGTGACTTAAAAAAAATCCCTTTCCTCAGTTGCATCAGCTTTTAGCTTCTTCACTCTTGTCATCACAAGATCATCATCATTAGAGTAGACAATGCCTTAATTTCTAATGTAAAAAAACAAAGCGGGGGGGAACCAAACGTCCCCATCTCTCCAGCACTCCCCTCTCCTCTACCTTGAAGGTTATCCTTAAATTCCAGTCCTAGATAGTAATGAATTTATCTGTGTTTGCTGAATTGGCAACATGTTGGGATTTATGATATCAGTAGAACATAAATTTTCAAGACATACAATACTCTGCTAAACGAATATGCAGACCAAAAATCAGAAACACTCTGGAAGTCTGTTTACCTTACAAATTACGAAGTGAAAAACAGATTTGCCCTGGGGGAGGACGTTTCATAAGGGATAGTTTTAGCAGTAGCCATGGAGGTGTTGTGTTTTCCTTTCCTTTTTCTTCACTCTGCTCCTCTCCATCCCCCCACTTCAATCTTTCTCCCCCACCTTCGTCTCTCACCCTCCACTCCTCCTCTCTGCCATAGTCCTACCACATCCACTCTTTGTCCTTCTCTCCTTTCCTTTCTCAATATTCTGCCACAATATTATCGTTGACCTGTGGCGCAGGGGAAGTGAAAGTAGAACAATGGATGCTGTCCACAGTACAGTTCAGCAACTGCCTGTAGGCATTACCACCAATGTTACAGACTCCATATAGATCTCCAGGTGAGGGAAGGATGGCTCAAGGACGATGCTCACTAGGAAGCTTCACAGATAGCAGGATGATAACAACACAGAACAACAGACATGAAGACAGTCCCAGAAGTGCATGTGTTTCACACCCACTTTGTCTCAATCTCACCAGCTCAGCAGGCTGGTGGCTTTTTTAGGTGGTCAGTCTGTTAGATTGGATAATCGGTGTTCCACTCTAATTGGGACTGGGGTCAGATCAGGTGACCAAAAAACTGGATAAATCAGAGAATGGGATGCCGAGCTTAGGCTAGCAGGCCTAGCCGCCCTGGCTCGGACTGACAGCAAGAGCTCCAGCCACGGCTGAGGCTTGGACTGACAGTGGGACCACTGACAGCCCCAGCCGCTCTCAATCCCGGGCAGCTGGTGATTCAGTAAATATGGAGAGCTGGATAATGGAGGCTTAGATAAAAGTGTCCTACTGTACTGATTTCTTTAAAAATAAGAAAGCTAAGCGTAGAAAACAGGGATGTTCCCCTCTGTTCAGGGACACAGTACTACTTACACACACACACACACACACACACCCTGAACAGAGGTGAGAGTTCCTGTTTTCTGAGCTTACCCATCAGTTATATGCAGTGACAAGCTGCCAAAATCTTAACAACCGGTTCCCTCCTCACCCCACAAGGGGGTCGTGGCCTGCCCATGCCCCCCAGGACTCCTGCCCCATTCAACCCCCTGCATTCCTTGATGCCCCCTTCCCCCGAGACCCCTGCCCCATCCAACCACCCCTTCTCCCTGTCCCCTGACCGCCCCTGGAACTCCTGCCCCTGACTGCCTCCCACCACCCCATCCAACCCCCCCTCCTTCCTGACTGCTCTCCCGGGACCCTTCTCCCATTCAACCCCCCTGTTCCCTGCCCTCTGACTGCCCCAACCTCTATCCAACACCCAATCCCCCCGAACTCCCCTGCCTTCTATGCAACCCTCACCCCCCACACACACACTCCCTGCCCCCTTACCGCACTGCCTGGAGGTGGTTGGTGGCGCTATAGCAGCACCGCTTGGCTGGAGCCAAGCCACGCCACCGCTGCACAGCGCCTGGAGCACCGGGTCAGGCTGAGCTCGCAGTCCCCCTGCTTCCCGCGAATCAGCTGTTTGCGCAGTAAGCCTGGGAGGGCTGAGAAGCAAGCGGTGTCTTCGTGCTCAGGCCCAGGGAGGCGGAGCGGAGGTGAGCTGCGGCCGGGGGGCAAGACAGGGAGCTAGAGCACCCGTGGGCTTGGCGTCTAAGGCACCACTTTTGGATAATGTGCTCAGGGGGAGCAGCTGCTCCCCCCCAGCTATGCTCCTGGGTCACTTCAACTTATCACTTGTTAAATTTAGAAGCCCGAGCAGAACAACCGGTTCTAAACTGGTTTCTAAATTTAATAACCGGTTCCCGCGAACTGGTGCAAACAGGCTCCAGCTCACCATTGGTTATATGGCTGTAAATGTTTTCACAACAATGCAGAGTGGGGTGTGAACATGAAGATTCAATTTTGGGGAGGGGAACAGGATGCAGAGTTTGGGTGGGCTCGGGGTTCTGATGGCAAAACATTTTGCTGACCAGAACAAAAAAAGCAAAGGCTTGCAAGGCACGGTTTCATAGCAAATCAGTGGCAATGCAGGGAGATTGAATATAACTCAGGTTTCCTGATTTTTAGTCCTGCTCAAACCACTAAATACTGCTGCCTCTTTTCCCTGATTTATACCATATACTGTCCTGGTAAAGCAGCTATGCAAAATGAAGTTGTATTGAAATCACAAAAGCCAAGTCACGTCAGCCCTGGAAAAACAATACAAGGGCAAATGTGTCCATATGTTATCCTCCTCTTGATAGCAATGATTTAATCCTCATAGCGACCAAACTATTTCTCCCAGCCCAAACCTAAAAAAGAGTTTATTTACAAGCTCTTGTGTGCTGTAAATTTAAGACATTTCCATTTAATGGCTTTCTTGATTTCCCATCAGATGCTTGGCAAAGTAATTTGAGCAAGAAAATTTGAAAAATTAAACTCAAACAAACAACTTCCTTCAACAGTCTTATTGTCAAAGAGATTTTTAATCTATATCAAATTGATGAAAAAAATGTAATCTTGATATATGAACTCCACTGAGTTAATCACAGAAAGATGCTGTACAGAGAGCTGCTAACAAATGGAGAAGACAGGCAAATAAAATTTTAAATATTACGACTCAGTTCCAATGTTTTCCCATTAAGGGCAAAGATTTCTGCATTTGAGGAGCAACTGCTTTATACTGGCACAGTACATACAGATAGTTTAGAATTTAGCACAACTGGGGTGGCTCCTTCATCATGTGTGCGTGCATCTAATAGTGTATGTTTTACATGATGGTGTGGTTTTTATCAGCATGAGATTATGATAGCTGTATTATTTATAAAAATAAGCCAATGTGTGTTATTCAGGTCACCCCCAGAGAGAACACTATTCTCTATGAGCCAGATATTTCACAGGAATATTTTAGAAATATGTTAGTTTCTAAATGTTTTATGAAGTTGTTTTCTTTGTAGTTCTCTACCTGTAATGTCTGGCACCTAAGTTACCAACAGTACAAAGCTCAGGAATACTATTAAAATATCCAAAAATTTTTGTTGAAAAAACCACAAAATGGAACATATAGTGGTGTGCCTATCCCACTTCTGCCCTGAAGGGCTTAAAACAGCCCTGGGAGAGGGCTGTGGCAGGGAAAGCAGCTACTAGGCTGACTGAGGAAGCAGCCGCAGCTGGGCCATGTCCCAATCAGGCCTCAACTGGCCCTATATAAGAGGCTGGGAGCCAGGAGCTCAACAGTCTCTCTCTGCATTCAGAAAGGGAAGGACCTGGCTGCAGGAAGGTTAACCAGGTATTTGGAGTGGTGCAGGGCCAGGGAGAAGGCCAAGGAAGCTGGGGAGCTCCAGCAAGGAAAGCCCCAGGCTGCAGGCCTGGTAAGACCTATTAGGTACTGGGTTGCAGGGGCAGCCCACGGGTAGCTAGAGGCAGCAGGTCCAAACCTCTTTGCCTGTGATGAGTGGCTTATACTGCAGTCTGCCCTAGTGAACAGGAGCTAGATGGAGACTGGGCAGTAGCTAAGACTGATGCAAAGTGGAGATGGGGGGGGGGGGTTCCCCAGGGAGCAGGAGACCCAGAACTGTGGGGGTATTGCCAGGGGACAGCACCCAGTTAGCGGGGCACTAGGGTCCTGGAAGGGACACGGGAGCCAGCAGTAGTAGTGGATCACCAACCAACAGAGGGCACTCCAGAGGGCTGGTGAGCTAATTCCCAGAGACAACCAGCAGGAGGCGCCACCAGGTGAGTCCCGCATCTTTACAGCACACTTCTAAGGTCCAATATCTCAGGCCCTTCCAAGCCTAGAAGCAAATGTGGTCGGAATGCATTGGGAAGCTAGTAGATGTGTGTGTGTGTGTATACATAAAAATATGACATTACTGTCAGAACTGTGTTTTGCTCATTCTGAGCCTGAGGTAGGTATAATTTTTTTTTTTTAAGTCAACACAAGGGGTGAAGGAGGACATTTTGTGGGATTGCCTTCACTTTAAAACAATTAACCTATTTGAAATGTTAAAATTAGCTATGGAGAAAAGAGATTAGTGGACAGAGCAGAGGAGCCATTCAAAGGTGAATGATAAATTCATTTTATCACATGATATCACCTCCTCATGTGGAATTTTATGAAAGTTGTGGGTGGAGGAAAGAAGTTAAAAAGAACTCTAGCTCTTATCTGCTGGTATGAAAATATGTAGATTCAAGAGCACAATATTCAATCATTTCCATAGCAACTTTAATCCAATGATTTCAAACTACTTTATAAGCATTAATAAGCCTCAACACATTGTTATACTCATTTTACTACTGGACAAGCTCCATTCTTTGTGCCTCAGTTTAAACACAGTCAAAGTGCTTTAAGGTGTAAGAGGCAGCATTGGACTTAAGGCTAGCTACAGTCAGTCTCTTTCAAGTCAGAGCCACATCCTCACAGAGACGAGCATCACAAGATAGTGAAGAAAGTACGGTTATTCTTCAGAAGTAGGGTGATCAGACAGCAAATGTGAGAAGTCGGGACAGGGGTGGGGGGTAATAGGAGCCTATATAAGAGACTCAAAATTCGGGACTGTCCGTAGAAAATCAAGACATCTGGTCACCCTATTCAGAAGTGAAGCAATGAATAGTAGAAGAAAACAGGGCATACATTGCTAAATACTGTTGAGCAAAGTAACTTACCTAAAACAATGACAAATAATCCTCTGAAACAGTGCAAAGACAGAATGTAGGGAAATAATGCCTCCGAACAAGCAGAGTACAGATTAGAAAAGCATTCTGTAACCATTATATAAAAGAGACAGCAGCTAAGCAGATAGACACTAGCAAACACTGCCACACATCATAGTGGAAAGCAATGGAGAAAGAGGTGTAATTCACAGCTGGAAAAAGGATAAACAAGCTCCACAATTTATCTACGGAGGGGCATCTAGAAATACTTATTAGTCACGGTCCAGATCAGGCAAGGTGCTTGTAGACGGGCCGACTCACCCCCGCGGCGACTCCTGCTGGTGTCTTCTGGGAATTAGCTCGATTCAGCTCTGGAGTGCCCTCTGCAGGCTGGTGATCCACGTGTCCTCTGGCCCTCGTGCCCCTCCCTGGATCCGGTTCCCTTTTACACGGGGTGCTGCCCCCTGGCTGTATCCCCTTTCTCTCAGGGTCTCCCCTCCCTGGGGAATCCCCATCCTCTATCCCCATCTTGCCTCAGTATATGGCTACTGCCAATCTTTGTCTAGCCCCGCACCCTGGGGCAGACTGCAGTATCAGCCTACTCATCACTGGCAAGGAGGGTTTGGACCTGCTGCCTTGGCCTATCCCTGGGCTGCCTTCTGCAACCCCCAGTACCTATTAGCCCAATGCTAGGCTGTAGTCTGGGGTTTTCAAGGCTAGAGCTCCCCAGCTCCTCTGCCTTTCCACAGCCCTGCTTCACTCAGGTACCTTATGTCCAGCTCCCTGCAGCCAAGCTCATCTCCTTTATAGCTAGAGGGAGAGATTGTCTTGGCTTCTGGCTCACAGCCTCTTATAAGGGCTAGCTGGGCCCGATTGGAGCATGGCCAGAGCTGAGCCTGCTATCCCCAATCAGTCCAGGCTTCTTGCCCCAGCCTAAAGGCTGCTTTCTCCAGCCACAGCCTGTTCCCAGGGCTGTTTTTAACCCCTTCAGGGCAGGAGCACGGGTCCACTCTGCTACACTACTACTAAAGCAGCAGGGCTGAGATGTTACCCACAAGCTGACTGTGCCTTTGAATCTCTTAGCACCTGACACTTCAAAGACTCAATCACAGTCAAACTCTCCTTTCCCTCACCAGCCCCTGAAGTCTTGAATTGTGATTAATCTTCATTTATTAATTAATGCATGCACAGTGCCATACAAGTGCTAAATATAATTTAAGGAGTCAAACAGGAAAAAGAGTAGAAGATGAGAGTTTGAAGGTGTTGACACTTGGATGTCGCAGGACCACCTTCCAACTAGACAAGAAGTTCCAGGATTTTTTTTTCCAGAATAATTCCCATCAGAAGAAGGTAAGTATATTTTTAACCTCTATGTCAAGGGCCAACTAAATATATTGCCCCATTGTGAAACAGAGAACAGCAGAATGCAGACAGCTGTGAGACATGTGATGATTTACTTTGTGAATCAATCCTTTATTTTGCTATTCAGTGTCATATCAGATGTTAGATATTATTTTCTGAATATCTGTCTTGGAAATATCACAAGACCAGGTATCACAGAGAGGACTTCACAGATGCTTAGCACTGGGAAACCAGCAATAAATAAGGCTGATAAATGAATGGATAATCTGCATGTTTCCTCTGCCTGCAGCAGACAGAGCCAGCCTCAGAAGACAAGAGGAAGGTGGGCAGAGAGCCTTTTGACAGACCTTGCTGCAGTTTTATTCCAGAATTTTCACCAGCTAATATGCACAAGAATATTCATCACATGTGAAAAAGAATCCAAGTGTATGAGTAATTTGGTGTGAATGAGGAATACGAGAAGCTCTAAAATGGTCAGTGATACTCTGGAATTTACAAGAATGCCTAGTGCAGACCATTTATATGCCAGAAAACTCCACATCAAACACCACTGATCCTCTTCAGCTAAACACTAACTTGACTGGGTAAGGAAGGAGAAAATTGCTCCGGGCCAATGGGAACTGCTGGAAGCGGCGTCCAGTAAGTCCCTTGCCCCGTGCTGCTTCCAGCAGCTCCCATTGGCCCGGAGCAGCAAGCTGCAGCCAAAGGGAGCTGTGATTGGCTGGACCTGCGGACACGGCAGGTAAACAAACCAGCCCAGCCCGCCAGGGTTTTCCCTACACAAGCAGCGACCCCAGTTTGAGAAACTGCCTTAGAATGTCTGAGCTGCCAATGTAAAATACTGCATATTCACCACAACCCTTATGCATTTTAGTACCCAGAACTTGTATGCTATCTCCAATTTTCTCCTTTCCCTACACAAGTGGCGACCCCAGTTTGACACACACTGTTCTTAGGAGGTTTTTTAAAAATATATTTTAATTCAAAGCACCTGGCAAAGACTTCATACATATATAGGGGCATGTGTATATATTCGCAACTCTAATAGGTGCTGTTTTTAGCACCTATTAGAGTTGTGAATGTGCGCACATCTCTGGCAGTTGACCTAAAGATAACACAGCCATAGTAGTTAATTGGAGTGGGGTGAATACAGGGAATGGAAACCTCTGCTGGCTGCTGTGATACTTGCAAAGGCTTCTGTTCCACATACAAGGAAAGTTAAACTAGTTATAGAAATTAGACATGAAGGAAATGGAAGATTAAATTATCTAGTCTATTCCTTGCATCAGCACAAGCAGAATGGATCCATATAGTTAGGGCCCTATCAAATTCACGTCCATTCTGGTCAATTTCATGGCTATAGGATTTGAAAATGAGTCAATTTCACATTTTCAGATGTTCATATCTGAAATTTCAGTGTTGTAATCGCAGGTGTCCTGACCCAAAAGAGGGTTGGGGGGGGGTATCACAAAGCTGTTGTAGAGGGGGTCACAGGATTGTCACCCTCACTTCTGTGTGCTAAGCTGTAGAGCTTCCTGCAGCATACGGAGGTACCAGGAGATGGGTCTCATCTCCCCCTGAGAGCAATTGTGTAGAGGAAGAGGAAGTCCTGTGCCTCCCCACCCCGGGGACTAGCAGCTGGAGCCTGGGGAACAGTAGGGGCCCCCCAGCTCGAGTGCCCCAGCCCTGCCCCTCCCTCTCCCTCTCCCCTCCAATAGCTAGATTTCACGGGGCAGGGCTTATTTCATGGTCCATGACACATTTTTCATGGCCGTGAATTTAGTAAGGTCCTACATATAGTATAGCTTCCAGCACTGTGTAATTACGAGTGAGTTGAACAATGGGACTTATTACTTGGAAAGACTATTCCACATATTCTTTATGGTTAGATTTGTAATATTTTCTGATATTTATCTTAAATTTCCTATTTCTGAATTTCATCTCCGTACTCCTACTTATACATCTTGGACCACTTAAACTTTTTCTCCCTCTCCTTGATATTTACAAGTATCATCAGGGAGGAAGGATGGCCTCATGGCTAAGGTTATAACTTGGGACTCCAGAGGCCTGGGTTTAATTCTTCTCTGCCACAGAAATCATATATGACTTTAAACAAGTCCCTTAGTTCTCCATCTGTAAAAGAGGGATAACAGTACTTCTCTATCCACAGTGGTGGTGTAAGACTACATCAGTAACTGTGAGGCACTCAATGATAAGAGTGACAGAAATACCTTAAATAAAAGTATCTGTGAAACACAAATATCCTTTTTTCCCTATACCTCCAAGATGCTCAGCCACTTTACCACAATCTGCCTACAGCCAATAATTGTACCGATCTGCTCAGCTGAGCCACTGACACACACATCTGCATGAGAACACTCAGGTCAGAGCAAGTATCTGGTATTATGGACACTAACAATCTGTAGCAAACAGGCAGTATTATCTATCAGACCAAACTGGGAACTGAATCAATACTCCTCAATTATATTCCTGGCTCCACTCAACTCATTCCATGACCTTATATAAGTCACAACCTCTCTATGACTGTTTTCCCCTTGTAAAACAGGTATAACATCTATCTTACAGGGATGAGTTTGTGTAATTAAATGTACATAAAGCATTTTGTATTTAACTACCACCTTTCAGCCAAAGATTTCAAAGTATATTTATAGATCTGGACATACGTAGGGTCAGCAGAATTCATTAATCTCTCACTTCAAGGAATTTAGCTATGGCTGAGCAAGAAGCTACAAATTTGCACTGTGGTTTTATCAGAAATTTGTCTTAACTTGCAAGAGCTGGGAAATAAAACTGAACTCTGCAGGAATTTGATCATCATTGTGCGTTGAGAAAACAGGGAGAAGAGAGTAAAATGAAATTACTTACAGTGGAATTTGGCCATCAGTGGGGTAAGCACCCCTGCTCTTGTGGAAAGTACCATGGGATCTTTAATGAACAGGTGGTCTGGACCTCAGTTTTACTTTTCACAGTATTTACGCAGTCCATGCTCGAGAGACCCTGACCATTGTGGGCACTGAAGATCCCATAACATCTTTCACAAGAGCATGGATGTTAACATAACATGCCAGAGAAATTCCAGTGTGGATAACTGAACTCTGCGTACTCAAGCGTTCTTCTACAATTGCAATCATATGCAGTGTTCTTAAATTCCTGACCTAAACTACATTGTAGTACTGTTAAACAGCTGCTTTTCAGCAGATTTTAGTTATGCCAGAAATAATTATCTTTGCATATTCAGTATTTAAGTATTCTGAGCATTATATAAATGTCAGTTATTATATTTTTAGTGCAAAATATCAGCGAGCTGAATGAACTGAACTTTTAACAAAATGAGAAAATGCAGAATGCTTCTACTCCCAACCACACTTCACACACATACACAGACAGTGGATACACATGAACTCATGTATAGACTTAAACACTATATTCAGGCTACTTTACCTGTCTCTGCATCTCCTCAATCTGCCGCTGAGGAATGCTTTGCAGAATGCTGTACATTTCAGGCATCTTTTCTTCAGGTATCACAACAGAGGCTCTAAATGCAAAACAAAGAGGGGAAAAAAGTATAAAAATGCCACATGAGAACATACCAATAGTCCATCTAAACTGGTATCATAACGTGCTACACTCTAGAGGTTTCAGAGGAATGCATAAGCCTCTGTAATGCAATTAATTATTCAATACTAGACCATTGGGGAATTTCTTCATGACCCCAGCTGTTCAACCTAAGGGAAATGCCCAAAAACTCTGTGGGGTGCATTTGCAGAAAAGCAGCTGCAAGTGGCTACTTAGAGGAGTGTGGTCTAATGAATTAAGTATGGACTGGGAGCCAGGAATTCCTGTGTTCTAATTCCAACTCAGTCAGTGACTTGGTGTAATTCTGAATAAATCTTTAAGGAAAAAGAGTGTTAAGTGCGTGCATACAAAATCTCTGCCATGACTCAGTCACTCACACCTATATAATGGGGATACTTCTTTCCTTCACAAGGGTTTGGGAGGTATAAACTGCTGGAAGTAAATTTAACAGCTTGAGTGCAAATACAAGTGTGAAAAGGCCAATAATTTTTGTTCTATAGATGAATATCCTGAGCTGCAAGAGACAGGAAATCCAACACCAAGAATTGGACAGTCTGTGCTGCTCACTGCCCTCCTTTGTCCCCTCTCATTTTCCTGCTCCATTACTTCCTGTGCTTGGATGCATCCATAGTGTGGACTTCGACTGCCCTGTTGTCAGCATTCTCAATGCAGTCCCCTGCATATTCTGTTTCTTCACTTCTAGGTTGTGAGGTTTTAAGTGGCATGCATAACTTACACAGGTTTGGAGAGTGAAAACCAGTAAGTACGAACCTCTTCCAGTCCAGAACTTCAGAGAAAGGCAAAACATAGGAGTCAGCAACAACAATAGGGACACAGCCAGCCTGAAGTACATCACTTAGCACAGCTTGTCCCAGGCGAGCACCACGCAGAACGATGCAGAATGTGGCTTCCTGTCAGTGAATAGCAACCACAAACAAAGATGAAAAAAGGAACAAACATTACATCCCTATAATTTATATATTAATTCCCCTCTGAACACAGACATTCAAGGAAAACATCACTCAAGTTTGCTCTCTGCCATCATCATGTTCTGAGTTATCATCAGACCCAAAATAATGTACAACTTTATTCTGCACTGGCCACTGGGTGTAAAGCAAAAAATGAGGACAGGATGAACTAACAGGGCTTTTCCATCCTGTGTTTTAGTGATCCCATGTCAGAAGTTTAATCCCTCGGGAAAGACAAAAGAATGACAAACTCTTTACAAATCTAACATCTTAATGGCTGACTATGATTATGATTAAGGCTATGATTATGTCACGGAGGTTGCAGAAATTACAGAATACATGACTTTCAGAGACCTCCATGATATTGGGGCACCGCAGCAGCTCAGCCACCGCCAGCAGCAGGGGACCCTCCCGCAGCAGCCCAGCTGTCATGGGCAGCGGTTCCTCCAGGGTCTCTGTCAATCTGACCTAGGGGAAAATTCTTTTCCAACACCAAATATGCCAATCAGTTAGACCATAAGCATGTGGGCAAGACCCACCCACCAGACACACAGGAAAGAATTCTCTGTATTAATTCAGAGCTTTTTCCATCTAGTGTCAAATCTCTCCCATTGGAGTATTTGCTAACAGTTGTCGTAGATGGGCCATGAGCCACTGTAGGCAACTTCATCATACTATCCCCTCCATAAGTTTATCCAGCGCAGTCTTGAAGCAAGTTGTTTTCTGCTCCCACAACTCGCCTTGGAAGGCTGGTCCAGAACTTCACTCTTCTGATGGTTAGAAACCTTTGTCTAATTTCGAGACTGAACTTGTTGACACAAGAACAAATGGATATAAGCTGGCAACCAACATTGACCCTTAACTTCAGTAACTCCTCTCCCTCTCTGGTGTTTATCCCACACTTGTATTTATAGAGTACAATAAGATCTCCCTTTGGCCTCCATTTTGTTAGGCTGAATGAACCAAGCTCCTTAAGACTCCTCTTGTAAGGTAGGTTCTCCATTCCTCTGTGATCCCAGTAGCCCTTCTCTGCACCTGTTCCAGTTTGAAGTCATCCTTCTTGAACATGGGTGACCAGAAATGCACACAGTATTCCAGATGAGGTGCCACCAGTGCATTGTACGATGGTACAATATTCATATGAGACGATCTATTCAGAGCATCCAGTTTGCTTTCTGAAGGGGACAGTTAAATATGAGAACTAGGAATTAAAAGTCTTGGCTGTCCCCTCATTTGCTTCCCAACAAAGCTGTGAAACCTACATTCATATCAGAACACTGATGAGCAGTTCTAAAAGCTCAGCCAAGAGAAGACTGCAAAACAGGATGCATTAGCAACAGAGCAGTCCAGGAGTCTGTTTAATAAAAGCAACAGTAAAGAGAGTGCAGGAAAGGATGTGCTGGGATCAAATCTCAGACTGCTTTGGGGAGGATGGAGGAAAAAGGAGCAAAATGCATTTTAAACACCTACTCGATAGATCACAGGGCAGCAGGTGGAAGACTGGGTAGGTCTGGGGGAATAAGAAAAGAGCCCCAGATGTGGACACACATGCTCATCTGCCCAGATAACCATTTTTCCTGTCTAGACAAAAGTTACTATAAATATATCTCCTTGTATCATTGCTGTTATCAGCCAGACATTCCAAAGGGAGATGCAGGGCTCTGCAAGGGAAAGTATTTTCACAATCTCTGCATGTGCCAGCTTTCGAGTTAAAAGTTATATATATCTATCCCCTCTCCTGCTATCCTTGAATGATACAGTCTTCATTAAAGAAGCAAAGTAAAGAGAAATCATTATTTTTCTGGATGAAGGTTTACAACTCAGAACATCCCCTCCCTTCCTCTCACCCTCCTCCACTTGGAATTTTAAACATCTTTCCTACAAAAAGTAACAGAACTGGAGGAAAAACAAGATGCACTGCAGAAAAACAAATTTATCATAACTTGTTGAAGTTCAATGATGGATTACATGCTAGTGGCCAGAGATGGAGTGCAAAGGAATATTCCCCAACTGGTCAAAGGTATAGTGTGGTGAAGCCAGCTATATGCTAAAGTACTTCTACTCTGTACTGGAGACTTGCCAGAAGACACAGGAGTCTGAGAAAGCTTATCTGGTTTTATCTTCATTGACACATCAAAAGCCCTCTAGAAGTTGGGCCAAGGCCATCAAACACATTTCACCTAGATGTTTCCATAGCTGCATGCTGTTAAATCTTCTCTCTCAGTTTGTCATGGGTACATAGGGCACTGTGCGAAATTGTTTTTCAAACACTAAACTGCACACCCCTTTAATCCCTGTATATCCCTTCAAGTTCATAACACACTTTTGGTCCTTCGAGTCCAGTGAAGATAACCGTAAATTAGAATATAATTTACTTTTAGGATACAACACTCTGTTTAATGTAATTGACTTTTTATTTTCAAATTCTTCCAGCAATTTAACTTAAAATTAAGGAAGCGTGCTATCTAAACTAAACAAAAACTCTTTGCTAAGCTAAGCTAAGCATCATTGGGTCTGTGGGGCTATGCAGGTTTAGCAGCCTTACCTGAAGCACCTGAGGGTAATCAAAGACCTGGTTCTTGTGGCAACGTTTACGAACAGAAGGAACTCCCTCTGACAGATTTGTGCATTTGTCCAGGATCAGCACAGACTCTCTGTTCTCAACCTGAAGAGCCTCCAAGTCAGAACGGTATTCCGGGTGAAGAGCCATTTGGGATGACAGGATGAAGTACCTACGAGGACTGAAAAGTGGAACCAAAGTGACCTGACATTTCCAGGAGTTTGCTCTCTAAAGATTCTGGAATTCATTTCTTTCTGTCTTGGCCCAGCGGAATCCAGATTTATTTACCTGCTGGACACACCTCAAAACTCACCTTTTTTTCTCCAACATTTGGAGACAGAACAGGATGAGAGTTGGAAGCAGTTATTAACTAACTGATATAGCATAATTAAGATTTGGCCAGATCTAATTATTATTGTATGGACAACAAGAAGTAGAGATAAGCTCCTCAAAGTGACATACAGATTATTGTAAATTTTAAGTCTTGAAAAGGGTGCCCAAAACCTTGGGATGGGCAACTCTTCATGTTACCTAAACTGAAACAAAAATAAATCTGCAACATGCTGAGAGAGCCTCTGATGCAAGACTATTACAGCATGCGTCCACTTGGTTATATTTTACACGATGTTAGTGTTTTATTGTAAAGCATCTAGAACACATTGGATGACTGATGCTACGTTCTTCTGCTTGTAGACATTTCAGTTAATTTTATATGGGTAAAAGGTGCTGACAGCCCTGGCACCCTATGTAGATCCACAGAATAGATACAGTAAGGGCAGTAGTTAGATAAGTTCGCCTCACTGACTCAGCCTTGTGCCTGTGTGTTATCCTGGAAGAACCACTTATAGGACAGAGGTCTGAGTTTAGCATCATTGCCCCATTCAGCCATTGACCTCTGCTGAGACTAACAAATTTATATTTATAATGTAAATTGCTAACATGCAAGATAAGTTATTTTAATATGAACATATTCAAAAATGTATTTTAACAGCTCAGGTCAAAAATGCAGGTATATAGTCTCAAGTTAGCTATTCATGTCTTTAAGCTGTGCAGCTCATTCATGCTGGAGTACAGCACACTGCACCGAAAACAGTACTAAAATTTATTCTGATCCTTCATTTAAAGATCAGCTAACACAGACTACTCTACTATGTGTGATGCAAGGAAATACACAGTATGTGCCTCCCCCCCGCCCCTGCTGCCAAGAACACTCAGGAAATATGAGGCCTCTATTTAAGATTCCAATTTCCCTCCACTTGATGGTTGTTGTTTTTTTTGCTTTTTTTTTTTAAATATAAGGCTCTAAAGCACACACATTATAAAGCTGAACTCTGCCCTACCCACCCTCCTTACCATCTCCACACCAGCAGTTTTGGCTACTCCAATTAGACAGTTGAGTTATATGGACTTTTTTTTATTTGTAATGCTATTTTTGTAACTTGCAGAGGCTTGCTGGAATATTTACTCCTGGCATCACTGAATTTATAATTCTGCTTTAGGCAACTAAACTATAAAGAAACTAAATCACAAACTCTAAATCCAGCTCTCTAAAGGAAACAAAAATAAAATTTACCTTACCAACCAGCACAGCTGTTGGTAAGTGCTAATAATTGCAATGGCCCGCCAGAAGTTGCACAAGGTTGTTCATTTTTATGCTTGAATCATTTAAGACCAAAATTCTGGCATAATATTGTCAACATCCCATGACAGCAAAACCCCATGATCCAAGTCTTGCTATAAATGGATGTAAAATCTTAATGTATACGAAGCCTGACAGTTTAGAATAATGGTATATAATTGTATCTACTGACCTATGATCAAATTCTGACCAGCCTTCTTTTGTCATTTTTTCCCCACTCCTACCACAAAAGAAAAATAAAATTCATGATGACCAATTGTTTTTAAAATTACATCAATGATTGGCCACCAGATGGCACTCTACCCAAGCGGTAGCCCACTAACTCTGCCAATAAGCAGTGTGCAATGGTACACGGTGGTTGCAAAATATTCACTAAATCAGCGACTGATGCACTTGCACTTGCTCCCAGATACTCATCTGTTCTCTCATGTACTGCAACCAGCCGTACCACCTGGCTGATCATGTGGACATGAACTATGAAGATGTCTGTACTAAAGAGAAACCATAGATGCTGAGGTCTACCGGATGAATTTTGTTTCCTACATATGAAGATGATGTTCTCTCCCTCTGTGCTTAAGGTAACAATTTATCAAATGCCAAATGGGATTCACTTAAGTGTCACTGTATTGTTCACACACATGAATATTTGAAGCAATGAGAAAAACCATGTACATCATTACCGCTCCAGATTGTCCTGCAATCATTTGTTTACCTTAGAGTTTCAGGTGACCTGAAATTCAAAATAATTCAGGTTTACAGCCCTCAAAAGACAATAGCAAAAACACTGACATCGTCAGCAGAAGAGATTATTGACATGTAAGGTAAACTTCTGATCTGAAGTTGGCAGCATCCCTTTAACCACTTGGGTGCTGCCTCAAGTACCCAGGGTACACAAGTTAAAAATGCATCATTGTTAGCATTGCACTATGTAGCAGATATTTCATATGTGAAGGACAACATTTGACAGGAAGTGATCATCACACAAAGGACTGAAAGTTTCTGGGTCATATTCATGGCTCCGTATCTGTTTTGCTGTGACATGTAAACAAGTCATTTAAGCTTAGTGGCTCAGTTTACTGATCTGTTAAATAGGAATAGTGACAGGCAAGGAAGGTCTCATTGTCAAGTGCTTTCAGCTGCTCAGGTAAAAAGGTATTATGAACACAATATTTTAAAAAAATAATCATAGATTAATAGATTTTAGGCCAAAAAGGACAGTTAAATCATCTACTCGGACCTTCTGTATATTACAGGCCAGAGGATTTCATCCAGTTACTCCTGTAATGAGCCCAATTTGTATTTGACTAAAATATATCTTCCAAAAAGGCAACCAGTCTTAATTTGGAGACATCAAGAGATGAAGAATCCATCGCTTTCCTTTGTTGTTTGTTCCAACAAGTTAATACCCTCACTTAAATGTGTGTGTTTTATTTATAATTTTAAACTGTCTGGCTTTAACTTCCAACCATTGGTTCTTGTTATGCCCTTCTCCACTAGATAAGGAGCCCATCAGTATCCAGTATTTTCTCCTCATGAAAGTACCCAAATATTAATCAACTATCTTGCTGATCTACTAAACAGATTGAGCTCTTTAAATAAGCCATTTTTTCTAGCCTTCTAATTATTTGTGTCTTTTATGCACCCTCACCCAGTTTTCAACATCTTTTTAAAATGTGGGCTACCAGAAATGGACACAGTATTCCAAATATCAGTCTGAACAATGCCATATAGAGAGGTAAAATCCCTCCCTATTCCTACTCATTATTCCCCTTACACACACCCAAGACTGTATTTCCCTTCCTTTTTCGCCACAGCATTGCAATGGGAGCTTATGTTGAATTGTTTGTCCACTAAATCCTGTTCAGAGCCACTGCTTTCCCGAGATAAAATCCCCCATTATGTATGTATGGCATACATTCTTTGTTCCTAGATGTATAACCTTGCATTTGGCTGTACGAAAACACTTTTTTTTAATGCTTACCAGGCAACCCATATTTCTCTGAATAACTGTCCCACCCTTAATATTTATCATTTCTCCAGTCTTCATGTCGCCTGAAAATTTTATCAACAACCATTATATGTTTTGAATCCCAGCACAACTCCACTAGAAACATGCCTATTTGAAGATGATCACCACTGCAATCTCCGGAGTGAGGCCAGCCATAAGCACTATGCTTCATTCCATGTATCATCTACATAGGTCTCAGCCAGCTACCAGTTAGGGAACATGACTATATTCTAACAGCAATCTTCCCCCACCATTTCCCAACACATAAGAACAGCCATACTGGGTCAGACCAAAGCTCCATCTAGCCCAGTATTCTGTTTTCCAACAGTGGCCAATGCCAGGTGCCCCAGAGGGAATGAACAGAACAGGTAATCATCGAGTGATCCATTTCCTGTTGCTCATTCCCAGCTTCTGGCAAACAGAGGCTAGGGACACCATCCCCGCCCATGATGGCTAATAGCCATTGATAGACCTATCATCCATGAATTTATCTTATTTTTTTTAACCCTGTTATAGTCTTGGCCTCCACAACATCCTCTCGCAAAGAGTTCCACAGGTTGACTGTGCATTGTGTGAAAAAATACTTCCTTTTGTTTTTTTAAACCTATTGCCTATTAATTTCATTTGTTGACCCCTAGTTTTGTGTTATGAGTAGTAAATAAAACTTCCTTATTTACTTTCTCCATACCAGTCATGATTTTATAGACCTCTATCATATCTCCCTCTGTCGTCTGTTTTCCAAGATGAAAAGTGCCAGTCTTATTCATCTCTCATACGGAAGCCATTCCATACCCCTAATCATTTTTGTTGCCCTTTTCTGAACCTTTTCCAATTACAATATATCTTTGAGACAGGGTGACCACACCTGCAGGCAGTATTCAAGATGTGGGCATACCATGGATTTATACACACAAACCTATCACACTTCCGCTATCACCATTTCTTACAAACCTGCCCAGTGCCGTAAGCAAGTCTGAAGTTATATCTAGATGCTAACACCACAGATTTAACAAGTTAGTGAATGCAACCAGTCCAATTCACCAAGATCAGCTTACCCTGGTCCCCTCTCTGGCAGCTCCACCTCTGCAGACAAAGGGCTGTAAACAGGAATACTGACATCGTAGCCTTGCCGATAGGTCCACGTGGAGAAGCCTCCTCCAGCCAACAGGGCTCTGAAAGCGTAAGGAAATGAAAAGATTGTGAATGAAGCATGTAGGATATTATGTTTAAATTCCGGGTCATGATACTTTGTCCTCATTCCTAGCATATCAGCTGGCTTTTCTGCTTTGAGGTGTCAGTGTCTGTAGTACTTTTATCAGTGGCTTTCCCATGAAGTTTTATCTTTATTTTAACTTACCCCAGCTGCAGTACAAAAGGGAACTGTGAATATTTCTTTAACATGCAGTTATACTGGCTCAGAACTAAGATATCAAACTCCCCCAAAGGACCAGCCTGCTCTGGGTGCCTCAGAATAGTTTTGATAATTCAAGCGGTGGAACTCTTTGAATCTTTACTGAGCCAGTGTCTCCACTGGTTTTTGGAGCATAGTGATGGTAGAGGTGGTCTATTTTGGATGAGATGGTCCTGATCACTTGTAGTCACTAATGATCCTGTTGTCATAGCTAAATTTCAGTTTGAGTAATTACATCCTAAATTCATTCTATCGGTCTAGCTCAACACCAAATTCTTCAGTTCCTGCCCTACTTCGCGTCTAATGTTGCTCTGAACTGTTAGAGGCAAGCTGCATTTCAGTTATAGGTGCAGTGATTTTTTGTATTTCTTAAAACACAAAGATTTTTCAGAATTGAAGGAACTATAAAATTGTTAACTATTATATTTCAGAATATACCACATAAAATAGTCAGTTTACTTAGATTTTACATTAAGGAAAATGCTATAAATGGCAAACAAACTGACAAAAGATAAACCATATGCTCTGAAATAAACCTCAGAGCAGATGAAGCTTGTAGTACAGTCTACTGAGAAACAGAAGAGTAATACAAGGTGGTTATCATAGAATAATGAAAATGTATGGCTGGACAGGACCTCAAGAGGTCATCCAGTCCAGCCCTCTGTGCCGAGAGAGGACCAAGTGTGCCTAAATCATTCCTGATAAGTGTTTGCAGAATCCCCATCACTGAAGATTTTTAAGAATAGGTTAGAAAACCTCCCTATATGTAGAGCCTTGCAAATCTGCAGATATCCACTTTATAGCCATGGATATCCACAGACCACATTTGCAGATGGATGCAGATCCAAATTTTACATCTAGAGCCCTGCAAATCAGCAGATATCTGCGGATCACATACAGATACAAATTTTGTACAGGGGAATTGCATCTTACGCGGGGGTTAGGTTGTGAAGTCAGTGCGTAAGGTGAAAATCGCGTATAGTCAAATGCTTATTGAGTGGAATGGTAGGCGGAATCACCCGCACTATAGGCACAGTATTTAAATTGTTATTTTTCTCGTTTGTTTTGTTGAGCTCGTATAGTTAAAATTGCATAAGTTAAATGCACCTATGATGCGACTCCATTGCATCTGTGTAGGGCTCTACCTATATGAAGATACAATGTACCCTCCCAATGGGAATGCCTTGACTGTCATGCAGATAGGGAAAGCCATAGATGGACTGTGTAGGGCAACCTTTTGCCGGACAGAAATGAAGAGCTCTAAGGACTGGAAAAGAACATGATGGAGAGAAAATAATGAATCTTTCATATTGCCAGCAGAAATTTGAACTCTAGTGTATTACACACTTGCTATTCCTGACTGCGCTTCTTTGAAACATGCTAGCAGAGAGAGACCACCTTTCAGTCCTCACTTCACCCTCAATGGCCAGGTGGCACAATGAATGCATTGCCCTAATTTAGGAAATCCCGGATTCAGCTTCTTTCACTCAGCCTTCCTGAACAGTTCATTACACCCAGTCATTCACTACAGAACGCTATACTTTAAATTGTCCTAAAGATACTGAGTCTGCTCAAATTACCGTATAAAGTAATTTACATTGTAGAAAAATATATTTTTCCAATGCCAGTTCCACCCATTTTCTGGCGAAAAGGAGCAGAACATGACATACCATTGTACTGGGCAGTACTGAAAGAATCCCGAGGAGCAGCACTCGTTGTCTGTAATGATTAAGATGATTATGGATAGTAGCCATATTGCCAGAGTTCACTAGCTAAGCAGGGATGTGTCTTGTCAGTACTTGAATGGGAGACATCCAGAAAATGCCAGGGTGTGACAGGAAGCAATACTGATGATTCATTAGGTGACTCTCTTGCTTGGAATTAGCACCGTACCAATTCCTTAGCATGATGTTTGAAGATGCTGTCTTTCACATTTGATTAAAACTAAGCTTGCAGATTACTCTCATAGACTCTAAATTATTTTTCATCAGAGTAAGGTGTCCCAGTCAGATTCCAATAAATAACTACTTTAATAACCTTGAAGTTTCTACAGGATGCGTCACTGCCTGTCCTAAACAGTAGTGTGGAGTTGTTCTGTGCTGTTAAAAAGCTACCACCCTTTACTCCAGATATGACTGCACTGCAGTGATGATGCAAGCAAAATATTTTTAGTTTGTGCTAAGGTGCTACAGAAACACAAGATATTTTGAACTTGCAGTTCTGTATAGGTGATCAAACCCAAACATATCAACACTAGCTAATTACACATTACAGAGAAAGAGGTTACTTGAGAACAGGATGAAAAATTTAAAAGGTACTAAGCCAGAGTGATTATTTTGGATTGCAATGCCCTACCTTCAGTGACTGTGTCAAATGTTGCTGTGACTATTTCCCACCCTTCACATTTCATGTTCCTTGTCTCATTCGCATTAATTCAATTGCAAGGCAAGGAATGAAAATTTGGATTTGGCTCACGTCTTACTCCTCTCGTGCTTTTACACCCAGGTTATTTTTATCCCTTCGTGAGAAAACTGCAACCAGATTGTTTTAATTGGATCTGCCGCATAACATGACAGCCTTGAGAAAGCAGGTGTGCATCACACAGATTTTTACCAAAATAAACCCACAGGAAGCAATACCAGTTAAATAACTCCACTCAGAGTTTCATCATACAGTGCAGTAAGAGAATCAAGGTATTAGCCTTTAGTACTGAAGACAAGCAGTCTTTAAATAGCATTGAACTAAAGATGAGTGAACATGTTCTCAGTTCCTTTCTCTTCCCTTCCACCCCACCCTAACCTCTTCCCAGTCAGAAAGTACAAAAAATTGTCTGCATTCCCCTTTGCTGTAAGTTTTCTTGTTCATGTCCAATATTTACTCTGGCGCATCACTAGTTTTCTCTCCCGTCCTGTAAACCCACCCTCCTAAACCTCAGTGCTGGGATGTAAATAGCGGTTAAAAAAAGTAACCATGTAACCAATTAAAAATTTATCAGTTAAACATTTAACCAGGGAACTAAGAGTGAAGGGGTGCTGTTGCACATCCACGTTTTATGCAGCCCCCCATCCCTCCCGACTGCCAGGCCCCAGAGCAGCAGTGGAGTCCTGGGCTCTAGCCAGCAGTGGAATTTAATTGTTAAGCAAAACTGGTAAGATTCATGCTTATCAGTTAATTGGTTAAGCTTTTACATCCCTAATCAGTGCTCAGCTCAACAGTTAATTCAAGAACCAACAGTAAGGAGGCAGGCTGCCTGCGGACTTGTTAGGTAGGGTTTCCTTCTATAGACTAGGTTTAGGTTTACCCCAAGAAAAAGTTCTGAATTGCCTTGTCTACCAGCTAATGGAAATCTTTCTTCATCTCTCTGATAGCAACCACTATATTACCTGATAGAAAATTCTTAGAGAGTCTGTTTTCCAAGCATTAAGGCTAGGCAGCTACATATTCTACAATACTGTCAGCAAAGCAGTTTCTGCACCAATTAAACATACTACTTAGTACTGACAACCCATGTTTCCATCTTCAAGGTCATGAAACCAAAAGCTTTCAAGTTGCCTTCTGGAAATCCTGATATTGGTTTTAAAGCGCTAACAAAACAAACAAAAAAACGAACTAGTGAGGTAACCTAGCTAAAAGTTTTCCAGCTAAAGGAATACCATAAAAGACATCACTACTCTCCTCTGCACATAAGGTCTTATTTTACGCAGATTAACGTTCAGCACTGAATCAACACAACATATTTGTCATATTTCAGGAACCTTACAACGTGCTGTTTTTGGGCCACATATCAGATTTGGTACATGCTAAAGAAATAAAGTAGACTCTTTGTGCAAGCTTCCCAGACAGCACCAATGTATACTTTAATGTTGACCTGCTGCACTCCTAGAAAGTCTAGTGCTATAGCCTTAGAGAGACTACTAATGCACTTCATTCTTGACCTTCAATTCTGTACAGCTAGTCTTGGTAGATTTGAACTGAGGTCTTCAAAAGTGAAAGCTTCATGTAATAACCCCTACCACTCAGGCTCTCTGAAGATATTCTGACTACAAACAAATGTGTCACTGATGGCAAGTTTTACCAAAATGGAGTCATGTTTTGTTACACAGAACTTCATAACTTTCTGTTGCAACAAAGCAGTTTCTTTCACTCGTCTGACCCTGTTCCCCCTGTAACTAATAGACCTCAGAGGATTCAGAACTACCTGACTTCTCCCAGTAGCATGCCATATGCTTAAAACAAACAACTACTGAAATAATATATTTGCTGTGTATGAAGCCCAAGACACACAAGGCCAATTTTAAATGGATACTTGATACAAAAGAGGTTAATAAAACAAAGTTGTGAAGCATATAGTAAACCTATTGCATTAATTCAACAGATCTATTCCTTTCATAGGTACACTTACTATTATATATTATGTACCAAAACAGAGCATTCTATTAAACAGAATGCAAATGAAATGAAAACCTCTCAAAATGACAGAATTTAAGAGAACACAAGTGTGAGAGAAGTTACATGTTTAACAAGTTTTAATGGTAAAAGAATTGCTTGACTGCCCTCTTCAGGTCAAATTTGTGTCAAAAGCACCTAACGTGTTTTGTTTTTTACCTTTACTGACATTAAACTGTAGTTGCAGTCAGAAACGTAACTCCAAAAAGTATAACGAACACAGCTGAGAAAAATCTGTTTTGAAATAAAAAACACAATCTGTTGCCTATGTTGCAAACAAACCAAGATCTAAAAATCCAGCCACATTCTCCCTCATATGCTATCATTGGTAGTAAAGATCCTGCAATCACATTTTGCTGATCATGTGGCAGAAGAGGTCCATCTTGTTCTCTAATAGTTATATTGGTTTTGTAAGGCCTACTGCATGTGGGTCAGTGAAGTAAAATTATTTACTTTTTTATGCTTAATATAGTTGGAAATTTCTTCCCTTTCCCATCTTTCCATCTAAAGGGTCTGTTCTTTATTATAGCTATATTCTTCGTACCTTAATTCCCTCTTTTCACCTTCCCAGAATGCCTGTAGAGAAACCTACCCTACAACTAACAATTAAGATAAGGGTTCAAAACTAGTAATTTTCTGGCAGGAATTTTCAAAATGCACAAGCCAGAGAAGGATAGCGAAAACCAACAGCGTTATAGTCAGCGATAAATTACTGGATCAGTGCAATTCCTGAAATCACACACACCAAAAAATCAAGCTCTGGTGTCAAAATCATTACATTCAATGTTGCGTCAGCTAGAAAAGCAATATTGTTTCTTTTGAATACAAAGCAGGAGCAGCCAAACTTTGCCCAGCAGAGGTAGCTAGAGAGGGAAGCTCAAGAATGGCTTCTAATTTGATTTAAATGGAACAGTCTGTCAGTCTTCATCTTCACTAAAATGTACCCTGTGGAGGCTACAGGTTTAAGCATCGAATGCTTCACCTTGATCAGAGGAGTCTAGCAGCTAGGATCAAGATGGAGCATTGACAGCTGCAATATTACCATGGGCCACACTCCCTGTGAATTTAAGGATGGGCTACATTGTAGAATGCCATGAGCAAACAGTTGTCCTCTCAACTTAAAGAAGCTAGACAGTCCATCTCCTATCAAAACAGGGTAAGACATACTCCACCTATGTAAGAGTCAGGAACTGTTTTGTATTTGTATTGGGACTACCAAGAGTCCTGAGCCCCACTTCCTCTTTAAAGACATTTTATCCTACACACTGCTCTCAAATGCACTCAAAGAAACTGCATAATGCCTACCTATCTCTGGGAACATCCAGTGCTGTGTTGTAGTCAGGTGGCCCCCCAGGCAGCATGTTGAACAGCAGGTGGTTTGTGCCTCGATCCCACCTAAAGAGAAGAAATAATTAAAGCCAGTTTGAGAGCTGTTCCCTGAGACATGGATGCCAGACTCTCCCAAATTCTGATCTCAGCTCTGACCAGGGCTCACTGTAGAACTTTTCCCATCACTAACCTTATCCTTTCCAGCTCTAACTTTATGATTCACAAAGGAAGGTTTCTGTAGGTACCTGGATAACTGTGCCAAGGCTTGAGCAGTTTCCTTGATGCGGAGCGTGTTCTGGTTCAGCACATCTATGGACGGCACAAAGAGGCAGGCCCGGTTGACATCATCTGTGTAGAAGTCACTGTCAGAGATAGCAGTCAGCAGCTCGTTGTACTCCCGAGAGATAGTGTTGCTAACCAGCATCCCATACTCATCCACATATTTCTTCAGTGAATAGATATAGACCTTAATCTTGTTTTTGGGGTTGAAGCCACAGCGATAGACATCAAAGCAGGTGTGCATCCTACAGCTGAGATCTCCCCGTTCTGGGATGGGGCTGTCAGGAGGAAGCTTGACTACAGGTACATCATGGACACTGCGCTTTTCCACTGTCCAATCACTGGATGACTCGATGGAGTGTGGCCAGAACTGGAACATACCCGTGGCAATAAGGCCAAGCAGAACAATGGAAAAGAGTGTGATGTAGTAGATGCGGTGCTTGGTCTTCATTCTTGGGATGAGGGCTGGACCCCGGGTGTTATATTTGGCTGACGCACACATAATGGAACTAGCCACTTCTTCCTCATGTGTCTAGAGGATGGGGAGACAAATGCACAAGGTAAGAATAGGGACAATTTTAAATGTGATAGAGAGACACAGGTATCACAAAGAACAGGAATGGAAGAACAGAAATATATTCAACTCCCTTTTGGGAAGGCTCCTTTGCCTCAGAGGACTGCACTGACATTCGTCAGATATTCAGGTCTTCCATTGGAATGTTAGGTGCTGGCTGCCCTCTGTATCAGGAATGACACTTGGAAGCACCAACACAAAAACAGTTACTTGCTGGGACCAACATCCTTATAAAATATTTCAGCCAAACTGTTAACAGCCACAATGTCAGAATAACAAATGGGTCAGAGATTTAAAAAAAAAAAAAAAAAGTCAGACATATAGGAAAAGTCATTATATAGGTCCCACCCAGTCCGTCTCCCAGAGAATGTTCCCAATGTATGTTTCCTAGTATTGTGTGCTCAAGGACTGGGAAAAAGCAGTTAAATGTACATTAAGTATATAAACTGCGGCAGCAGAGGAATCTCCAATGCCAAACTCAATCTCATTCAACTCAGATTAATGGGTATGTGTCACTGATACTCTTACTTGCCCAAAGCTGGGTATCATACTGGACTCGCAGTCAAGATGCAGTCACTAATCTAGCGCGGGTTGTAAAAAAAGTATACAGTAACCCTGCATAAACACCACCTGTCCATCCTGTGTGGACTAGAAAGATACTAATGTACTTTTTGTAAGAGCAGGTGATTGCCCTGGTGTCCTTGGCAAATGTGCTCTTTCATTCAAGTGCAGCATCAGCTGGTTCTCTCTCACCACTGAAGAGGCACTTCAGTAGTGCCATGTGTATATCCTTGTGAAATACTCTGGGATGAAAAGCATAATATAAAAAATTAACTGTAGCTGGGGACTGATAACATTTTCCAGGACTGATCATGTAGGTTAATTTTTGTGCTTTCAAAATTGTGGTTACTAAACAAAACCAACTCGTAAACTTAAGGGTGAAGGAACAGCAACTCAAGAGAGAGACATAATAACCAAACTGTCTGTTACATATATAGAGTGTTTTGGTTTTCGAGATCCAACATAGTTAGAACTCAAAACTTCTCACATTAAGGAAACTGATCATGGCTCCAACTTGTAAACTGTTCAGCAGCAAATTTTTGCAACATGTTATCAGTGCTTTGCTCCTCTACAGCAGTGATTCTCAAACTAGGACCGATGTTTGTTTAGGGAAAGCCTCCGGTGGGCTGGCTGGCTTGTTTACCTGCCCCATCCACAGGTTCGGCCAGTTGTGGCTCCCACTGGCCGCAATTCACCACTCCAGGCCAATGGGGGCTGCAGGAAGGGCGGCCAGCATGTCCCTCGGCCCGCACCACTTCCTGCAGCCCCCATTGGTCTGGAACGGTGAAACGCAGCCAGTGGGAGCCACGATTGGCCGAACCTGCGGACGCGGCAGGTAAACAAACCGGCCCGGCCCGCCAGGGGCTTTCCCTGAACAAGCACCCTAGTTTGAGAACCACTGCTTTAGAGCATGGCTGATATAATCATATATTCTTCCTTTTGTGGGAAAGTGTAGAGGGCAGTTTTTGAGAACTAAAAGAGAAATTTAATGGGAAAAATGTTAGCCAGACAGAAATTATACAAGAAACCACTACCACCAACATGAAGAAATTGAAGAGTATTTCAAAACAATAGTTTTACCAGAGAATGTTGGGACAGAGGTTGTTTGCAACTTGAATTGATAGCACTTATGTGGCACAGCAAGATGTTTTAGACACCACTTAAGAAGTTCTCAACTTTTAATGCTTCAAGTCAAACTAGGTTCACATTCTGATTTCAGTTAAATAGTTTTGCCAGCCTACTATTGAACATTCAGCAGATAAAAGACTGAAGTCATAGTGTAGCTAAGGAAAGAACAGGAATTTCACAGTATTACTGTCAGTATTATCGCCCAAGATCTTCTATGCTACTTCTACCTTTTAGTCAAATTATTCCCTCACTCCCCCCAGACATCGCTGGAATCATCTGATTTATCACAGACATCATACATTTGTGACAGGCACTTGAGTCACTGAGAAAGACTTTTTTTTCCCCTCAGTGTCAGTTTCAGACAAGGAACTATTTAATCATTTTTATATACTGCATAATTAGTCTCTAGAATGCACAGCCACCAGATAAAGGCAAAGTCCTTAAGAGACTTCAAAAAGGAAGTAGACATGTATAAGAATTAACATAGTTACATTAAAACCCCCTGAAAAAATGAAGAGGGAATATTAGCCTTTCTGCTTCAGGGCATCAAGGATAAAATATTAATGATTAGGAAGAAGCTTCCCTGATCAACAGGCTATCCCATAACCATCTATGAACAGACCCTTTAATTGAATTTCACTCACTCTAGACTTCCTAGAGATTACAGGGTTGCTTCTATCTTCCTCTGAAGCAAGTGGTACTTGTCACTACTAGATGGATACTAGTTTAGACAGACCTCTGGTCTGATTCAGCATCGTATCTCCCTCCCATGTTCCTAAAAACTATGAACCTTGAGTTGAGTGTGGGAATGCATGTGTGGAGAATTCTCAGATTACAATTCTATAAAATTACATTAGAACCCTTATCACTCAGGTTGTCAAAGAAGAGGCCTAGCACTAGCCTGGTTAGCCCAGAAAGCCTTTGTTAAAACAAAACTTCTCCACAAAAGCACTTGGTACCTCAAGACCCCCTACAGAGATGCATCCATTAAGAACAGTTGAGGGAGTGGAATGAAACTTCAGCAGTACTGAGAGACACTAACAGGAGAACTAAAAGTAAGTGAGTGATACGTCCTGCCCCCTGGGTGATTTCACCTGCATCTCAGAACACAAGATTTAAAATCAGTTTCAACCCATAGTATTAACAAAGGGTAAAATAAATGTGGTTTATAGCCCGCCCACATGTAATAAGAAAAAAAATTTAAATAGTAGGAAATATATAGAGGGTTGAACTAGATGGTCTCTTCCAACCCTAATATTCCATGATTCTATGGCTAGACAACTGCCCTACTTCAGTGCAAGTTTTCAGAGGAACACAGCACCTGAACAGCGAATCCTCCCCTCATGTGATTCCCAGTCAGTTTCTCCCGTATTCTGTCAGGCGCAGTCCGACCCTCCCAGACACAGAAATGTTGAGAGGGAGCAAGGGGCTGAACGCCTCGTGCTGGCGACGTGCTCCCCGAGCGTGTCCCCCCACCTGCCCACTGCAGCGCCCGCAGGATGCCTGCAAGGCCGCTGGACACATCCGTCACCACCCGCCCGCCCGCTCCCTGTGACACGCCCCCCCCAGCCCGGCCTCCCTGAGCAGCCCTCTGCCCCCCGCCCCCCTTCATACTCCCCGCCCGTAACCCCTTGTCCCTAACGGCGGCACCGGCACAGCCCCCCCTGCGGCTGCCAGGCCGCAAGTCTCAGCGCCCTCCGCAGAACCACCCGCCCCCAGCGCACCCCGGCCCCCCGGCCTCACCTCAGCCGGCAGCGGTGCAGGCTCACGGCCTCATGTCAGACCGAGCGGCCCCGTCCAGCAGCCGGGGGGCGAGGGGCGCTGAGCCGGCGTCCGGGGCAGTAGCCGGCGCAGAGCCACCCACCCCGCCGCCGGGCCAGGGCTCAGCGCGCATGCGCGGGAGGGAAGGTTCGACGCGCATGACAGCTCCTAGCACAGAGACCCAGCGTCTGCAAGCTGCGGCGGGTCGGCGCGCATGCGCAGTAAAAGTAGCTCGCTGGCCCGTGGAGGGGAAGCAACTGACTCTGCGGCTGCCCGCGCCTACTCCAGGAGCGGGGGGGTTGGCCCCGACATACCGCAGACCGGCTGCGCTTGGGTTGGACATCGCGGGGTGGCGCTGTCTGCCAGCAGTTCTGTATGGAGTAAGAGCTGGGGGACAGGGATGGCGCCAGCAGAGATCGGGGGCTAGGGAGTTGCCAACCCTCCAGATTTGGCATGGAGTCTGCAGGAATTAAAGATTAATCTTTAATTAAAGATTATGTCATGTGATTAAATCTCCAGGAATACATCCAACCAAACTGGCAACTCGACAGGATGACCAGGTGTCCACTTTCAGCTGGATGTAAGGGTCCCTGGCAGCTCCAGTTAGCACTGCCGATCAGACTTTTAATGGCCCGGTCGGCGTTGCTGCAGATATGGTGACCAGATGTCCCGGTAAAATTGGGACTGTCCCAATATTTAACCCTTTGTCCTGCATCCCGATCAATGTACGATTGAGACACTATTTGTCCCGCTATTAAGGTAACGAGGTGAGCGGGAGCACCCACAGGGAAAAATTGCAGCCCCTCCTTGTCCCCCTTTGCCCCCAGTGCACTGTGTCCCTGTTCCTCTCCCCCCCCCCCCAGCACTTCCTGCCACCTAACAGCTGTTTGGTGGCACTTAGCACTTTCCAGGAGGAAGCGGAGCTGTGGCGCACTCGGGAGGACATGGAGACGAGGCAGAGCAGGGGCGGGGACTTGGGGGAAGAGGGTGGAATGGGGGCAGGGTGAGGGCAGTGCAGGGGTGGGAAGAGGCAGGGGGCGGGCGAGCATCCATCTGGCAAAGGGGAAGTCAGCACTGTAGGGGTGAGTGGCGGGGGGGTAAAGAGGCGGGGAGGTGAGCAGTGGGTTGGGGATTGAAGAGGGACACAACAAGCCAGTGACAGGTCAGGGGATGAGGACGGGTGCGGTGGGGAGGGGTACTGAGCAGGGAAGGGTCAAGACCTGGGGCAGAGTGGAGGCGGAGCATGGGAGGAGTAGGGGTGGACTGTAGGCAGGGCTGATGGCACCTCAGTGTGTCCCAATATTTTAGTGTGGTGATCTGGTCACCCTAGCTGCGAGGCTAAAACAGGCTAGTCCCTACCTATCCTGGAGCATCATGCTGCGCCCCAGAAGTGGCCAGCAGGTCCAGCCACAGGGCTCCATGTGCTGCCCCCCCACCCCCAGCACCAGCACTATACTCCCATTGGCCGGGAACCATCAAATAGGAGCTGTGGGGGTGGTGACTCCAAATCCCTCAGCCCCACTCCTCTGCCTGGAGCCCCCTCCTGCACTCCAAACCCCTCATCCCCAGCCCCACCCCAAAGGCTGCACCCCCAGCCAGAGGCCTCACCCCCTTCCACATTCCAAATCCTTGCCCCAGCCCAGAACCCCGTCCTGCACCCTGAACGTCTCATTTCTGGCCCCACTCCAGAGCCCACACCCCCATTTAGAGCCCTCACCCACTCCCACACCCCAACCCTCTACCCCAGCCCAGTGAAAGTGATTGAGGGTGGGGAAGAATGAGCCACTGAGGGAGGGGGAATGTAGTGAGTGGGAGGGGGTGCCTCGGGGAAGGAGAAGGGCAGGGGTTGGGGCTAGGGTATTCAACTTTGTGCCAATAGAAAGTTAGCAACTCTACAACCCTAGGAATGGCGGCTGGTGGTGGCAGCAGGGATGGGTACGTGGCTGGTGATGGGGGTGGGGATCAAGGGCATGGTTGGTGGTGGAGGCAGGGATCAGGGGCACAACTGGTTAGGTGGGATTGGGAGCCTTGCTGGTGAGAGGGATCGGGGCATGGGTGGTGGTGGGGATCGAAGGCATGGCTGGTGGAGGTTGAGGATATGGCTGGTGGGGGATCGATTGTGGGCATGGCTGGTGAGGGTAGTGCGGTTCGGGGGGCACTGCTGGTCCTAGCTGTGGAGAGGATGGTGTGGCTGGTGTTGTCCAGGGCAAGAGTTAGGAAGACTCTATTGGTGCCACCTACTTCAGGCTGTTTAAGACAGCCGGCATAGCTCCAGTTCCACAGGGGACCCCACAGCTACACGTCCAAAATCATTTCCAAGTTCTGTGGTACACTATCAAGTTAAGTCACACCATTAGGAGAGGATCATGTCCTGACATGATGACATCATGTTACATCAGGGGTTGATGACATTGCAATGGAATGACATCTTTGACATGAGGCCACAGGCCTGTGGCATGCAGGTGTAAGATGTAACTGAGTTGTGTAATCAGGTGATAACATTGCAATGCACTATGATAACATTCTGGCTCAGTGTTGTGTTCCATCACATTGTTATTTATTTTCCACAAGGTACCAGTATTATACATATGGCCACGATCATTAATATGGTTTCTGGGACTCTGGTTGGGTGATCTTCAGTATTAAAAGCTCAAGCCCCTCTCACTAGAGCAAAAGGAGTAACTCCTTTAGCTGTAAGTAAGAAACAGTCTGTAATACACATTGGAGAGTAGTGCATATCTGATTACACACACTAAGCTGGTGCACCTCACTAGGCATCACGTGCAAGAAGAAAAAGATAGAATGATACCTACAAAAAACTTGACAGTGGTGTGCTGAGACCACAGCCTATCATGCTGATCAATATTGTCTTATTATTTCCTTGTACACACCCATCTGTCTTTCAGTATCCATCTGTTAGTCTCTTGTCTTAAACTTAGATGGTAAACCCATTAGGGCAGGGATTGTCTTTGTTCTGTATTTGTACAGCACCTAGCACAAGGGAGTTCTGGTCCATGTCTGGGGTACTACAATAATATCAATAATTATGTCCCACTCCAAAAAAGTCACATGGAGTGTGAAGAAACAGCATTACCACATAATACTCAGATCACAACAGCCATGCTTGTGCCATATACAGAACTGAGAAAAGTGGAAAACCCCAGAAATGGGAGACATTAATCCTATTATAAGTTTCACCTGCATTTTGTGCTTCCAGTGCAGCTGCAAGCCTATTCATGTGCCACCAGAGATGGTATGAAAGGAATTTCCTATCTTCAAGCTGCAACAATTCAAAATCCCATTTCCTCTTTTCCCCTTGGGCATCTTTCCCTTCACTTGGAGTGCAAAACCTGGAGCCAGGAAAGCTACATTCTCTTAGGAAGGGGATTCATTTCTTCAGCAGCACTTGCATCCTGCAATCATTTCCTCATCTGCCACTGACATAGGGAGCAAGAAACCAAGGGAACTGAACTGACTAGTGTAGAAGCTCTAAGTAGTTTGTTTTCATTTCTAGCTTCTTTAGAAGCTTCCACCAAGTCTCCTCAAGTACTTCAATTTATAGTGCAAAGAGCCAAACCCCACAAGTGACAAATACCAAGATCTACTTTGAATGTTGAGGGATTCCTTAGCTCTAAGGGTTTGGCTACACTGGAGAGTCGCAGCGCTGGTGGTGGCTTTACCGCGCTGCAACTAACACACCATCCGCACTTGCAAGGCACATCCAGCGCTGTATCTCCCTGGATACAGCACTAGCTGTACTCTACCTCTGCCTGGGGAATAACGACTGCAGTGCTGGTGATGCAGTGCTGCTCTGCCAGTGTGGCCACCAAAAGCGCTGTTATTGCCCTCCAGAGGTATTCGGAAGTATCCCAGAATGCCTGTTCAGCCACTCTGCTCATCAGTTCGAATCTACTGCCCTGGCCTCAGGTGACCCACCCTTTAAATGCCCTGGGAATTTTAAAAATCCCCTTCCTGTTTGCTCAGCCAGGTGTGGAGTGCAATCAGTGAATCTTTCCAGGTGACCATGCCTCCATGCGCCAAACGAGCCCCAGCTTGGAGCAATGGCGAGTTGATGGACCTCATCAGTGTTTTGGGGGAGGAAGCTGTGCAGTCCCAGCTGCACTCCAGCCGTAGGAATTACGATACTTATGGGCAGATATCAAGGATATGATGGAAAGGGGCCATGACCGGGACGCGCTGCAGTGCAGGGTTAAAGTGAAGGAGCTGTGGAGTGCCTATTGCAAAGCCCGCGAGGGAAACCGCCGCTCCAGCGCTGCTCCCACGACCTGCCGTTTTTACAAGGAGCTTGACACGATACTTAGAGGTGACCCCATTGCCAATCCGACGACCACGATGGACACTTCGGGGGGGGAGGAGAAGGGAGAGGGGGGGAGATGGAGGGAGGGGAGGAAACCGAGAGTGAAGGTACTGGGGGGAGACACCCTGAAGTTCCAGGAAGCATGCAGCCAGGAGCTCTTCTCAAGCCAGGATGAAGGTAGCCAGTCGCAGCAGCCAGTACTTGGTGAAGGACAAGCAGAAGAGCGGGTTCCTGGTAAGCGAGTTGTATTTTCAGGATGGAAATGTTTCGGGAGAGGAGGGAGGGTTAGAACTGCATGCATGCGTGCCTAGATGTGGAATAGCCCATTGATGTGGTCTATCACATCGCTGTAATCGGCGTCGGTAATCTCTTCAAAAGTTTCAGCCAGAGCATGGGCAATGCACTTGCACAAGTTTATTGGGAGAGCCACTCTGGTCCTTGTCCCAGTCAGGCTAACGCGTCCACGCCACTGTGCCGCGAGGGGTGGGGGGACCTTTCCTGCACACAGGCAAGCTGCATAGGGGCCAGGGCGGAATCCACATTGCTGTAGAAGACCCTCCTGCTCTTCCCAGGTGACCCGCAGCAGCGAGATATCTTGCAGCATCAACTCCTGTTGAAATGATGGGAGACTGTTCAGTGCAGATGCCCCCTGCAGCTGTTTGCTTTCCCCAACGCACAGAAACCCCAGTACAGCCCAGAAGCAATCAATCAGTCCCCCTTACTCACCATTTCAAGGCTCCTATGGGTTATGTGCGCTCTCTTTGGCATGGGAAAATTATGATATTGTGAAGACAGTAAACTCCTTCACTGCGTGGGAATAACTGTCTGAGATATAAACAATGCTGCCTCTGTTAACTGTTGCCTTTTTTGCCTTTCTACAAGCAACCTTGACTTCTTGGATGCCCATATTATCAACAGCTGAAAGACGCCAAAACCTCCGGAAGAAGCCACGAAAAAGCAAAGATGACCTGCTGCAAGCAGTTATGGATTACTCTGCCAGAGAGAGTCAAAAACTGCAGGACTGGAGGAAAAAGGAAAGCAGGATCCGTCAGAGAAACGCAGCAGCCAGGAAGAAAAGCACAAAGCAGCTGATAAGCATCCTGGCGCGCCAAGCGGACTCTATCCAGGCGCTCGTAGACATTCAGGCAGAGCACTATCATGCCACACCCTCCCTCCCCCGTGCCAAAGCTCTTTCACTTGTGCCCCAATGTCAGCTCAAAACCTCCTTCCCCAGCATCCAGGTTCTTACCACCATCACCAGCTGCCTCCAACACCTGTACATTCACCAACCAGCCCTGAGAACTACGACCCTTACCCTCTGCACTCAACCCCCATCACCATGCAGCATATTAATCCTGAAGTGCAGCAGGCATTGCACAGCGCTCCAGACATGACATATTCAAACCTGTGACTGTACAGTTCCCCACCACACCCCCCATGCCCTTTTAGGTTCCCAAAATGTTGTGTGTCTGTCAGTAAAGTTATTTTCTTTTCAATAAATGAATTCTTGGCTTTGAAAACAGTCTTTATTATTGCAGAAAGTAAAAAGATACCTTAGCCCAGGAAAGAAACAGGCACTGCAAATCAGCTTAGGAAAAACAGATTCCTACTAACGTAACCACTGCACTTCACTCCCGTGCAAGGCACCAAACATTACTGTTGGTTTCCAGCCTCAAATTCCACCCTAAAGGCATCCCTAATCCTTGAAGCCCTGTGTTGGGCCTCTCTAGTAGCCCTGCTCTCTGGCTATGCAAATTCAGCCTCCAGGCGTTGAACCTCAGAGGTCCATGCCTGACTGAATGTTTCAGCCTTCCCTTCACAAATATTATGGAGGGTACAGCACCAGGATATAACCACAGGGATGCTGCTTTCCGATTAACATACTTGGATGCTAGGTGGGGTGGTGCCAGAATAGGAATATGCGTCCCTTCTATCGCCCCTCCACAGTTAGGGAAACCCATTTGTGCAAAGCCATCCACAAGATCCTGCACGCTCCCCAGAGTCATGATTCTTCTTAGCAGGATGCGATTAATGGCCCTGCAAACTTGCATCAAAACGATCCCAATGGTTGACTTTCCCACTCCAAACTGGTTCCCGACCGATCGGTAGCTGTCTGGAGTTGCCAGCTTCCAGATTGCAATAGCCACCCGCTTCTCCACCAGCACCGCAGCTCTCAATCTCGTGTCCTTGCACTATAGGGTGGGAGCAAGCTCCTCACACAGTCCCAGGAAAGTGGCTTTTCTCATCCGAAAGTTCTGCAGCCACTGCTCGTCATCCCAGACTTCCATTATGATGTGATCCCACCACCCAGTGCTTGTTTCCCAAGTCCAAAAGCGGCGTTCCACGGTGCTGAGCATTTCCGTGAATGCCAGCAGCAATTCCGTGTCGTAAGCGGCAGGCATCTCGCTATCATTGTCAGACTCCTCATCACTTTGGATCATAAGGAATAGCTCAACTGCCAAACGTGATGTGCTGGCAAGACTCATCAGCATACTCCTCAGCAATTTGGGCTCCATTTCCCACAGAAATCATGCTGCACAGAAACCGTTGAGAGAGTCAAGATGGTGCCAAACATGGACAGAAAAACAGAGATTGCTGGGATGTGAAGCGATGCATCACAGGGCATTGGGGCGGGAAGCAGAATGACCTACACCCTCCGCCCCCTTCCCACAACCCACGGCGCCAAAATGGGACGAGGTGCTCTGTGGGATAGCTGCCCATAATGCACCACTCCCAACAGCACCGCAAATGCTGCAAATGTGGCCACTCTGCAGCACTGGTAGCTGTCAGTGTGGCCACACTGCAGTGCTTTTCCTACACAGCTGTACGAAGACAGCTGTAACTCCCAGCCCTGCACACCTGCAAGTGTAGCCAAGGCCTAAGTGACCTTTGTGCTGCTGTGCCAGATTATTAAGGACCCTGAGACTGAAGCCTTCTGCACAGAATAAATCTAGCACAGGCAGCAACCATGCAAGCCTTTCCCACACAAACCACTCCCTTCTCATTGTGATTTACCCCTGGCCCAGAGGGACTAGCCCTGAAAGGGGAGTTCAGGAATATGTTTTTTAAACTGAAATGTACAATGTGCTTTCATTTTTCCAGATACTGCCTCCCTGTCTCTTTTGTACATTTTCATTTGGTTTCATTCTTTGCTCATATTCCTGGCTAACTAGTAGGAAGGGACTGATGGTGAAAGAAGGATTTTCTCAATTTCTTACTGTAACAACCACTCTCAGCACATCTGAACTACTGCAAATGCCAAAGCATCCTGTATTTGATGCATGGATTCTGCACGGCTGGCAATGCTGCCATTTTTCAGAGCTGAGTGAAGGGCTTCCAAATGGGGCTAGGCCACAATGTTGACCATGTAGCCAACTGTGGAGAGAGCCACACACAGAGTGAGGATGGCTGGAACAGCTGTCTATGTTTACTAACTGGGGAGGGCTGCACCAGATACTGGGTCACTTCTGCAAAATTGTATCATCTCATCAACCCCCACCCACTAAGGCTCAGGCAACCACTCCTGTTGGGCACTCTCCCTTCCGTCTCCCCCAACTCCATCCACCCTCACTTCCTGTCTTTCTATCCCACGTATTGGTCTTTCCAGCCTCTCTCTTTCCCCTCCAGCAGTGTTAGAAGCCAAACAGGTCTTAGTCATTGTTGCCTTTGTAATGGCTGGGGGCAGCTTCTACATCCATCTGATCATCATGTGCTGCTGCTCTCCTCTCCCAAGCATGACCCAAGCCAACTACTCCAGTTTAGGATTTTGCTGCAGGCTGCACTGCTTCCTTCACGTGGTGAGAGCTCCTTTCCCTAGGTGGTGAGACTGGGTCTTTGACTGTAATACTGCTGAATTCAGCCACTCCACCTATACTGAAAAGGGAAATGACATTATGAGGCAGCTAGATGTTGGCTGCACAGGAGTAGAGATGGCTGTGCAAAGATGTATAATGACATTGTTTATTTCCATCTGGGGTTGGAAGTCCTGGCATCTGTCTTAGTGGGAGCAGTCAGACTTAAGGCAAGAGTGAAAAGCCTGAACTGGGCCAAAACCAATTAAATGAAATCTCACTGTGAATTTAAAACTGAAATATCAATGGGAGTGTGCTACGGGCAAGACAGAGCAATGAGCACCCCTAGTGAAGTAAGAGATTGATCATAGCCAACAAGCCATCCTGGATTCTCAGTGAGGCACACTACCCATTAACATCATCATTCTACTTAACCCACCTGCCTAGCTGCTCAGAAACCGTAGTGATAGGCAATGCCCAGACTGGAGAGATTAGACAGCTGTCCATTACCATGGTATCTACATGTCACTTCTAAGTATTCCAACAGCACAGTGATGGGTCCCATATGATAACTCAGATGGACAGACCCTTCCTCCCCTTCCCCCACCTCCACAAACAAGATCAGGAGACAATGTGACATAATTAAAATCTAACTAAAACAATTCTTGTAAAATATAAAACCCTTTTTTAACATTTCAAATGGATAAAACCAAATGGATATGTATGCGAGCAACAGGTGATTCTACACACAAAGGAGGAAAAGGGATTGCGGGTATGGGGACCAGTAATAAGTCTGAGGGCAGAAGAGGTCAGCATAGAAAAAATAAGAAATATTTTTTAAAAGTTTGAGAGCTCTTTCAACAGTGGAGTGAGATAGACAGACATAGATTGAGGGTGGAACAAACTCTGAATCATAGGGCAAAGGGCACCTCTCCTAACATCCCAAAGTGGGGGTAGGGGGAGGAATTGCTAAAAGTTTGCAGGTGTCAGAGCACAGATCCGTGTTGGGATAAGGCTCAAAGGATGAGGATTTTGAAAGAATGATTATTGTTATTTATTTACTTGTAACCCTTCTGCCCCTCTGAGTTGGCAGCAACAAGGGCCGGGTTCAGTATCCAGGGATTCCGTTTCAGTAACACAATGTATAACCGGCTCGAGCCCCCACCCAGTGACCTGGGACACTCACGTATAACACCCCCCTGGGCGTCTCTAGGAGGCAATACTTCCCCTCTCGCAAGCACGGAGTCTGAGTGTAGCAAAATCTTTTTAATTAAGGAAGGATTCAATGCGGCATCCCATTGGAGAAACACCACAAACAGGGTTATAACACAAACCATAAACAAAAACCCACCTCCAAGTACGTTTGGCCCTGTCCTTTTTCCCCTTAAGGTTTTTTAAAGTCCAATCACCCCAAAGTCCAACAACCCAAAAGTCTCTGGTCAATGCCACCCCAGAGTTTGAGAGTTTATCTGCAGAGGTCCCTCCCCATAGCCTGGGTAGAAAGGGGCACCTTACGTGGTCCGGGGCCAACTGCCCTGCCTCTCTGTGGGTTCTGCTTCCGCCTTCTCCACGAACTGCTCCGCTTTACCAGCTGCTCCACGCTGCTCCTCTAGCCGTCCTCAGAAACTGCTCCGCTCCACCAGCTGCTCTGCTCCATAAGCTGCTCCAGTTCTCTCTGCAAACTGCTCGCTCCGCTCGCTCTGTGGGCTGCTCCACCCGTCCCACAGCTACTCCGCTCTGCCAGCCGCTCCGCTGCCACCAGCCATCCCCACAACTGCTCCACTCCGTCAGCTGCTCTGTTCCACAGTATAGCTTCAGGCTCCCCCACTAGTTAGCACAGTACTCAGTGCTCTCAGCTCAGTAATTTCAGCTCTTTAGTGATTTCAACTCTTAGTGATCTCAGCTCTTAGTGGGGGAGCCCCAGTACTAGTGCACCATTAGCCCAAAGTGAGTTCAGCTCAGTAACCTGTATTTAGATTCTTGAGGGAATAAAAAAAATCAACTCTGACATTCCACAGTGGGGAGAGGAGGGGGTGGAACTGGTGCTTCTGGCTCCACAAGGAGACTGCACCACCAGGCACAGATACTTATCCCCAGCCTCTCTCAATTCACTGGGTTTTGGAACCCATGTCCCTTGTCTAGCAAGTACCACCCAACTGAGGGTGAGTCATTTGTCACCAAGCAGTCCCACAGCTCGGCAGTCTGGGATAGGGTAGGTGTGCCTATGCAAATACACTCTCTGAAATTCTTTCCACCAGATGTCAGGGTAGAGCTTATCCTGACTCTGCTTACATCCTATTAACCAAGTGCTGGATACCACAAACGGATGAGAAGCTGTCCCAAGGAGCTTAAAATCTCCATGAACATGGGATGCTACAATACCCAAGTAAACAGTCAGTGATGTTTAGCCCATATCTGGATAGTCTGCTGTTGTAAATTATTGCATTAATGCTTCCTTGATGGGAGGGCTTGAGCAGGTGTGGGGCACAACGGTTTATTTTTATCAAATGTGCAGACCAGAATTGCCTTAGTCGGGTCCTTGGAAATAAGAAAAAGTACTAGCCTAAGGATGCTCTGGCAATTTTCCAGAAGCCTAATGGCAGCTCTAGTTTACAGAAAACAGTGCAGACTGCAGTCACCCTCTTCTGTAATCCAGAATGGTATGCCAGGGACTCCAGTGCCAGTATGCAATGCATCAGCTTGTTCAGAAGCAGAAGACCAAAACACACAAGGCTGAATTCAGCCTTGGTATAAGTGGGCACATCTCTACTGAAGTCAATAGAAATTGCATGCACTTACATCACTAATGAAGTTGATCTCCTCTGTCACGTCTGATTAAAGCAGGGGGGCAGATGCTGGCCATATTTGCTTGCCCCTACCCTCCCCCAACCCCACTCTAGCTCTTTGCCCCACTCCCTGCATTAACCCCACTACAGCAGGATGCTGTCAGAAACACTCTTCTAAAATGTATGGACTGGATTCAGTTCACCTCACCTGCTTTGGGCTTTTCGGTGGAAGGGCAGGCAACAGCACCTTATGGCAACTGAATTTCAGCCCCTGTTGCAGCATTACGCCAAACTATGCTGGGGCCTATGTTCCAGAATACCGGTCCATGGTGAGTCCACCCAAGGGACATAGTGGTTGGGACCTGGCGAGAGGCGCCCTATCGGCCAAGGCAGGTACTACAATTTGTGCTGCGGCGAATATGGCTCATGGCGGCTAGGAGTCAGCTGGCAGTGAGCTCAGGTGATCAGCGGCGGTGCCCCTGGGATTAGAAGGCGGTGGGGGAAGGCTGCCTGTGGGGGCTCCTGCTCTGGGAGAATTGGGCTGGGAGGGAGGTGGCAGACTTCCCTCCAGGTGCAGGAGCAATGGGCAGGGGAGGGAGCCTGCAGGGGGGTAAATGCTCCACCACGAGAGTCAGGCTGGTACCTGGTGTGATCTGCGAGGTGCTCCATGGGAGCCTGGCTGGTCTGTGTGCCCTCTGTCCTACATAAGTGATCCAGTGTTTTCATGAGCAGCACCCCACTTAGATGCTGCTGGCCCCACTTCTGGTTAAAAAAGAAAATCCCAGACCTGGCACTCCCACCTGTTTTTATTTTTCACTCTTTATTTTTCTTTTCTTCTTTCTCATGTCACGATGAGGCCTGGCCACAGCCACTCAGCGCGGGAACCTCCCTCTTTTCTTAGTTTTTCAAGGTTTGGGTTTTCTTTTCAGTTTCAATGTCTTTCCATTATCTTTAATGGTCCTTGGACTTCCGTTGTCGCATTCTGGCTGGACAATATATGGGTGCAAGTTATTTTGTGTAAACAACTGGTTTGGGAATAGCCCCTCCCTGCTGTGAGCAGTACTTTAAAATGTAGTACCAGTCATGAGCCTACTAGTCTCTATACATTTGTAACCACAGGCTGTATACCTATCTAATAATGACATTCAGAACATTACAAGATTTCATAAAAGATCTTACTTGACATATTTTTCTACACAATAACATTGTACACAGCCAGTTGTTTCATTTGCTTACTCTTTGGAGGGGTTACACCCCCTGTTCTCCCCTGGGGGTGTGGCAAGGTGTTCTCCCCCTCCTCAAAATTTTTTTTTTGTGCTGCTAGAATTCCTGTACTTTCAGACTTAGGACTACACCACTACTAATTGTGGGCTGGGAAGATGAAGGCAGGAGACAATACAAAACTCTTGCATACAACTGTGTTTTCTGTTGTTCTCCAGGCTGAGCTCACCACGTAGCCAAGCTGCACTTAGTGCAGCTGAGGAGAAAATAAAAATGATTTTACATCACCTTGATGCCCCAGCCCCCCAGCCCAAACCTGGGGACAGCTTAGGCCCTGGAGAAACTTAGTCTCTAAGTTTTGGCATGTGATGATAACACCTCATGGGGCAATTCCATCATTCAGGGCCCTACAGAGCCCAATGGTGCTCCGACCATGCCCTCTTCCTCTGATATCAGCCCTTCAATAGTTCTGCATCACCTTGGAACTTCCTCTATGCCAAAGGCATCCCCACGCTGCTAATAAAGGAGACATTTATTCTGCCAGCTTTGTGCTGCCAGAGTGGGGCAAAGCAGGCAGGATGTGGGAGGGACACGAAATGGCCCTCTTGCTACCTAACCCTATAGCTAAGTTACCCAGGTGTTTAAAAGGATCTTATCACCTTAGTATCTGAAAGTGTCAGTCTCCTTCCCCTAAAAGCACATTTTCCCCCTCTGCTATTTTATTGTAACCATCGTCATCCATTGTTACCTCCTGTGGTTGCAGCAGTGCTGTGGCACTGCCGTGTGAGTGAGAGAAAGATCATGTGGTGCCTGACCCAGTTTTGTAGGGAGGGTCTGTTGCACATGTTGTGTAAGGCCCTTTGGAGCAATCTTAACCCTTCTTGTCAAAGGGTTAACCTTGTTCATCTCAGTTTCTCCAACGACAAAGGTGCCTTGTGCAAAGCCTACCTTGACGCATACCTATCAGTGCTTCCATGTGGAAAAAGCATCAGAGAAATGTTCTCTGTACAGTCAGCCCTGTTCTCTGCCCTAGGCTCCTCTAGGCATTAGGTAACAGATGACATAATATGTCCCCATTTTTATTTACATTATTTTATCTTTATAATATTTTCTTTGTATTATCATGCTCTTCAGTTTATGAAACACTTGCATCAAGCAATCAGGCCACAGTGTCCCCATTGACTCTGATGTGTTTGTGACTAGAGTTTTCCCTGTCATTAATTCAGATTTTATTTATTACGACACAAGAGACTTTTGCTTTTAAACCTTTTGTTAAAATGTGCTGTGAGATTTCTTGTGCATTGCTCAAAAGCAATAATTTTCCTTGACCTTAGTTTCTTTAATAAATTGAAGCAAACAGTACATTGTGAATTGACCACTGCCACTTTTATGAATCGAGCAAGGGGCCATTCATGTGCTTGGGCTGCATGCTGATATGAATGTGGTGATCTCTGTGAGCAGTGAGACTCACTGTGTGAATGGTGATTGGATGTGACTGAGCCATAGAAGGGTGAGCTGTGTCATGTGACCAGAACATTGGCTAGTCCATGTGCTGCTGAGGGAAGGGAGGGAGACAGAGGGTTGCTGAACGCAGCGTGCTGATGGATGCCCATACAATGCCCACAGGCACCTTCTCTCTCTCTCTCTGTGCTCTTCCAGGTAGAATAAATGCATCTACTCAATCGTAGCTGAAAGATTTAAGGAGGCTTTAAGGGTAGTTTCTTTCATATAGGAAACTTCGGGAAGTTTTCCACTGAGAAAGAGTTTTGCAAATTATTAATGACTAAGTGAAATAAATGCAAGGAACCCTTGCTGTTCTGTTTAGCAACCGCAAGGAGGACACTTTTGACAGAGATTTTCCTGGAACTTCAGAAACACTGGCTTTACTAGTTTGCATTCCAGTGGTGTAGCTGAACCAGACAAGTCTGCAGCACACTGTATTATTTTTAGACTCTTCTAGGTTGCCATTTTTTATCTTGTAAAAATACTCATTAGCTTCTGGGTGCCAGGCCACCAGTTTTTATAAATGTGTCAGAGTCCAGATTTTTTTTCACACCACCCTCTCTCCCGCTTTTAAAGCCTGTTATATACAAGTCTTTTGAGATGGTGGGGTGTGCATGATTTCAATTAGTGCACCAAATTCTTCCGTTCACAGATTTTTAGCATCACACAGTGCATTCCTCTGCTGCACACAGCTCTGCTTATCATCTATCATGGGTGAACTACTCAGGTACATAGAATTGAAAGCACAGGCAGGAAGAATCACCATAGTGCCTGCTTATGACTCTTCAGTCTGCTCAGCATTCCTTTGCAATATTGTATCTCCTCCATGTATAATGGTGCAATCACTGTGTCAGATTCAGGATTATTGCCAGGTACACGATGCTGTGACAGCATATTCTCAGAAGCCACTTTAATATAGAGAGAGATCATTGCAAAAGTGAATTACCAGTTAATATACTGAAGTCATCCCTTTCACTTTTCTTCAGCCCTATGATACAGCATAATCACCAAATAAGGGTTCATATTTTGCTTTGAAACTTCTGGTATAGTTACCAGTCAGTGATGTAGCCTAGATCCAACACAGTTCTGTTTTGGTACAGGAGTCAGGATATCATAATAGACTGACAATTGGTCTGATCCACTATTTCAGTTTTCTGTATTACAACAAAATGGCAACCTCATTGAACTGAGTCTTTTCACTTCCTTAGTCAATGCAATTGTAACCAGTGACCAAGTGTAAAGTTATGCTACTGAGCAGGGTGCATCACATAGTCTATACTTCTTGATATATCCCTGTGCCCCCCACTTGCTGGGGATGGGGAAGATGAAATGTATTGTATAGCCATGACATAGCCTATACTGCCTGATGTCTACATCCCAATGCTCCCCACTTGCTGGGGGGCAGTGGGGAGAAGAAAGGTATTGCACATTAGAACCCTGCTTCTCATAGCACCAGTTGAAGGGCATGAAATGCTAGGGAGACCTTGCAGCCAAGCTTTCCACAGAAATGCTCATGTAATAGAAATACTGATTGCAAGTTGTCTGTCATTCCATATTCTTCTCCTTCCCAAAAGCACTCAAAGGAAAAGGCAGCTGTCACGCTTTGCAGCAGTATTAATCTTTAATCAGTCGAGTGTTTTTCCGCATTCAGGTGTTCAGGGAAAAAAGGGTCACGAGGAGGCTCTGCCTAGAATAACTAAGTACATGTGCATGGGCTGTGCAGTCAGAATCTGGTGAGTAACGGCAGGGAACAGACAGAGCAGCTAAAAATAGTATTTGCTTCCAGGATTTCTCCAGTCTATTTTTGATGCTAGATTTTAATAAGGTTGGTTGAGTTCTTACTAAAAATGACTGTTCCTAGCAAGTTAAGAACAAAAAGTAGAATATTTTTCACCAACACAGACTAAGTACTTTTGTTGACTGCAGCTAAATTAGGAACAAGGAAAATGGTCAGTTTGCCAGTGATTTATATAATCAGTAATAAATAAGACACAGCTTACTACCCTATTAATTTTGGTGAAATTTGGAAAACTGGAAGGAAGAAATGGGGGGCACACAGAGCCCCTAGCCTCTGGTTAGCCAACCCAGCACTTCAGTCAGGTCATAATGGTCTACAAGTCAAAGAACTGGTGGATGGCAGACATGAATACCCCCCGTCTCAGCCCTGGGTCATCCTCCCAATAGAGTTTAACATGTTGATACCTTGAATGATTTATCTCCCAGACACAAAGAAAATAAGTAATAATTGTGGGGGGAAAGGACTGAAGGGAGCACACAGAACCCCTGGTAAGGGGAGAATAGGGGAGACTAGTGGGGAAAAGGAGGGGAATATAGAGTCCCTGCTGTGAAGGGAGCTAATGGGGGACAATGGGGACACAGAGCCCTGTTGTGGAGGGGGAAACATAGAAAACCCCTGCTGGGAAGGGAATGGGGAACCCTGCTATGGGGGAGGAGGGAATGGAGGGACCCAGCACGCCAGGCTTATGGCAGAGGTTGGAACAGAGATTTCCCCCCTGTGCCAGGTGCTATGTATGGGGGATAATGGTTTAGGGAAGGTGAAATTGGGGCAGAATCTCAGGCGGAGGTGAGATTGGGGGAAGTTTTAGGGAGTTCCTGAAATGGAGCAGTATGGGAGGGTGAAGCATAAGGAGATATGGTGTGAGGGGAAATGGAAGAATGCAAGGAGCCCCTGTGGTGGCAATGAGCTCAGCCTACAGAAGCTACAAAGTGTGTATAGTGTACTGTCAGGACCTTTTCACATCAGCATCACAATCTTACTCCCATCCAAATGATGAAATACATCCTAGAATATCCCTGAGGAGATACTGAGCCAATACCGATTACCTTAAAAAGTCACGAAAGTCACTGGCGAGATTCCAGAGGACTGAAAAGGGCAAATATAGTGCCAATCTATAATGAAGGGAATAAAGACAACCTGAGGAATTACAGATCAGTCAGTTTCGCCTTCCGTACTCAGAAAGATAACAGAAGCAAATAATGAAGCAATCAATTTGCAAACACCTAGAAGATAATAAAGTGACAAGTAACAGAGCATAGATTTATCAAGAACAAATCATGTCAAACCAACCTAATAGCTTTCTTTGACAAAGTAACAAGTGCTGTGGATGGGGGAAAGCAGTAGACGTGGTATATCTTAACTTTAGTAAGACTTTTGATACTGTCATTACCTTCTCATAAACAAACTAGGGAAATACAACCTAGAGGGAGCTACTGTAAGGTGGGTGCGTAATTGGTTGGAAACTATTGTCTGGGAAGAGTTTATCGGTGGTTCACAGTGAAGCTGGAAGGACATACCAAGTGGGGTCCCACAGGGATCAGTTCTGGGTCTGGTTCTGTTCAATATCTTCATCAATGATTTAGATCAGGGGTGGCCAATCTGAGCCTGAGAAGGAGCCAGAATTTACCAATGAACATTGCCAAAGAGCCACAGTAATATGTCAGCAACCTCCCATCCGCTACACTCCTCCAGCCCACTGGCAGCACCGTTAATCAGCACCTTCTCCTCCCTTCCTATGCCTTCTGCCCACCACAGTCAGCTGTTTTGCAATGCATAGGAGGGTCTGGTGGGGAGGACTTAGAGGGCATGGAAGGCTTGGGGGGAAGGGGCAGGGGCCTCGGGGAAGAAGGGGAAGGAGTGGTGGCAGAATCTGGGGAGAGCAGGCGATTGAGCAGTGAGCACCCACAGCACACTGAAGTTAGCATCTGTAGCTCCAGCCTGAGTCAGTACTGTGCAAGGAGCTGCATATTAACCTGTGGCTCTGGAGCCACAGGTTGGCCACCCCTGATTTAGATAATGGCATGGAGAGTACACTTATAAAGTTTGTGAACAATACCAAGCTTGGAGGGGTTGCAAGTGCTTTAGAGGATAGGATTAACATTCAAAATGATCTGGACAAACTGAAGAAATGGACAAATGCAAAGTACTCCACTTAGGAAGGAACATTAGTTGCACACAATACAAAATGGGAAATGATTGCTAGGAAGGAGTACTGTGGAAAAGGATCTGGGGAGCATAGTGAATCAAAAGCTAAATATGAGTCAACAGTGTAGCAAAAAAAAAAAAAAAAGCAAGCAAACATTGTGGGATATATTAGCACAAGTGCTGTAAGCAAGACATAAATAGTAATTCTTCTGCTCTACTCTGTGCTGATAGGGCCTCAGCTGGAGTATTGTGTCCAGTTCTGGGTGCACACTTTCAGCAAAGACATGGACAATTGGAGAAAAGTCCAGAGTGCTCTGCCGTCGACTCCTGTACTCCATCTCAGTGAGAGGTGCAGACGGAGTCAACGGGGGGAGTGGCAGCAGTCGACTCACCGCAGTGAAGACACCACAGTTAGTAGATCTAAGTACATAGCTGAAGTTTGAGTAACTTAAATTGATCCTCCCTCCAGCACAGACAGGCCTTAGCTGGGGACAGACTTTGCCCTTTCTGTTCCAAAGGGGAATTCAAACAGTCACAACTTGTCTTGGCACGCTTCCACAGCTACATTCTCAGTTTCTGGAGACAGCCAAGCTTAAGAGTCTGGCCCACAGATACCTTCTTAGACAGTCCTCACACCTGTAAAATCATTTGCACGTAAAAAATGTCTAACCCACAGCACCACCGAACAACAGAGCATGCAACCCTCCAGTTAGGGTTGCCAGATAGCAACAGGAAAAAAACGGGACAGGGATGGAGGGTAATAGGCACCTATATAAGAAAAAGTCCCAAAAAAGCGGAATGTCCCTTTAAAACGTGACATCTGGTCACCCTACCTCTAGTATTGTTTTCCTGACATTTAAAAAAAAAAAAAAAGGCTTTTGCCCTAATGTATGAGCAGTTATATTATGCCCCCTCTTGCAAATAGGCACACTTTTTGTCTCTTTTAGTGTATAAGAAATAAAATAAACCCCTTAGTATTGTTAATAAGAAACATTTTACTGACCAGTGACAGGACCATCTGGGAAACACCCATTTCAAAGTTGTATATTAAAATAATTTCAGAGTTGTTATATATTAAAACTTCACCAGTTCTGCGAATGACTAAAGACCAAGGAGAAAATAGAGTCAGCACTAGTTAATGGTTGCTTTTGTTTATTACAGAAATCTAAAAAAGAAATAAAATACAATAGTGTTTTGATTTATTACTGTCTGAAGAGTCCTTTCACGTCCTTCATTTCAGAGAGCCTTCTCCCTCACTTTGCTACTGCTAGACTGAAATTTATGCAGCTCAGTGATGCCTTGGGAACATCACAAAGGGGAAAGGAGTCAGTTTTGTCTTTCCTTTGGCTCTCTATTCTGGCATTTTCTCTTCCCACTCTCTTCAAAGATGTAACCCACTCAATAACTTAAGTCGTGCTTTACCCTTCACAAGCAGAAATTCCAGTGTAAATGTGAAATAAATTTTAATCAGCACAGAGAATTTACTAAAAAAATTATGGCTAAAGTCTGAGAAAAGAGGATGAGTTAGTAAGCAAATAGAAATCTTTTAACTATTGCATTGTTTTGGAACGATACCCTTTTCTAGCCTTCTCCACTTAGGCATCTAAAAACAGTTGATGAAAATTTTCACTCCATGCCTGAAAGCTGGGGAAGCATTATCCCATTTACATTGATTCACTTTTGTCACATTGATTGTGGCAAGAATTAATTCACTCCTAAATCAAATAAACCCAATTTTTAGATAATGTAAGCTGCTTCCCATCCCTTTTAATGATAGACACTGCTCCCTTATCCCTCACTTTATACAGATTAACTGTTCCTTTTTCTTTGATAGAGAAGGAGAGACAACATCCTTGCATGGAGGTGAGCTGGGAATTGCTATCTGCATCGGCAATGTCTTTCAGTCAGAGGAAAGGTGTCTCTTTTGAAGCCAATGGCTTCTGGAGAGATAACTGCAGGAAAGGACCTTCCTGTGTAGGGTGAGTGGTTGCAATGAACGTAGTGCTCTTTCTTTTATTGCTTGAAACACCCCAATCATTGTTGGTGTGAGTGCCTATGAGATATGGGAGCCCACCTCTTACCGTTCACTCAGTCCTGCTCTTCATGTATAATATCGATGCTGAAGGAAAGTTCCAGGCTGGATAGAAGAATACTTCTGACAATGTAGCTCCTGTTGCTCTGGAAGATAGTTTTACTACACTGATGGACAAACCCCTTCTATTGGTATAGGCTATACTACAGAATTTTGCTAGCACAGCTACAGTGCCGTGGCTGTGCTGGTATAGTCCCCATAGAGGTAGACATGAACGTTATGAGATTTCAGTACATTCAGCTATGTTAAAACACAAGTTCAGTTACCACCAATGGTACACCTGGGCATGTAACAGGAGTGGGACCCCCTTCATAAATTATATTCACAATCATAGTATTTATTTTCTAGGACACAACTTGCTCTTGCTCTGGATTAACACGGATGACCTAATCTACACTTAAAAAAGATAAGTTGACATAGCTACAGTACCACATGGGTGTGAAAAACCCACATCCAAATACCATAAGTATGCCTATCTAACCCCCAGTATAGATGCAGCTAGGTCAACAAATGAATGCTTCCATCACTCGGGGAGGTGGTGTTCCTATATTGCTGGACAAAATCCTTCCATCACTGTAGGAAGTATATACACTATAGCACTACAGTGGCACAGGTGTGCTGCTGTAGCACCTATACAGGTATGAGCAAACTGCAGCCCATGGGCCGGATCTGGCCCATCAGGGCTTTGGATCCGGCACATGGGATTGCCACCTCCGTGGTGCTGCAGGCCCCACACTGCTCCTGGAAGTGGCCAGCACCATGTCCCTGAGGCCCTGGATAGGGAGGAGGAGCAGGGGCAGAGGGCTCTGCACACTGCCCTCGCCTGCAGGCACTACCCCAGCCACAGCTCCCATTGGCCAGGAACGGGGAACCGTGGCCAATGAGCGCTTCCGGGGAGGTACCCACAGGCGAGGGCAGCGCGCGGAGCCCTCCGTCCCTCCCTCCCCCAGGCGCCACAGGGATGTGGTGCCAGCTGCTTCCGAGAGCGGCGCGAGGCCAGGGCAGGCAGGGACCCCTTCCCTGAGCCCCCTGGTACATCCCACACCTCTCCTACACCCCAACCCCTTGACCTGAGCCTCTTCCTGCACACTGCACCCCCTCTCATATCCAACCCCCTGCCCCAGCCCTACATTCATGGCCCTGCATGCAATTTCCCTACCTAGATATGGCCCTTGGGCCAAAAAGTTTGCCCACCCCTGACCTACACTGTAGACATTCTGTAACTCCTGGATGTGAATATAATACATCCTGCTTTGTCTCAGAGGAAATCAAACTAAGGGCAAAGGAAAATGCTTTACACCGAGAGATCAGTTTACCAGCTACATTACAGTTTATCACCATCTCACAGAATGCAGCTCAAACAGGCTCTTTCAAAAACTAAAGAATCTTGTGTACCAGAAAGTTACCCTCAGAAGCTATCTGATGTAACAGTTTAGATTACATTTTTTTAAAGTTCTTTGATTGTGGGGAAAAAATCATAGAATATCAGGAGGTCATCCAGTCCAACCCTCTGCTCCAAGCAGGAACAATCCCCAACTAAATCATTGGAAGGTGCTGGCTTGACAGCTCTGAAGAGCCTGGCAGCAGCAGGGTGAGCACTCTCTATACTGTCCTGCCAAAGTGCCTTATTTCTAACCAGAACATCCTCCTAGTATAATGGAGCTGTCTACTCTCGATGACCCTCTGCATCCTTTGCCCATTTTGTTGGCAATTCCTGCTGAGAAGCTATCAGACCCAGTTGTGATGATGTTCTTTTATATGAACACAAAAAGCTGGACTGAGATAGCCAAGCTCATTTAAACACAGGGCACCAGATCACTATATTATATATTTTAAAATCACAATGGACCTGAGGCTGTAGGGGAACTAGTGATCCAGAAGTGAAAGGCTCCATAGTACTAGTTAGCTAAGTCATTTGATCCCTTCTGTTGGAATTTCTCTCTCTCTCACAGACAGACACACACACCACACACACACAACATACACACAAAAGTGGTCTAAATATGAATACACTCTTATTACCACCCCCCCCCGGCTGAGAGTCAGGGCAAGTGCTTGGTTCTTACTGTCAATACAGTCATATACAGTGGTTTGAGGAGAAACACATCTTCTGGGGCTGAAGGAATTAGTTTTCTCTGCACCTCATTCAGGAAGAATATAAAACATCATAATTATCTCAAGTTTCTGTCTCCCTGGGAACAGTGAGAGGAAACAAGAAGCAGCATAAAAGATGAAACGATGGTGCCTATAAAAAGAGCCAAGAACTTATTCATTTGAAAGGAATTATAAAATACGAGGCAAGGGGCAATGGCAGAAGCAAGCCCTGCATCCCCTACCCATACCTCAATACAGGGAAATGGGCTATACAATACAAAGCAGAGATTCCAAAGAGGAGGCCTGGGTAGCAGGTTTTACAAAGTGATTTCCTCACTATACAGAAAATACATTCTTTGCAGGAAGTCAAATACCAAGCAGTTAGGGCTCCGGTGTCAGTCCCTGCTCGATAAGGCCCATGGAGGAACAGAGGTCCCTACTGTTTCCCAACCAGTTTGCTGAACACGTCATAGATCTCTGGCTTCTCCTGTGCAAACTGCTCTGCTGTGTTCTTCTGCAGCCAGTCAGATGAGCGCATCTGCTGCTGCAGGAGGCCAATGAGGTCACCGAGGTTAGAGCCACCAGTAGAAACAGGCTCCTGGTGATGGGACAAAAGATGACCTCATCTGTACTGTCTGCTTTGCCGTCCTGGTCTGACTGGCAGGGCTGGTCCTTGTCCTCAGACAGAATCTCACGCTCCCTCTCTTCCAGGACTCTACGGATCCGCTGCATGCCTGGGGTAGTGTGAGGGAGAAAATAACCCACAAGGGTTACAACAAAAGCAAAAGAATCCCAAAACCCTTTTCAAATCCAAATGGACTTGGGGTAGGGAAGTGAAGAGAAATGGAGGAGGCTAGGGATAGAAGGTAATTTGAAAAGGGAATGAGGTGCCCAGAGTGCAGGCAAGATTGGGTGATGGAAAGGGGAAGGAAATGCCACACACCTAACTGTAGTCGGTGGGTTTTGTCAGCAAAAATGATACGGAACCACCCCGGCTCACTGCACTCAAAGGCTTTGCCACAGGACAGTAGAACCTTGTTATCCAGGAATCGCCTCCAGAGCAGCATCTCCTCCTCAAATGTTCCTGTCCTAAGGTACTGGGAGCAGAAGGGTAAGGCGTTAATAACATGCAGGTCACTCCACTGAGAAGCCTCAGTGCTCAAGATCAGTAGTAATGGAATTGGGACCCAGCAGCCACAGAGCTCTAAGGAGAAGGCTTTCACATGGAAGATGGAGAAGTTTGATTATCCAACTCTCTTTAGCCACAGAGAGGAGCTGCAGGACATGGGAGCCTTGAATTGAGGGGGGGAGAAAAGTGGCAGCCCCCACCAAGGAAAAAAGATGAGTAAACTATAACGGCCTGGGGAGATGTTTTCTGTCTCCTAGCTGTTGCAAATAGGTCAAGCTGTGATCCCCATGGGACCTGGGGAGACTGGTGAGTAGCTAGGATCCCTGAGGAATTGAAGCAATTATGGTTCCTAAGAAGAGGGGCTGGGGCAAAGATGGTGAAAAGAGACAGAATGCAGTTAGAAAAGATCCCAAGCAAGAAGAAAAATGTGTATACAAACTAAAGGGACCCATGAACCACACTTACAAAAATATCCTGCACCTCTTCCTTCCAGCTCATCAGAATGATTAATTAGGATCAGCAATGGTTTTACAACTACAGCTAACTCTTCTCCAGAATCCATGCGACAAATGTTTGCCTAGCCAGAGAACAGCCTCCTCTCCTGGGACCACTGACCTTTCGGAATCGATCCAAACAAGAAGCCGGCATTGCGATTGAGGAAGGGAACCCCAAGGGTCTTCAACTCATCTGTTACATAGGTATGGCAGCTTTCAGACGGGCATGGTTGGCCCGCAGATATACTTGATTGATCAATCTAGCCAGGAGGAGAAGAAACTTCACAAATTGACCAATAGTTCAGTTTCAAAAAGATTTCCTCCACGATCATTTATGATATATGGAGTGGAATTATAAGCCTCTATCCATCTTTCACCCTATCCCCTTCTTTTTATCATCCTCAGATTCTCCTCCACTGCAGTACGCTAGAACACAAACACTATTCAGAGCTGAGTGCCTGTCTTGAATTCTATCCTCCTTTATCTAATCTCTGGTGGAAGTTTCCCTAGACCTCAGATGTCTGTTGTGAAGCCGCTGCAATTTGTTAGCGTGGAACCCAAGACAGAGCTAGAAATCTGTTCCACAATTCCCAGAAGCTCATATCCTTTTAATTCTCCTCAGCAGACTTTTCAAATGGGGACCCTCTGTTGTTCAAGTAACTGCCTCAAGCTGTTCCTTCAACTCTGCTCATCCTGAGCGCACCTTCTCTTTCAGTGACAATCCTATATACTTGTCAACCACATCTAACGTGCAGCCCCAGCATTATGGAAGGTTGTCATTTTAGCTGCTTTAGCTAGAGACCCCTTGAGAATTTAGGGAACAGATCCTCTCAGCTCCCAGGATAATAGAGAAAGGCAGATGACTATGTGAGAAACCACTCTCTCAGACTCACCTCTGTCTCGGAGCAGCTGTGCCACTTTGTATTGGACAGGTCCACAAACTCCATGGAAGTAACACAAGGAGGCCACTGCATTGGCAACATCTTGGTTCTCTGTATACAAAGTGCCAAAACGAATCCCAGAGACAGCAAAATCCTGCAGGAAACACACACACACTGATTACCCTACTGCAAAGGAATGCAGGATCCCATCACCACTATCTTATTCTTTCCAACACAGGGTCAAGGCCTCATGGGATATCAGGCTGATTGCATAGCTGAGTTAGACCTGGCATGACTACACTCACCTTGCTAATTCCCCACATCACATGGGTCCTCTGTGGATCAGGCAATCTGCATGTAGAAGGATGCACACAAGGCAGTTAGCGTCATAGGTGCAGAAGCTTTTGGATCACCAGTGCAACATTCCAGAAGCAAAGAAGCAACATTGCACAAGGACAGACAACACACCAGGGGACATGAATGAAGCAGTATAAGGCTAAATGGAACCTACCTTTAAAGGGACACTAGGAACTAATTGTATACGAAAGTTGGGTCTATCTTAGGTATTTATAAGGCATACATCACTATATTATCTAAGTGTGACATTCTAGTTACAAATTATAGGCCAGAGTGTTATAGCTGCACATACAAAAGTGCACTCAATTCTAAAAGAATCAGGCCCCTGCCAATATGTTTTATAAAAACTAAAATGACTTTTTTCATCAATTGTTTTAAAAATGTTAATGAAAACATGAGATTTTGGGGGACAGTTTTAAATTTTCCCTTGCAATGTTGTGAATTCAAATTCAGAAACAGTGGGCTAGCACCCGAAAGTGAAACTGATTAGAACCAGAAAATAAAATGGACCAATCCAGTTTCACTGTCCCAAATGAGTGGTGCACAGATAAGAAAAACAGATTCACTGGGAAAAAGTAAAAGTAAATTTAAAAGTTCTCTATTCAGCAATCAAATGGGTTATTAGTAACACAAGCAAGGAATATTTTTAAGTATGAGCTTTGTAACTGCTGTGTCCCTTTAAAGCATTAACTAATAAAACTCGTTCCCAGACAAGTAGTAAGATCTCAATGCAGCTGCTTCTGCATTAAACAAAAGTAAAGAATGAAAAAGACTACAATCCTTACACGCACCATTAGAACCAGGGGAAGGGAACAGCAGTGTTTGGCAAAGGAAAAGAAAGATAATGATCAGCAGGAAATGAAACCTCCTTTTCAGGTTTTTAGAAACGTTGCAAACAATGGACTAATGAACACATTCAAACACATTCAAAAGTGTATCAACCTGCAAAGTACACTGGAAAGAAGGAAACTATGAAGCAATCAACATGAGGCAGAGTCTACTGGGGCACGAGTCAAATCCCAGTCACAAACCACCAACATGACAACATATTGCACAATTGCTAACGGGTGGCCAAGGAAGCAGTGCAGACTTTACCTGTCCATGCCAAGAACACTATGGAACGTGGCTGATTCATCAAAAACTGACAGCATGTAGATCTCATCTACTATTACATGCAATTCATGCCTGAAAGAGAGAAAACGGAGACTGTGAGAGAATAATACTCTCATAGTCTGAGGGCTGCTTTATGTATGCAGAAAACCAGACTGAGGTCCATCAGACTCATTTCTTGTCACTTATCACAACCATGATACAGAAAGAGTTTGCAGTCATTGCTAATTCAGGCTTATTAACTCTCTCATTTAATATCCCACTTGAGTAAACTCTATCACCATCTACAAAGGATGGACAGAAATTTAAAGGGGAGTGAGTAGTACGTGAGAAGGCTGGAATCCCACAACTGTCTGTCTTCTAATGTGCACATATGAAACAGCTGTGGAAAATGAACCCCGTGTCCCATGAACAGCAGAGCTGCTGTATCTCACCATATCCCCATGAATATGCAGCAGACATAGCAAATTACTGCCTTGTATAGCTCACTAGAACTCCAATAATCTCCAATATCATATCATATCATATCATATGGCAAGTGCTTGGCCAATCCAAGGGTGGAGAAATGACTGCATGGTCCACCATCTTATCTCTCCATTCTCTAGTCTTAAGCTCTTTGTTGTGTGGACTAGAATAAGTTATTTTCATGGCAGAGAGGAAAGTTAGAGCCAGAAAGACACAGACATGCTGACTGGTTCATCAGACTCAGAAAGTCATCTCTGACCTGGGTCTCCTCAGACCCTTAAACTGCCATACCTTTTAGCAAACTCCAGGTAGTCCCGTAATTCTGACAGGGAGTAGATGTCCCCTAAAGGATTTTGGGGGTTCAGGAGAATTAAGGCTTTCACACCAACACCCTATAAAACAAAAACAATATAATGTTAAAAGAACAATACCTGTGGGGTAAATCTTCACCCCCCTTTTCTAAAACCACAAGACTCCCCTAATAACTCACACCTTCACCATGCACCACAACGGCATCGCACCCAGTGCCCAGAACTATAGGAGAAATTCAACTATGGGATGTTTTAGCAGGAGGACGAAGAGATTCTTGAAGCTACCTGGTTCATAAAGTACTTTGTGGCCTGAAGCCTGGTTTTAAGCACCACTGACATCTGGTATACTAATCCCTGACAAAGACTCTTACATTTCCCCCATTGTGAAGAGGAGCTGAATAGATGCTGCAGCTGTACCACTGTAGCACTTCTGTATACACACTACCTGCACCAACAGGAGGGATTCTTTCATCAGTGTAGGTAAACCATCTCCCTGAGAGGTGGTAACTAGGTCAATGGAAGAATTCTTTCTTCAGCCTAGTGCAGATTACACTGGGGCATAGGTTGGCTTAACTATGCCACTGAGGGGTGTGGATTTTTCATACTCCTGAACAATGTGGTTAAACCAACTTAATTTTCTAGTGTAGACCAGGCCTTAGGTGGGAAGAATAGAGTTGTGATGGCATCAATTAGTGGAGTGGGGAAGTCAGAACTCCAACAGTGTGATCAGAAACTGCTCACATCCAGAACATGCTTTGGAATGGGAGACCCCAGAATGGATAAAATTGATTATTAAAAAAATAATAATAAAACAAATCAGATGTTTTAAATTTAATAAATTAAATTTGAAATTGACAACCTACATTAAAGCCTAAACTTCTTATAATCTATTAAAATAATTTAATAAAATAAAAATTATAATATTAAGAAGTACATATCTGCTTTCAAGTTTTTAAAGAAAATCAGATCACTGAGCCTTTGGAAGTCATTTGGCTAAGCAACTGGAACCAGAGTATGTCGACATGCTAAACAAGCTTTTGACACCTGTAGCCTATTCCGCAAGTACAGAGAGAATATTTTCCTCATTTCAGTTTACTCAACTAGTTCAGTTCAATGATTAATTAATTCAAAGTTAAGAACCTAACTGGGAGTTGAAAAAAGCAGGAAAGCTCATTTTCCCTCTTCCAATCTATGAAAAAAATTAGGTGTGAGAAGATGACATCTGCTAGTTCTAAAATCTTGAAGAACATGGTGACCAGAAACAACTGAATTCATTATCTACAGATAATACTTCATTTGTTTAATAATTAGTTTAAATGCATACATGTTTTGATAAAAAAATTTCCATATGTATCCTGTACATTTAGGGTTATTTTATTTATTTTAAAAAGCTGTTTTTGTGCATTCTATCAAACAAAGCTGACGCAAATCAAAAGTAAAAAAATTAATCATCATATAGTAAAAAGTCAAATGATACAATCGCTTACATAAAATTGCATGATACAATGTATTCTCCGTTAGCAAAAGAAGCACCACGTTTAGTACAAAAGCTATAGTTTCAAATCAACCTTTTTTAATGGTTCCCAACCAATGAGAATCAATCTTTCTTTAGGAAAATAACTAAAAAGTGCCATGGCGGACACGATTAAGATTGATTATTTAAATCATGATTAAAATGGTGATTTAAAAATCCATTTACCCTGGGAGATCCCAGAGCAGATGACATTCCAATGATGCAGAAGTAAGTCTAATACACTGTATAGAACTCACAGTTAAAATCTGCCCAACGCTTCATCCTTCTAGATCTGCACCCCCACTTTCTCCTGCAGACACCACCAATGGGCCCACAAGGCCAGGTTCAGCCACACTCACCTCTGACCGGGCATCCTGTAGGGCCTTCTCTAGCTTGTCCACTGTGAGCTGGAAGGGCCGGGTGCTTGTTCCAGTGATCTGAAAGGCACCCACAAGATAAAAGCAAACAATGTTACTACAGATCTTCCATCAACCATTTCCTGCATTAAAGTATTTCCCAAACCACAAAAGCCCCAGTAACACCTAGATTCCCTCTTCCTCATGCTATGGAGGGAACAAGGAAATAAATAAAATAAGGAGACACCGATACTGATCTGCCATAATATACAGATATTGCCTGGTTATCCTTGGACAGACAGGACAATGCAAAGTTCCCATATGTTGCCCCATCCCTGGGATCACCTTGAGGAGGAAAGTTCAGCTGATACTTTTTCTATTCTTGGTTTTGCTTGTAAAAAATGTCAGGTTTGCAAATTTCCAAAATTCCATTAATGTTGTTTAATGTGAGCAGAATGCGGACAGAAAGGGCCATGGGCTAGTGATCACATCATAAGACTGGAAGCCAGTCAGTGAATTTTGAATTCTAATCCTGGTTTGCACACTGAATCTTGTTGTGGCTTGGTATGTCACTAAAACTCTATGTGCCTCAGTTTCTTCAGCTGTAAACTGGTGGTGCTACAGGTAAGCTACAACTAAGCGGTGTTGTGAGGACTCTTTGAAAAGCTCTCGAAAGCCAGAAAGCACCATGGCAGTGTTACTGTGCCTTCCACCAATACCAATTCTTTCTACCTGCAAAGATTTGTTCCCCCACCCCAATTCTTACCTTGCTGTCTAAATAAGCATAGACCAGCTTGACGTTACCATACAGGAACAGACTCTGGGTGATACCACCATAAAAGGGGGTAGCAATCAGTACAGCTTCTAAAAATCAAGCAAACAAAGCCAGTTATCCATTAACCCGTGTTTCCCAACTTGGGATGCCGCTTGTGTAGGGAAAGCCCCTGGCGGGCCGGGCCGATTGTTTACCTGCCTCATCTGCAGGCCTGGCCGATCGCAGCTGCCACTGGCTGCTGTTCGCTGCTCCAGACCAATGAGAAGCTGCTAGAAGCGACGCGGGGCCGTTTCTTCAGCAGCTCCCATTGGCTTGGAGCTGCGATCGGCCGGACCTGCGGACAGGCAGGTAAACAAACTGGCCCAGCCCGCCAGGGGCTTTTCCTACACAAGCGGTGTTCCAAGTTTCGGAAACACTGCACTAAACTCACAATCTTTTCTTCCTTACTAGGGCACTCCATCTGAGCTTGGGAGTTTTTGCTTATGGTTCCATTTTTGAGGTCCATGGGAACATTTAAGAGTTACATTTTGTCCGCTTTCCTTTAGCAATAATTTTGTGTTTTACTTTTAACTCCCAATTCCAAGTCTCGGCGCATCAAACAGTCACCCTTGAGAATCCACTCAGCATGAGTGCAGTCCACATTTCTAGAGCTACATCCAGAGGTGCAACTACATTAAAATGGCAAAGAGTGCAGGGAGAGCCAAAAGTGAGACTGCAGGAGTCCCACTGAGGAGGATATACATTTGATAGTAAAAAGTTCAGGGAGGCATCCTCCTCACTTGTGGCTGCACTGAAAAAATACGGCATTTGGCAGAAACTCCACAGTAAGTCACAGCCACTCTGCAGTTAAACCCAAACATATGGTATTTGTAGTGTGACTACCATGTTGCCACCCAAACAAAAAAAGTATATTTTCAAAAAACTGGAAAATAACCCCACTTACCCCCTGGATCACAGAGAACTGTAGCTAATGCAGAAAACAGAGAGCCACAACCATTCAACACAATCACCTATAGAAGAGACAATGGGAGCAGATGTTAATTCTGTTCATTGGAATGCACCACCACAAAAATAATTCCTGACAATAACACTGGAATCTGCTCTCTCCTCAATGCTTTAGCAGAGCAAAACTACTCTTGACTCAGTTATGAATCCAGCTTCAGGTGAATCAGCAGACCAGTGCAAGGCAGCCCTGGGACTGGAATGACTGAGGTGCACTGGCATAGTAGGGCCCAAGACTGGAGCAAAAGGTGTTACTACAAAGCATGACTGAAGGCCACTTTCAGGATGGTGTGGGAGGCAAGAGTGAAAGAACAAAGGAAGCTACATGGTAGGACTGAAATACATTAGCTGAGCTGAATGTGAAGAATGTCTGGAAAAGTTGCACGTCACCTTCCTGACACTACTAGTGATCAATCCTTCCCATTTATGTGATAAAAGATTCAGACAGCTCACACTTAAACATTGTAAAAGAAGATAGAAGAACCTGTTTCACAGTGCATGGCAATATGTTAGAAGACACATCAGTGAAAAGCAATTACCCACGTTTTCTGCCTTGAGAGGTGCAGGAGCCTTGCAATAATAAGTCAAAAATCGAGCCACTTCCTCCCGTAAACTGAGAAAGACACAAAAGCAAAGATTGATTCAGTTTATTCTCCAAGAGGCTGGGCTCTCCACAGGTCCTCATCACATAGAAATAAAGCCAGTGAACGAGAGACTAATGTGTACAGCTAGGAAAAAATAAACAAAGAGGAAAACACATATCCCGGACCACTTATTCCATACTATGGAGGTGGCTTGTATACCTGGCAAAAGTCATGGAAATTATTTATAACTTCACACACATTTCTGAAAGATTTAATTTGTCAAGACATAGAATATAGGAAGGACTAACGGTCCAGCAACGTCCACTACAATTGTATAGAAAAGTGGGCACATCCACCTACTAAACATGCACGATACTTTTTTTTTTTTAAAGCAAACTGGAACCCACTCATATATTTTAGAATTGGATGAACAGACAGGGAGATCACTTAGGGATCTGGGAGGAAGAGGAGAAGGATTTAATAGCCTAGAGAAGCTTTGTCCAACCAATCCAGCAGAGCTGTTTGTACTTATGCATTCTGAACAACTTCAAAGTGGCCTTTTCCCATTGATGCATGAGGAGAACATCTGCATGGTATTTAGAAGGCAAGTATTTACAAAGGGAAACTTCTTGGAGACTTGGAAACTTCTACTTACAACATATGTCCTTTCCAATCAGGATATTGCAGCAGTGGAGGCTCCATGAGGTTCATATCACTCTGTGTCAGCTGTCAGCAACAAGGAGGAGATAGGTACAACCATTAAAATCAGAAACACAAACAAATATATGGACAGTACTCACATGTACACACACAGACGCCCCACTGACTTCAGTGGCCTTATGAAGGGTTTTAGAAACTATTTGGCCATCAAAATTATGCAGCAATGCCTCCTTGCACAGAGATCTGCAAAAAGGAAGCAGCTAATACAAAATGAAAGCCATGGAAAAGAGATCTCTCTGGATCACTTTTTGAACAAATCAGCCCTTAGGGCCCTGATGAGGGCCTGACCCAAGTTCTGAGGATACTAGCTTTCAACTAACTGAGAATTAAGGCCATGTTATGAGGACATTCTAAACAGGTCCAGAGAGCCTTGGTATGGCCCTGAATGGCAGATGAGTGGTTATTTTCTTCTCCTAATAGGAATGTATTACGTCTAGCTTTCAGCTATGCCTCAGTTTCAAAAAGCTGTATCTCCTCCATATCTATTATTTTGCCAGGACACGGTAAAGAGTAACAGGAGTTTTCAAGAGGCCTAAGAAAGGTGAAGTTAACCTCTTGAAAGTGCTCCTTTGGGTCTTCCTTATGAGGAAGGCATGCCTTTGGGTTTCAAAGGGAGTTTTACCTGAGTTGGGGGGCTGGATCACTTGCCTTTAACCATTTTTTTTCCAGATTACACTTTAAAAAGTAAGCATACTGTTTTAATTTAAACATTTTCAAAGCTATAACTAGCAGAATTTCAAGCAGTCCAGTCCAAACATGTCACAAAGGGAAGCAGAGCTGTGATCAGAGGAGGTGTATTTTATATGAATGGAAACAAATCAACAAACATTTACATACAGTGCATTCTCATAGATTTCATAAAAGGAGCCCAGATTTAAGGGTGGGGACCAAAGAGGAACAAATGCAAAGGAGTAAGAGGGAAACCAACATGCAGATGTTAAATCATATAATTTTAAAAAAATCTGGGTTGGGGTTCTGATGCCTTGAGCTGGGGCTCTGATGGGTTTAATGGGGTTGCCTTTCATCCCATGTAGAATAATAACTTTGGGTGGTGTACTCTTTTACAGCTGGATATGTATCCTGAAGTCTGTGTAACACACAAGCGAGCCTCATTTGCTTTCTCTCCTAAACTCAGCTGGCACAGCACTGCAACAGCAGGCTTGGCCCAAATGACAACACAATGGGAAGTAAAGGAGTCCTTTAGGATGATGCCACAGAAGATGACGGAACCAACTGGGTCAATTGGCAGGGAACAATATCGGAGATCTCATCTCTGGGTTGTCAAGTCCACAGAATATCACTGAACTTAGGGGTAATGAATTACAGTTACTGTTTTCACTTACAAAATATAGGCATTGGCTTCCAAGTTAGTGGCAAGATTAACATCTCATAACCTCCAGTAGCATACTGTTCTGTGAGTCAGTGCAGTAGCACTGGAATGTGCAGTTCATACGTTGGAAGAAACATCTTTTCTCAGCTCTGAGCCTGTTCCAGTATGCCTGAGAACAAGCTCATCTGACTGCTGCTGATAGGCAAGAGCAAGTAACCCACTGTCATAACAAGGCTAATCAGATACAGTGTCTCTTCTCTGACGTGTTAACTGCAGACATTATACTAAGGGTATGTCCACACTACCCATCAGATCGGCGGCAGCAATCAATCCAGTGGGGATTGATTTATCACGTCAAGTCTAAACATGATATATTGACCCCGAGTGCTCTCCCGTTGACTCCTGTACTCCAGCGCCCGAGAGTCGCAGGCAGAGTTGATGGGGGAGCAGCAGCAGCAGTTGACTCATCACGGTGAAGACACCATGTTAAGATGATCTAAGTATGTAGACTTCAGCTACGTTAGTTACGTAGCTGAACTTGCGTAACTTAGATCGACACCCCCCCACCCAGTGTAGACCAGGGCTAAGTCCCAGGAGAAGAGGTAAATGGGGAAAGGAAGGAACAACCTACACATTCTAAAAGGCACCTTGCAGGCTTCTGCACACAGCTATTAGGCAGCAGTTCTGCCTTACCTGTTCTGTTAGCTGGAAGGCCGAGTGTTGGGGTAGTGTCCCCCCGAGTCAGTGGCATGGCAGGCAAAATAAAACAAGGAACATTTTGAGGGCTGGCAGTGATGGAGTGGAAGTGAAACAACTTCAACCAACTACAGTAGAGACTTGCTGTGTCACAAACTCAGTATCCCACCCTTCCTCACCTCTAGGTAGGACAAACTGCTGTCTCCTCACATAACAGCCTGAATCTGGGTACATAGCTTAATGAGAAACAAGAGTTTCTTTCAGCCCAAGCAGTCTCTAGTTTGAGTTATACTGTCTCTACTGCGCCTTTTTCCGGTGTAACTAAGCAAGACCACCAATTAGTGGTTCCACCCAGTTTATTGGTAATACTTTCACTGGTGCCAAATCCTCTCAAGCTTTGAGATAGTTCAGAACTGGATCAGAACTGTACAGCTTGATAACAGGCCAAATCAAGCCTCCTCTGTCCTCAGATCTGTGAGACTTGGACTCATCTCTATGTGAATTGAAGAGCCGTCAGCAGAAAAGCAAATGTACTTTACTTTCATTTGGTTGTGTGTGCCAGGCAGGGCTCCAAAGGCAAGGCCTCAACTGGATGATTAGAAGACACTACCGTTTCCAATCTATCTCTGAGAAGATAATTTAAAGAAATGCACAATCCAAAATGAAATAGGGAAAATGGACCAGCCAATGGCCTTCTGCATCAGTGCAGCATGGAAGAGGAGAAGAGACATGACAGCTAAAAGGTAAGCGCTCTGGGAAATTATTGCTCTGTGAGTGATCTGAGCAACAGTTGCAATCCAAGCACATCATGAGTACTAAGTAGGAATTAAATGGAGTATTCTATATTTCTTCTGGGGATGTGACTTACCCGCTTAGACATTAGATCAAAGCAGAGTTTATTCTCACTGGTACCAAAATTAATTATCCCCTGGAGAAAGAAAGAAATCATTGTTTAGGGAGACAAACTACCACTAGGCAGCACTACTTGCATTTCAACTTTGTTGTTGCCCCTGCTGCTATTACTGTGCCATCTCAAAAATCCTAACAAGGTAAAGGAGATAACAATGGATGAAAAACAAGCTTCACAGAACACTCATCACATATATATAAACTAGTAATTTATACAAGTGCTTAATTTATTAGTCAGTAAGCACTCTAGGGATGGGTATAAAACAAAGGGTTTATATTAGTTTATATAATGTGTATAAGTAATTTAACCTTAAATTGACTTGTTAATGTAAATCTGACCTTAACACAAGTTTATACATATTTTTCCTAGCTGAGAAAGCTGGGATTTACATTGCTGTGACACACAAATTGTGCTTTGGAAATACTTCCATGTTCAAAATATGTGTTCATCAGACAATGACATTGCATTCCACTAATTTACTCACGCACATGGAAACTTCATTTTTTACACAGTGCCAAGTGTGAAGGCAGCTTAGAGTATTAGCCTTTTCTCTTGGCATGCTCATGTCACAGTACAATAAAGTACAGAAAGAAAAAAACACGTTAACATATTTTCACTTCTGAGGCTAGGGTGGGTCACTTGAGAAATTTAAAAAAAATACACAGGGTGGTATACTTATGACATTATTACAGCTTGGAGCCAGTTTTAGGTATTGAATTTTAATTTCTCTTGTAAATAAATATAGGCAACACTGAAGAAATGATAAAGTTTGTCCCTTGGGTTGCACTTATTGTATTGAATAATAATGTGATATTGGTATACTTTGTGTTAAAGGTTCTAATAGTCAACTCTCATGATACTGCATTGCAGGAGAGACAGTGTTTGAAGAAGTTAGGATTAGTAATTTTAAGTTAAAATTACTGGCATTTAGGATCAGAACCTAGGACTTATTTTTTAAAAACCTCATATACTTATTACTTTAAAAATTTAAAAAAAAATACATTACCCTGAAATGCTGTAAATCTCATACCCTTGCAACAAGCCTAATTATATTGCATAGAGCAAGTGACAGGCAAAAGGTAAACAGGCAGCATCACCTTTGAAGGGTGAATTAAAAAAATAAAAAATGCAGTTTCCTAAATGTCAGTGTTGCAAACTCCTCCTTGGGTTCTGAAAAGCCAGCTGGGTCTTTCTGCCTCTTGCATCATCAACAGTGATAACATGTTGCAACCAGAACTCAGTGGATGACATTGGAGATGATGCAGAAGGGAGAATACAGTTCCAGCTGCTTTATTAAAATGAAAAGATTGACCTGAATGGCACCTGTGAGATAAAAAAAGTCATGTTCTAACCCAAGTCCTGTCAGTGAGTCTGAGAAATGACCCTGTTTGGTGTTTCTCCTAGCAAGAAAGAAATGCACAGCAGTGGAACCTCACTCACATTGGGATTTTTGTCTTCATCGTACTTGTCAGCATGATAGGCCTTGTATCCCTCTTCTGTCGAGCCACGAAAGAGATTGGCAATGTTTCCTCGAGCGGAGAGGAAGGGGCTGCTCTGGAACTCACCAGGGTTACAGAAACTGTACATGTCGGTCCTTCTCTCAGAAAGTGGTCGCCCGACCTGCATGGCCCTCACCTCCTGCAGGCCCCCTCCTCCTCCCATCCCAGCGATGTCAGACAGCACCTGGATGAAAGGCAGTGCAGCAGAAGGAGGAGAAGCTGCTGTGTTCTGCTTTAAGATGCTAAGCATCTGAGCAAAGACATTGAACATGCGAAACTCATGCTCCCGCTCCAGTTCAAAACGTCGCTGCTCCAGCTGCATCCGCCGTTCCTCCACTTCCATATCCCGCTGCAAACGCCGCTCCTCCATCTGCAGAAAGCGCTCCTCCATGGCCCGCTGCGATGTCAGAGTCTTCAGTAGGAGGTCATCAAGGGGGTCCTTCACTCGCTGGCCTTTCCGTTTCTTCCGCAGGCGGTGCAAGGTGGAGAAGCCAGGCCGAGGGCCCACACTGTGGATCCGGGATGAGGACGCTACGTTGGGCTCACTGAAACCTGCAGATATTTAGAGACAAAGAGAAAACTAAATTTGACAGTGCAGTGTACTGACTGATGTGAACATACACTACTGCCCTCCACTGGACCAGTTTGACCCAGGTCTGTTTATGTAACCCCATTGCCTTTCTCTGACAAAAATCAGATCTGTCCATGGCAGAATGCCACAGGAAAGATGAAGTCAAACTATTAGGTACATCTGAATGTTGAAAAAAAACATGTTTTTCATTTAACCTCATATGTTGAATTTGCCATTATGTATCCAAACTTTGGTCTATCTAGTTCAGTATTCTGCCTCAGGCAATGATCCAAACTAACTCTAGTGGATGACAAACCCCTCTCTTAAATAGTGCACTTGGCCAGTTCAGCAAACATCATGGTGAATGGAAGAGAGGATTCCTTCCTGACTTCACAGTGATCAGCATGAGGTCACTGTCTCTCCCACACCAGCATGCTGTATGTATTCAAGACTCCATCCATCCCAGACTTCTCTAAAATTACAATGAATTTCTAGACTTGATGCATGGAAACCAATTCTGTAGATTAGTTAAATTTGAGGTAAAGCTGTATCTTCTTTTACTACATCTAAATGTGCTTCCACCAGTCACTCTCGAGGAGTTTCCCCTTTCCCAATTTCTGTCTAGTTAGTATATTGAGACTGAAAAAAACAGTGTCCACTAATTAGTCTCAATTGACACATGGTTAAGAAGACTAGCTACAAAGAGGCATAAGAAAGGAATGCAAACCTGTGGTTATCCGCTTTATATCTGTGGATATCCGCTGACCACGTTTATGGCTCGCAGACGGATGCGGATCCAAATTTTACATCTAAAGCCGTGCAAATCTGCGGATATCCATTTTATAGCAGCAGACCATGTTTGCAGATTGGATGCAGATACAAATTTTGTATCTGCACAGGGCTCTAGGAATGCAAGATAAGTTGATTCATCCAGAGGGTTCTAGCCTAACAGTGAAAAGAATAGGGACTCCTATCACAATGTGGTATGAGGACTCAAGAGAGCCCTTTTAATGTTCAAATGAGACCACAAAATATGAAAATTCTATCTGGATTTGAGATGCTTTGATAGAATTGACATGTAGGAATTTTGCACAGCACCTGTGCCTGCCTTTAGGAGGTGTCAGTCCCTCAGTTTCACACACCCTAATGTGCACTGATTTTATGTGTCTTTTATACCAATCTGCATGAAGAGACATTTCAGGAAATATTGAAAGGCTATTAATGCAGAACGTATTACTCTACATTAAAATTGTCTGGGCCAAGGAACCTCAACAGAATACATAGTTGGTAACGTCAACCTCAGGCTTGAATGAGAAGATACTGTCCTACCTGAAGGTGAAACACTGGTTTCAATGGGAATTTCCACCCTGGAGATAGGAGAGTCATTCTGGGCCCTGTCCAAGAAAGCTCTCTCCATCTCATGCTCCTCAGGGGAGCCCTGTTGGTAAGACATGGATAGTGGAGGCTCCGGGGTCAAGCAGTGTTCATCGGAGTCCACCTCCTCGCATTTGATTTCCATCAACTCAGGGTGCTGAGAGTGTCCGAAAGGTAGAGCTGAGGGGGTGAAGTGGTGATGGTAGTTCTCCACCATGCTTCCTTGCAGTGCCTGCTGAGACATCACACTGCCACTCAAGGAACTGTAAGAGAGGGAGGGACGGCTGGTCAGCACCCGGTCCATCACCTCATAGAATTTCCAAGTCCTGCCACCCCTTGGGGTCTTGTTGTTGTCTTTGATCCTACGGTACTCCAGTTTCATCTTTTTTATTTTCTCCCGGCACTGATCCCCAGTCCGGTGGATGCCCTTCTCCCTCAACACCTCAGCGATTCGGTTGAAGACATGCTGGTTTCTCAGGCAGCTCTCCAGCTCCATCTGAACGGACTCATCGGCCCAAAGCTGCAGGAGCTCCACCACTTCAGGGTCTGACCAATTACTGCCCCGCTCGTACTTCTTCCCCCGAAAATCCATTATTCCTGCCCCACCCCAGTATACGCAGAACTCCTGGGGCACAGAGCCAGGAGTAACGGAAGGGATAGGGGACAAGGAATGGTGACAGGGTTTCTGTACTTAGCCCAAGTGTAACAAACCCCCAGGAATGTGGGAGAGGGAGGCTAACATGGGGCTGGGGTCATTTGTGACAGGAAGGCCTGGCTCAGCCAAACCATTGGGACAATCCTCCTCAATTGCCTCAGGGATGGCTCTGCCACTGTGGTCAGGTGGGGGGCTGCCCCCTTTGCCCCGCCTCGCGGGAGCTCTGCCCCTCCCGCTTTCCCTCCGGAAGAGGCTCTGCTTCCCTTCCCCTCAGGAGGGCGGCTAACCCGCTTGGGCCCGGCCCGGCCCGGCTCGGCTCAGCCCAGCACGGGTCAGCCCATCCGCTCTAGCCGCTCGGGGCGGGCTCCTGAGAGCCTGGGCGGCATGTTCACATCCGGGGTGACGGCACATGCGTGCTGCCCTTATTCCGGGATAACTTTGGTCCGTGTCAGTCACTCTCCTCGCTCCCCGCGGCCGGGCTGGGCGAGCCGCACGGAGCCCCTCCCCCCCGGCCCTGTCCCCCTCCAGCCGGGTCCCGCCCCCTACCCCTCCAACAGGGGGGCGGAGCTAGCGGTGGCGCGGGTTTGCTGGGGAGAGGGACGGCGCCGCGCGCGGGGAGCTGAGTTCCTCGGCCAGGCAGAGCCGCTCTCCCCAGCAGCTCCCTGGGTTATAGTGAACCCCGCTCCCGCCTCAGTTATCCGCTGGGCACAGCCGGGGGCGGATAAGGCAGCGGGGGGGGGGCCTGGGTAGCCGCGCCGGGATAACACAGCAGCAGCGGACGCTGATTTCCTGGCTGTCGGGGGGCGCCCTGCACGCGGGTCTGGGGCCCGAGCGAGGCGGGGAGGGTGGCGCCGCACCCACAGTCCCGGCCTGGCTTTACGGGCTGGGGGAGCGCCGCTGCTGCAGCCGAACCCAGCCGCCTGCTTTTAGCTCCGTTCTGCAGAACCGGCCTCGCCCGCTCCTCGGGCGCGGCGTCCGACAGGGGCAGGAGCGCAGAGGTCACTCCTCTGGCCTTCACCAAGGAACCTCCTTAGAACAGGGGAATACCGTTATCCCTAAAGCTACTCTGCCCCTGGAGAGTTGTTGGCTTCTAGGCGCCTCTGCAACATGCCTGTTTTTCTACTATAGCTTCAAAGACTCTCCTCCCGTGGGGAATGTGTGCGCCACCAGGGGTGGCAGGTTTGTGTAATCTTGGTGCCCAGAACAGGTCCAATTCCTGCCTCTCCCCGACACACACACATGTACCTAGGTACTCTTCGAGTGCAGAGTGTGGGCTCTGGGCTGGGTCAGGAGGTTGAGGTGCAGGAGCGGGTGAGGAGCGTGGCACTTACCTTGGGTGGCCCCTGAAAGTAACCCCCACACCCCTCTGACTATGCCTCCTAAGTGGGGGGGGGGCGTGTCAGGGGGTCTCTGCACTGCAGCCCACAGGTACTGCCCTCGCAGCTCCCATTGATCTCAGTTCCCGACCAATGGGAGCTGCAGAGTCAGCATCGGGTAGCGTGCAGAGATGCCCCCTTCCTCCCTAGGCCATTCTGGCCACTTCTGGGAGTGGCACAGAGTGAGGCTGGGGAGGAAGCCACCTCAGCGCTGCCAGTGGTGGCAGCAGTAGCCAGGAGCCCCTGAGCCCTTTTAAATCACCTGGGGTGGTAGGTGGGGCCGGGAAATGCTCTGGGGGGAGGTGCACAGGGCAGCAGGCTGGGCCCGGGGAGAGACCCGGCACCAAACATTAGTGGGACTGGGCCCTGAATATTTGTGGAGCACAGGCACTATGGGCCCATATAACGCGCTACCCCTATGTGCCATAGGTGCCAGAGCTGCATTTTTGGCTGCAATTAATGAGATCAACATTTCCTGAGTCTTTTTTGCTTTACTCGAACACAGGATAGTCAGTTTTTTGGGCAGGAGAAACAGTCCCTGGAACAACAGCGGTGATTAAAGGTGGAGAGCAGCTATAGAGACTTCTTACTTCTACAATCACCAACTCAAATCCCTCATGATTCCAGATAAATATTATTTCAAAATTGACACTAGGCACAGATCTGAAGTCTAAGAGGTCTGCCTCTCCACATTAAAGATGAAGATGGCAGCTAGAAGCAGCATTGTGGAATTTAATAAACTGTACTTTGGCCATCCTAGTTCAACCTGGCTGTAGCACATCAAGTTGTAAGTTTCCAGTCTAAATCTGAGTTCTCAGGGTGTGAGAAAGGTCCTGTCATTTACTGTCTGTGAAGCAGCACACACACTTATAGTACTGTAATCTATTAAATAATAAACCAATGTATGCATGTGCTCTGTCACATCACAGTACTTATCCATTAGTTTCCATACTGTTAATAACACAAAAAGTTGGTGCTTTTCATTTTAGAGAGAGTGGTCTGGGCACAAGAATTCCTAAAATCTTAGCTCTCCTACTAACTCCTCCTGTGGACTTGAGTAAGTCTTAGCCTCTTTATGACTCAGTTTCCCAGTCTTAAAAATGGGGACAAAAATCCTGACTCTTTCTCTCTAAACAACCCTAATGATTCCTTTCCAAACAGCAGCAACCATCCTTTTAACTAGAACAATTTTGTACCACTTTGCAAATCAGATACTTTTGGGTGGTCCCTTAAGAAAGGCTTTCCTGTACACTCTTGGGCTCCTTAGAGTCCTACCAAATGTAACAACTACTAAACTATTGCAAATTAAGAATGGGAAAGACATAACAACCTTGGCTGTGTCCTGTCAGCATAGACCAAGTTCATTAATGTGTCAAAGAATATTCTGTCATTTCCACAGCTGCTTTTCCATTTCCCTCATATCCACCTCTAGGATCAGAGGGGACCTGTGCCTGCTGTTGGGGGGGAGGGGGAGAAGGGAGTGAGGGCAGCCAGCTTCAGCAGTGTTACTGAGCATGCTCAGTACAAACCAAGCAGGAACACCACCACCACCACTACCCCCTGCCTCTCCATACACATCCCCTCTGTCTAGGACTGGGAAATAGTTTACCCTAAAATCCAAAAGCACAATTACCACCAACAAAAACTACCTTAACTGTTATTAGCCAAAGGTGAGCATGAGCTTCCACTTGTGGATCTAAAATTTCCAGAACTTTGGGAATATCTATACCTATGACCCCCAAACCGTGGGGCACAAACCCGTAGGAGTGCAGGGAGGAACTTCCGAGGGGGAGGGCACAATGGCCCCATTTCTACTCCCGGCCCCTGGCCGCAGCCCTTTCTCCCAGATGCAGCTCGTCTGCCAGCCCAGTCCCCACTCTGGGCCCCCAGTTCCCAGTCCCACCACAAGTTGGGGAGAAGAAGGGAGGAAGCCAATGACATATTCTATTACTGGTAAGGGGTGGCATGAGAGGAAAAGTTGTGGGACCACTGATTTAGACTCAGGGGTTATGTTTTGTTCTCTAGTTATCACTGCTGACAAAAGCGAGACACTGACCCAGTTCACCATTACCTTGCACCTTGCTTGGTCATTTACACCAGTGCAAGTGATAAACACAATCAGTTTGATTTGTTAGCATTTTAAACTGACTTTGCACCTTGTATACATGACTACGCCAGGGAAAAGGCAATAGTGCATTGCGCCCATTGTGACATACACGTAGTGTCAGGGTCTGTGGAAGGGATGCAGGAAGTTTCGGTTAATGTGATGTTTAGGAACCAGAGGCCAATAGGCAGGTCCAAAGTCAGGAACCAGGTGTCAGCTGAAAGTCAGAGCCAGGATCAGCAGGAAACAAAAGCCAAAGCTGAGGGGTCAGTGCTGAGCTGGAAACCAAAGAACTGTAGCTTAAGGTCAGGGCCAAAGCAGTCAGGAAACAGGACAATGGACTGGAACAAGGTTGAGGGCACAGGGAACCTGGAACAAGGCAGAGCTGAAGTCAGAAACCAGGGATGAGGCCAGGAATCAGGTAGAAGGGTCTGCTGCAGCAGCAAGCCAGGATCCACCTTGTTGGACAGACAACTTCCTGTGTTTGTTTCTGGCTTAAATAGTATACTGAATCCAATCAGCAGCTCCAGATAGGGTTGCCAGGCATCCAGTTTTCAACTGGAATAACTGGTCTAAAAGGGCCCCTGGCGGTTTTGGTCAGCACTGCTGACCGGGCTATTAAAAGTCCAGTCAGCCGAGCTGCGGGTCTAAGGCAGGCTAGTCTCTACCTGTCCTGGCACCGTGCTGCGCCCCAGAAGTGGCCATAAGGTCCAGCTCCCAAGCAGGGTGGAGTGGGGGAAGTTAGGGTGGCATGAGGCTCCATGTGCTGCCCCCACCCTAACCACCAGCTCCACACTCCCATTGGCCAGGAACCGGGGATGGTGCCTGCAGGTGAGAGCCCTGCGCAGAGCCACCTGCCCCACCTGCTCAGGAGCCAGACATGCTGCTGGCTGCTTCTGAGGTGCAGTGCAGAGTGAGGACAGGCAGGGAGCCTGCCTTAGCGCCACTGCGCTGCTGACCAAGAGCTACCTGAGTAAGCCCACATCCCTAACCCCAACCCCCCAAACCTGGAGCCCCCTCCTGAGCCCCAAACTCTGCATCCCTGGCCCCACTCCTGCACCCCCAGCCAGAGCCCTTGCCCCCACTGCACCCCAACCCCAGCCCAGAGCCCCCTCCCACACTCTGAACCCCTCATCCCCAGCTCCACCCCAGAGCCTGTACTCCTTCTGCATCCCAACCCCCCTGCCTCAACCCACAGCCCCTCCAGCACTCCAAATCCCTCACTCCCCCCAAGCCTGGAGCCCCCTTCTGCACCCCAAGCCCTTCAGCCCTAACCCAGAGCATGCACCCCTAGCCCAGAGCCCACATCCCAACTCCCTGCCCCTACCCCAGGAGCGGTGCCAGGGTTTTTGGCACCCTAGGAGGGGGTCCTTCCGCGCTCCCGGTCGTTGGCGGCAATTCTGCGGCGGTGGGGGGTCCTTCCATGGCTCCCGGTCTTCGGGGCACTTTGGCAGCGGGTCCCGGAGCAAGTGAAGGACCTGCTGCAGAATTGCCATGGAAGACCTGGAGCGCGGAAGGAACCCCCCCCCCCCCGCCGCCGAATTGCTGCTGAGGGTAGCAAAATGCCTCCCCCCCCAAATCCTAGTGCTGGGTCGCCTAAATGGAAGCGCTGGCCCTGCCCTGCCCAGAGCCCCCTCCCATACCCTGAACCCCTCATTTCTGGTCCCACCCTGGAGCCTGCACCCCCAGTCTGAGCCCTCACCCCAACCCTCAGCATTCAAAAAGCATAAATGAGATCCCCAGAGAGAACTGGGATGGTCTTAAAATTGATAAGATTTTTTTTGAAAAATAATAAATGTTGGATTCTTTTTGTCTTCCAGTTTTTAAGCCTTCAAAGTGCACTCACTTCACATTTTCAAGCTTTCCTCCACTACTGCGAGCAAGAAACTTTATATTTAAATGAAAGAAAGATTCGTATGCAATCTCTTAATTCCAGCATCTGACGCATTCAGAAAAACATCCAATATTGTGAAACACACTCCAAAATTAGGAGTGGTGGTCACACTGGAAAGCTCAGAACTAATCTGATATGAAGTCAAGCCTTAAAAATAAAGGTGTGATGCACTAAGATAAAATGAGCGATAAAGGGTGTTGTGCTGACAAGGTGCAAGAACACTGGAATTTTTGTGCAGATTTGCATAGTGCACGCTACCTAGGTTTTCTTGTTTTGTTTGGTGGTATGCTCTGCAGAAATAGGTTTGTGCATGCATCTTTTTTTTCCTTTTTAAACTAAGATGTATTTACAAGGCAGGTAGTAGGAAGAGTCTGTTTGGCTCACATTAACCAACTCTGACAGGACTTTGGCAAAGTGCTCCAATACATTAATTTACCCTGGACAGCTGTGCTTCTTGAGTGGTTGAAGGTCTTGGGCCTCTGCCACTGTCATGGTATAATTCCCCACTCTGAACCTTAGCATCCAAGAGATGGGGTACCAGCATGAATTCCTCTAAGCTCAATTACCAGCTTAGTACTTGTAGCGCTGCCATCAACCAGGAATTCTAGTGCCTGGTACACTCTGGTCCCCCCAAAACCTTGCCTGGGGACCCCCAAGACCCAGTCCCTCTAGATCTTAACACAAGGAAAATAAACTCTTTCCCTCACCGTTGCCTCTCCCAGGCTCCCCCTCCCTGGGTTACCCTGGAAGATCACTGTGATTCAAACTCCTTGAATCTTAAAACAGAGAGGAAAATTCACCTTTCCCCCTCCTTCTCTCTCCCCCTCCCAGACTCTCCCTGAGATAGACAGTAATCCTTACACAGAGAGAAAATTAACCTTTCTCTCCCCTTTCCCTCCTTTCTTCCCACCAATTCCCTGGTGGATCCAGACCCAGTCCCCTGGGGTCTCACCAGAATACAAAAAACAATCCGGTTCCTAAACAAGAAAAGCTTTTAATTAAAGAAAGAAAAAACAATAAAAATTATCTTTGTAAATTTAAGATGGAATATGTATAGGGTCTTTCAGCTATAGACACTGGGAATACCCTCCCAGCCTAAGTATTCAAGTACAAATTAAAATCCTTTCAGCAAAATATAAATTTGAACTGCTTCCAGTCAAATACACATTTGCAAATAAAGAAAACAACCATAAGCCTAAGTCGCTTTATCTACCTAGTACTCACTATTCTGAATCTATAAGAACCTGTATCCGAGAGATTGGAGAGAAACCTGGTTGCACGTCTGGTCCCTCTGAGCCCCCAGAGTGAACAACCCCCAAAAAACTAACAGCACACACAAAACTTCCCTCCCTCAAGATTTGAAAGTATCCTGTCCTCTGATTGGTCCTCTGGTCAGGTGACAGCCAGGCTCACTGTTCTTGTTAACCCTTTCCAGGCAAGAGAGATATGAAGTACTTCTGTTCCATTAACTCTTAACTATCCGTTTATGACACGCCCCCCAACTCACTGACAGTGTGGAACCACACTGGCAGTGATTTCTCCCTAGAACTCTAGAATAAACAGATCAATAAACACATGCACCCTTACATATGCTACTAATTATGTACCACTGCAAGATTCTTCACATTATAAGGATAATTTTTAACCAGTTGATTTTGGGAAACTTTTATGGGAATGTGCATCAACTCCTTGATCTGTTGCCGCTGCAGACATTCCCGGGTCACCCCATGAGTCTCCCACAGTTCTTTCATGGTCCCAGCCAGGAAATTAGTCCCTGAATCCATAAGGATGTCGGAGGGCCAACTTACCCTGGCAAAAATGTCTGTTAAGCCTGGCACACAGTTTTAGCCCTGGTTTTGCCTAGAGCTACTGCTTCCAGCCATTGGGTAGCGAAGTCCACAAAAGTCAGTATGTACTGCTTTCCTCTGGGTGTCTTTTCTGAGAAAGGACCCAGAATATCCACAGCTACTCGCTGAAATAGGACCTCTATTATGGGGAGTGGCTGGAGAGGGGCCTTGACCTGGTCTTGGGGCTTTCCCACTCTTTGGCACACCTCACAAGACTGGACATACTTGGCAACATCCTTGCCCATCCCCTCCCAGTGGAAGGACTTTCCCAACCTGTCTTTGGTTCTGTTCACCCCAGCATGGCCACTGGGATGATCATGGGCTAAGCTTAAGAGCTTCCCCTGGTACCTAGTTGGAACCACCAACTGTTTTTGTGGATTCCAGTCTTCCTGGTGTCCACCAGAAAGAGTCTCCTTATATAAAAGGCCTTGTTCTATAACAAACCGGGATCGGTTAGAAGAGCTGAGAGGCGGTGGGGTGCTTCGTGCTGCCAGCCAAGCTTTCTGAAGGCTGTCATCTGCTTCCTGCTCAGTCTGGAACTGTTTCCTGGAGGCTGGAGACACCAGTTCTCCCTTAGACTTTGGACTTGGGCTTGGTCCCTCGGGAAGCGATGTAGGTGCTGGGGTTGTTTTTGTGGCTGGTGAACCGCTCTCCACTGGTGCACCAGGTGGTATTTCAGGCTCTGGCTGAGCATCTTGGATATGGTTCTCTGCTGCTTCTGCCAGTTCAGGCTCGCTGGCGCCCTCTGGTGTTGGGGTTGAAGATGCGTTTGCAAGCGCTGGCATCAGTGCTGGCAATGGTTCTGGTGTTGGTTGCGTTTCCAGGTCCGGGTCTGGGACTGGAGGTACTGTGGCTGTTGCAGTCGTAGGCAGGGGATCCGGGTCCACTACCTCTGTCTGGGTCTCTGCTAACACAGACGGGGCACCTGTGGACGGCTCAGGAACAGGGATGGGTCTGGAAGCTTGCCTGGCTTGGCTGCATGTAACCATTCCCACCCTCTTGGCCCACTTTACCTGGTTGGCCAAGTCTTCCCCCACTAGCATGGGGATGTGATAATTGTTATAGACTGCAGAAGTCCACATTCCTGACCAGCCTTTGTACTGGACAGGCAGTTTAACTGTAGGCAAGTTTACTGCTTGTGACATGAAGAGGTAAATTGTCACTTGGGCCTCTGGGTTGATGAATTTGGGGTCCACCAAGGATTGGTGGATAGCTGACACTTGTGCCCCCGTGTCTCTCCACGCGATACCTTCTTTCTGCCCACTCTCAAAATTTTCCTTCGCTCCGAGGGTATTTGAGAGGCATCTCGGCCTGGGGACCTTTGGAGTGATGGAGATATAATGAACTGCACTCGGTTGGGGTTCTTGGGGCAGTTGGCCTTTATATGTCCCAGTTCATTATACTTGAACCATCGCCCAGCTGACTGGTCACTGGGCCGAGGTGGGTTACTGGAGATTGGTGAGGTGTGAGAATAGGGCGTCAGCGGCTTTCCTTGGGTTGTAGGTGGGGTCTTGGGTTGCCCTTGGGTATAGGGTTTGTTGTCGGTGTGCCCCCGTGGTATTCGCTCCCTTTGATAGTAGCTCTTTTCTTTTCTGCCACTTTCACCCATCTGGCTCCAATCTCCCCCGCCTCAGTTACCATTTTGGGCTTCCCATCTAGGATGTACCTTTCTATTTCTTCAGGAACACCCTCTGAGAACTGCTCCAATTGTATTAGGAGGTGCATGTCGTCCAGAGATTTAACATTGGCTCCTGATATCCAGGCATTATAATTCTTTCCAATGTGGTAGGCATGTCGGGTGAATGACACATATGGTTTCCACCTTAGGGCTCTGAAACTTTGACGGGCATGCTCAGGTGTTAGCCCCATTCTGATTCTGGCCTTGGTTTGAAAAAGTTTATAATCGTTCATGTGTTCCTTAGGCATTTCAGCCGCCACCTCTGCTAAGGGTCCACTGAGCAGTGGCCTCAGCTCTATCATGTACTGGTCTTCAGTGATGCTGTACCCATGGCAGGTCCTTTCAATATTTTCTAGGAAGGCCTCAGTGTCATCACCTGCCTTGTAGGTGGGAAATTTCTTGGGATGTGGAACAATAACTGGTGAAGGGTTGCTAGGATCGGCTGTGTTCTTCTGCTTAGCCTGTTCTAATGCCAGGGCCTGCTGATGGGCCTCCCTCTGGAGTTCTATCTGTCTTCTGTGGGCTGCCTCTTTGTCTTCTTGTTCTCTTTTGTGGGCTGCCTCTCTTCCTTCTTGTTCTCTTTTGTGGGCCGCCTCTCTTTCTCTTTCTCTCAGCTCCATTTCTTTTTCTCTCAGCTCCATCTCTTTTTGTTTTATTTCTAGTTCTTTTTGTTTCTTTTCCATGTCTCGCTTGTGGTCTGCATCTTTGATTTTTTTCCTCTGCCTCCAGTTTTGCCCATTCCTGTTTCAGGGTGTCCTTGGTAGTCATGGTTTCTGTTTTCTTGTGTTGGGGCGCCCTCTGCTGTTTACTGCCTGAAATGCTGCTTCTCTGTTGCCTCCTTAGGGTTGCTTAGTAACAGATTCTTTTTTTTAAACTCCTTCTACCTAGCTATTCCCGACAGAGTTAGAAAGAAAAAAAATCATTCATTTGCAAATGTGTTTTGCTGGTGTATGGTGACTCACAACTGGAGTCCCTTTGTTTAACAAAAGACCGTTGTTAAACCCTAATGCCTTTGCCTTCAGAGTACTCAGAAGGGAGAGACCAAAAAAACTTGCAGACCTTTGCTTTTAAAACAATCTCCTCTAGCCTGCTTTACCCACAGCTAGCAGGGAAAGAGAAAGAAAAAATCCTACTCGCTTTTGCTCCTAAACTCAAACCTCTCAATCTGCCTGCAGATAGCTAGCAGGGGGGGAAATAAAAACCTCACTGGCTTTTGGATTCTATCTTATCTATCTATCCCACACGCTGCACACCATATCATGGTTTAATTCCCCAGTCTGAACCTTAGCGTCCAAGAGATGGGGTACTAGCATGAATTCCTCTAAGCTCAATTACCAGCTTAGTACTTGTAGCGCTGCCACCAACCAGGAATTCTAGTGCCTGGTACACTCTGGTCCCCCCAAAACCTTGCCTGGGGACCCCCAAGACCCAGTCCCTCTGGATCTTAACACAAGGAAAGTAAACCCTTTCCCTCACCGTTGCCTCTCCCAGGCTTCCCCTCCCTGGGTTCCCCTGGAAGATCACTGTGATTCAAACTCCTTGAATCTTAAAACAGAGAGGAAAATTCACCTTTTCCCCTCCTTCTCTCTCCCCCTCCAGACTCTCCCTGAGAGAGACAGTAATCCTAACACAGAGAGAAAATTAACCTTTCTCTCCCCTTTCCCTCCTTTCTTCTCACCAGTTCCCTGGTGGATCCAGACCCAGTCCCCTGGGGTCTCACCAGAATACAAAAAACAATCAGGTTCTTAAACAAGAAAAGCTTTTAATTAAAGAAAGAGAAAACAATAAAAATTATCTTTGTAAATTTAAGATGGAATATGTTACAGGGTCTTTCAGCTGTAGATACTGGGAATACCCTCCCAGCCTAAGTATTCAAGTACAAATTAAAATCCTTTCAGCAAAATATAAATTTGAACTCCTCCCAGCCAAATACACATTTGCAAATAAAGAAAACAACCATAAGCCTAAGTCGCTTTATCTACCTAGTACTCACTATTCTGAATCTATAAGAACCTGTATCCGAGAGATTGGAGAGAAACCTGGTTGCACGTCTGGTCCCTCTGAGCCCCCAGAGTGAACAACCCCCAAAAAACTAACAGCACACACAAAACTTCCCTCCCTCAAGATTTGAAAATATCCTGTCCTCTGATTGGTCCTCTGGTCAAGTGACAGCCAGGCTCACTGTTCTTGTTAACCCTTTCCAGGCAAAAGAGATATGAAGTATTTCTGTTCCATTAACTCTTAACTATCCGTTTATGACAGCCACATTACACAGGCAGCTATGCAACTTGTCCTGGAATGTAGTGTGTTGTTAGCTGATCACCCCTGTTGTAAGATCAAAGCTGGAACAATAAGAGAGGAAAGTTCAGAATTGGTTTAGGTTTGAACATAAAGTGCACTTTCTGGGTTTCATTTTTATTGCAGTGGTTCTGGACTAATTCAGTTGACACTAACTTATCAAAAATCTCACTGCATTTCCTATCATGCCGTAAACTCGAAAGTACAAAACAAGCATACTATCCATAGGGAAGTGGTTCTCAAACTGTGGGTCGGGACCCCAAAGTGGGTAACGACCCCATTTTAATGGGGTCGCCAGGACTGGCATTAGACTTGCTGGGGTCTGGGATAGAAGCCTGAACCTCACTGCCTGGGGTGGCTGGGCTCAGGCTACAGGCCCCCTGCCTGAGGCTGAAGCCCTTGGACTTTGGCTCCGGCCTCCCTGTCTGGCAGGGCTCCAGCTTCAGCTTTGGCCCCCTACCTGGGGCGGCAGGGTTCGGTTGGGCTTAGGCTTCAGTCCCCCCTCCTGGGGTTGTGTAATAATTTTTGTTGTCCAAAGGGAGTCATCATGGTGCAATGAAGTTTGAGAACCCCTGCCATAGGGGATAGTTCCTCTGTTTTCAAAGAGTGCCAGTTGTGAGGTGTCGTGTTACTTGGGCCATGTCTACACTACAGGGACCATAGAGCCATAGGTATAGTGGTGTAGCTATGCTGGCCCAACCCCACAGTGTAGATAGAGACTACTCCAACAAAAGGGGTTTTTATTTTGGTGTGGGAACACCACCTGCCCAAGTGAGGGTAAATAGGTCAATGGAAAAATTCTTCCATTGATCTAGCTATGTCTAGATTAGAAAGTTAGGGCAATATAGCTATGTTGCTCAGGGGTGAAGATTTTTCAAATCCGTGAGCATTGTAAGGATGTCAACCTAAATTTTAAGTGTAGACCAGGCCTAAGTCTTCCTTACCTTCACAAACTATGCCACAGATAATTTCCTAGTACACCATAAGGTTTGGTCAGGAAGAACAGTTCATTACCTTTGTAAAATAAATGGAATAAAATCCCTTGTGGCAGGCAATATCATGGCGTACTCACTAATTTGCAGCATTAATTTCCCCACAAATGTGTCTCAGCCCTGCCCTGGAGAGACTACCTCTATGAATGGGGTTTAGTCTTACTAATTTGCAAAATTTAATTAATAATGAGTCTACTGGTCATTAATGTGAATTATCAACAATCTACCAGATCCCCCACAATAGGGTTACCAGATAGCAACTGTGAAAAAAACGGGACAGGGGGTGGGGAGTAATATAAGGAAAAGCCCCCAAAAACGGGACATCTGGTCACCAAACCCCACAATAATTTTTTACCCTATACAGGCCACAGTGGCTGCCCGGGTGACTCTGCTCTCTGTCAGGACTTTCAAGCTATGACATTAGAAAGAAATTTGCAATAATTTTGAATTAGAGAATAAATATCAATTTGCTGTTGGTGAAAAGTGCTGGACTGAAAACCCTGGAAAACAGGCAGTCTTGTTATCAACAGCATACTTACAGTAGCAACTCCTCCCATTATTGCCTCACTAACGTGCCTCAGCCTTACCATGGAGAGACCCCCTTTAAGAATAGGTGTCAGTCTCCTTGGCCATAGAATACTATTTCTTTAGCTGGGATTGCCCATAAGTGAGACAATAGTGATAAGGTTTATGTAATGGAGACCTTTGTCAGCTAAGGACAGGACTGAGATCCTAACTCATTTCACACAGAATGAGATTTTAAGTGTCTGATGGAAGCACGCTGCAAGATCTTCCATCAGAAGAATGAGATCTGCCTTACAATTAGAGATGGCCCTGCCTTGCAAAGAGTGAAGCTGTTCGGAGACTGAGCTTTGAGTTGACCCATTATAGAGAAAGGGGTCCATAGAGCTAGTAATCCACTCCTGAAAAATCAGATCCCAATCTAAACGTCCACAAAATTCAGAGGGGCTGATTCAGATTCATCTTTATTTTAAATTCATTCAGAATGAAGGGCTGTCCCTGCAAATGAGTACAACATGTAAGTTTTATTCTTGTGTCACCATTAAAATCTCAGGGGCATTCATTGCTTTTAGATGCTTCCTCGGGGGGCGTTAAAACCAGTTGTGTTCAGGTTTCTTTTGCAGATCCCCAAACGGGTGCCAGCAGAAGCTGCTGTGAGAAGAATTTACCAACAGAGGGCGATAAATCCCTGCTCTATTTCTGCAGGCCCTCAAAAAGCTATGGTGCACTTGCAGCCTAATTTGGAGTTTTAGTGGGAACTGACCCAGTGGAACATACTAAAGGAGGAAGCGTGGAGAATAGATTCAAGCACAGAGACCTTAGCAGATTGAAAAACACATCTGGATAGGATTCAAACAGAGTGTTAATTGTTTGGCCGCCCTGTTTTTCAGGGGCTTAATAGACAGCTCTTCAAAGTTCACTGTGGGACGAGGCATGGTTTAAAAAACAAAATAATTTCACCATTTTTATATTAGGTGGAAAAGGACAATACATTATTTTTCAAAATGTCATTTTGCAGGTCAGTTCGTCAGGTAGAATAGCTCAGCCACATATAAGCCCAGAAATGTAGTAACAAAGTCATTACCAATGATGGCTGTTTGTTTGGTGATCTAAGTGAAATGAGTTTAGTGGATCTCAATCTAGTTCCTAGCAGTCCAAGTGTTCACATCCTGCCAATTGACAGTAATTGGCATCTTTCTGGCCATCTCAGCATAGAGACCAAGAACTGAGTAGGTCATGGGGACTGAAGCACTTTTACTACTAAAGGGGCTCCCTTTGGGTTAGAATTAGGCACATTGGCCAGAAATGGTGTGGAAGAAGCTTGCCCTGGCCATGTTTGTGCCACATTTATTCCCTAGATACTATCAGCTTCTTAGGCTGCCAATCAACACTTTTTACCAGCACTAAAACAATAAATAAAAGTCTTAACTTGCATCTGACCATCTTTCCACCAAAAAAGTGGCACTTAAAACACTGATACCTTATTCTATCCCAAAAACGCCAACCCAGCCAAACTCCCCCAAAATAAAACAACCACCTTGACATTAAGCAACCTAAAACCAAACCAAAACAAAACTTTAAAAAATCTAAAAAAATTCAAAGTGTGGGTGTTGGTGGCCTGCGATATACAGAAGGTCAGAGTGGTTCTTCAGCGAGTGATACACCTACCCCTGGGGGTACGCAGAAGTCTTCCAGAGGGTACATCAACTCATGTAGATATTTGCCTAGTTGTACAACAGGCTACATAAAAAACACTAACGAAATCAGTACAAACTAAAATTTCATACGACTTGTTTATACTGCTTTATATTCTATACACTGAAATGTAAGTACAATATTAATATTCCAATTGATTTATTTTATAATTATATGGTAAAAATGAGACAGTAAGCAAATTTTCAGTACTAGTGTGGTGTGACACTTTTGTCTTTTTATGTCTGATTTTGTAAGCAAGTAGTTTAAATGATGTGAACTTTGGGGTTACACAAGACAAATCAGACTCCTGAAAGGGGCACAGTAGTCTGGAAAGGTTGAGAGCCACTGGACTAGATCATCTAGTGGTCCTATCTGGCCTTAAACTGTCTGACTCTAAAACCCCAACCCTTACCCCGTGCAGAGTTTTTATCCAGAAAAGGGAGAAGTGCTAGAAGCTCTGTGAAGAAAAGTAGAGACTTAGCTATTGATTTTATGTGGAAGGTGTGCAGAGACCAAGGTGGATTTGATTTAAATCATGATTTAAATCACTAGTCAGGAAGACTTGATTTAATCATGGATTTCTACAAAAAAAATGCATTCTTGTTGGTTGTTCTAACCTTAATACATATTCCTCAAAACTCAAACATAGATGTAGCTTTCATTTTTAGAAGGTAGACACTATCCATTTTTAAAGTGATTTATTTTGAAAACTTTTCAGATTAGTTTTAAAGCTATATCAGAAAATGAATGATTGTTTGGTTATTTCATTTACCAAAGGTAATTGAAGCAGATATTTATGAAGTCATTGAGAGGTGAACGATCTCCAATTCAACAGGTTAATCATTAATATTCGGAGGATTTTCTTGCCATGCTATATTAGGAGGAGAACATCACCAGACAGACATTTAAATTGTTTTATTTAACTATTTCTCACTTCTATATATTATTTATTTAAAAACATTTTTGCTGTTAACAAACATGTTATCTCCGGAGACGCAAGTTCACAGTTTGAGAACTACAAAATTAAGCATCTCTGATGGTATCTTCTACACTGAGCACTTAGCCCCATGGGGTAGATAGAAAGATTAATCTAAATACTCTATACAGAAACCCCTGGAACCCCATAAGATTGGATCCCTAATCCATGAACTATTGGAACTCAGTTACAAAAAACTTTTCTTAAACGTTACATGTATATATTGTCTCATACTGTAGGATTAGAATTTATAATCCCTATTCCATGAGGAGATATCTTTGAGTTATAATGTATCTTAATTAAAACGATCTTTAGATAGGGTTTTTCCTCAAAAAGCATTTTGTCAAAAAAATCCGTTTTTTGATATTTTTTAAAAATTATTTGATTTTTATCCACCCTGGCAGAGACGTTGCAATGAGAAGTAGCAGTATAAAATCCTAAAATAGATAACTTCCCTAGCTCTCAGGGACAAACCACATTCTGGCATTCAAGAGGTTAATCTTCATGACATTGCTGTTTCTAACTCTATATGGATGTGACATGACACTGTAGGGTGCTTTTCCATTTGTATCAGCTTTTTCCTTTTTAACTTGGTGCTGCCCTTTCCTGCTCAGTCCCTGTCGCTTTCTGATATAGGTCTGTATTCCACTAGTTTTCAGAACAACTAAACCCCAACAAAGTTCCAGATATCCTGTTCCAATCCGCCTATCCTGGGCTGTAACTGAGGAGAGGAGTCAGTTATCCTTGTTAAAATTAGGTCATTACTTTAATAAGCACCCTCCAGTGCATGGACAAAAGAGAAGGGAAGCAAAGCCCTCTGGGGGAACTGTTTACCATCTGAGCACACTTAGGTAATTTTTTTTACATCTTAGCTCATAGAGCTGACTAAACAGTTATTAAGAGCACTTTCCACAGAGCAGGCAGGAAAGGGTGGCAGAAGGAGGAGTTGCCTTCAGGTACATTCTGCAGAGGACAGTAAGAGGGGGTAAATTTACTCAGACAAATAGCATCTGATTATAATCACTTTGTTAGTTTTCCTAGGCTGACTTTTTTTCCAGTGTCAGTTTTCTAACTCATTTAATAGCTTGTCATACTTTCTTTGAGAGACTGGGCAAAACTGTGGGAGCTGTATGATTGTTTACAGACTGAGGGCCTGCTTTTCAAAGGCGCTGAGCATCCCCAATGCCCATCAACTACCACCCTGTCAACCCCTACACAGGAAAAGAGAAATTAAATGTCCTTAGCATTTTCTTGTATAGCTTGGTTCCCTAAAAAGAGTTTAAACCCCAGTCCTCTGTAGCTAGTTGCACATAGGCAGTCTGTGGAATTCCCTGACAGAAAGTCATATAATCAAGTATAGATTTGATTTTTAATAGGGCTAGATAATTCTATGTCCAATAACAAATACAGACATACTAAAAACCAGAACCTTCAATCCCAAAACACCTTTACATTACAGAAGGAGAGGGGAAATGGATTCAGATGCCTGCATCCAAACCTACCCTTACAATTTTGGATGTGGATCTGACCAAAACAAAAGGAGTCTAATTTACCATTTCTTGTTCTAATGTGGCTAAAATCCTGCAGATTTAGTAGACACCACACAATTTTTGAAATTGATGCTGAATAAGTAGTAGTTCTGCAGGTAAACCAGTGATCTGCTTCAGGGCAGGAGCTGATTGCCTGTGGAACAGAAAGGAATTGTCCTTTATACAGTACTCCACAATTAATCAAGAATATGACAAGGTGCTTTAACCTTCCTTTAAAGGATCAAATAGTATCAGCTAGTGCTAGAGGCAGAATCCTAGACCAGATGGACCAATGTTCTGATCCATAAGGACAAATAAATTTACTCCTTAGTACAAAACTAACACTAGTAATAGTAGTACATGCTGAGAAAATAGCAGGTTCTCCTCACAATGTAAATCCTGTATGACCTTCAGCAGTGGATTGGAAGCCCTCCCAAAGCCAAGGTGTTTGTACAAAGATAGTAAGTACATCTTATCAACATTTGTACACACACAGGTAGATTTAATTTCTATGCAGTGCTGGTTAAAATCCCACCCTGCACATCTCACGCCCACTCCTGTAGTTATTTATTTGGGCAAAAGTCAATATGGTTTCTGTAAAGGGAAATCATGTCTGACTAATCTATTAAAGTTCTTTGAAGGGGTCAACAAACATGTGGACAAGGGGGATCCAGTGGACATAGTGTACTTAGAATTACAGAAAGCCTTTGACAAGATTCCCTACCAAAGACAGTTGTCATGGGATAAGAGGGAAGAGCCTTTCATGGATTGAGAACTGGTTAAAAGACAGGGAGCAAAGGGTAGGAATAATTGGTAAATTCTCAGAATGGAGAGGGGTAACTAGTGGAGTTCCCCAAGGGTCAGTCCTAGGACCAATCCTAGTCAATTTATTCATAAATGATCTGGACAAAGGGGTAAACAATGAGGTGGCAAAGTTTGCAGATGATACTGAACTGCTCAAGATAGTTAAGACTAAAGCAGACTGTGAAGAACTTCAAAAAGATCTCAAAAAACTAAGTGATTGGGCAACAAAATGGCAAATGAAATTTAATGTGGATAATTGTAAAGTCATGCACATTGGAAAAAATAACCGCAACTATACATACAATATGATGGGGGCTAATTTAGCTACACTAACCAGGAAAGAGATCTTGGAGTCATCGTGGATAGTTCTTTGAAGACGTCCACGCAGTGTGCAGCAGCAGTCCAAAAAGCAAAGAGGATGTTAGGAATCATTAATAAGGGGATAGAGAATAAGGCGGAGAATATATTATTGCCCTTATATAAATCCATGGTACGCCCACATCTTGAATACTGCATACAAATGTGGTCTCCTCATCTCAAAAAAGATATACTGGCTTTAGAAAAAGTTCAGAAAAGGGCAACTAAAATTATTAGGGGTTTGGAACGGGTCCCACATGAGGAGAGATTAAAGAGGCTAGGACTTTTCAGACTGGAAAAAAGGAGACTAAGGGAGGATATGATAGAGGTATATAAAATCATGAGTGGTGTGGAGAAAGTGAATAAGGAAAAGTTATTTACTTGTTCCCATAATATAAGAACTAGGGGCCACCAAATGAAATTAATGGGCAGCAGGTTTAAAATAAATAAAAAGGAAGTTCTTCTTCACACAGGTCACAGTCAACCTGTGGAACTCCTTGCCTGAGGAGGTGGTGAAGGCTAGGACTATAACAGGGTTTAAAAGAGAACTGGATAAATTCATGGAGGTTAAGTCCATTAATGGCTATTAGCCAGGATGGGTAAGGAATAGTGTCCCTAGCGTCTGTTTGTCAGATGGTGGAGATGAATGGCAGGAGAGAGATCACTTGATCATTACCTGTTAGGTTCACTCCCTCTGGGGCACCTAGCATTGGCCACTGTCAGTAGACAGGATACTGGGCTGGATGGTCTGACCCAGTATGGCCATTCTTATGTTTTTATATCTGTCAGTTTTTAAATTTCTTAATTTTGCTCCTCCCCACCCCAAGAAGGAAGTCCATGAGAGGTTTCACTATAACACACAGTTACTCCTGCTGGAATTCTGCACCACCATACGCTGCAGAATTAATGTTTCCTACGGAATTTTATTTTTTCCTCCAGTATTTGTGATTTCCCCTCAGCACTCCTGCCTGTGTCTGGCACGGGTGGTTGGGCTCCCGACAACAGCCCTGGGTGGCTGACAGTGGAAGTCCCAGCTACCTGGGGATGACAGTGGGAGCATGATTATATTGTGTTATTTTGACAAATAAAATAGCAGAATTTTAAAATACTGTGCACAGAATGTTTAATTGTTTGGTGCAGAATTCCCCCAGGAGTATTTCTGCAGCTGATAAAGTTTGCTGCTCTCAGTGCTTCCTCATGCTCACTGATCCTGGAGTGGGACTGAAGAAAAAAACAGTTGTGGAAAGAGGAGAGGACAAGGGAGGCACTGGCTTCAGCTATGAGACGACTGCTCTGAAGGTCTTTGTTTTAGGCCTGATGCACTGTTTGTATTAGCTCAGAACTGTGTTTCTATTTGTTTATTGCTTTCTTCCCTTTTTGGCCTTACATTTCCTCAGCCTGCCTTCTTTGCTCTGAAGTAGCACAAACAGTGCTCTCACCACAATGGGTTGTCTAAAAGTTGTCTCTGCTATGTGCTGTGAGAGAAGGATGTGGGTCATTTCAGGACAACACATGGAAATTAAACCTAGAACCCTTCTGTGAGAAGGTGCTATCTGCCACACCCTGATCACTGACATTGCTGCAGCCTGGAGAAGGCTGCAGGCCCAGTCAAGGAATTTACTGCTTGGTAGGGGATTGTGAGCATCTGGGGAACAGTCACTGGGCTAACAAGGTAATTGGGGAGAATATAAAGGGAGGAAACAGGAAGCTTAACTATCAGGGAGTAGCCGTATTAGTCTGTATCCACAAAAACAACGAGGAGCCCGGTGGCACCTTAAAGACTAACAGATTTGTTTGGCCATATGCTTTTGTGGGCAAAAAACCTCACTTTTCACTCCATGCATCTGAAGAAGTGAGGTTTTTCTCCCTCTAAAGCTTATGCCCAAATAAATCTGTTAGTCTTTAAGGTGCCACTGAACTCCAGGAAGTTTAAGAGGAGCTTGGGCTGGAGAGTGAAGGCTGCAGGGAAGCCTGTCTTTGCTATAAGCCTGTGTTGCACAATATGGTTATGTAAGAGGTGAATAAATGGTGAAAGTTAAACATCCTGAAATGCATTTGTGACTGCGAAACCATCTGAGCTGACTGGGCAATGAGGTTCAGAAGGTAGTGATGGAGGCACCCAGAGACACCTTCCTTAACCTGGGGCCTTAAATATTAGCATCTATGGTTCACAGAAATCACAGCCAAGGAAAAATAAGGTCATTTGCCCATTCAGGCCATCATCACAGGAGAATCATACTTTCAATACAGTTGTCCTACATCTCACAAGACAGATATGACAAGAATCCCAAATTATCTTTGGGGATACAATCATCAACATGCTGGGATGTGTGGTGTTAGCACATGAGACTGCAACACAAACATCAGAGTAAGCAGGCACTGAGCAGGCTTCTCCCACAAAGCTCTGCTGATGTACATTACTCTGGCCGGCAGCACCTAGTTCCACCAATGCACTTTCTGCACCAACCCAGACAACTACTATGCTGAATCCCACACTACCCTACCACAAATGCCCTGATAGTGTTTCAATACCTCAGTCCTGACCTTGACAACTCTCTGCTATACCTGTCCTGTGAATCCTTTGTGCATGATGTAACCAATTAGTCTTGCCTTGAATGCAGGGGACTGAACTAGATGACTTCTCGAGGTTTCTTCCAATCCTACGATTCTATGATGCTGTTGCCTGTGATAATGGGGGATTCGATGGATTCCATGATCCAGATCCATTCTAGTCCTATGCTATTATATTCTTATGCAACATTCACTAGTGGTTTTGTGACATAGTTACTATCTTGACCAAGGACACCAAACTCACGTCACTTGGGCCTTGAACATCTTCACATCCCCTCTCAAAACTCTCCTTTGACAAGTTAGTCTGCTAGTGTGCTGACACCACTGCTTATCATGCTGACCAGTATTGCTTCATTGTTTACTTGAGCTCCCCCATCTGTCTATCACTTGTCTTATAATTAGATTGCAAGCACTTTTGGGCAGGAACCACCTTTCTCCCCTCTATTTGTACAGCACCTAGCACAATGAGGTCCTGGTCTACAACTAGGGCCCCGAGGTGCTATTGTAATACAAATAATATAAGTAATAAAAATTCCTAGAGGCAAGAGGCAGTATAAATCTAATGAGCCAGCTCTTACCTGCTCAGCGGTGTTTAGCTTCTCCCCTGAACTAAATGAAATCCTCAGCAGGAAACACCCTCCACATAACCCTGTCACAGCAATTTTCCAGCCTTGGCTTCTTTCTGTAGACAGTTTACAAGAGCTAGCGATCTTCATTTGTCTTTTTCCTCACCCCATTCCCACCATCTTGTACAAGAACTTTAACAATGTTGTCTTGAAAACCTCCATAATTGCTCATTTGGTCCTAGTAACATTGGTTACCTTATGTAACTACCAGTTCACTAAGGAAACAGCCTTAGAATTTGTGGGACAAGACCAACAATGACTGACAATGCTGAAAATCTGAACTGTATAGCGCTGCCAGCCTGCTCTATAAAATACTAGCTGATCCATATTATAATTTTCTGCACAACACATGGTCTAAACAAAAAATACCTCAGTATTTCGGGAACTCTCTGTGTCATCTCCGCGTCAGCTTTCTGAGAACACTTGAGGAAAACTACTGCTGTCTGGTTGCTCAGAAAGGTGAATTAAGGATTGCTTAATGGGTTGACTGGCACAGCTCCTAAAATCAGGTTGGCAGAGGCCCCTCTCTACCACTTAAACTCAGATAGCAACATTAGAAAGAGGAGCATCTATGTTCCAGAAATCAAATCACAGCCCTGCAGACGACACTCCAAAATGCAGCTGAAGGTTAGACATCCGTGTCCGAGATCTCTGCAACCCACGACACTCAGATCCCAGCACTGAAGAGGATCCTGCTACATGTCTATACATCCAGTCATTACGTTTTCAAAATAAAAGAAGACAAAGCTGTCAAATCATAGTGGGTAAGCACCTCATTTCTTTTCTATCTGGAAATGCTATTGTAACACCCAACTGTCTCACAATATTAATTAATTGACCCTCACAACACAACCATAATATTACAATGAGGAAACTGAGGCAAGCAAAATTAAGTGACATGCTAAAGGTCACACAGAAAGTTTGTGGCCAATGTGGAAACTGAACTCATTTCTCTGTTGTCCCAATTCAGTGCCACAACTGCAAGATCATCCTTCCCTACAACTGAGTTGGGCCCCAATAGCTTAACAAACAAATTAAAACTGAGACCCACAATTTGTAGCAGAAGCAACTAAAGCGATGAAGAAGATATAGACTTTTTGCTTTTACCTGTTAAGTTCATGAGCAGTAGTAGAAGTGTATTAGTGGGTAGTTGCTGATATTTTGCTTAGGAGCCCTGGGCACACCGCTTGTTATACTTTTGCATCCTGGTGCTCCAGGGAAAGTCCTGTTCCTTTTCATGTTTGTTTAGTTTGACAGATTTCTTCATTAAAACTAGATTGTGTCTTGCACCTGATAGAGGAGTCTGTGTGAGAATCTCACACATACTCCCTTAATAGGAAGCATCCTTCTGCATTTGGTTAGTGTCATATGGGCACTACACTGAGGGATTAAAGAGGAACACAGGAACTGGTTATTAATCCTAGAAGGTTAGTGATCACCACAAAATTTGGGAATATTTAGAAAAGATAGAGTTACCACTGGAAAATCCAATTTCCCATAAGCCTGTAGGCATTTGTATTAAGGTAAGTAAAGAAATGGCAGATAGCTTTTGGCAAACCCCAGTCTTTCTTTAAGTACTTAGTCTCATTACTGACTATAGCACATTTGGTCACTTTAACTGTATAATATTTACTGAACTGTTTTGAAACCTAAGCAGTGAGGAATTTTGATGACCTTGACAGTAGTTTTCAACATCTTTAACAGTTTCTAAAATATCACAGATTTTCTTAAAAACTTTACATAAAAGGCTACTTGATTGCTCACTGATCCTGTGAAGGATCTGGCCAGTCCCCCAAGGGATTCCAGTCTCAATGATGATACCACCCCCAAAACTCAAATCCTAAAGACAACAGGGGATTCTGCAGAGATAAAATTCTGATTTTGGACAGCAGTCTGAGAACTCCAATCCCAGGGTGTCCGGGAATGTTTGAGACCTCACATTCCACACCACTATAAGTCCCTTTGCAACCCAACACTCACTATTCTAGGCAAGATCCTTAGTCTACAGAGTGCAAGTCTCCACTCCTTTATGTTTAAATCCCGTTGACATGCACTGTATCATTTTACAAATGTGTTAAATGTAGTGATGGCAGCAAACACGTCCGTTTCCATAAAGAATGGTAAAGTGAATTTGGTGCTGGTGAATCAGGTCAGGGAACCAAAGTCCCCTGTTTATCCTCAGTTCAGGTACATCATGACCAGTCAGAGTGGAAGCTTTCCCAACACTGCCCTGACAATGTGACTCAACTTTGAACTGGAAGGTCACCACTAGGGGTGTAAGAAGTTTGTTCAGTCTCTAACTACTTCTGTCCAAGGTGTCTCTGGTAGGACTTCTAATGAGGGGTCTGGTTTGTGTCTGTTGTAACAGTGTTTGTGATATGGATATTGTTCAATAGAAACAGAGGCCCAACTCAGTTCACATCTGCCATTTGAATAACTGTCATAGAGTGACTGGATGGCCACCATCTTGGCCGACACACCAGGGACTGAACTGTGGCCCTCCAGAGCTAAAAGCATATAAAGTGCTACAGCTTGAGATAAAGTGCTCTAGGTGGGGCTGTATGAGACACATCCTCTGCAGATCAAGCAAGAAGGGAACTTGTAACACACACTCACCAGTGGGTCAATGACTTGTAGCCACTACTAATCTGAGATGGATTAGGTTTAGTGGTTTACAGGTGAAATGCTCTATATCCCATTCCTACAACCATCTCGTCCATTTCCCATCATTTTACTATATGCTGCACAAGTGTCTTGCTCATCCTTGACTTAACTAAAAATTTTAACCTGCCCTCCCAAAAGCTTAGTTCTCTTCCTTTTTTAAGAGTTCTGTGATAAATTGCCACAAGAGACTGAAGAGGACAGTCTCTAAAGACTGCACACATTAAACCTTGCACCAAAAGTTTATATATCATCATAATCTCTCTCTCTCTCTCCTCTCTCTCTCTGACCACCTTTGCTTTGGGAGGTCAGCTTTAGCTGCAACCCAAATCCAGCTTGGGTAAACAAATTTTGATGGCCTTTGTGAAATGGTTCCCAGTCCATTTCTCTGTGGAGAGGTGTGCATATCGCAAAATCTACCAGCACTATTGCCAACAGAGAAGCCATGAAGACTTATCCTCCCACCTGCAGAGCTGGACTCTTCATGTCAGGGGAGAGAGAGAGAGCATATTGGCAGGTGGCAGTACGGGAAGGCTAGTTTAGCCCATGCCCATGGATAGGATATGATTTCTTTCCCCCATGTCAATCTGACATCATTTACAATTTCTAAATTCAGACACACAACAGTTTTCATCACAGAAAGATAGACACGACCAGAAGATAATCGTGTTCAGAGAGCCAATGTTGACATCAAGCTTTCCAAACTAAATCTCCTGGTTAGCTCTCAGTGATCCTCTCTGGATGCAGAGAGAATGATGCCCTGTGTCTGAAAAACCTTTCCTGATCTTTCAGAAAGCAGCCAAGTCTGATCAAGCTAGTTTTGATCTACTTAAATGAGTAGTACTCAGTTTTAAATCACTCCAAATCTCTTTTGCGTCACTGACCTTTGAACCAGGAATTTAGCTAAATGACTACAGTTGCTTGACTCCTGCAAGAGAAACAGAATCATTTATCACTTACGCAATCTCCAAGTGAGGAAAGCACGGGAGCAGGAAGCTTTCTGGGACACACTAGGAGTCATCATTTTACTTCATAATGCCACCTTTCATTTTCTTCAGGTCCAAACCACTGGGGAAGACAGAAAGGGAGACCACTATGGGCATATCTCCCCAAACTCCAGTGCAAGCTAAAATGCTCTCCCCACACAGAGAACATGCTGAAAGGCTTTTAAACCTAAACAAGGGAAAAAGCACAGGTGCTCCAGTGATTAGGCCATCAAGGCTCACTCTCCACTCCCAAAATAATCACAATTATTTAAAGAGAAGTTTCTAGGAGGGGAGGGCGTAACTAAATGTTACTTACAAGTTTCACTCCTTTGGCTCAGTTCTTAATTCTCATTTAATAACACACTCAGCACAAACGTCTCCAGTTGCTACAGTGGCTAAAGAGACAGTACCAAAATAAAAATGTCACTCCATGTGGTCCTAATACAACCACTATGGATGATTAGAATGGAAAAAACGGTTAAGACTATCATTTGTTTTTCACCAGAGTTGACATTGATATTTGCATTCTGCTTGGATAGTGAAATCTGTCACCTTCAGTTTCACTGTGAGACTAATCTATTGTGAGGCTTTAATTTTATTTACAAAACACTTATAATTTAAACTTTAAAAAATTCCATATAAGCTTTTCTATTAAGATTAAGGTTAAGAAAAACAGACACATTAAAATTGACAATATCCTTCTGCTTTACACCCCATTTTCAAACAAGCAACAAACAATAACAAAAAAAGCAAGCAAGAGAGTATTTGAGTGGATATCTTGGACAATCAGAGTACTTGTGCTATGTTTGTCCTCAGTGCTCCCATAGCATTTTGAGTCCTTATGCCAACCAGTGAACAACAGATCACACACATAATTGTTCTTGTTCAATAAAGAGGTGTTAAAACCTCAATGACAGACAGAGAGCATCTGGGAGATTTAACATACTCTTGTCACTAACAGATAGGGTTAATATACATTAGCAACCAAAGTTTGCTCTGTCAAACAGGTTTAAATACAAAGTGATTCCACTGAAATCAATGGAGTTACTCCATTCTAAGGGAGGCAAACTTGGCACTTTATTTCCAGTACCCTGTTTCCAGAAACTCTCTTGCTGCTTTCATTTTCCTCTTACTGCTCCTCTATCTAGAGATGGTTATGGAGCATGGAGGGTCATTTTTATGGATATCTGGTGGTTTGAAGTTTGGTTCAGACAAGCACCAAAGTTCTGATGTTTCTGTGAAACTCTCGGAGCTGTTATCAGCTGTATTAGGGCTTGGCTACACTGGAGAGTTACAGCGCTGGTGGTGGCTTTACAGCGCTGTAACTTACTCCTGTCCACACTGGCAAGGCACATACAGCGTTGTATCTCCCTGGCTACAGCACTGGTTTTACTCCACCTCGACAAGGGGAATAAAGAGAACAGTTCTGGTGCTGCAGTGCTGGAGTGCCAGTGTAAACAGTGATTAATCTTACTCGCTGTAACTGACCTCTGGAATTTTCCCATAATGCTTTTAAGTAAAGATAACACTCTTTGTTTTATTGTGATGCCTCTCTTTGTTTTGTTGTGAACTCAGGACTCCCAGAGCTGCTTATCTAAAAAACAAACACAGCTGCTGTTTGCTCAAGCAGAGGCAGGCAGGGGGATGAATGTCCACAGCTAGTGTTTGCTTGAGGAGAGAAGCAGCACAGAGTTGGGGGTGGGGAAGGGTCCGTTTCGGAGCAGCTGCTTATCTGGTCTGTGAGGAAAAAACCAAAAGGCTATTTGCATTTAGTGAATGAGAGAGGGGTGGGCGAAAGGGTCGGAACTTGCAAGGCAGGGAGCTGACACAGTGTCAGCTCCAAAAATCCACTCTCTCTGTCTCCCCCACACTCCCTGTCACACTTCACCCACCGCCTCTCTTTTGAAAAGCACGTTGCAGCCACTTGAACGCTGGGATAGCTGCCCATAATGCACCACTCCCAACACCGCTGCAAATGCTGCAAATGTGGCCACACTGCAGCGCTGGTAGCTGTCAGTGTGGCCACACTGCAGCACTTTCCCTACACAGCTCTATGAAGACAGCTTTAACTCCCAGCGTTGTACAGCTGCAAGTGTAGCCAAACCCTTAGTAGATGAAATTTACCCCTGTGCAGAAGACCAGCCTATGCACTGGGCAACTTCTATGTCACCAAAGTTTAATTCTGATTTTCAGCCTACTGTCTGGAAAGTACTTTAAGATCCTCCAGTGGAAATTGCTACAGAAGGCCAGAGGAATAGTACTGTCATGATAAGACCAACAGAAGAGTCAGTCTTTGTGGGACAAAGGAGAATTTGGGCCCCAAACCACCCATCCCATTTTCATGGGGCAATCCTAACGCTGACAGGGCTTGCAGGCTGGGAAAGTGCCAAAATGCCTTTGAGGCTGAGGTATCACCATCAAAACATGGTATTTACATATTCTATGGCCAGAAGAGAAATTGAGAAAGGTGACATCTCATGTCTGGCAAGAGGGTCAACTGGGAATGTGCATTTACCACATTGGGAAAGACTTGAATATAAGCCTCTACCAGGCTGTCCCAGGCCTATGCATAGAACAGCACGATACAGTTCTCCTAACACCTGGCAAGTTAGCCCTTCTCATCCCAAGTGACACTCTGTGCCCCTCAGGGACACAGCTCCTCTGCTTTCTTCTAAATATTTAGCTGTGCAAGTTTGTGCTGCAGGATTCAGGAATGTCTTGAAATGGAAGAAGGAAATGGGGTTGCCTGGAGCTGGGCCCAACATTTCTCTGGCAAATTCACATCAGATAAAACAAAACATTTACAGACATAAATAAGAGACGGGAGACTGGGGAAAAAGCCCAAATGTGTCAGCTGCTGTGTCCAGCTTTAGTTCAAAACATAAAAATGAAGGGAGGGACGAGGGGAGAAAATGCTACATAGAAAAGAATGTAAAAAGCTATGGGCGCCAGCACAAGCTCAAACCCGCCAGCAAGACAAATGCAAACTAGCAGGTAGCAGCGTGTTGCCTTATATGGGAATTTTTTCTGCTGCATTTGGCCCTGTTTATAAGAATTCTCTCTTAGTTTCAATGTAACCACGTCTCACTGTCTCCATTCTCCAATACCGGATGGCTCAATGTGAGGAGGCTGGGCCTGCAGTTTACCTCAGCGGTGACTTTCATAAGAGAGTTCCTCATCTCCCATAAACCACAACACTGCAAGTAGAGGCCTAGAACGATGATATCAAGGGAGGCCAGCTTCCAGAGCTGATATTATCATTATAATAACTCTAATAAATAAATAAATGAGTAATATTTACTAATGGTTTTAGGGTAAACAGAAGGTGCTCTAGCCCCTCCTGCAGGTGGGAAGGGGAACTCAGTCTCCATCCTTTCCTTGAACCTTGGTCTCCCTGTTGAGATGGCCCACAAGAGTAGCAGTTGTGATGATGGCTTTTGGGATGGGGACACCTGCCTTCTCAAAACCACCAATAAAACCTCAGTAACTTGCTCACTACTGATCCCTGGAGGATTCAGACTGTTATCAGAGTTAAAGGGTCCATTACCCTTTCCCAGTCCCCTGAGCCATCCAGCACCTTCAGTGAGTCAAGGTGAAAAGTACATCCAGAAAGCAAGCAAGCTGATACTCTATCATTTGTATACAAAATTTAATGAGCAAATCACTCATATTCCTATTAAAAAGCAGTAACTATAATAAATTGTTATAGTGATCATTCCTAAGGATAGACGAATTGCTGATAAAATACAGTCTTCCTCTACCTATGTTTTACTGGGACAGTCAGAAATACCAATCCAGAAAAGTCCAGCATACCCAGAGGAATATCATGAATTTGGCTGTAAGACAGAAAGCAAGGAGCAGGAATAAGTGGATGTTTTCAACGTGGAAGGAGGTCAATAGTGAAGTACTCCAATGATATGAATTTGAACAGGTGTTACTTAATGATACGAAGACAGGAAAATTGTGAGGTACCTCAGAAGGCCCTCCAATGAGACAATTGGGCAACATGAGAACAGATTAAATTCAGCACAGAAAAGTGCAGAGTAATACCCACTTTGAACTATTCATGCACATTGATGGTTTGTAAATGAAATATAACCACGCCTGAGAAGAGGCACAGGCATCACTGTGGATAACTTAATGAAAATATCAGCTCAGTTCTTAGCAGTAGTAAAAAACAAAACAAACAATCTTAGGAATACATACAATGCTGAAAATATTATAAAACCATTATGTAAATATTGATATATCTTCATCTAGAATATTGTGTCCAATTTTGGTCAACTCATCTCAAGAAAGATGTAGCAGAAAGATAGAAAAGGTCTAGAAAAGGGGAATAAAAATTATTAGAGGCTTGGAAAGACTCCAGTATGAAAAGAGATATTACAAGATTTGGATTATTTAGTTTATAGAGGAAGTGAATAAGAAGGGATATAATGGGGTATTCACAATAAGCATTGCTATAGACAAGGTCAGCTAAGCGCACTGACTTGCCCTGTATTTTAATGTAATAACAAGAGGGCACCCAATGAAATTTAAAAGACAAGAAATTTAAAATAGATCAAAGGATTTTTCCCACTCAAGAGCACATAATTCACCTGTGGAACTTCCAGCCACAAACTATTGAAGCAAATTATTACCATGTATTGTTTTTGTGATGCAGAGATTTGTGCTAGGAACTTCACAGTAACTAGAAAGACAGACTCTACTTCAGAGAGCTTACAATCTAAAGAAAAATGCTTAATATGATTTAAAAAAATCTGTTAGGCATTTGTATAATGCAAAAATAACATCTGCAGCATGAATTAGGAAGAAACTTCCCCTGTAGGCATGGTATTACCTACATGGGAGTTTTGCATCATCCTCTGAAGCAGCAGATATCAGTCATTGCTACAGACAGGATACTGGAGTAAATGAACCATTAGTCTGAGCCAGTATGGCAATTACTATGTTCAATTCCCGCCAGCGCAGCGTCACAGTGCAGTAGTTTGGTATAGCCATGATGGGCATTTGGATTTCTAATACATCTCTACTGAATGAAATCCATGTTTCCCTTCCTCAATTCCTGTTCCTTTGATTTTCACTTATCTTCCTCCTGCTGATCAATATGAGCAGCAAAATCTGCTAATGTCTGAGCAGAGCTTTGTCCATGACAGCATGTGCACAGCTGTGCCTGCTATAGCCTGGTAATGTTGTCCCCTACCTGTCTCCCCAGAAGCACAACCATTTTCAGGATCCCATTATCTAGTCCACACATTATGAGGCGACTCAGCCCCACAAGTCCATTAAAGGGCAGCATTTTTGATTGCTGAGTTTGAACAAACAAATGGAATTTTCTATTCACTATTTAGCTACTTCAGAATTTTAAAGAATAGCTCAGATCATAATGATCAAATTTTTGCATTCATGGTAAACTGGCACCAATGAAGAGGATAATAGTCATCTAAATTAGTCTAGGAACAGGGAGCCAAGCTGGGGAATATGCACTTATTAGAACAATCACACAGCTTCAGAGAAGGAATTGAGGATGTGTGCAGGGGAGTGGTGATTGTGTGGGAAAATCACTGAAACAGCCCAGCACACAGCTGCAGTAACAAAAGCATGAACCAGATGCAAGACCATACAAATACGGGCAGTGAATATGAACTACAAGCGATGATCCTGGGACTGCATAAGGCACTGGGAGCTGACGTCAATAGAGTTACACCAAGGATGAATTGGGCCATTGTGCATGCCACTCAACCTCTTCAAAATTCATTTCTTCAGCAAGCTTTTTCCAAACAAATTACATTAATGAACAAAAATCCCCAGTGCACTTGGGAGAGAAAACTATGCCTGGTCTGTCACCCATTCATTTAGATTGCAGGCCGTTTGAGGGTAGGAAGTTAGTTTTTCCTTTTTTATTGTACAGCACAGAGTACATAGACTAATCAATAAAAAATTAACACTATGTTGTAGTTAGCCCAGCAGCTGGGTGAAGCCTTCCTAACTTGGAACCTGGAACCATATGAAGCTCAGCGGGTTTGCGATTTTGTTACAAACCTGAAGCTCAGGCCAGGTGTGCTTAAGTTCACAATCTTTTTGTCAAGGTCGGGTCAAGTTTTGATCAAGCCTCACTGTTCTGGATAGAAATTGTGCAGAGCCAAGAGGTTTGGGCTGAATTTTGCTTTGGGTACTTAACTTTGGGGGATAGGATGGGTGTTCAAATTTGACACTCAATGCGAACCTCAACAGAAGTGAAAGTGGAACATGGATGGCACACCCTTCAGCCCTTTGCACAGGGCTAACGAATATCCATGTGATCAGAACATCCAGAGGTGTTTTGATCTCTGCTCCCATTTCTGTGTAAGGACTAGTCAGGGACAGATCTGAAGCTTCAGTTCAGACAGTTACCTGAAAGCCTGGATCCTGACCCCAAGCAGAGATGAGTCCCAAACCAAGCATCATCATATCAAGACTTCTATAATGAAGCCAAATCAAAACCCTCGGGGAGGATTTGAACTTTGCAGCTCAGGCCCATCTCTGTCTGTTCTGAACCCATGTGGCCTAGAGTACTCAAGCTGAAAAATCTATAAAATCCTAGAATACTCAGGTTGGAAATCCTGAGATTACTCCATATTTCCTGCTCACAGGAGTCTGGGAATATTGTAGAAAGGGCCTATTCTGTGGGATTTCAGGGCGGCATTTTAGATCTCTGAAGATATGGGGACATTAAGAATAAATATTTTATAAATCAAGGAAAAAAAAGTAAACTGAACTTTTTCAAACCTCAGAGAATATTTGGTTCTGTTCAAGCTTTGGGCCAAGATCCCAGTGAAGCAAACCACTTGCTTCTACCTGTTCATTCCCATACACCACACTATCCCTGCTGAGAGAGTGTGGGAATTCTTTAGCGGGTTTATTACAGACTTACACCAAACCGGGCACTAAGACAAAGGGTAATGTACTCCATTGAGAAGATTTGTAACATGAGGGTGAGCTGGAAGCATTGTCACCCTGGGTCAGGTGGAGTGTATCACAGCATAAACAAAGAGCAGATGAGGGCCAGACCAGGACACAAGACTTGTCCAGCTGCACGTTTAAAGTGAGCCAGGGAGGAAGTCAGTGACAGTTGTTGGTCCCCAGAGTGTGTGCCAAAAACTCTGCCTAATCATCCCAGCTCTCCTGCCATTGGGCCAGATGCCTGAAAGAGGGAGCTGTGTAAGCTGAATTTGACCCTTTTAAAACCCCTCTTTCCCTTTGGGCCAGACAGTGTGGAAAAAGTATTTCCTTTTCTATATCTTCTGTAGGACTTGGAATGGCTTTTAGTTTGAGTTTACTGTTGTCATGCAGAAAACATTTTGTCTGAAAATTTGGAGGCTGTGATTTGCTGATGCAGACACTGAAGTCTTCACCCAGCAGAGGCAATCATCTCTACCTTTTCTACTAAGGGGGAGGGTAATGTAGTGGTTGAAGCAAGGGACAGGGAGTCAGGACTTCTGTGTTCTAATCTCGTCTCTGCCATTCACTGGCTGTTTAACCATGGTCAAGTCCCTTAACATGTCTCAGTTTCACCATCTGTAAAAAGGGGACAACTACACTTACCTACTTCACAGAGAATTGTGAAGCTAAGTCAATTGTTGTTTGTAAATAACTGAGATCCTTTACAGAAGAATAACCTATTATGTTATATCCCCCTTTCTCCCACTGAGAGACCCAAAACATCTTCCGTTTGGATGCATCAAGCTTTGATCTGGATTATTTTCTCCAGAAAATGCAGTCTAACAGTTCATATATGGTACAGCATCTGCAGTGAGAGAACATTAATGCAGACCATGCAACTTAGAAAGCATTGCCGTGATGGGTTGCACTCACCTCTTGAGCAGCTCCTGGCTGTCTGCTCATGGTGCTGCCTTTTTCTTTGGCTATCAGCACCCCTGAAAGTTATCAGCCTGAGTCAGTGAGTCTCGTGTGTCTTGGCCCTCCATCCAGGTCACACAGTCCAAAACCCCTTCTGGGGTATGATGACTCAAAAATTGAAACTATTTCTTGTCTTCTGGGCCAATTATAAACAAAATATATTCTTACCCTTTCTGGGTTAAATTCTCTCTCTGGGATTGAATCAGCAAGGCTCCTCCTTAGCCCTTGTCACTCACTGTGGCCAGTAAGGGGCCTTGGCCCTGCCTGGTTTCTCTGGAAGCTGGCTGATCCTTTTATTTCAGTCTGGTGGGTCTTAACTGGCTTTTGCTGGTTCCCAGCCCTTCTATCTTCTGGATGACCAGATCTCACTGGTTCCCAAAATGGCTGTGGTTTTCCTCACTGCTAATTGTTTTCTACGGCAAGGGTGCATCAGAGCCCTGGTATGGGGCCATGAAGGCCTAGCAGGATTGGCTTTAGGAAGTGCAGGGCCCAATTCGAACAGTTTCAACGGGGCCCCGGCAGGGATGACTTAAAAAAACAAAAAAAGCCCATGTACATGTGGGGCTTGTACTCACCGGGCGATGCTCCAAGTCTTTGGCAGCACTTCAGTGGTGGGTCCTTCACTCGCTCCAGGTCTTCAGCAGCACTGAAGGACCTGCCGCCAAAGTGCCACTGAAGACCCTAAGTGCCACCAGGTGAGTAAAAATTAAAAAGGCGCCTCTAGTTAAGGAAGGGATTCTCACTGGGTGCGGGGCCCTCTTAGGTGCAGGGCCTAATTTGAGGGAATTGGTGGAATAGGCCTAAAGCCAGCCCTGAGGCCTGGTACCCTATGTCACAATTGCCTAGAAATGAAAATAGCTGCCACAGCGTTACCAAAAATGTCAGCACTGAGGCTCTTTGAAGGGAGTCATGCTCCCTTCCAAGTGGTTTTACTGCTCTATTAGTCGCTGTTCCCCAGAGCATTATTAGGATCAGAAGAGAAACAGGACCCAAGGGAAGGGAAAACAGTGACATTCTGGGGATCATCCAGACCAGTAAGGGATTCTATTACTGCCTGCTCTGTAACCTTGGGTGCCTTTTGCTCTGCAGCTTTGGTTCAGACCCCTGATACTAGTAGCTTGTATACATGCACAAGATCTCATCCTGGCTTCCACCAGACTAGTCACTTCTTGCAGGGTAATACCAATAGCCCTTCCAGTCTTGAGTCTTCCTAAATCCATATTCCCCAAGTTCCTAACTATCAGACACTCTGACTTTTCCCTGCCAATTCATCACCCCCCTAAAGGCATGAAACCAGTTCCCCCCAGACACCAGCCTACTTTGACACATTGCACACAGTTAGCATAACAGAGGGGTAAAAATGAACAGAAGTTTTATTTAATAGAAAAACCACAGATTCAAAGATGAAACAGTAAGGGAGAAACAAACACATACAAGTTACACAGAAAATAAAGACACAGCCTCAGGCTTTGTGCTTCTAGTATTAGAAAAGGGATTTTATCTTTAAAAAGTTATCTATTGCCTCTGAAAAGTTTCCCAGCATATCTCATGCTATAGAGGGGATCCAGCATTTCATGGACCACATCTGCCAAGTGACTGTCCCTCAGATTCTGGATCCCCAAATTCAGACACAAGCCTGCTTTTAAAAGGCTTTTTTTCTCTTATTTATTTTTCTTCTCTTAGTCCATGGTGACTCACATTTATTTAGTGTGGAAATCCTTCTTGACTGAAAAGTGGGGATGTCTCAATGTCTTTCCATTAATGTTAATGGTTTCCCATTGTCTCTTCTTCACAGGACAAAGGGTTGTTACTTGCAGCTGGTTTTGTGTAAAGATCAGTCTTGAGAGGTGCCCCCCTTGCTGTGAGTTGTGGTTGAAATTGTAGCATAGGTTATGAGCTCAGTTTTCTATATATATAAATACATATATACACAGACTGTGGTTATGCATCTATCTCATGACCATCAAGTTCAGAACACTACAAGCTTTCATGAAAGACCATACTTGATACACTGTGATAGTACAATAATATAGTATGCAATCAGTTGATTCAACTGCTCATTTGGGGGGTTAACCCACTGATGTGCTAACTTTTCTTGTCGCACCCCCTTTACCATTTACAGAATTTTACACCTCCCCCCCATTACTTGTAATTTGAAGTAATCCATTACTTCTGTGCTACTGCTGGTGGCAGTGCTGCCTTCAGAGCTGGGGGGCCAGAGGGCGGTGGCTGCTGGCCTGGGCATTCATGTTGTTTGCCAAGTGGGAGGACTATTTTTTTAATACTGCTCCCATCTCACCCCACAAGACCCACTCTATTTTTATCCTGCTCCTGCTATTACGGCAGTGTGACCCAGGGTGCCTGGGGCAGCCCTCACTGAAAATGCCAAGGTTAGAGGATGCTGCAAAAAGCATAGCAGATTCTCCCAAAACAGATTATTAACACTGAAGTTAGATTCACCAACCAGTCACAAACTATGCTCCTGATCCCCCACACTGGTTGTGAAGAAGCTAATAAAGAAATAACATGCCTCCTTTTACTGTATTCTAGTTCTCTGACTCCCAATCAGCACACAGATCCAGTACAGTGAGAAGTTACGTAAAAACTCTGCTCACTATAAAAAATGTTCTTCTGACCCCAAAGGGCCAGACTCTCTCTACCAGGTCAGCACAGGTTTAGATCTTACCCAAAATACCATGCTGCTAGCCAATCCTGTAGTGTCTAAAACTGAAGGTTTATTATAAAAGAAAAGAACAAGAAGAGAGTTGTTAAATGGTAAAGCAATCAGATACATACAGATACTTCCAAGTCCATATATCAGGTTCTTAGCAGTAGTGGTGAGTTTGCTGGTTTGAAAGTCTCTCTGGAACACATCCAAAGTTTGGATGGGTCATTCAGTCCTTTGTTCGGACCTTCATTTGTAGAACAGTTGCTTCTGGAGGTAAGAAGCAGAAAGGATTGAAGACAAAATGGAAATGATGCAGCTGCCCTTTATATTCCTTTTGCCATGTGGCTTGTACTTAGGGTGACCAAACAGCAAGTGTGAAAAATTGGGATGGGGGTTGGGGATAATAGGAACCTATATAAGAAAAAGACTCAAAAATCAGGACTGTCCCTATAAAATCGGGACATCTGGTCACCCTAGTTGTACTTCCTGTATTCCAAACACAAGCTTCACAGCACATGGCATGGAAGAGCCTTAGAATTATGTCTACCAACTTTCCCCTACATGCCTTGCTGACTGATAAGGTGTATCCCCTGGCTCCTTTCAATGGATTCATTGTCAGCTGATGACCCTTGATTGGACATCAAACAGGTTAGGCAGTGCTGATGCCAATCTGTTTGGAGCTGTCACCCAGAAATACAGCACAAATTTGCAAATACAGATATACCATACATATCTATAACTCACAATACAAAGGTGATACAAACATATAAACAAGATCATCACACCTGGCAAATCGTAACATTTTCACAGATACCTTACATGGTCAGATTCCTTGCAATTTTATAATATTGGTGACAACAATATAAAATGTCTCCCAGATTTCATACAATATCACAGGCATAGGATCTCAGTTTCTTTGTCCCCGCATCCCCCAAGAACCTTTTGTGACCACCGTGGGGGCAGGGGGGTGCTCCACAGTTTGCACACCATTGGTTTAAAACTTCGGTTCTCACCTTGGACTGCCTGGGTGCTGATTATCACAGATCTGATCTCTTTGAAAATTGGATCAGTGGAGCCACTGATGATACTAGAGATTTTCTTGTTATATATAAATGTTGTGTTTTCATCTACCGTTTCACTGGGGATAGAGAGAGGAAGGTTTCCGCAGAGAGAGTGGGATTATAGTTGCTAGAAGTCATCCTCCACCTCTCCTGGAAGGCTTAAATCTACATTCTGTTGCAGGGGGAGATGGTGTTCCTTTGAAAATGAATTTGCAATAAGATACAGTTACAAAAGAAATCATGTCATGTGCTGAGAAGCAATAGTTCTGGGTAGGGCTCTGGGGGATATCATCTGGGTTACTGCACTCAGTCATGGGCACCATATTACCAGAGAGATATTGAAAAAATAGAAGGGAGTTCAGGAAAGAGAAACAAAAATGATCAAGGAGCTAGAAGGACTGTGTTATGAGGAAGGATTAAAAGAGCTAAAAATTTGGTAGTGTGGCTTAATGACAACTAAGGGAGGACTTTATAAGAGTCTACAAGTGTAGGAAGAGTGCAAATAATTAAAAAAGAAGAGGCATTATTTTGTGCTGTATGGGCAGGGTAAGAGTAAGATCAAATGAGATGAAATAAAGAAAGGGGAGATTAAAGATCAGGGAAGCTTACCTGACAGTGATATGTATTAAATTGTGGGAATGGTGGAAGCACCATCACTTGAGAATTTTTAAGATAGACTGGACAAGACACTGAAAAATGTTATGAAAGGAAGGAGCTTGCATTTACAGGGAGATGGTCTGGAAAGAAAAGGCATATTTTTATTGTTTCTAACTTTTGTGATTCTGTGAAACATCAGGCACCTGTTTGTTGGGAAAGCAAAGTACTGAGGTTGCTTTAAAGATCTGAAACATCTCTTTAGAGAAAGCTGCCGTGCTGGGCAGTAATTCTATGTCCCTGGGCTTGGTTCTATCAGGAAGAAAGATCTACAGAAATGCACAATATACCCCTCATTCCCTGCCCCCAAAACTGCCAGTGAGTTCTCAACAGAGATTTGGAAGTGCTTAATTATTCAGTGAATCCCAACTTCCTCTGAGTCCTCCCATGCCTACATCAAGCTCCACAGCCAATCTACTGACCCCTGCTTATAGCGTAAAGGAGATTTTCCATTTGGGGCAAGTTTTGTGCTAAGAAGAGTTAACACTAACTGGAGAGAGGAAGTGTGCAGGCAAGGTGGGGTGCAGATGTCCTCCTCATCAGTTCTGTGACACAGCTCAGTCCTGACCTGTGTTCCTGCCCCACAATTCCAGTCCCCCACAATTCAGTCCTGACCTGCAATATCCCAATCTAAGCCTTGGCCTCTTCCATCCAGAGACTCATGAACTGGATAGTGGATGTGATATGTGAACACACTCAGTTACGAATAGGTCTACACTGCAACTGAGAGGTGAGATTCCCAGCCCAGCTAGACAGACTCACACTAACTTTGCTTGAGTTAGCGCCCTAAGAAATAGAAGTGTGAACGCTGTGACATGGGTTCACACCTCTGGGGTCAGGCTGGTTTGGACTTGAGCTGCTAGCCTGAGCCTCTGCCAGTGCCACATCCACACTGCTATTTTTAGAAGACTTGCTTGAGTGGAGCTAGCAGGGGTCTGCCTACCTGCACTGGGAATCGCACCTCCCAGCTGCTGCATAGACATACCCCAAAAAGTCTAATTCTACCACCTTCATTCAAGTGGACTGGTAACCTACTGCACAGACAGGCCCACTGATTTCAGAGGGGCCACGTATGCAGTAAGGTGCTATGCAATGTAAGCAAGGATGGCAAAATTAGTCTCTCAAATATTAGATTAAACCTACTAAAATGATACTGGTCACTCCTCCTGCTGGGTCATTCTTTACCTAGGATATTCCAAGAAGAACAGCTCTGCTTTGAAAATGACCTTTCAAATACCTCTTTTACCTAGTGTAATGGAGGGTTCTGTGAGTATCATCTCTGAGGGAAGCTTTGGCAATAATATTCAAAATTAGCACAAGAAAAAGAATAATGTGGATAGTTAAGTTTGTTGGATACAATTCTTCCAATGTTTTAGACTTTAACCTACATGATCCATCGTACTTTGAACCATACAGGCCCCTTATACCCATAAACCAGTATGCATGTTGCCCAGTACTCACACATAATCATGTAATAAAGAGTGGTCCTACAACTGCAAACCACTAGATGGAAGGGGAAAAAATGGTGAGGAAAGCGATTTCAGTGTGGAGTTTTCCAGTGGGATATTTTAAACAACAGTGCGGAAAAGAAAGGATTTTTCAAAATTAAAGAAAAATGTCTTGCCAGATCACTTTGAACCTGACCTTTATAGTGTGTCCTTCCCCCCCCCCATATAAATGACTCCCCCATGCATACATATACACGTCTGCCATCTTGGACAAGCTCCACTTGTCTTCAGATCTGACCCCAGCAGCAAATAGAAGTTATTGAACCTTCAAGGTCTACCTCCCAGCACTGCTGAACACATGCAGGCATTTCTCGGAAGTGAGCCCTGGTGCCTGATGCTTTTGGCTAGGAAAACTTTAGCAGCAGCTGGATCCACGTCATATGGAGAGAGGCAGCAGATCTGCCAGCCCTGCTGAAGCAGCCAGGGGCAAGCTGCAGCAAGCTCTCAGAAGCCGGGGGTGGGGGGTGGATGGGAGGGATAAGTAATAACACAAAGCAAATGCAGATCGCTGACTGATTCCACAAGAAGAGAAGCAAAATGACAAAATAAGGGCTGTAATTGCAGGGCAGAGACCTATAATTCTCTCCATTCAGCGCCCCTCGTTAGTATGTGCAGAACAGATGTCTCCAACTGGGGCCCTTGCCAGCACAGTTTAGCAGAGGTATTGTCACTGGATGGGGACGATGAACTGTAAAGGAAATTTAGTATTTGATGTGCTTGGTAACTGCAATCACGGCTGTGGGGTTATGTTCCTTCCTTGAAATGAGGGAATAGTTTGTTCCTCCATGCCCTGCCTCTCTTCTCCCTAGCGAAGTGCAGGGCCTTGGCTGGGTCAGGATATCAGAGACATAGTGGGGCCAAACAACATCTGAGGAGAGGGAAAGGCCGGTGGGTAAAAGCACAGACTTAACATTCAAAAGTGAGGTGAAAATATCCCAGTATCACACATTACTTTGACAAAAGGCTTGCTGGGAAATGAGACCTAGAGACTGAGGCCACAGAGGGATAAAAATAACTTCAAAGCCATGATTTGCCTGTGACCTCACAGGGAAGGTCAATATCATAATGGCTGACCTCTCCCCCAAAACATACTGACCCAGCCAAGCCTATTTGCGCACAGACTGGCTAACCTAGTAAGGAGGGCTTTAAACTAGGTTCGACGGGGACAGGTGAGCAAAGCCCACAGGTAAGTGGGGAACAAGACCTGGGAGATGGGTTGGAAACAGGAGGGAGCACGGGCTATAATAGCAGAGAGGAAGGAGGGTCAGGGCAAAGCTGGGAGGCAAGATCAAACCAGTATCTTAGATGCCTTTATACAAATGCAGGAAGTATGGGTAATAAGCAGGAAGAACTGGAAGTGCTAATAAATAAATACAACTATGACATTATTGGCATTACTGAAACTTGGTGGGATAATACACACGACTGGAATGTTGGTGTGGATGGGTATAGTTTGCTCAGGAAGGATAGACAGGGGAAAAAGGGAGGAGGTGTTGCCTTATATATTAAAAATGTACACACTTGGACTGAGGTGGAGATGGACATAGGAGACGGAAGGGTGGAGAGTCTCTGGGTTAGGCTAAAAGGGGTAAAAAACACAGGTGATGTCATGCTGGGAGTCTACTACAGGCCACCTAATCAGGCGGAAGAGGTGGATGAGACTTTTTTCAAACAACTAACAAAATCATCCAAAGCCCAAGATTTGGTGGTGATGGGGGACTTCAACTATCCAGATATATGTTGGGAAAATAACACCGCGGGGCACAGACTATCCAATAAGTTCCTGGACTGCATTGCAGACAACTTTTTATTTCAGAAAGTTGAAAAAGCTACTAGGGGGAAAGCTGTTCTAGACTTGATTTTAACCAATAGGGAGGAACTTGTTGAGAATTTAAAAGTAGAAGGAAGCTTGGGTGAAAGTGATCATGAAATCATAGAATTTGCAATTCTAAGGAAGGGTAGAAAGGAGTACAGCAGAATAGAGACAATGGATTTCAGGAAGGCGGATTTTGGTAAGCTCAGAGAGCTGATAGGCAAGGTCCCATGGGAATTAAGACTGAGGGGAAAAACAACTGAGGAAAGTTGGCAGTTTTCAAAGGGACGCTATTAAGGGCCCAAAAGCAAGTTATTCCGATGGTTAGGAAAGATAGAAAATGTGGCAAAAGACCACCTTGGCTTACCCTTGAGATCTTGCGTGACCTACAAAATAAAAAGGCGTCATATAAAAAATGGAAACTAGGTCAGATCACGAAGGATGAATATAGGCAAATAACACAGGAATGCAGAGGCAAGATTAGAAAAGCAAAGGCACAAAATGAACTCAAACTAGCTATGGGAATAAAGGGAAACAAGAAGACTTTTTATCAATACATTAGAAGCAAGAGGAAGACTAAGGACAGGGTAGGCCCACTGCTCAATGAGGAGGGGGTAACAGTAACGGGAGACTTGGAAATGGCAGAGATGCTTAATGACTTCTTTGTTTCGGTCTTCACTGAGAAGTCTGAAGGAATGTCTAGTATAGTGAATGCTTACGGGAAGAGGGTAGGTTTAGAAGAGAAAATAAGGAAAGAGCAAGTAAAAAATCACTTAGAAAAGTTAGATGCCTGCAAGTCACCAGGGCCTGATGAAATGCATCCTAGAATACTCAAGGAGTTAATAGAGGAGGTATCTGAGCCTCTAGCTATTATCTTTGGGAAATCATGGGAGACGGGGGAGATTCCAGAAGACTGGAAGGGGGCAAATATAGTGCCCATCTATAAAAAGGGAAATAAAAACAACCCAGGAAACTACAGACCAGTTAGTTTAACTTCTGTGCCAGGGAAGATAATGGAGCAGGTAATCAAAGAAATCATCTGCAAACACTTGGAAGGTGGTAAGGTGATAGGGAATAGCCAGCATGGATTTGTAAAGAACAAATCATGTCAAACTAATCTGATAGCGTTCTTTGATAGGATAACAAGCCTTGTGGATAAGGGAGAAGCGGTGGATGTGATATACCTAAACTTTAGTAAGGCATTTGATACAGTTTCGCATGATATTCTTATAGATAAGCTAGGAAAGTACAATTTAGATGGGGCTACTATAAGGTGGGTGCATAACTGGCTGGATAACCGTACTCAGAGAGTAGTTGTTAATGGCTCCCAATCCTGCTGGAAAGGTATAACAAGTGGGGTTCCGCAGGGGTCTGTTTTGGGACCGGTTCTGTTCAATATCTTCATCAACAATTTAGATGTTGGCATAGAAAGTACGCTTATTAAGTTTGCGGACGATACCAAACTAGGAGGGATTGCAACTGCTCTGGAGGACAGGGTCAAAATTCAAAATGATCTGGACAAATTGGAGAAATGGTCTGAGGTAAACAGGATGAAGTTCAATAAAGATAAATGCAAAGTGCTCCACTTAGGAAGGAACAATCAGTTTCACACATACAGAATGGGAAGAGATTGTCTAGGAAGGAGTATGGCAGAAAGAGATCTAGGGGGCATAGTGGACCACAAGCTTAATATGAGTGAACAGTGTGATACTGTTGCAAAAAAAAGCAAACATGATTCTGGGATGCATTAACAGGTGTGTTGTAAACAAGACACGAGAAGTCATTCTTCCGCTTTACTCTGCGCTGGTTAGGCCTCAACTGGAGTATTGTGTCCAGTTCTGGGCACCGCATTTCAAGAAAGATGTGGAGAAATTGGAGAGGGTCCAGAGAAGAGCAACAAGAATGATTAAAGGTCTTGAGAACATGACCTATGAAGGAAGGCTGAAGGAATTGGGTTTGTTTAGTTTGGAAAAGAGAAGACTGAGAGGGGACATGATAGCAGTTTTCAGGTATCTAAAAGGGTGTCATCAGGAGGAGGGAGAAAACTTGTTCACCTTAGCCTCCAATGATAGAACAAGAAGCAATGGGCTTAAACTGCAGCAAGGGAGATTTAGGTTGGACATTAGGAAAAAGTTCCTAACTGTCAGGGTAGTTAAACACTGGAATAGATTGCCTAGGGAAGTTGTGGAATCTCCATCGCTGGAGATATTTAAGAGTAGGTTAGATAAATGTCTATCAGGGATGGTCTAGACAGTATTTGGTCCTGCCATGAGGGCAGGGGACTGGACTCGATGACCTCTCGAGGTCTCTTCCAGTCCTAGAGTCTATGAGTCTATGAGGAACTAGCTGCAACTCTCAGGGAAGTGAACAGGAGTTGTGTGGCTAAGTTGTGGGATGTTTGTAAGTGGAGGAGAGGATGTTCTCAGGACACACTTCCAAATGAAATTCACCCCTGTGCAGAAGGTTAGCATGAAGTCTATGTACCACTTAAGTCCCATTAAAGTCATATTTTGAAGGGGGTATATTTTAAGAGGGACACCAACCCTCGTAGGAAATAAGCAGAGACAGTCATTCATTTCACAGAGAGCCATTCAACAGCTATCATGACTTTGGGTCATTACCAAATGGGGACCAGATTTGAATCAAGTGACCTCTGCATCCCATTAAAATCCCTCATATTTTCCTTCTGAAAGTGCAGTGGCACGCCAATGCCTTTAGTACCTGTGGATTTCCTGCAGACATTTGAAAGAGAAAAGGCAGACCTATGATGCCATACAACAGTCCTTCACTAGCTCCCTTTCTAGTGTGGCGGAAGCTGAAAAGAAGTACCATATTTTTCATTTTTATTTTCGTCTGTGGATTTTTATGATTATGATTATTATTATTATTATTCTCCTCCTGCTCTCCACACACAGTTTGTTGATCAGAAGCAGCAAAATTTGCCTAAAACTCACCCCAGGGTTCCTAGAACATGATAAACCAATTCAACCTACAGCAAAAATAAAAATTCCCTGGTGACTGAGCAGATGAGCAATCTCCAGTCTCTCTGGGCTGCCGGGAAAGGGAAGAGGGTGAGAGACAGAGGCACAGTCCCTTATGCTCCAGTAACATATTGGTAGCAACAAGCATGTTGTAAATATTACAAAAGGCAAAGTCAGAACTCAGATAAATAACACAAGAGTCCTTGTGTCAGCAACCAACACCTCCACAAATCACCTCACACCAACATTTTCACTCCTCTCTGAAAGCAGGAACCAGGGGGAAAGCTTCAGCATGGGTTACTAGTTCCTTGACGTAAATGCTTGCAACACACTTACTAAAAAGGTCTCCTCTTTAAGGACAGTTTGTTTTTGTTTTAATTTTCTTTCCAAAATACTCTATTGAGGTCATGGGAAGTGCTGCTCCGCCAAGTCCAATGATATGCATCAGTATGTTCTCAGCAACATGCAAACAACAAACCTCTCTGAAGGGCATTAAAGACTTCAATATCTGAACTCATCTTATTACCTTTGGGAAGTGCTGCAGCTGGCCAAGAGAAACACCTCTCCCACAAAACACACACACCTAAATCCTTAAATTAACCATCTCAGCAGCCCAGACATTAAAACAAACTATGGCAGGGATGATGTATGATATAGTGTCAAAGCAGAAATCTGCACATCAGGACCTGCTATTCCCAAACCAGTCCAGCATTCACTATGTAACCTGGACAAGTCATTCAAACTCAATATCTTGGCTTCCCCATCTTTAAAAGGGGGACAACAAGCAGATCTTAACTTTAACTGAGGTAAGCTTATGATTTATTGACCTAAGAGGTAAATACTGAGCTGGACCTGAGATCAGCATATACCTTGAGGGACAACAAATCTAGATGTTCATCTCATCATGATGTCAATATCTTCTTATTATAACCAATTTACAGATGGCAAGACTCAGGCAAAGGAAGATTCAGTGTCACACGGTGACTATAATTTGAACACTCTGTGATACCTTTAGTAATTGAAGGTTGTGGGCATGTTATTACCCTAGATTTGCCTCAGTCCATTATATAACTATCTGCATGGCATTCACTCATAGGGCCAATGCAGGTAATAGTCAAATGCATGTATTATTTCTGTAGGTTTTATAGAGTTATTAATTTATGTAAATAAGCTTTGTTAGTAGACAGTGTTAACTCTAAATTTTAAAACTTTTCACATAATATATTCTTTTCTTGGGAATTAGAAATAGGACAGGAAACATGTCACATCTCCTGGAGAAATGTAGGAAATCCCAGCATGCTTATTTGCCACTCAGTTTCAAATCTGTTCTGAGGGATGGAACACAGTAAAATTGTATTAGAACTAAGACGATACATTTTTTCTCTTTCAAAGCCAAACACTTTGGATTTATAATATCTCCTGGGCTTTACCAGGTTTGCTCTGCCCTGAAAGTGTATGCGTGTGGGCGCCACTTACATAATGGGTGCCAGACATCGAGGGCTACACAGAGGCATCAGAACGTGCAGTTATTTGTACTGCCACAAACTCAGTGCTATCTAGGAATAGCATGGTTATCACTATGTCTCAGCCACACAGAACCTCATCACGATGACTGGGATAGAACTTTATCTACTTTTGCTACAAAAATTACAGACTCCCTCCAGTTAGGCTGAAGGAGGATCTGCTTTAGCAATGATCAGTGTTGGGCCTAGGGCACACTGATGAACAATCTTGATTCCCTCCTGAAGAGGGCAGTGGTGCATACATATGTGTACTCCAGCTAGTTCGTTACAGGATATTGTTCCTCATGTATTTAAAAATAGGCTGTGCAACACTAAATATTTTAAGTCGCATACAAAATTGGATAACTGTAACTCAATAAAACCTCTTCAGAAGGCCATGGTGAGGCCAGGCCAGGGCTTGGCAGAGGCCTCCCTCAACTTGGGAGTAGCTGTGAGCCACAGAAATTGGCTTTGCTATGGAATCAGCAACTGTACATTCTGTAACAGCACAGAACTGGTAGAAAGCAAAGCACATTCTAATTAACCACTCACAACTTACTCCAATTTGTTGTACATACTGTGCTGAACACAATGCACCCTGAGCCTGCAGTACTTAAACAAAGACAGAAAGTGCCATAACAGGAGGCTCTGAAAGAAATTCACACACGTGGGAAAGCTCATGGCTACATCCTTTTCGCAATAGTCCATCTGGTGGCAGACAGCACATGGTAGAGCTGCCATGTCAGGGCCACTTAACTCCCTTCATGCAGCTGCAGACTTGAGAAGCATACAGTGTTCTGCAGAATAACATCTCTCCTTTCACTTACACTGGCATGAATCAGGAATCATATCCCTGAACTACATCAGTGTAACACTGGAGTAATGAGAATCAGGCCCACAGGGTAACCACTATAATAGTCAAAGATGGCAGGTGGCCATCAGGTGTGCAAGTCTATTTAGCAAAAGGAAGAAGATGACAAGTAGCTTAAGGAAACAGAAGGTGAGTAGAAGAGGAGGACAAAGTAATACAGGCCTCATTGACATGATGTGTCGTCTTTGGGGCAGAGACCGTCACTTGCTATCCATCTGCCTGGTTTTTAGCAGAATAGCGCCCTCATCTTGTTTGGGGTTTCTCAGTGCTACTCTGATAATTATAGTGATCAATGATGTAAAACAGCTGAGGGAACAAGGGTTAGTTGCCCCTATATGCATTTGAACAGACTGGTGAATGCAGGCAAGACAGAGCAATATGTACATTTCCAAAAAGGAGAACATGGGCTCTCCATATATTTGCTCTTTAATACGTGTCTTTTATCCAATGAGACAGAGAGATGGTCGGGCCAGTCTTCCAAGATTTCAAACTTTTAAGAGTTAAAACAAAAAGAACTCCTGCCTCAGCTGCATAAATACGGATGTTTCCATGCAGCGCAGGATGGGGAGGGGAGGTTAGATAAGCAAGGCCTTGGCAACCTGAATAGGAAAATAGAGCCAAGCTCAGTTGTCCCCATGGACATATCTCTGGTTTTACTCACAGCAGTTTGTCACATGCACTGTGAAACCTTCAAAGAGCCACTGCCAGCCAAGACCAACTCAGTGTGGCTTCACCTGATTCATCCAGGATGGGAAGGGATTTCCGGCCAGGATTACATCAGCATGGCTTTTACTAGCAAGACCACAGGAAGGCAGTACCCCTGAAAAAATCATGGAGCAGGTCTTCAAGGAAACCATTTTGAAGCACTTGGAGGAGAGGAAGGTGATCAGGAACAGTCAACATGGATTCACCAAGGGCAAGTCATGCCTGACCAACCTGATTGCCTTCTATGATGAGATAACTGGCTCTGTGGATATGGAGAAAGCGGTGGACGTGATATATTTTGACTTTAGCAAAGCTTTTGATATGGTCTCCCACAAATTAAAATAGTATGGATTGGATGAATGGACTATAAGGTGGATAGAAAGCTGGCTAGATTATCAGGCTCAACGGTTAGTGATCAACAGCTCGATGTTTAGTTGGCAGCCAGTATCAAGCGGAGTCCCCCAGGGGCCTGCCCTGGAACTGGTTTTGTTCAACATCTTTATTAATGATCTGGATGATGGGATAGATTGTACCCTCAGCAAGTTCACAGATGACACTAAGCTGGGGGGAGAGGTAGATATGCTGGAAGGTAGGGATAGGATCCAGAGTGACCTAGACAAATTGGAGGATTGGGCCAAAAGAAATCTGATGAGGTTCAACAAGGACAAGTGCAGAGTCCTGCATTTAGGATGGATGAATCCCATGCACCACTACAGGCTGGGGACCGACTAGCTAAGTAGCAGCTCTTCAGAAAAGGACCTGGGGATTACAATGGATGAAAAGCCGGATATGAGTCAGCAGTGTGCCCTTGTTGCCTAGTTAACGGCATATTGGGCTGTATTAGTAGAAGCATTGCCAGCAGATCAAGGGAAGTGATTATTCCCATCTATTGGGCACTAGTGAAGCCACATCTGGAGTACTGCATCCAGTTTTGGGCCCCCCCACTACAGAAAGGATGTGAACAAATTGGAGAGATTCCAGCAGAGGGCAACAAAAATGATCAGCGGGCTGGGGCACATGACTTACAAGAAGAGGCTGAGGGAACTGGGCTTGTTTAGTCTGCAGAAGAGAAGCGTGAGGGGGGATTTGATAGCAGCCTTCAACTACCTGAAGGGGTGTTCCAAAGAGGATGAAGCTTGGCTGTTCTCAGTGGTGGCAGATGACAGAACAAGGAGCAATGTTCTCCAATTGAAGTGGGGGAGGTCTAGGTTGGACCTAGACCTAGGTTGGATGTTAGGAAACACTATTTCACTAGGAGGGTGGCGAAGCACTGGAATGGGTTACTTAGCGAGGAGGTGGAATCTCCATCCTTAGAGGTTTTTAAGGCCCGGCTTGACAAAGCCCTGGCTGGGATGATTTAGTTGGTGTTGGTCCTGCTTTGAGCAGGGGGTTGGACTAGATGACCTTCTGAGGTCTCTTCCAACCCTAATCTTCTATGATTCCATGAACAGAGAGCAGCTCAGCCTAGCTCCTATGAGCACAGCCAGGGAGAGCAAACTCTCATCTTAGACCACCTCTTTGCAGCTTGGTTAAAGAAGAGATAGCCCCAACCATGGGGAGGGCTCATGTGGCAGATCATGCACGTCCTGTTCAAGTGTCAGACTCAACAATGAGGCCAGTCATAGGAATCAGATTTCGTTAGGCCCTTCGCTGTCTTACTGGTGACTCTGACTGGTGGTACTCCCCCACAAAATTACTTTTAATACACACTCTTCTCATTGCAAGTCCTTAGCTTGGATTCAGCTATTGTTTGGGATGTCCCATTCTTCCACTGAGATCTGAGTACTGGATTTGAAAGGCAGGGGCATTTGAGACCTACATGGATTTGATGGCTCAACAATGAGGCCAGTCATAGGAATCAGATTTCGTTAGGCCCTTCGCTGTCTTACTGGTGACTCTGACTGGTGGTATTCCCCCACAAAATTGCTTTTAATACACACTCTTCTCATTGCAAGTCCTTAGCTTGGATTCAGCTATTGTTTGGGATGTCCCATTCTTCCACTGAGATCTGAGTACTGGATTTGAAAGGCAGGGGCATTTGAGACCTACATGGATTTGATGGCAGGCATGGCATACTTAGCATAGATATTATCAAAGTGAGCTGGAGGATTCTGGATGGAGCTGCATAACCCTCTCTGCCTTAGGAGGCTCCCTAACAGAAAAGCCAGAGACAATTCTCAGGGTATGTCTACGCTACGAAATTAGGTCAAATTTATAGAAGTCGATTTTTCAGAAATTGTTTTTATACATCTGATTGTGTGTGTCCCCACAAAAAATGCTCTAAGTGCATTAAGTCAGCAGACTGTGTCCACAGTACCGAGGCTCGTGTCGACTTCCAGAGTGTTGCACTGTGGGTAGCTATCCCACAGTTCCCACAGTCTCCGCTGCCCATTGGAATTCTGGGTTCAGATCCCAATGCCTGATGGGGCAAAAACAGTGATTCTGGGTACATGTCGTCAGCTCCTCCCCCTGCCCTGTGAAAGCAACAGCAAACAATTGTTTCACTCCTTTTTTCCTGGGTTACCTGTGCAGATGCCATACCATGGCAAGCATGGAGCCCGCACAGCTGACCGTCACTGTAAGTCTCCTGGGTGCTGGCAGACGTGGAACTGCATTGCTACACAGCAGCAGCTCATTGCCTTTTGGCAGTAGATGGTACATTATGACTGGTAGCCATTGTCGTCGTATTCCTGGGTGCTTTTTTAACCGACCTCAGTGAGGTCAGTCGGGGCGCCTGGGCAGACACAGGAGTAACTCAGCCAGGTCATTCCTATCTTCTGCCGAGCACCCAGGAGATGACGATGGCTAGTAGTCCTACTGCACTGTCTTCTAGCAAGCAGCCAGGAGATGATGATGGCTAGCAGTCATAATGCAGCATCTTCTGCCCAGCACCCAGGAGCTGACGATGGCTAGTAGTCAAACTGCACCATCTGCTGCCACTCTAAAGATGTAAAAGATAGATGGAGTGGATCAAAACAAGAAATAGCCCCGATTTGTTTTGTATTCATTTGCTTTCTCCCTCCCTCCATGAAAGCAATGGCCTGCTAAACCCAGGGTTTTGAGTTCAATCCTTGAGGGGTGTCATAAACAGATAGCTAAGGGTTAATGTCTCTTTCACCTGAAGCACCTGACCAGAGGACCAATCAGGAAACAGGATTTTTTTTTCAACTCTGGGTGGAGGGAAGTTTGTGTCTGAGTCTTTGTCTGTCTGCCTGCTTTTCTCTCAGCTTTGAGAAGTGATTTCTGTTTTCTAATCTTCTGTTTCCAAGTGTAAGGACAAAGAGATCAAATAGTGAGTTATGTGGTTTCTTTTCTTTGGTATTTACATGTCTATAGTTGCTGGAGTGCTTTGAATTGTATTCTTTTTGAATAAGGCTGTTTATTCAATATTCTTTTAAGCAATTGACCCTGTATTTGTCACCTTAATACAGAGAGACCATTTGTATGTATTTTTCTTTCTTTTTTATATAAAGCTTTCTTTTTGAGACCTGTTGGAGTTTTTCTTTACTGGGAAAATTCAGGGAAATTGAGTCTGTACTCACCAGGGAATTGGTGGGAGGAAGAAGTCAGAGGGAGATCTGTGTGTGTTAGATTTATTCACCTGACTTTGCATTCCCTCTGGGTGAGGGGGGAAAGAGAGATTAACTCTCGGTAATTCTGTTCTCCAGGACTGGAAAACGGGGAGGGGGGAGTCCCTCTGTTTAGATTCACAGAGCTTGTGTCTGTGTATCTCTCCAGGAGCACCTGGAGGGGGGAAGGGAAAAAGAATTATTTCCCTTTGTTGTGAGACTCAAGGAATTTGGGTCTTGGGGTCCCCAGGGAAGGTTTTCGGGGGGACCAGAGTGCCCCAAAACACTCTAATTTTTTGGGTGGTGGCAGCAATACCAGGTCCAAGCTGGTAACTAAGCTTGGAGGTTTTCATGCTAACCCCCATATTTTGGACGCTAAGGTCCAAATCTGGGACTAAGGTTTGACATGATGGCAGCGTTTATGGGATAGACAGAATCCAGAAGCCAGTAGGAATATTATATTTTTCTTTTCTCTGCTAGGGGCTTTTTAGCAGAGAGAAACAGTTTGGTTTTAAAAAGGAACCAGAGAGAATTTTTTTTTCTGCTCTCTCTGGCAGTTGTGGCTTGCATATTAAGCAAGAACCAATTAAGGAGCTGTTAAGAGTCTTTTGTGACAATACCACTCCCATTGAGAGTCATTACCAGCACTATACTCATGCAAATAAAGTGGTTTTTCTGGTTTACTCTACATTGAAAAAAATTAGCTAGACAAAGAAAGGGAAAAGGCACTGTTGCTAGGCAGACCCCAGGAGGCAACAGAGCCTGCAGTTCAGACGATAAACACCGGAGGGCACCCCAACACAAAAAAACAGGAACCATGCCTACCATGACAAAAACGGAGGCCGAAGAACAAATCAAAGAAGCTGAACACAGGCGAGAACTGGAAAAAAGACTACAAGACATGGAGCTGAGGGAAAGAGAAAAAGAGGCTACCCACAGAAGAGAGTTGGAACTCCTGAGAGAAACCCACCGACAGGCCATGGAATTAGAAAAGGCTAAGCAAAACACAGCCAACTCTAGCAACCCTGCGCCAATGATTGTTCCACAGCATAGGAAATTTCCCACCTACAAGGCAGGTGATGACACCGAGGCCTTCTTGGAAAATTTTGAAAGAGCCTGTCTTGGGTACAGCATCCCTGAAGACCAGTACATGGTAGAATTGAGGCCACAGCTCAGTGGACCTTTAGCAGAGGTGGCAGCTGAAATGCCTAAGGGGAACATGAACGACTATAAACTTTTTCAAACCAAGGCCAGATACAGAATGGGGATAACCCCGGATCATGCCCGTCGGCGTTTCAGAACCCAAAAGTGGAAACCAGATGTGCCATTTCCCAAACACGCCTACTACGTTGGGAAAAATTATGAGGCCTGGATATCAGGACACAATGTTAAAACCTTGGAAGAACTGCACCTCCTCATACAAATGGAGCAGTTCTTGGATGGTGTTCCTGAAGACATCACACGGTACATACAAGATGGAAAACCCAAAGATCTCGCTGAGGCGGGGGAGATTGGAGCCAAATGAATGGAACTGGCAGAAAGCAAGAAAGCTACTGTCAAGGGGAACGATTACCCAAGGGGGCACACAGACCATAAACCCTACAACCGAGGACAGCCAAAGACCCCACATACCACCCAAGTAAAGCCACAGACACCCTACCCTTCCACCTCACCAGTCTCCAGTAACTCACCTCGGCCCAGTGACCCATCAGATGGAAGATGCTTTCAGTGTAATAAACTGGGACATATCAAGGCCAACTGTCCAAAGAACACCATGCGAGTGCAATTCATTACACCACCATCACACCAAAGATCCCCAGGCCCGGATGCCTCTCAAATACCCTTGGAGCGAAGGGAAAATTTGAGAGTGGGCGGAAAGCAGGTTACTGCGTGGAGAGACACGGGGGCACAAGTGTCAGCTATCCACCAATCCTTCGTTGACTCCAAATTCATCAACCCAACGGCCAAAGTGACAATTTACCCCTTCATGTCACAAGCTGTAGACTTGCCTACAGCTGAACTGCCTGTCCAGTACAAAGGCTGGTCAGGAATGTGGAATTTTGCAGTCTATGACAATTATCCTACCCCCATGCTACTGGGGGAAGACTTGGCCAGGTGAAGCGGGCCAAGAGAGTGGGAATGGTTACACATAGCCAAACCAGGCAAGCTTCCAGACCCATTCCTGTTCCTGAGCCATCCACAGAGGCCCCATCTGTGTTACCAGAGACCCAGATAGAGGTAGTCGACTCGGATTCCATGCCTACCACTGAAACAGCCACAGCACCTCCAGTCCCAGGCACGGAACTGGAACAGCCACCAGCACCAGCAATTGCAACCACAGCTTCAAACTCAACGCCAGAGGGCGCCAGCGAGCCAGAACTGGCAGAAGCAACATACAGCCATACCCAAAAGGCTCAGCCAGAGCCTGAAATACCCTCAGGTGCACCAGCGGAGAGCGGTTCACCAGCAACGGAAACAACCCCATCACCTACATCGCCTCCAGAGGGACCAACCCCAAGTCCACAGTCTGGGGAAGAACTGGTGACCCCAGCCTCAAGGGAACAGTTCCAGACTGAGCAGGAAGCAGATGACAGCCTTCAAAAAGCTTGGGTGGCGGCACGGAGCACCCCACCGCCTCTCAGCTCTTCTAATCGATCCCGGTTTGTTATAGACCAAGGACTTTTATACAAGGAGATTCTTTCTGGTGGACACCGGGAAGAATGGCAGCCGCAAAAACAGTTGGTGGTTCCAACTAAGTACCGGGGGAAGCTCTTAAGCTTAGCCCATGATCATCCCAGTGGCCATGCTGGGGTGAACAGAACCAAGGACCGGTTGGGGAAGTCCTTCCACTGGGAGGGGATGGGCAAGGACGTTGCCAAGTATGTTCGGTCTTGTGAGGTGTGCCAAAGAGTGGGAAAACCCCAAGACCAGGTCAAGGCCCCTCTCCAGCCACTCCCCATCACTGAGGTCCCATTTCAGCGAGTAGCTGTGGATATTCTGGGCCCTTTCCCAAAAAAGACGCCCAGAGGAAAGCAGTACGTACTGACTTTAGTGGACTTTGCTACCCGATGGCCAGAAGCAGTAGCTCTAGGCAACACCAGGGCTAACACTGTGTGCCTGGCCCTAACAGACATCTTTGCCAGGGTAGGTTGGCCCTCCGACATCCTTACAGATTCAGGATCTAATTTCCTGGCAGAAACCATGGAAAAACTGTGGGAAACTCATGGGGTGAATCACTTGGTTGCCACCCCGTACCACCATCAAACCAATGGCCTGGTGGAAAGGGGGCCATGATACGTAAATTCATCAACGAATACTCCAATAATTGGGACCTAATGTTGCAGCAGTTGCTGTTCGCCTACAGGGCTGTACCACATCCCAGTTTAGGGTTTTCACCGTTTGAACTTGTGTATGGTCACGAGGTTAAGGGGCCATTACAGTTGGTGAAGCAGCAATGGGAGGGGTTTACACCTTCTCCAGGAACTAACATTCTGGACTTTGTAAGCAACCTACAAAGCACCCTCCGACACTCTTTAGCCCTTGCTAGAGAGAACCTAAAGGATGCTCAGGAAGAGTAAAAGGCCTGGTAAGACAGACATGCCAGAGAACGTTCCTTCAAGGTAGGAGACCAGGTGATGGTCTTGAAGGCGCAACAGGCCCATAAGATGGAAGCATCATGGGAAGGGCCATTCACGGTCCAAGAGCGCCTGGGAACTGTAAACTACCTCATAGCATTTCCCAGTTCCTCACTAAAGCCTAGAGTGTACCATGTTAATTCTCTCAAGCCTTTCTATTCCAGAGACTTACAGATTTGTCAGTTTACAGTCCAGGGAGATGATGCTGAGTGGCCTAACGGTGTCTACTACGACGGGAAAAAAAACAGTGGCGTGGAAGAGGTGAATCTCTCAACCACCCTGGAACGTTTGCAGCGGCGACAAATCAAGGAGCTGTGCACTAGCTTTGCCCCATTGTTCTCAGCCACCCCAGGACGGACTGAACGGGCATACCACTCCATTGACACAGGTAATGCTCACCCCATTAGAACCCCACCTTACTGGATGTCTCCTCATGCCCAAGCTGCTATAGAACGGGAGATCCAGAACATGCTACAGATAGGTATAATCCGCTCATCTACCAGTGCATGGGCATCTCCAGTGGTTCTGGTACCCAAACCAGATGGGGAAATACACTTTTGCGTGGACTACCGTAAGCTAAATGCGGTAACTCGTCCAGACAACTATCCAATGCCACGCACCGATGAGCTATTGGAGAAGTTGGAACGTGCCCAGTTCATCTCTACAATAGACTTAACCAAGGGGTACTGGCAAGTACCGCTAGATGAACCTGCCAAGGAGAGGTCAGCATTTGTCACCCATGCGGGGGTGTATGAATCCAATGTCCTTCCTTTCGGCCTTCAAAATGCACCCGCCACCTTCCAGAGGCTGGTACATGGTCTACTAGAAGGACTGGGAGAATTTGCAGTTGTCTACCTCGATGATGTGGCCATTTTTTCAGACTCCTGGCCCGAACACCTACTACACCTGGAAAAGGTCTCTGAGCGCATCAGGCAGGCCGGACTAACTGTTAAGGCCAAAAAGTGTCAAATAGGCCAAAACAGAGTGACTTACCTGGGGCACCAGGTGGGTCGAGGAACCATAAACCCCCTACAGGCCAAGGTGGATGCTATCCAAAAGTGGCCTTTCCCACGGTCCAAGAAGCATGTCCAATCCTTCTTAGGCTTGGCCGGATACTACAGGCGATTTGTACCCCACTACAGCCAAATCGCTGCCCCACTGACCGACCTGACCAAAAAGACCCAGCCAAATGCAGTTAAGTGGACTGATGAGTGTCAAAAGGCCTTTACCCAACTTAAGGCAACGCTCATGTCTGACCCTGTACTCAGGGCCCCGGATTTTGACAAGCCATTCCTAGTAACCACGGATGCATCTGAGCGTGGTATAGGAGCAGTTCTCATGCAGGAAGCAACGGATCACAACTTCCATCCTGTCGTGTTTCTCAGCAAAAAACTGTCTGAGAGGGAAAGTCACTGGTCAGTCAGTGAAAAGGCATGCTATGCCATTGTGTACGCTCTGGAAAAGCTACGCCCATATGTTTGGGGACGGCGGTTCCAGCTACAAACTGACCATGCTGCACTAAAGTGGCTACATACTGCCAAGGGGAACAACAAGAAACTTCTTCGTTGGAGTTTAGCTCTCCAAGATTTTGATTTTGAAATTCAACACATCACAGGAGCTTCTAACAAAGTAGCGGATGCACTCTCCCGTGAAAGTTTCCCAGAATCCAGTAGTTGAAAAGTGTTCTTAAACTGTAGAAGTCTGTTACTTATATACTTAGTGGTATATGTAATGATGCATGTGTTGTATTAATCTGTTTAGTTTAAAGTTCTAGGAAGAAATCGCCGCCAGTGAGCTTCCCCACTGTCTGCAATTTGGGGGGCATGTCATAAACAGATAGCTAAGGGTTAATGTCTCTTTCACCTGAAGCACCTGACCAGAGGACCAATCAGGAAACAGGATTTTTTTTCAACTCTGGGTGGAGGGACGTTTGTGTCTGAGTCTTTGTCTGTCTGCCTGCTTTTCTCTCAGCTTTGAGAAGTGATTTCTGTTTTCTAATCTTCTGTTTCCAAGTGTAAGGACAAAGAGATCAAATAGTGAGTTATGTGGTTTCTTTTCTTTGGTATTTACATGTCTATAGTTGCTGGAGTGCTTTGAATTGTATTCTTTTTGAATAAGGCTGTTTATTCAATATTCTTTTAAGCAATTGACCCTGTATTTGTCACCTTAATACAGAGAGACCATTTGTATGTATTTTTCTTTCTTTTTTATATAAAGCTTTCTTTTTGAGACCTGTTGGAGTTTTTCTTTACTGGGAAAATTCAGGGAAATTGAGTCTGTACTCACCAGGGAATTGGTGGGAGGAAGAAGTCAAAGGGAGATCTGTGTGTGTTAGATTTATTCGCCTGACTTTGCATTCCCTCTGGGTGAGGGGGGGAAGAGAGATTAACTCTCGGTAATTCTGTTCTCCAGGACTGGAAAACGGGGTGAGGGGAGTCCCTCTGTTTAGATTCACAGAGCTTGTGTCTGTGTATCTCTCCAGGAGCACCTGGAGGGGGGAAGGGAAAAAGAATTATTTCCCTTTGTTGTGAGACTTAAGGAATTTGGGTCTTGGGGTCCCCAGGGAAGGTTTTCGGGGGGACCAGAGTGCCCCAAAACACTCTAATTTTTTGGGTGGTGGCAGCAATACCAGGTCCAAGCTGGTAACTAAGCTTGGAGGTTTTCATGCTAACCCCCATATTTTGGACGCTAAGGTCCAAATCTGGGACTAAGGTTTGACAAGGGGGCCATTCTGTGTGACGGTTGTTTGTGTTTCTCCTTGATGCAAAGCCACCCCCTTTGTGGACTGTAATTCCCTGTAAGCCATGTCGTCAGTCGCCCCTCCCTCCATCAGAGCAGACAATCGTTTTGTGCCTTTTTTCAGCCCTGCAATGGGATCATGGAGCCCACTCAGATCACCGCAGCAATTATGAGCACTGTAAACATCATGCGCATTATCCTGGATTTATGCAGAACCAGAACCTGCCAAAGCAAAACCAGGCGAGGAGGCGACGGCAGCACGGTGACAAGAGTGATGAGGACATGGACATAGACTTCTCAAAAAGTACGGGCCCCGGCAATGTGCACATCATGGTCTTAATGGGGTAGATTCATGCTGTGGCACGCTGATTCTGGGCCCAGGAAACAAGCACAGACTGGTGGGACCGCATACTGTTGCAGGTGTGGGACAATTCCCAGCGGCTGCGAAACTTTCGCATGCGGAAGGGCATTTTCATAGTCACTTTGTGACTTGCTTTCCCCTGCCCTGAAGCACCAGAATACCAAGATGAGAGCAGCCCTCACAGATGAGAAGCGAGTGGCGATAGCCCTGTGGAAGATTGCTAAGCCAGACAGCTATCGGTCAGTCGGGAATCAATTTGGAGTGGGCAAATCTACTATGGGGGCTGCTGTGATCCAAGTAGCCAAGGCAATCAAAGAGCTGCTGATATCAAGGGTAGTGACTCTGGGAAATATGCAGGTCATAGTGGATGGCTTTGCTGCAATGGGCTTCCCTAACTGTGGTAGGGCGATAGATGGAACCCATATCCCTATCTTGGCACCGGAGCATCAAGTCAGCGAGTACATAAATAGAGAGGGGGTACTTTTCAATGCTGCTGCAAGCACTGGTGGATCACAAGGGACATTTCACCAACATCAACCTGGAATGGCCGGAAGAGGTACATGACGCTCGTGTCTTCAGGAATTCTGGTCTGTTTCAAAAGCTGCAGGAAGGAACTTTCTTCCTAGTCCAGAAAGTAACCATTGGGGATGTTGAAATGCCTATAGTTATCCTTGGGGACTCAGCCTATCCCTTAATGCCTTGGCTCATGAAATCGTACACAGGCAGCCTGGACAGTAGTCAGGAACTGTTCAACTACAGGCTGAGCAAGTGCAGAATGGTAGTAGAATCTGCATTTGGACGTTTAAAAGCCCGCTGATGCAGTTTATTGACTCGGATAAACCTCAGCGAAACCAATATTTCCATTGTTATTACTGCTTGCTGTGCAGTCCACAATATCTGTGAGAGTAATAAGGGTGAGACTTCTGGTGGGGTGGGAGGTTGAGGCAAATAGCCTGGCCGCTGATTATGCGCAGCCAGCCACTAAGGCAGTTAGAAGAGCACAGGAGGGCGCAGTGCGCATCAGAGAAGTTTTGAAAACCAGTTTAATGACTGGCCAGCCTACGGTGTGAAAGTTCTGTTTGTTTCTCCATCCTGGTTCACTCTACTTCCCTGTAAGCTAGCCACCCTCCCCTCCCCTCTTTGATCACCGCTTGCAGAGGCAATAAAGTCATTGTTGCTTCACATTCATGCATTCTTTATTAATTCATCACACAAATAGGGGGAAACTGCCAAGGTATCTTGGGAGGGGTGGTGGAGGAGGGAAGCACCGGGTGGGGTGGGGTGGTGGATGAGGGAAGGACAAGGACATACTGCACTTTAAAATTTTAAAAGCTCAAAAACTTTAAAACTTATTGAAGACCAGCCTTCTGTTGCTTGGGCAATCCTCTGGGTGGAGTGGCTGGGTGGCTGGAGGCCCCCCCACCGTATTCTTGGACGTCTGGGTGAGGAGGCAATGGAACATGGGGAGGAGGGCTGTTGGTTACATAGGGGCTGTAGCGGCGGTCTGTGCTCCTGCTGCCTTTCCTGCAGCTTATCCATATGCTAGAGCATATGAGTTTGATCTTCCAGCAGCCTGAGCATCGACTCTTGCCTTCTGTCAGCAAGCTGACGCCACCTATCATCTTCAGCCCGCCACTTACTCTCTTCAGCCCGCCACCTCTCCTTGCATTCATATTGTGCTTTCCTGCACTCTGACATTGTCTGCCTCCATGCATTCTGCTGTGCTCTGTCAGTGTGGGAGAACAGCAGGGGCTCAGAGAACATTTCATCCCGAGTGCATTTTTTTCACCTTCTAATCTTCACTAGCCTCTGCAAAGAAGAAACATTTGTATCTGATGGAGGAAATGGGAGAGTGGTTAAAAAGACACATTTTAGAGAAAAATGAGTATACTCTTTCACGTTAAACATTGCTGTTCACATTACACAGCACATGTGCTTTCATTACAAGGTCGCATTTTGCCTCTTGTATTGAGGGCCTGCCGGTTTGGTGTGAGAAATCACTCACGCTTCACCTCTCTCCCCACCGCGTGTCTAACCACGGGAAACATTTCTGTTCAGCCAGAGCCAAACAGACAAGCAGGAATGTCCCCTTAATAATAGCACCCTATTTCAACCAGGTGACCATGAATGATATCACTGTCCTGAGGATAACACAGCGAGATAAAAAATGGATGTTGTTTGAATGCCAGCAAACACCGTGACCATACGCTGCCATGCTTTGTTATTCAATGAGTCCCAAATATGTGCTACTGGCCTGTATAATACTTATGGAGATGTCCTTGGAGGATTTCCGCTCCATCTCCATACATGTTAACAGACTTGTCCAGTAGCTGTAATGGCCGCGAATGCCAGGGCAAATTGATCATTAAACCATGTCTAATATTTACAAAGGTACACTCACCAGAGGTCCCTTCTCCGCCTTCAGGGTCCGGGAGCCTGCCTTGGGTGAGTTCGGGGGTTACTGGCTCCAGGTCCAGGGTGAAAAACACATATTGGCTGTTGGGAAAACTGGTTTCTCCACTTCCTTGCTGTGAGCTATCTTCCTTTATCCCCAAAACCTACTTCCGTGTTGTGTGATTTCTCCATTGACAGAGTCAAAGCACAGGGTTGGGGTAGTGGTGGCTGCACCCCCTAGCATGGCATGCAGCTTATCATAGAAGTGGCATGTTTGGGGCTCTGATCTGATCCGTTTGCCTCTCTGGTTTTGTGGTAGGTTTGCCTTAGCACCTTAATTTTCACGCAGCACTGCTGTGCATCCGTGTTATAGCCTCTGTCTTTTCATGCCCTTTGAGACTTTTTCTAATGTTTTGGCATTTTGTTTACTGGAACATATGGCGAGCAGATTCCGTACCTCCTGTTCGGTCCATGCTGGAGCTCTTTTGAGATCCTGGAACTCCATCATGGTCACCTCTGCTGATGAGAGCTGATGAGATCTGCGCTCAACTGCCCCTTGCCACACTGGCCAAACAGGAAATGAGATTCAAAAGTTCGCAGGCCTTTTCCTGTCTACCTGGCCAATGCTTCTGAGCTGAGAGTGCTGTCCAGAGCCATCACAATGGAGCATTCTGGGATAGCTCCCGGAGGCCAATACCGTCGAATTGCGTTCACATTACCCCAAATTCGACCTGGCAAGGCCGATTTCAGCTCTAATCCCTTTGTCGGAGGTGGGGTAAAGAAATCAATTTAAAGAGCCCTTTAAGTCAAAAAAAAGGGCTTTGCCATGTGGACAGGTCCAGGCTTAAATTGAGGTAATGCTGCTAAATTCGACCTAAAATCATACTGTAGACCAGGCCTCAGTCACATCCGAAAAAGCTACATCACCATGGCCTTGCACGGCTAACAATGGGAGCCTGGATGAGCTAAGCACAGCTGTTCTGTACCAGAAGACTGCCTTTCCCCAAACAGACACCTTGGCCTTTTATAGTACAATGAGGCTAGCCCGATTAATGACTCCTCTGTTGAAGGGATGACTCAGATGCAGCCCTGATGAATGGAAGCTTTCATGTTATGAAAGCAGCACAAAACAGAGTGTATCTGTTTGTTGCTGTTTTCCCCCTAACCCTCCTCTCAATTTTTTCTCTTTTTTTCCTAATCACAAAGATTGCCGTCAAGTAAAATTCCCATTTTAGTTGGGAATTGGTCCTGCTTTGAGCAGGGGGTTGGCCTAAATGACCTCCTGAGGTCCTTTCCAACTCTGATATTCTATGATTCTATGATTCATTTCCCAGCCATGACTGTGTTCACTCGATGTGCCTTCTACCCAATGCTACCGATAAATGAAGTCTTAGGAAAGAATCTAGCTTGTTCCCTTGCTGTGTTTCCTATAGCAGCTGAAATGAAGCAATTATTCTTGACATTTTTTTTTTAACAGAGAAAGAGAAGTCCCATAGGTATCAAAGCTTCTGCCTCAAAACGGGGTGTGGGTGTGAGGAGGAAATAAATGAACCAACTCAACACAGTATTAAACGATGTCTAAAGCAGCATTGCTACAATAACTGCCTTATATAAGCAGCTAAGTGAAATGGATTGTGCATCTCTGATTGTAAGATATACATGCAGGCAGGGGAAGAGCTGTGGCTAGTGTGGGACTTGTGACAAAGTTCCTCCTCTACCTTGGTGGGTCCTGTGCTTATTGGTGGATTTGCTTGCCTCACAGATTTACCCTGTGCATCAGGAAACAGCCCAGAGACCTTCCCCTCTGGTAGAAACCACAGTCCAAGTTTGTAAACAAAATACCGGTACCGACTCCCTGCCACAGGGGCACATCTCTGCAGAACTTACATTTCACACTAATGCTGTGCTGTAGTTAAGAGCACCATCTGGGAACTGGCATGCTTCCTGTATGAAACTCCGGGGGGGGGGGCTTCTGCCCTCCTCTAATTGGAGCCATTTCCCTTATAAATTGTCTCAGCAAAGAGGTCAAGATCTTCCACTAGAGATAGTCCTTCAAGGGCAGGGCCAAGGAATGCTGGCAGCACAACGTAAAGGAAACTTGCACGGCTTAAGTAGGCCACAATACACAATTCTGAAGCATCCCTCTTTCCTAGCTCTGCACTTACAGCTGCCTAGAATCAACCAAACCCTGCCACCATTCCCTCCGTCTCTGATGGCGCTGCCAATCCCCTCACCATCCAGTGTCTTTCTTGCCTCACTCACCCTCTTAGTTTCTCTGTACACCATGTCTGCTGGGGTTGCTCTGACGCTGGTTAGCTTCATAATTCACCATGGGAACTGGAATGTGGGGCGGGAGACAAAGGAGCCAAGTCACTTTTCTCCGCTTCCTGACAGTAGCAAGAGTTACCTGCATTGAGGATGGAAATATGGCTGCTCTCCCTGCTCCCTACTGGTCCCCTTCTGGCTGGTGCCTCGTGAAGGTACTTCTATACCATGATATTCAGACTGAGGTTTGGGAGCTGCAAGTGGTTCTTTAAAGTGTCTCTTGCAGCTCATGATATTAAAACACTGTGTGATTTAATTTTTAACCAATCAGGATGCTTTAACTATGTTATTAACCAGTTGTGGTTGATAAAATAATAATACTTGGTCTGTCATTTTGCTATGAGACTAATATGAATATACAGTACTATCGCCAATGAAACAAAGAATTCACATTACTGTGGTGCTTTTGGGTAATGTTTATTGCTAATTTGGCTCCCAAACTACTCTCTGTGATGGGAAAAGCTCCTGCAAGGCCTCTTGGGCACATGACTCCCCTCCAGCTGGCATCACAGGGGCTGCTGTGATCAGAATTATAGGCATTTACCCCATAGTTTAGGACAGAAAGTGAAAAATACCAATCCCACTGATTCTGCAATGCGGATTATGGGTAGCTGAATGGAGTTTGGCCCTTTAATGAGGTTGCTGAACCAAGAGAAAGATAATGGAAACTGCATAAATAAAAGTACAATCAAAATAAACAAAGGAGGCACCAAGAAACATGGGGGGGACCATCAAACATGAGCTTCCCTGCATCTTCCTCTTGTGGGTTTCTGCAGAGATAAAGTTAGAAAGAGTTTGGATGCTGTTGTTCAAAAGTTCCAGCACATGACTGTGACGTTGCACTCAACATATTTTATGGAAATATGCTCATGAGTGTGAATATAATGTAACTGGAATATGCTTTATGTAAAAGGTCTCTTGTACGATATCATTACAAAGCTTATAATCTACTGAGTGTGTTCATCCTATTTCTATGAATGTAACATTCTTGTATCTGAAACTAGGAATATGAAGTATAACTCTGGGGTCCTATTGTATTTATGCAAAGTGTGGGCCATTAATGGTGGTTTGGAATCTGGATGGCTTCCTCTGACTAGGACAATTGTCTGTAAATGGTTCTGTTTACTTGCAAATTCTGTTTACTTGTACTGTACAGACTTGGAGTCTGGAAAACCTGCCTTAGGCCTTGGCTACACTGGAGCTTTACAGCACTGCAACTTTCTCGCTCAGAGGTGTGAAAAAACACACCCCTGAGCTCAGCAAGTTACAGTGCTGCAAAGCACCAGTGTAAACAGTGCTCCAGCGCTGGAAGCGCGGCTCCCAGCCCTGTAAACTAATCCCTACTGGGAGGTGGAGTACGTGCAGCGCTGGGAGAGCTCTCTCCCAGCGCTGGCGCCGCGACCACACTCGCACTTCAAAGCGCTGCCGTGGAAGCACTCCTGCGACAGCGCTTTCGAGTTTCGAGTGTAGCCAAGCCCTCAGAGTGAGAAATTTAAGAAACTCAATCTGTTTAGATTATCCAAGAAAAGATTAAGAGGTGCCGTGATCCCGATCTAGTACCTCCATGGAGAAAAGATTTCTGATAGCACAGGGCTGTTAAATCTAGCATAAAAAGGCATCACGAGATCCAACAAAGCTAGACAAATCCAAACCAAAAATGAGGAACAAATTTATTATGAGAGTAATTAACAATTGAAACAATTTACCTAGGGATGTGGTGGATTCTCAATCACTTGGAGTCTTTAAATCAAGAGTGAATATCTGTTTAAAAGATATGCTAAAGCTCAAACTGAAGTTCTGGGCTTGAAGAACAAATTATATGGTGAGCTTCTCTGGCCTGTGTTATGCTGGAGGTAAGACTAGGTGATCATAATGGTCTCTTCTGGTCTTAAAATCTATGACTATGAAAAGACTTAAAAGAGATGTACAGCTTTCTTGGCAATGCATATTTGGTTAAAACTCTGCTGACCTATAGAATTATTAAAAACCTCAGAGGAAAATGCATGTGTGATACAGAGGAAATTTTAATTATTATCTGTAATTACAAGGAAGAGTACATCTCTTTAAAAAATAAGTTTCTACAATAGAATAAAGAAGAACACTTACATGGGAATTGTCCCCACATATCTGACAACATTTGAAAGAAAAAAGGATATTTGGAGTGGGGGGAAAACGGACCTGGGGCTAAAGTCTACTTTCAGTGTAACAAGTGTAAATCCAGAATAACTCTCCTGAAGTAAATGAAGTTAACCTAAATTTACACTGGTGTAACAGTAGAATTTGGCCTACACTTTTAAATTTAAAATTTTGCATTTTTATAAAATTAGACAGTGTCCCTCAAAATCAAAATAACGTGAAAACTTCGAGTTTGGAGGTTTTTAAATTTCTTTGGGAATATTTTTGTCCAGCTCATGAGCCTATTTCTCCCTGGTCTTGACTCTGGTATTGTTACTTATGACTATGCACAGTGGGTGAAAATGCTAACAAATCAGAATGATGATGCCACAGCACAACTGGCTGCTGAGCTCTGTGCCTTTATACTTACACACAACTATTTCAAATTTGATGACAATATATATCTCCAGATCAGTGGCACTGCTATGGGCACCCGCATGGCCCCACAATATGCCAATATCTTCATGGCCGACCTGGAACAACGCTTCCTCAGCTCTCGTCCACTCACACCCCTTCTCTATCTACGCTACATTGATGACATCTTCATCATCTGGACCCATGGGAAGGAGACTCTGGAAAAATTCCACCATGATTTCAACAGCTTCCACCCCACCATCAACCTCAGCCTGGACCAATCTACACGGGAGGTCCACTTTCTTGACACCACGGTGCAAATAAGTGATGGTCACATTAACACCACCCTATATCGAAAACCCACCGACCGCTATGCCTACCTTCATGCCTCCAGCTTCCATCCCGGGCACATCACACGATCCATTGTCTACAGCCAAGCACTGAGGTACAACCGCATCTGCTCTAACCCCTCAGACAGAGACCAACACCTACAAAATCTCCACCAAGCATTCTCAAAACTGCAATACCCGCATGAGGAAATAAGGAAACAGATCAACAGAGCCAGACGTGCCAGAAGCCTCCTACTGCAAGACAAACCCAAGAGAGAAACCAACAGGACTCCACTGGCCATCACATACAGCCCCCAGCTAAAACCCCTCCAACGCATCATCAAGGATCTACAACCCATCCTGGACAATGATCCCACACTTTCACAGGCCTTGGGTGGCAGGCCAATCCTTGCCCACAGACAACCTGCCAACCTGAAACATATTCTCACCAGGAACTGCACACCACACCATAATAACTCTAGCTCAGGAACCAATCCATGCAACAAACCTCGATGCCAACTCTGCCCACATATCTACACCAGCGACACCATCACAGGACCTAACCAGATCAGCCACACCATCACTGGTTCATTCACCTGCACATCCACCAATGTAATATACGCCATCATATGCCAGCAATGCCCCTCTGCTATGTACATCGGCCAAACTGGACAGTCTCTAAGGAAAAGGATAAATGGACACAAATCAGACATTAGGAATGGCAATATACAAAAACCTGTAGGAGAGCACTTCAACCTCCCTGGCCACACTATAGCAGACCTTAAGGTGGCCATCCTGCAGCAAAAAAACTTCAGGACCAGACTTCAAAGAGAAACTGCTGAGCTTCAGTTCATCTGCAAATTTGACACCATCAGCTCAGGATTGAACAAAGACTGTGAATGGCTTGCCAATTACAGAACCAGTTTCTCCTCTCTTGGTTTTCACACCTCAACTGCTAGAACAGGGCCTCATCCTCCCTGATTGAACTGACCTCGTTATCTCTAGCTTGCTTGCTAGCACACATATATATACCTGCCCCTGGATATTTCCATTACATGCATCTGAGGAAGTGGGTATTCACCCACGAAAGCTCATGCTCCAAAACGTCTGTTAGTCTATAAGGTGCCACAGGATTCTTTGCTGCCAAATCAGAATGGTAGGCCTTACACCCACTTTGCATTGGGTAAATTAGAACACAAGGTGCAAGGCAGTGGAGAATCAAGCCTTTGTTCTGAACTTGAGCTGGTATATGAGATTTGCATTGAAATCCTGGGAAGCCTGCAGTTTTATCTGGTTTTGATGTGAAGCCAGTTGAAACCTGGCCGTTTCAATGGAGTTTTGCTTTGCAATTTTGGGGTCACTCAAATTCAGAAAACTCAGGAGGATTCAAACCCTAAGCAGGTGGAAACAAGAACAAAAAATGTTTACACAAAACCACTCTGATGCAAATTCGCCATGCTTTGCACAAGTCTAGTAGCAATGTAAACCCATGCCTGAAAACTGGCTTCTTATTGGAATCTGGGGAGTAGTGGAGCGAGGCGGACGGAAGCATGTACAGTGGGAGATTTATGAATCAGCTTCTCAGACAGATGGGAAAGGAAACAGGAACTCAAAACAGAATAATTCTGCACAGAATATGTTTGTTTAAAAAAAATCCCAGACTGCCACCATCTGGTTCCAATCTTGGGCTGTGGCTAAATAGACCTACAACTGAAAAGGCAACACCAGATGCCTTGATGTTGGTCTACAGGAAGTAGAGCAGCACCTTGTCTTGACTCATCATCAGGATTTCAGATCTGTCCCTCTGCACAAAAAAGCAGAAATAAACCCATCATTTCTGCCTGCAGACCACAATTTTTGGTTGTGCCAACATGCAGGATACACATACTGTACACAAAAATCCAGTCACCAGATGCAGAAGTCTGCCTTAATCAGTTACATCTGCTCTAGAGTCTGGTTATCAGGTGACAATCACAGCTGGCCAAATGAGATCTCCCACAGCACAGATCAGAAGAATCTACCTAATCAGGAGGGAAAAACAGGGCCACATTCAGACTCTTTGGAATGATATTAAGGGACTGCACTGACCAGGACTACTTTGTAATGAACAGACGAGTTGAGAGTTAAAGGCTCAGAGACATTCAGGAGTATGAGGATTTCACTTTATTCAAACAATCAATTACTGAGACCATAAGCCAGATACACAGTTTCTACTCCCTTCCAATAACCTTTATGCTACAGAAGGATCTGCTAGCATAGCTCCTGAGGCAGAGAGGATACCAGGGTGAGCTCCAAACATAACAGTAACAGCAAGGAGCTGAACAGATGTTGGATTAACTTCTCAGAGCCATTATTCTCACTAGATATTGAGGAGGCGTCCGTGGCTGGAAGAGAGATGTTCTAGGAGCTGGAGCTGCTTATACTATTTTCATGGAATCAGCAAAGATCCCCTGCAGGCAGGCAGTTAGGAGGAGCCACCTCTGTTGGCCAATGTACTCTACTGGAGCCTTCATTTCCTTCTGCCCTTTAAGAAAAGACGAGAAGTAAACAGAACCAGTACAAGTAACCCCCTGCCCCTTCTGTTCCCCTTCCCCATCGGAGCCCAGAGCCCCCCACTGCGGCTGCCGGCCCCACCGCCCCAGCCCTCGGATGACCGAGCGCCTCCAGCCCTGGAGCGCCAGGTGGCACAGCCCCAGTGCCCCCTGCTCCCGAGAACTGGGCGGGCGGTGCAGCCTCCAGCCCTGGAGTGCCAGCCAGGCAGTGTGACCCCCCAGCACCCGAGAGCACCAGGGGGCATCACAAGCACTGGCCCCAGCTGCCTGGAGTCTTGGGCTGCAGGCCAGTCCCCACTAGCGCCAGTGCACCAGCAGGAAGCAGGAGAGGGCCTGGGGGAGGAGTGTGGGTGGGGCCATGCAGGGCTGTTTGGGGAGGCTTAGCCTCCCCTGGCCTGTGATATCCGCCGCCCATGATGTGCATTAATATATATAGGTTGTATGTTTTTGAAAATCTTTCTTCAGGCAAGATCTGGAAACTCTTGACTCCTACAAGTGTCTCAGGAGATATTTAGGAAAAATAATTCAAATAACTGACTCTTTATAACTTGGTTTAGAGGCAAGTAAGCGCTGCATGTTTATGTGGATGGCAGTATTGTCAACTCTCATGATTTTATTGTCAGCCTTGAAATATCTGATGTTTTATTAGAAGTCCCAGTTCCTGGAGTCATGTGATTTGGTGAGAATCTCAGCTTTCACATTAAAATAAAAGTTTCTAGCTCTCATGGACACAACAAAAACTAGAACTAGAGTATCTTGTGATAAAGGAGGATATTGATACAATAGGCATCACAGAAACCTGGTGGACTGAGAGCAATCAATGGGACACAATCATTCCGGGGTACAAAATATATCGGAAGGACAGAACAGTTCGTGCGGGGGGGAAGTGGCACTATATGTGAAAGAAAATGTAGATTCAAATGAAGTAAATATCTTAAGCGAATCCACATGTTCCACAGAATCGCTATGGATAGAAATGTCATGCTCTAATAAAAATATAACATTAGGGATCTATTATAGACCACCTGACCAGGACAGTAATAGTGATGATGAAATGCTAAGGGAAATCCGAGAGGCTATCAAAAATAAGAACCCAATAGTAGTGGGGGATTTCAATTATCCCCATATTGACTGGGAACATTTCACTTCAGGATGAAATGAAGAGATAAAATTTCTCAACACTTTAAACGACTGCTTCGTGGAGCAGCTGTTACGGGAACCCACAAGGGGAAAGGCAACTCTAGATTTAATCCTGAGTGGAGCACAGGAGCTGGTCCAACAGGTAACTATAGCAGGACCGCTTGCAAATAGTGACCATAATACAATAGCATTCAACATCCCTGTGGGGGGAAGAACACCTCAACAGCCCAACACTGTGGCATTTAATTTCAAAAGAGGGAACTATACAAAAATGAAGAGGATTAGTTAAACAAAAGTTAAAAGGTACAGTGACTAAAGTGAAATCCCTGAAAGTTGCATGGGCTCTTTTTAAAGACACCATAATAGAGGCCCAACTTCAATGTATACCTCAAATTAAGAAACACAGTAAAAGAACTAAAAAAGAGCCACCGTGGCTTAACAACCATGTAAAAGAAGCAGTGAGAGATAAAAAGACTTCCTTTAAAAAGTGGAAGTCAAATCCTAGTGAGGCAAATAGAAAGGAACACAAACACTGCCAGCTTAAGTGCAAGAGTGTAATAAGAAAAGCCAAAGAGGAGTTTGAAGAACGGCTAGCCAAAAACTCCAAAGGTAATAACAAAATGTTTTTTAAGTACATCAGAAGCAGTAAGCCTGCTAAACAACCAGTGAGGCTCCTTGACGATCGAGATACAAAAGGAGCGCTTAAAGACGATAAAGTCATTGCGGAGAAACTAAATGGATTCTTTGTTTCAGTCTTCACGGCTGAGGATGTTAGGGAGATTCCCAAACCTGAGCCGGCTTTTGTAGGTGACAAATCTGAGGAACTGTCACAGATTGAAGTGTCACTAGAGGAGGTTTTGGAATTAATTGATAAACTCAACATTAACAAGTCACCGGGACCAGATGGCATTCACCCAAGAGTTTTGAAAGAACTCAAATGTGAAGTTGCGGAACTATTAACTAAGGTTTGTAACCTGTCCTTTAAATCGGCTTCGGTACCTAATGACTGGAAGTTAGCTAATGTAACACCAATATTTTAAAAGGACTCTAGAGGTGATCCTGGCAATTACAGACCGGTAAGTCTAACGTCAGTACCGGGCAAATTAGTCGAAACAATAGTTAAGAATAAAATTGTCAGACACATAGAAAAACATAAACTGTTGAGCAATAATCAACATGGTTTCTGTAAAGGGAAATCGTGTCTTACTAATCTATTAGAGTTCTTTGAAGGGGTCAAACAAACATGTGGACAAGGGGGATCCAGTGGACATAGTGTACATAGATTTCCAGAAAGCCTTTGACAAGGTCCCTCACCAAAGGCTGTTACATAAATTAAGCTGTCATGGGATAAAAGGGAAGGTACTTTCATGGATTGAGAACTGGTTAAAAGACAGGGAACAAAAGGTAGGAATTAATAGTAAAATCTCAGAAGGAGAGGGGTAACTAGTGGTGTTCCCCAAGGGTCAGTCCTAGGACCAATTCTATTCAATTTATTCATAAATGATATGGAGAAAGGGGTAAACAGTGAGGTGGCAAAGTTTGCAGATGATACTAAACTACTCAAGATAGTTAAGACCAAAGCAGATTGTGAAGAACTTCAAAAAGATCTCATAAAACTAAGTGATTAGACAACAAAATGGCAAATAAAATTTAATGTGGATAAATGTAAAGTAATGCACATTGAAAAAAATAACCCCAACTATACATACAATATGATGGGGGCTAATTTAGCTACAACAAGTCAGGAAAAAGATCTTGGTGTCATTGTGGATAGTTCTCTGAAGATGTCCACGCAGTGCACAGAGGCAGTCAAAAAAGCAAACAGGATGTTAGGAATCATTAAAATGGGGATAGAGAATAAGACTAAGAATGTATTATTGCCCTTATATAAATCCATGGTACGCCCACATCTCGAATACTGTGTACAGATGTGGTCTCCTCACCTCAAAAAAGATATTCTAGCACTAGAAAAGGTTCAGAAAAGGGCAACTAAAATTATTAGGGGTTTGGAGAGGATCCCATATGAGGAAAGATTAAAGAGGCTAGGCCTCTTCAGCTTGGAAAAGAGGAGACTAAGGGGGGATATGATAGAGGTATATAAAATCATGAGTGATGTGGAGAAAGTGGATAAGGAAAAGTTATTTACTTATTCCCATAATACAAGAACTAGAGGTCACCAAATGAAATTAATAGGCAGCAGGTTTAAAACAAATAAAAGGAAGTTTTTCTTCACGCAGCACACAGTCAACTTGTGGAACTCCTTACCTGAGGAGGTTGTGAAGGCTGGGACTATAACAATGTTTAAAAGGGAACTGGATACATTCATGGTGGCTAAGTCCATAAATGGCTATTAGCCAGGAAAGGTAAAGAATGGTGTCCCTAGCCTCTGTTCTTCAGAGGATGGAGATGGATGGCAGGAGAGAGATCACTTGATCATTGCCTGTTAGGTTCACTCCCTCTGGGGCACCTGGCATTGGCCAGTCGGTAGACAGATACTGGGCTAGATGGACCTTTGGTCTAACCTGGTACGGCCGTTCTTATGTTATGTTCTAAAAAAAATGAGTGCACCTGGAAGATTCAAATAGAAAGAACCCAAAATGTATCATTGTTCTAAAAAAACCTCCTGATTTTTAATCCAATTTCATAATTTTTTGAGACTGAGTATCCCTAAAGCTGAAGCCTATTTTTTCTCGAAAATTGCCCTTAAGGATGTGGTACAAGCCCAGTCATTCAGGATATTTAAAACTGGGTTTGACAAAACACTAGATGATGTCCTGTTGGGAACCAAACTGTACTGGCCCAATAGTTGATGCAGACCATCTCCACTGCTCTTAATAGTAAAGCTGGCCAACATTTTTTGCTGAAAATTTGACACACACCACCCAAAGTGATAAAAAGGTTCATTGTTTGGTTTTTGACCAGCTCCACAGTTAATCTTTTTTTTAAAAAGCCCCTAAAAATTTTGAAAAAAAAATTTTTTTGGTTGACTTTTTAACAGCTCTACCTAATAGGTCTTTTTCAGCTCTAAAGTCTAGGTTTCTCATGTTTACTGAGACATGGTGTCAGAAGGTGATGAAAGGGAGCAAGACAGAGATCAATCTTCAACACTCTCCCCCTATGATTTTTTTTTCCAGGATAGAAAAAATTCTAATGTAAATATTGAAAAAAATCCAGGGGAGGAATTAACAAGATAGGCACATGACAATCAACATCTCTCACGAGTACGCACTATTGCAACACTTCTTTTAACCATTTCTACCTTGGGCCTAAACCCCCCACTCTGTGTTAAGTTCAGACTAACTGTGAGCTTCTTGGGGCAGGTGTTACAAGAGTTATGTATAAAAGGGAGATCTGTTTATGTAAATAATATAAATAGTGCTATCTGCAGGAACATAACCATGCATATCATTGTTCATACATTGTACGTTCAATAAGTTGTTGTTATGTACTGCAAATGGCTTCCCAAGTACAGCTCTTAAATCAGAGACTGTGTATTTTAAGTATCTGTATAGTGCAATACACACACATAATCACTGTATAAATAATGCCAAAGAAAGTAACTGCTTATCTATTCTCGTCTACATAGGTTCTTATACTGTGTTTATCATCACAGTATCTGAGTGCCTTCCAGAACTGCATTAAGTGATATCACTACACATCTGTCACCCATTGTTCATTCTCTAATCCTTTCCCCAGGGGAAGAAGCGTGCACAGTGAATTGTCCTGTTTTGGTAAGGTGTTAGGATTTTTTTATATAATATCCGTGTTGCCATATGCTTATGTTAGAGAAGGCAAGGCCAAAGAAATGTACCTTGCACTTGGAGAGGAAGGTGTTGAGGTTTGTGATGGTCCTTGTTCCTGGGTGAGTTCATGCCACAGTCTTGGCTTGGCCTCCAATAGAGTTCTGTTTCATCCACAGACAGGCTTTACTCTTATGATAGAGAGATCCATTGGGTCAGAGAAGCAGAGTTTTCAATCACAGTCTTCATCCTGGAGCTTTAGACAGGCTTCTAGCTATCCAGGGCCCAGGTCATGGAGTGCCTTGAAGATAAGGACTGAGACCTTGAACTTGATTTGAAATGGTATGGGGAGCAATAGGGCAGGTTTGGTGTGTTCACAGTAGCCTGTGCTGCTGAGAGACATGCTGCAGCATTTTGTACTAGGTGGCGTTTCCTCAGTGCTGAAGGGTTCATGCCCAGGTATATTGCGTTGCATTGCAGTCCAGCTGAACGATGACGAATGCATGAATAACTGAGGCCAGCTCATCATCCACCAGGATGGGATGGAGTCTTCTACCTCAGTGGCTCTCAACCTTTCCAGACAACTGTACCCCTTTCAGGAGTCTGATTTGTCTTGTGTACCCCCAAGTTTCACCTCACTTAAAATCTACTTTCTTACAAAATCAGACAAAAATACAGAAGTTTCACAGCACACTAGTACTGAAAAATTGGTTACTTTCAAATTTTTACCATATAATTATAGAATATATCAATTGGAATACAAATATTGTACTTACATTTCAATGTATAGTACAGGGATTGGCAACCTTTGGCACGCGACTCGCCAGGGCCGGTTTGTTTATCTGCTGCATCTGCAGGTTCAGCCTATTGCGGCTCCCGCTGGCCGTGGTTCACTGCTCCAGGCCAATGGGGGCTGCGGAAAGGGCGGCCAGCACATCCTTCAGCCTGCGCCACTTCCTGCAGCCCCCCTTGGCCTGGAGCGGTGAACCGCAACCAGTGGGAGCTGCGATCGGCCAAACCTGCAGATGTGGCAGGTAAACAAACCGGCCAAGCCCACCAGGGTGCTTACTCCGGCAAGCTGTGTGCAAAAGGTTGCTGATCCCTGGTATAGTATATAGAGCAGTAAAAACAAGTCATTGTCTGTATGAAATTTTAGTTTGTACTGATTTCGCTAGTGCTTTTTATGTAGCCTGTTGTACAACTACGCAAATATCTATATGAATTGATGTACCCTGGGAAGATCTCTGTGTATCCCTAGGAGTATCCATGCCACTGTTGAGAACCACTTTTCTAGCTGACCAGAGATGGTAGCAGCATCCACAAGTAATGCATTTTGTGTGAGAGCTCAGTGTCCAGAAGGCATCCCAGAGCACTTTTCTTCTATGGACTGAATTGACCAATCATGGGTGAGTACCTTCAACCAAAGGAGACTGCACTGTGGCTGCAAACTCTTTAATGCCCTTTCTTCTTTCTTAAGCTCTTGTTATGCTTGGGGTCAGCTTCAGCCAGCTGTTCTTCATCCATGAACTGGTCTCATCCAAGCACTGGGCCATCTTGGTGGTAGTGGTGTGATCATTTGTGGTGAAGGATAGGTGAAGCTGTGCTATTGCATATTGCTGGCACTTGAGTCTCTGGTGTCTGACTAGTTCACCTAGTGGTTGCAGGTAGGTGTTGAAAAGGACCAGAGAGAGAACTGATCCTTGTGGGACTCCATGAGTGAGGGGTCTAGGTGCCGTTTCCCATCACTACTCATAGGGTGTTTCCCTCCATGAGGGACTCAACCCATTTTAGTGCATTACCTTTGACTCTCTCCACGTCTTTCAGGCAAGATAGCAGTACCTCATGGTGAAGGCTAAGATTTAATCACAGATATTTTTAGTAAAAATCAGGGACAGGTCACGGGGAATAATGAAAAATTCAGGAAGCTCCTGACCTGTCCCTGACTTTTAGTAAAAACATCCATGATAAAATGAAGATCCTGGGCAGCAGTGGGTGGGCGGAGAGCCCTAGGGTTCCCCTCAACTGGTGCATGCAAAGTTCTTATAAAAGATTTAACATTTTCTCTTGATTCCTGAATTCTCTGGTGAAAACATGCTCTTTCATAAACCACATTTCTCTGAGGAATAACGTATGCATCAAACATAGCCAGAACTCTTTCATAGTCATCTTTGTGACTGTCTTCAGTAAAGGTAAGTGATTTAAACATATGTTCTGCCTTCTTCCTCATAGCATAAATTAAAGATGATACTTGAATATCTCCTATTTTCTTATGGAGTTTTGCAGCAATGCAAAGTCTTTCACAATACTGCTTCCAGTCTGTTCACTCTGAAGGTCTACCAAAGCTGAAGTTCTCTAGGACATGGAAAAGTGGCATGTTGATGAGATCAATTCTACAACCCTCGTACCATTTTCCCCCCTTTCTTTCTGCAACGTTTGTTGCAGTTTTTCTTCTGTTTCTGTTCTCCTCTGGCACTAGTTTTCTTCTGACATTATGTCATGTATACCTTGTCCACAGTAGATTGCAGGGCTGCTACTCATAGACGCCAACTTCTAATGGCACTGGTGGGTGCTCAACCCCCCTCTGCCCCCGGCCCTGCCACAACTTTACCCCCTCCCTGCCCCATTTGACCCCTTCTTCAAATTCCCACCCTGGCCCAGCCTCTTCCCCTGAGCGCACCATGTTTCCGCTCCTCCCCCTCCTCCCAGAGCTTGCTACAGCTGTTTAGCGGTGGCAAGAGCTGGGAGGTAGGCGGAGGAGTGGGGACACGGTGCACTCAGAGTGGAGGAGGAGGTGAGGCCGGGATAGGGAGCTTGGCTGTCGATGGGTGCAGAGCACCCACTAATTTTTTCCCGTGTGTGCTCCAGCGCTGGAGCAGCCATGGAGTTGGCGTATATGCTGCTACTAGCAGATCTGGCTCTTGAACCAGATTTGGGATGGCTACAGACCTTCTATGCACTACCAGGTGGCTGTTGTGAGCTTAAGGCCAGAGGAACTCTCTCTCCCTGCCGCAGCCCCAGGGCTGGAGGAGTTCTCAGTCCTGGCCAGAGCTCCGGGACTGGAGGAGCCCCGTGCCTCCCTGCTGCAGCCCCAGGCTGGAGAAGCACTGTGTTCTGGCCAAAGCCCCAGGGCCAGAGGACCTGTCAGCCCCTGCCGCAGCCCCAGGGCTGAAGGACCTCTCAGTGCTCAGCAGCTGAGGATGGAGTGGAGGTGGGATCTAGGGACCATATTTGCTGTAATCCAAGGTTCGCTATTGCGAAGGCTGTTATAGCGAGAGTCTACTGTCACTGAACCGTATAATACAGTTTAGCATTCCATTACAGAAAGGAAGGTTTTCTTGGCCTGTAATACAGCCTCAGCATAGGCTTGGAAGCATTCATTATGTCTCATACTGTTTGTATCAGTCTTCATTTTCTGCCATTACTGCTAGTGTTTCCACACTTTCTCTTCATTTGGCACAGGGTGTCAGAAACCCAAGCTGATTTGTGTGGACGATGGGAATGAAGGAGCCATTAGTGGGCCAACATGTCAACCATCAAGACTAGTATACAATGACGATGATTCATCAGGGCTTCAACTCCTCATTCTGAGGGTGGAGCACTGCTGTCTCCTAGCTGTCTTTGGAGTTTGCTGGAGTTCATGATTCTAGGTCTGTTATATGATTACATTTACATCAAGATCGCTTTTAGTCAATGACCTATTAAAAGATGCATGCATTCTCTGCAGTAATTCATGTGCTTCCAAGTGCAGATTCAATTTGGATTTTCTAGTTAAAGGTATTTTAATTCACCAGTGAAAAATCAAGGGAATTTATTCTCTTTCTATGACACTGGAAAGAAACTTTTGATTGTTTTTGCCCTTACAAGCCCTGCCCCTCTGACTGTCACTGCCAGTAATCAGCTTCCTAGACAAGAATTTGACCAAGAACTGGAACGAGGCCAACAGATATGAGGAAAAGGAGAGAGATTAAGGCAATCAAGAGGTGCATTCTGTGTAATTCCTGTGCTTGTTTTTAGAGGGCAGGAAAGGGGTTCTTGAACTTTTTAAACTGGCAAAAAGGTGAATAATTTGGGCAAGTTTTACCAGCTATCAATCAAAAAAAGGATAGTTACCTGGTCCGTAACTGGCGTTCTTTGAGATGTGTTGCTCATGTCTATTCCACAGTAGGTGTGCTTGCTTGCCATGTGCATCGATGCCAGAAGTTTTTCCCTCAGCAGTACCCGTAGGGGGAGCGCTGCTGCGACCCCTGGAGTGGCGCCTCTATAGCACGCTATAAGGGGAGCCACGTGCTCCCCTCACCTTCAGTTCCTTCTTGACGGACCAACTCCAACAGAGGAGGAGGAGGGCGGGATGTGGAATAGACATGAGCAACACACCTCGAAGAACGACAATTATGGAACAGGTAAGAAGAACTGTCCTGTCTTCTTTGAGTGCTTGCTCATGTGTATTCCACAGTAGGTGATTGCAAGCTATGTCTGATGGAGGTGGGTAGGAGTTCATAGACTCCCTGGCTGAAGCACAGCCCTACCGAAACCAGCGTCATCCCTGGTGTGGGAGACGATCACATAGTGCGATTTGAACATGTGTACTGAGGCCCAGGTAGTGGATCTACAGATGTCCTGGATAGGGCCATGGGCCACAAAGGCATCCGACGAGGCCTGAGCCCTTGTAGAGTGAGCTCTTACGATAGGTGGTGCAGGAACTCCTGCTAGGTTGTAGCATGTGTGGATGCACGCTGTAATCCACCGGGAAAGCCTCTGGGTGGAGATCAGTTGACCCTTCATGCACTTGGCTGAAGCAACAAAGAGTAGCAAGGACCTGCGGAACAGCTTAGTCCGATCCAGGTAAAAAGGCAGTGCTCTGCACACATCGAGCATATGGAGGCAATGTTCCTCATTAGAGGCATGAGGTTTGGGGCAGAGGATAGGCAGGAAAATGTCCTGGCCCATGTGAAAAGTGGAGACCACCTTAGGGAGGAATGCCGGGTGTGGGCAGAGCTGAACCTTGTCCATGTGAAAGACTGTGTAAGGGGCTTGAGCTCCGAGACCCACCGGGCCTCACGTGATGGCCACGAGGAAGGCTACCTTCCACGAAAGGTGAGACCATGAGCATGTGGCCAGGGATTTAAACGGGGGCCCCGTGAGGTGAGATAACAACAAATTTAGATCCTACTGAGGGACAGGGGCTCTAGCATAAGGAAAGGACTGGTCTAGCCCTTTGAGGAAATGCCCGGTCATGGCATGAGAGAAAACCGAGCAGCTCCGGACCAGCAGATGGAAAGTCAAAATAGCCACCAGGTGCACCCTGATGGAGGAAGGGGCCAGGCCTAGAGTTCTAAGGTGAAGAAGGTACTCGAGGATCAGTTGGAATGGGGCGGACATTGGGGAAGTACCTTTCTTGCCTGTCCACCTGGAGAACTTGGACCACTTTGCCAGGTAGGCTCGGCATGTGGATGGCTTTCTACTTTCGAGGAGGACACACCTGACCTCTTCCAAACACCTTCTCTCCTCCGCATCTAGCCATTGATCAGCCAGGCTGTCAAATGGAGTGTGGCCAGACTAGGGTGGAGGAGGCGGCCCTGGTCCTGGGAGAGTAGGTCCAGGCAGAGTGGCAATGGCCATGGAGAGGCCACGAGCAAGCCCAGGAGGGTCCCATATCAATGTTGCCAGGATCAAGCTGGGGTGATCAGGAAGACATGTGACTTGTCCATTTTCACTTTCTCCAGGACCTTGCCAATGAGAGGAAATGGGGGAAAGTCATAGAGGAGTTGACTCAACCATGACAGGAGGAAGGCATCTGAGATCATATTCCTCCCCACCCCCCCTCTGGAACAGAACCTGTGGCAACGGCGGATCTGTTGGGTCGCAAACAGGTCTACTTGGGGAGTGCCCCATGCTCAGAAAAGCAGGTGAGTGACCTCTGAGTGGAGCAACTTCTCGTGTTGGGAGGAGAAAAGCGTGCTCAAGCAATCGGCCTGTGTGTTGTTGACATCTGGCAGGTGGAAAGCCTTCAGGGAGATGTCGTGGGCCATACAGAACTCCCATAGGCTGAGGGCTTCCAGGCAGAAGGCCGAGGACCTCGTCCCACCTTGCCTGTTGATGCAAAACATCACGGCGGTGTGGTCCGTGAGTGCTCTGAACACCTTGCTGTACAGCTGTGAGCTGAACACCATACAGGCTAAGTGTATTGCCCTGAGTCCCCTGACGTTTATGTGAAGACAGCTCAGTGGCTGACCACATCCCTTGGGTCTGTGAGTTCCCTATGTGGGCCCCCCCCCAACCCAGGTCCGACGTGTCGGACACTAGGTCTAGCGATGGGGTCAGGTCCTGGAAGGGAACTCCCTGGAGCATATTGGCCTGGAAGAACCACCATTGTAGCGTGGCAATCACCTGCGCTGGTACTGAGAGGACCTTGTCTAGTTTGTCCCAGGCTTGGGAGAACTCTGAGGCCAACCAGAGTTGGAGGGGCCTCATCTGAAGCCTGGCGTGGCGGACCACATACGTGCATGCCACCATATGGCCCAAGAGCTGCAGGCATGCCCTGGCTGTGATGATGGGGAACTCCATGACGGAGGCTATAGCCCCTTCAGGGTCTGGAACCTGTCCATGAGAAGGGAGGCTGTGGCCTTGGAGGCATCCAGGAGAGTGCCTATGAATTCTATGTCAACTTGGCCTCGTTTACTAGTAGGCCTAGGTTGGCACACGTAGCCAAGAGCAGGTCCACGTGGTTCTGCACCTGGGACTGCGAGCTGCCCTTGAGCAGACAGTTGTCGAAGTAGGGGAATGTCTGTACCCTTCGGAGTCTGAGGTAGGCCACCACTACCACCATACACTTTGTGAATACCCTGGGAGCGGAGGACAGGCCAAACAGGAGGACCGTAAATTGGTAGCGGTCCTGTCTCACTAAGAAACGGAGGAAGCGTCTGTGCCCCTCGAACATATGAATAAGGAAATATGTGTCCTGAAGGTCCAGTGATGCATACCAATTGCCAGGGTTCAGAGTGGGTATGATACATGCCAGAGAGACCATGCAGAACTGGCATTTTGCCATGAACCGATTGAGGTCTCGCAGGAAGTAATGGGAGTAAGACCCTTTCCCCCAGAACTCCCACGGAACCTTCTCCACAGCTCCCAAGCTGAGGAGCCGAGCCACTTCCTGCTGTAGCAAGGGTAAATATGACGGGTCCCCCTTGCCTTCTGAGGGAGGTGGCTGGGAGGGCGGCCATGAGACAAATTGTAGCATGTAACCCTGGGAAATGGTGTTGAGGACCCATCGGTCCGATGTTATTCGGGACCATTCCATAAGAAACGCACATAAGTGGTTGCTGAAGGCAAACTTTATTAGCAGGAGGGTCCCTGTGGGGGTCACCGGGGTACCCTCCTGCAACCAGTCAAAACCACCTCTTGCCCTGCTGCTTGCCTCTGGAGGGCCCAGGCTGCGGGGCAGGGCGAGACTGCCTCTGAGGTCGCCTCTTTTGGGTCTTGGACCTCTTGTAGGCGGGCTCATTTCTCGGCTGGGGTGCAGGGATGGAGGCCTGTGTTTTAGGATTTTCCTTGCGCAGGACGTAGAGCCTGAGGGTCTGAAGCGTAGTACGTGAGTCCTTCATGCCATGGAGCCTCACATCTGTTGGTTCTGCGAACAGGTCCTTGCCGTCAAAGGGGAGATCTTGCATCACAGACTGTGCCTCCGCGGAGAGCCCAGACAACAGTAGCCGTGATGCCCTGCGCATGGACACGGCTGAAGCCCTGGACCGGCATCCAATGCCTCCTGAAGATCAGCCTTTGCGGTGGTGGTGCCCTCCTCCCCCAGCGCCTTAAAATCCTTCCATTCGCATTCGGGCGGGGCTCAAATTTCAGCAGTGACCCCCACAAGTTAAACTCATAACGACTGAGGAGGGCCTGGTGGATGGCCACCTGGAGCTGGAAGCTGGCAGACAAATAAAGCTTCCTGCCAAACAAGTCCGGTCTTTTAGAGTCTTTATTTTGGGGGGTGGGTCCTGGTTGACACTGTCTTTCCCTCTGATTTACGGACTGTTGGAGAATAACAGAGTTTTTACTTATATGTTTGGGTACAGCAAAGTCAGATACTTTATTTTGTTTAGCAGCTACAGCAGGGAGAGAGTGCACTAGGATATAGGGTTTGTTTGTTTTTTAGACAGGTTTTTTAACAGGTAAACAATTACAGCAAGCATTTATATTTTTGTTATAGACAATAATAAGTAACAGCTGCATTTTGTTTATAAATAGGTGTGATACAGCATGGCCAGAGGGCAGCAGGAGAGGGTTAGAAGGGAGCCTTATTCCCTGTAAGGGGAAGAAAGTTTGATATAGATCAATTAGAGCACCTGAAGCCAATTAGAGCACCTGAAGCCAGTCACATGATAAAAACCCCTGCTTCAATCACACAGTGTGGGAGTTGGAGCAGAGAACAGTTTGAAGGAGTTGGAGCAGAGAGGAATTGGTGCTGGAGCAGAGAACAGTTTGAAGGGAAGCAGAGGACAGTTTGGAGAAGTGCTGCAGTGAGCTAAGCCCAAGACCCTAGATAAAGGGCACCTGGCTTGTACAGAGGGAGGGCAGGAAGCCCCCCACAAGCTGAAGGGCAAGAGAGGGAAGTAGCCCAGGGGAAGGAAGTGTCAGTTCAAGTGGTTTACCACTATCCTCAGGGCCTGTGGGCTGAGACCCGGAGTAGAGAGCGGGCCCAGGTCCCTCTCTCTCCACTCCCCTCCTCTAGGACACTAGTGGGGCAGTTAACATTCTACTGCAGGGGCAAGAAATGGTGCCCTGAACCCTGCCCAAAGAAGAGAAAGAGCGAGACCCATCAAAATAGTGCCGGCAATTTGCCACAATAGGTTATTTTGATATTTTGTTTTTTTTTATTTAAGAGACTTTCGTTTATATTTTGAATTATTTACATATTATTTACATAAGGTTGAAACAACTTTTTACACAGTCTTTTTTTAACTTGCTGTACACAATCCTTGCTTTTACATTTTTCGCATTATTAGGGTCACAGTTAGTCTGACTTTTGCTAAAAACTGTCGTGCATTGCAATTTCCTTCCTGTCAGTTTTTTCTTTGCTTCCACAGAACTCCACCATTAGGGAGTTGGGGGCCGGGTGGGTATAAAGGTATTTGTGTGCTCTTTCGCGGGTATGAAGTATTTGCGCTTAGCCTTTTTCAATACTGGGGCGAGGGAGGCCAGCATTCACCAGAGGGCATTGGAGATGTTAGCCACCCCTTCATGCAATGGGAGGGTGCACTCTGAGGATGAGAGCACATTAAACAATGAGTCTGAGGGTCCCTCCATCTCCTCAGCTTGGAGCTGGAGACTGGATGCTACTCGCTTTAGTAGCTCCTGATGAGCCCTGAAGTCCTCCTGCGGTGCAGAGGGGGATGGGGCTGCAATTTTGTCATCTGGCGTGGGGGAGGCGGACAGTACGGGGCTATGCATATCGGCCGGTGCCACGGGATCCACCCCTTGGGCGGACTCCTCATGCAGTGCTGAGGATCCATGACCCACCGATCTATCCCTCGGAGGTCTGGATAGTGCGGCTGAAGGAGTCTCCAATGCCTCTGCTATTGACCAAGGGCCTGGCTAGGAGGCCCCTGCCATTGACTCTGGTGCAGCACCAGCAGCACTAGCTGGTCAGGTTGGCCTGGCTGAGTCGTAGGGTGCCGCATGGAGGTTGAGGTTGGGGTACCAATGACCTATTGGTGCCGTGGGAGTGGTACGAGTGGTGGTACCAGGAATGACATCTGCCATGGGACCGGGACTCTGACATTGAGGAATGGTGCCGCCTCGAGCTGGTACTCCTTGAGATGCTTCAATGCCTGGATCCCCGATGATGGGGAGCTGGCGATCCCCACCAGGAGCCGTGGGCATAGTGCCTCGAGGCGAGACAGCTGGAGCATGATTGGCGACAGCACCCGTATTGGGAGTGGCTTTGGTAGCTCCACCGAGAATGGGAGCGTCTACGGCATCTGCGCCTGTCCCGCTGATACTCTGAACTCAGCGTGGAGCAGTGCCTGGAACTCCTCTCCGACAGCACCTGACAAGACAACCTGTTGGGCGACGAAAGCGGAGGCTGGAGGCTGTGTCCTGATAGGACACTGAGCGGCGAGCGGGCCCAAGAGTGATCCCCTCACCGGGATCTGCGTCATGTTGGTGTCGACTGATGGGACCCCAGCGGCGGCTCGCCTGTGCAGCAGGGTCTGGGTGCCGGCGATGCCCCAGGCACCTGCAGAGTCATAATGTCTTTGGCCACCTGCAAGACCTCCGGCGTCGAAGGCATGCGAACATCAGGAGAGGCCTGAGTTGATGCAACCGGGCTGCTCTGCTCAACCTGAGTCAGAGCTCTGGAGCCTGGGGTGGGGGAAACTGGGACTGCCCGATGCGGGTCTAACCTCACCCCTTGCTTTCTCTCGACACATCTGAGAGGACGGGGCCTTTCTCTGCTTCTTGGATGGGGAGTGGTGCCGGCCACCAGAAGGTGCTGGGAGATCGCTGCATACTGAAAACAAAGTGCCTGGTGCTGATTCTGCTCAGCACATTGGGGTTGGGACCAATGCTGGCTCCATGAGAAGGGCCCGAAGTCTAATGTCTCTCTCTTTTTTAGTTCTGGGTTTAAAGGACCTGCAGATCTTACAGCGGTCACTGATGTGAGATTTGCCCAAGCAGTGGAGACAATCAGCATGCAGGTCACTTCTAGGCTTCGAATGCCTGCAAGACTCTCACGAGTTAAACCCTGGGGCCCGGGGCATGGCTCAGCCTGAACACCAACTAACTAACTAAGCTGAAACTTTATTGAACTAACTAACACAGGTACTACTAATGACGAAACGAGTTATGGGACAAGCTGCAGCAAAGCTGCAGCAATTAGTTATGATGAACCATCACTGGCAGCATGAAGGAACTGAGGGTGTGGGGAGCACGCGGCTCCCCTTATAGTGAGCTATAGAGGTGCCACTCCAGGGGTTGCAGCAGCGCTCCCCCTACGGGTGCTGCTGAGGGAAAAACTTCCAGCACCAGTGCACATGGCGAGCACGCACACCTACTGTGGAATAGACATGAGCAAGCACTCGAAGAAGAACTGAAAGCCTTAAAATATCTTTTGAAACCAATCTCAAAATGTAGTGTGTCAAATTGTCTTTCTAAAATGGAGGAGGAGTCAAGAAGCTCTGGACTGCTATGTAAAGGACAAACCCTCCTCCTGAGTTTTGAGATTATGCCTATTGACTGGACAGTATGTTCAGGATTCACAGGCATCTTACAGTGAGTGCATGCAGCTCACAGTGAAGGAACAGAGGGGTAGCCATGTTAGTCTGGATCTCTAAAAGCAGCAAAGAGTCCTGTGGCACCTTATAGACTAACAGACATATTGGAGCATGAGCTTTCGTGGGTGAATACCAACATGCATCTGACAAAGTGGGTATTCACCCATGAAAGCTCATGCTTCCAATACGTCTGTTAGTCTATAAGGTGCCACAGGACTCTTTGCTGCTTTTACAGTGAAGGAAGAATCCTTTGTTTCAGTATTGCCAATCCCAAGTGCTAAAAAATCATGAATCAGACTCCCCAAAAAATCATGAGATTGAATCACCTAGTTTGAAGGCAAAGAAATAAGAAATCACTGTTTTTAGTGACAGGTTTCAGAGTAGCAGCCATGTTAGTTTGTATCCGCAAAAAGAACAGGAGTACTTGTGGCACCTTAGAGACTAATAAATTTATTTCAGCGTAAGCTTTCGTGGGCTACAACCCACTTCTTCGGATGCATGGAATGGAACACACGGACAGGAGATATTTATACCAGTGCCCCCTCACCCGCACCCCCTACGGCCCCATTGCTGGGCTGCCCACTACCAGTGCTGACTCTGCCCACTCCTCCCTCGCCTCCAGCTGGTCCGGTGCTGGCAGAGTCGGGGTAATCAGTGGGGCTCCCGCACCATGCCTCAGTCCAGAGTCCCTCCAGCCAGGGCTCCCGCCTCCAGGAACAGCCAGGACCTGGGGTAGCAGAGACCGGCGACTGCCCCAGCAAGAGGCTGAGGAGCCAGGGCAGGGTAGCCTCAGAGGGAGCGAAGCCCCAGCGAGCGGAACATGGGCCCCACATGGCAGGACTCCGCCCTCTATGACCCCGCTGCTGCTGCTGCTTCTGGCTGCCTTGCTGCAGTCCCTGGGTGGCTTAGGCCGCTTTGCCCTGCCCTGGCTGTGGTGCCCCCAGCCTGAGTGTCCCCTGCTCAGAGCCTGCCCTGCCCACCCACGAGGTGTGGACGCTGCTCCCCCATGGCATGAACCGCAGCAGCCCCATGGCACCCCTGTGGACAGCATGCTGCTGCTGTCATGGCCAGCTCTAGGCTTTTGCCACCCAAAACAAAACAAAAAAAATGACCAGAATGCCGCCCCTGAAAATGTGCCGCCCCAAGCACATGCTTGGTTTGCTGGTGCCCAGAGCCAGCCCTGGCTATAGCCAAACTGCAAAAATATAATAGGGAGAGGACATCTGGGCCAAGAACAAACTTTCTTTCTTGTAGGAAGCACTATGGCAGCATTAATGTCCATGCAGAACCTCAGTTTTTAATATCTGATACAAGAGACCTTCACAGAGTAATCTACATCAAATTTAATCTATCTGTACAGGAAGGATGAAAAGCAGAGACAGCCCAGCTAGTATTTTAGACTGTGAAACTGGTGGGGAAGAGATCTATGCATTTCAAACCTGTTGCTGAGACACTAAATCAGCCCTTTCAGCATTTACTTGAACCATTTGGAATTGTTTTCTGGCAGCTTTGGCACAGTCCTCAAATGAGGCAGAGATGCTTACGTCTTCATTCCTCCTCCTCAGGATATTTATTGACCAAGTAAATCAACAGTGGATTTCAAGGAGTTTCAGCCAGCAAAACACGCAGTGGAAAAAAGTGTAATGCAGCAAAGGAAGTTGGGTGTCGGGGCACCAGCTGGAAGTGCTCTGCTCCACTCTGTGGGACCTGGGCTACAATTGCTGCTAACATTCTTATTCTCTCTGGGCCTGCAGTGGGGACTGGGAGCACTGCCACATTTCGGCACTTCATAGCATGCTGAGAAAAAGCTACAGAAAACCCCCAAATGTGAACTTCAGCACAGCCACAGCGCACGGTGAAGCTATTTACAGAAAGTAGCTCAGATTTTTCCATTACAAACAAGCCTAGAAATGAGGGGGGAAACCCAGCACAGGAAAGTTAGAATTTGTGATGTTCATGAAACCAAAAATTTCCAAAGTTCATTACAAATTAATTCAATTTTAACAACAGGAAAAGCAACCCAGATCAACACACCTGATGTCTGCATCAGACCCCCTCACTTCTCCTTTTCTTGAATAAGACTCTTTGGTCTCCTCCCTAAGAACTTATTCCATGTTTGTTACCCCGAATTTTGGGATTTTAAGACTAGATCCAAAGCCCATAAAAGTCAGTGGTGATCATGCCTTTAAGTGGTTAATGTGTTACTTCTTTCCTTTATCAGTAATACCATTAACACTGGGCTGAAATATGGATTTTATATGTAAAACCTGGTGTCCCTATCAGTCACAGCACCTGTACATTGAGAAGTCATAACTGTTTGAGATGTCTTAGATGACTAGTACATATACGTGGATGTAGCAGCAAAGAAACCCTGAGTCCTTTATTCCCCAGATTAGAAATCCACTTGTGGCATCAACATTTCCCACCACAACTGAACCTTTGGAATTTCATCCAGTGGAGACACTGCAGAGAGAAGGACTTTTCCACCAGGAACATTTAACTGCATGACAGCCAGAGAGCATATGTAACGAAGCTGTCAGAGTTACAGAGCTAACTGTACCTTTGACCTCTTCATGGCTTTCTTGAGGACAGGCCACTTTGGTCTTCGCCCTCTAGCTACCAATCTTCATGGGGAGGAATCCAGCAACTTCCCCTCTAGCCTAGGGTGAAATTCCTCCTTGTGACAAAGTGGGAATGTTCTTAATGTTTTCTCTGAATACTGTGTATGCCTCAGTTTCTCCTATGCATTTCTTAAGTATCTAGGTGGTGGGATAAGGTTGTGTGATTGTTGCAGAGCCTTAGAGGGCCAGTGTGATGGTATCTGCACAGAGAATGGCCAACATCCTGTCTCCTGGCAACTGATGGCCTGCCCGCAAGGTGCCAACTGAAGGTGTTGGAGAACAAAGAGATCAGGTGACCTCCTGGCCCGGGAAAGAGATAAAGGTCAGAGGAAGGGATAGTGAGTTTCAATTTGGAGCTGGCTGGGAAAATGGAGGGAGGCCAGAATTGGGTCTGGCTCCCTACCCCCCAAGATGGACCTAACTGAGGGGTCCTGTTCTCTGTACCTACAAGCTCTGTTTGGGACTGTGCTACTGTCATCTAATAAACCTTCTGTGTTACTGACTGGCTGAGAGTCATGTCTGACTGTGGAATTGGGGTATAGGGCCCACTGGCTTCCCCAGGAGCCCTGCCTGTGAGGACTCACAGTGGGAAGTGCACGGCATGAGAAGGGGATGCTGAATGCTCTGAGGTCAGACCCAGGAAGGTCGAAGCTGTGTAAGCTTCTTGCCCTGGAGACAGTCTGCTCATGGAGAGGAGGCTCCCTCAGAGTCCTGACTGGCTTCATATGGAGTATTTCCAGAGCATTGCCCAGTGACTCCGAGACACTCCTGCAACTCACTGGGATCACCTCAGAAGATCTGAATTTAGTTCAGCACCCACAGCCCTGTTTTCTCAGGGGCAATGACAAGTTTAAGAAGTGACCAACCAGCCTTCATAAAGTCACAGTCTTATTTATTCAAACAAAAGCATTACAGAGAAAACATGATTGAAAAATATAACTTCTGTGCAGGTCTTAGCTTACCAGCTGCCACCCATCATCCACATGCAGTCCCTGGCAGGTTTCAAAGAACTTTAGGTCTGCTTGCAGGGCCTCTCCCTCTGGGTCATGAGGGCATTCAGCACTTTTAAGTTTTTATATCAGAGTTGGGTCTGAACAGCAAAGTATGGATTGAGATTTGAAGGTCCACCATGTTTTGGAGTGTTCAGAACGGGGATTCTGGTTCAGACCAATGGTAGATGGAGCTTGGACTGTGGGATGACTTTGTATGTATAATGCACTTCTAAACTGAGGTTAAAGTAGAGGGGAGGAGAGAGAATACAACTTCTCCTTTCCCTGGCTTGGGAGCAGTCCCTCCACCCTGCCTGCATTGTGATCTCCCACTCCCTTTCCACCTACATTATAATACCTCCAAGGTATGGGACAGTCTCTGTATATGGAGCCTGAACCAAAGAATGATATGGGATTGGATATAACTGGTAAATAATACACTGTGCTGAGTATATTTATCTTTGCTGTTACCTTATTTTTCTTATTCTTATGATCAAATTACAGTGGTACTTCATTAAAAAAGAATATTTGGCTTGTTGGATTTCAGAAGATGTAACACAAGCCAGCAATAATTTTTATCTGTGGGAAGAGATGTACAAGTCATGGTGCCTTCACTTTGCAGTGAGAGTGACAGGGTTCTACAAATGACAGGCTGGCAGACCCATTAATCCACTTAGGAGCAATACCCTCATTTATACTAGTAAAAACAAGTAAACTTGTAAAACTTGTAAAAAAACAAAAACATATACCACCCCATTCTCCCTGGGCAACTGTATTTTCACACCTAGGTGGTGAAAAAATGAAAACATATCTGCTGACATTTTTTCATTTAAATCTTGAAATTTTTGAGCAGCTCTATTTCTATCACTTACATTTTGTTTTTACTTATTTTAGTTACCCCAGTCCTTGCCTTGAAACATATTAGGAATATAAAGAAACAAGGATGTTACCAGGATGGGCATGGCTTATCAGTGTCTACTAATGCAGTATGAAGTTAGCGTCTATAACAGTTTGCAATTTATACCATGGTTTGCAAAATACAGGAATTTGCATGATGGGGAAAGAAACACAATCAGGCCTTGGTTATTGGGATGAGACTGGGTACTATTGTATCAAGTCAAAGGAAAAATTAGGTGCAAATAATTCACAGCCATTATAAACATATTTGCCCAGGGACCTCCTCTCCATACTCTCCCTGAGATTGGTACAGGCCCCCATGACCCATCCATTCACCCAGATTTATTTAGTACTTGCTTGTCACTCTCCTTGTGACCAGTACTTCAGATACCCCTTTTAGAGCACTCTGCTGTTGAAGGACTCTTTGGCTGAAGTTCCCATTGTAGACAACTTCCAAAGTCAATGCAAACACTAGAGAATGACAGAAAAACAAAATCCAGCATGTAGCAACATTTTCCAGGGAGAATTTAAAAAATTCTCAAGTCCTTCCGCTCACCCCTCCCACCAAACCAAATCCACTGTACCGCACCCACTCACCTGTCACCCCTTTCATTTCTGCCTACCTCCCCCTGTGCAGTGAAATCTGATGATCAGCCATAGCTCACAGTCTATTCTTAGAACATTTTAAAATTAAGTTGGTGCTTGTGAAAGATGCCAGAATAACAGCACTGGAATCTGAAGCCTTTTATTTATCCACAGAAGTAGAGAAGCTTCCCATAATCTGTCCATTGTCAACATGGCTCAGAAGAAAATGATTCAGGCTTTGTGGCCTGTTCTGTATTTTGCTTCTCCTCTGGAAGTGGCAATTAGTGTAAAATACGATGCTTTTTAAAAACATAAAAATGGATACATCTGTTATAAACCAGGTTGAAACCATCAACCTATTGAGACCACTGAATGGGGCCATAAGATGATCACAATTAGCTAGGTTCACTTTCAGACCAGTGACCTAGAGATGAAAGACTCCATAGCCCTTTGCTCATCCAATCCCATGCCTCTTGCCTCCTAATGATTGTTGTGTTGATTTTGAAGACATTAACACCAATGATAGGAAGTTCTGAAGCCTGGGAACTTACTAGTGAATATGACACAGGAATCTTTGGTTCCAAGCAAACAATACTAGTCCCTGGGCTTTGCTCCATCAGATGACTGTTTCTCATTATTACATCCCAACTATCTCTTGGGCAGGGAAATATGCAGTAGAAGGCAGCCAGTTATTTTTGAGAGCCTTTTCCCCTCTGGACTGTCAAAGCTCTGAAAGAGCTGGCAACCAGCCCATGCTGCTTCTGATAAATGATATCTGCAACTAAAAAGGGATTAAAATAACCTCTGAAAGCTATTCAGAAGGGGAACAAGCAGTCTCATTCAGCAATTCCATGGGGATTGGAGAGGGTTATTTTGGTGGCAATTTGTTTTTGGTTTTCACCCCCACTTTTCCATTTGAACTGACTGAGGCACAACAAGGAGGTTGTATAACTAGCATAGGGTTCACTGTTAATGGAAGGAAAAAACAGGAGATCAGCAAGGATTCAAGCCCAGGATCCTTCTGGTTCCCCGTCCTTTCTTCTAACCATGACACAGAGCCAACAAATCTGGACTCTCTTGTGGGTTTTCTTTGCCTAACTTGGGTTCTTTCCTTGCTACCTGTGTTTATTTATAAAGGCAAGGATCACCTTGGTGTCTACACACTGAAGATCCTTTATTCCTCATGTTCCCTGAAGACTGTTCCTCAATCCCTTAGAGCCTGAAATGGTCTCCTAACAGCCAGGTGGTAGTGGGAGAGATATCAGTGTTTTCAGAGTTGATATAAGCAAAGTGGAGATTTCCTGCCATTACCTGTATCACTGAGTAACAGAATGCAATTAAAATATTTGGGTCTGGAGGAAACGGGTTAGCTAAGGCTGAATGAGAAGTTGCTAGATAAGGAGAGATAAAGTGAGTGAATTAGACTCCGGTTACCATGTGGCTTTAGGAAATATGCCAGGTTGACATTTTTGAGTGGGATTTTCAAAAGCTTTCAGCATTGTTCTAACTCACAATCAGTGACGTCAATGACAGTTTTGCCAAGGACTTCAGTGAAAGCAGAGACTCTGGCTGTTCCATCATGGGGCAAGTTCTCAAAAGGGTTCATAAGACATGAAGCTTTATAAGTCACTACCTTTCCACAGGACAGAAGTAGGGAGTGAATTAAATCTCTCTTGTCCTTTTCCCAAGCCATACCCCTTAAAGCAAGACAAAACCCACATCATCTGTTTGAAAGCAAGGTGCTGCCCAACTTCAGATGTCATTGACAGTACTCCAGGGCACATTTCAGCTGGAATGGTTAGTTGTGAGATAAGTGCTGTGCAAATACCAGGATCAACAGGAAATTTACAGGATGATTTTGTCAATAGGAAAACAGACTAAGCATTTAGCCCCAGATTTGTTACGGTATTTTGGTACCTAACTCTGGGGCTAAATCTTTTCTTGATTAAATCTGTGCAACTCTATTGGGGTTGCAGAGATGTAATTTAGGGCAGGATTTGGCCTGCACAGAGACGAGAATGAACTAACCCCTAAGGGCACTGCTATTTCTCCTTGTTCTGTCAATTCTCCACTTTGTGGGGGGTACAGCTGGCTCTCCCAGTTCCGGCTCACAGGGGGTACTCTGTTCGTGCTACCAGGGGCGGCACCAGGCCCCAGCACGCCAAGCGCGTGCTTGGGGTGGCAAGCTGCGGGGGGCACTCTGCCAGCGCTGCAAGGTGGGCAGGCAGGCTGCCTCTGGTGGCTTGCCTGTGGGGGGTCCGCTGGTCCCACGGCTTCGGAGGACCTCGCACAGGCACGCCACCAAAGGCAGCCTGCCTGCTGTGCTTGGGGCAGCAAAAAAGCTAGAGCCGCCCCTGCAGCTACTGAGCTAAAGAGAGCTGTGGAATGCTTGTTTGGTATGAGCCCCAGTATTGCCAACCCCAAGTGTTCAAAAAAGGTGAGTCAGCCCCACCCAAAATGAGAATGGCTTAAAAATTATGAAATTAAAAGAATTGCCTTCTGATTGTTGAGCCAACAGAGTGCATTTGGGACACATATTCAAGCTTTCATCTGCAGCCCGGAGAGCTAGAAACTTCTTTAAAAAAAAAAAAAAGCAGACATTCTCACCTAACCAGAGTATTTGTGGAGCTGAGATATTAAGAAAAAACACCAAATATTGCAAGGCTTGCAATAAAACGATGAGACTTGGCAATACTGGAGCTCTTTAAAGTAAGTCATTCCTGGGGGGCAAGCCCCAAATGGATGCAAGCCAAAACACATGCTGTTTATATAGACATTGGAGTGACAGTTCTGTGACCGTAACAGTTTAATCCCAGAACTCCCAGGGTTTATACATTTAAATCTTTTTCAGAACAAGTGCTATGCGAAGCCAGCTGGAAGGGTGCATGAGCCCAGTTCAAAAAAAGAATCAGTGGGGAAGGGCATGTCATCCTGATCCAGAAACGGAGGGTCTGCTGAGAATCAAGATAAGGAAATAATTATGCTCTCCAGAATTCCCTCCCCTTCCTCACGCTGCTTCTTTCACTCTTCTCTCTCTCTCTCTCTGTCCTTCATTCAAGCTCTGCCTCTTGCTCTCATGATATTCTCTTTATACATTCTCTTTCACTTGCCTCCTGTTCTTTGAGTTAGCCAACTTTATTATGGGGTTAAACAGCCAGTGACTCACACGTTGTGCTGTAAAATTTTTCAAACGTGCCTTGACTTTAGCAACATACAGAAATCAAACCCCATGAAGTTTCCAGCTGCTGCCCAGAATTAGCACTTCATTCTTTATTACAGTGGTGACAGTAACAAATTATTTGAGGCATAGTAGGAAACACCTACATGCCCCTAACACATAAGATACTGGCACAGCAATAGATTAGTTGTTATTTCACTCAGCCGCATCTATGCTTACTGGAGCTGTCTCCGGGAGTCAAACAGCAATCAATAAAAGGAAATAGTGCAGTTGGATCCATTGTGCAAGATAAGCACTGAGTATAATAGGAACACGGGGTAGGCTTGTGCCACTGAGGGGTGGTATCTGCACCAGAGCTTCCAACAGATTTCTGCAGTGTTCAACCATTGCTTGTTTCTGGCCCCAATGATTATGGAGAAAACCACTGAATATGCAGGGCCACCTGTCTGAGTTTGCAGACAGACTCTGAGAGGTGTGAGCTGTCTGTTTTCATTTTAGTGGATGTTCTCTCAGAATCATAATGATTATATCAGAAAGTTGCTATGTTGAATGTCTGTTGATCATTTTAGCAGAAATATCCAGCTAGCCTTGGGTTTATGGGTGGAGCTGGGGTTGTGGGCATGTTTTGAGTGCCATTGTTTCCTCCTTACCTCCACTCTGATCCCTAGGCCAAGAGAACCAAAGATATTTGCCTTTGTGGGGCTTTTTATGATGAAAAACAAAAAACAAACAGTAACCACAAAACAGTACTGGAAATCCGTGTCAGAAGAAATGCACAGCAAGGAAAACATTTCCAGGCAGACTAAAAATAGAGAAGTGATCCGGCTATTTTATACAGAGAGATTTGTATGTCCATTGCATCCGTTAAGTGTGTGTGAGGGGAAGGATTTCCCTACATCACGTTCAAAGAGGGGAAAGCAGAAAGACAGGACATTCCACACATGCAGCTGTCATGTGTTCCACAAACAATTGCGCCTGTAGGGCACAGAGGGAGTAAGTGTGGGTGGGTGGTAGGAAGAGGTAACTATTAAACAGAGCTGAACACGATGTCAGGAGACAGAGTGCAGAGTTGCTTCATGGAAAAGTTTAACAGCATGTGCTGGTGACGGCTGACTTGTGCTCCAGGAGTGGGCTGGGAGAGATTGCCAACCTGTGCACTCCTGAAGTGGATGAGTGTGAGCTAGGGGCTGCCTTGGTATATACTGTAGTATAGACTGGAGCTTAGGGGGAAAACTCCCCAAAATCACCTATCAGTGAGAAACTCAGATCAGACAGCTGCAGAGACAGGGCCTACTTTAATAATGCCACTGTAGTCTGACGGTACTATGAGAATCCCAGACCTCTGAAGGCCCATCTCTGATCCTGTCCTATCCAACACCCAGTCTTTACAGTAATTGTCACCTTCCACCCCACCCATACACACAGTCCAAGAAGAGTTTGTGGGACCCGACTTTCTTGATTGATCTGGGCCCTAATTCAGGTGTAGGTAGAGAGCAGTGCTGGCAAGTCTCATGATATTTGCTGTTTTTCTTGAAGTCCAAGCTTCTGAGAATCATGTGAGAATCAAAGCTTTCATTTTTTTAAAAAAGAAGTTTCCATCTCTCATGGTTCTGCAGAAAAGCTTGAAAATATGATCCAAGTGCACTTAATGAGTTAACAAACCAGAAAGCAAAGAAGAAAAAATCCAAATTTTTATACAATTTTTAAAAAATATCATGATCTTCAAACCAAATTTCATGATTTTTGAGGGACCTGACTCATGCTTTTTGAATGCCTGGGGATGGCAATACTGACAGCTTTGTTTAAATATCAGGGATGGGGGGAGAATCTGAAAGACATGTTTAACACAGAGTACATTTTAAATTGCATTTAAATTGCATTGTGTTGCTAGAATCAGAACTGCTCATCTCGGTGTCATAGGCCCCCATTTAAGAGAGATTTTTCTCTAGATCATGTGTTTGGGGTTCTGTGCTTTCAGAGCAGGAGGATCCAACTTCTCTCACTGATGCTGTGAAGTTCTGAGCAACCATGGTGTGCAGCACAGTGACACCAAGGAAGCTCTAGGTGACCACAGATAATTACTGTGACGTTATTGATATGAACTGTGACCGCATAGATCATTGTTGCACCTCCTAGTACAGAGGAGATCAAGTGGGGTGTCTATGGAAAAGTTGTAGTTTGCTGGTTATGATTATGCTGTCTGTATGTGTGTATCATTTTTGTATCTGAAGTTATGAACATTGGCTATGTACTTATATCTCAATGTGTTTGATTCTAAGTAGCCTCAGTGAAGCAGCAGAGAAAGGACTATTCTCAGTAAGTGCCCAATCCAGAAACACTTAACTGACAATGGACTTTGAGAGACGCCAATGCACATCTGAGCTTTCCTGAGAACATTCAAACTAACATGTAAACAATGGCGCTGGCCTGCAAAAAGCTGAATCATTCATGGACATAAGACTTGCCCAGGTGGCTTCAAACTGCATCTTGTTGCTGTGACTTTGCACAGAAGAACAAAGGGGTTGCCACCCACAAGAGAGAGAATATAAAAGGCCCTGGAAGCCTCTCCATTTTGTCTTCAGCTGGCTTAAGAAATGGCCTCTCTACCCCAAAGAGATACCTGAAAGAAACCGGAACAAATGACAGCAACTACAGGGGTGAGAATGATTGCAGGACCCAGACTAGGAAGGAGTCCAGTCTGTGAAAGAAGCTTATTGGAACATCTCTGAGGGTGAGATTTACCTGTATTCAGTTTCTTATTGTATTAGGCTTAGACTTGCGTGTCTTGTTTTATTTTGCTTGGTAATTTACTTGATTCTGTCTGTTATTACTTGGATCCACTTAAATCCTACTTTTTATATTTAATAAAATCAGTTTTGCTTATTAATTAACCCAGAGTAAGTAATTAATACCTAGGAGTGCAAATAACTATGCATATCTCTCTATCAGTGTTATAGAGGGCGGATAATTTATAAGTTTACCCTGTATAAGCTTTATACAGAGTAAAATGGATTTATTTGGGGTTTGGATCTGATTGGGAGCTGGGTGTCTGGGTGCTAGAGAAAGGAGCACTTGCTAAACTGTTTTCAGTTCAGTCTGCTGCTTTGGGGGTGTGGGTCAGACCATGGGTCTGTGTTGCAGTAGATTAGCATATCTGGCTCAACAAGGCAGGGTTCTGAAGGCCCAAACTGGCAGAGAAAATGGGCTCAGAGGTAGTCTCAACACATCAGGTGACAGTCCCAAGGGGGTCTCTGTGACCGAACCCATCACAATTACATTCATGTCCCCTTCCCCACCCTGACATACAACCAATTTGCTATGTTAAGAAAACATTAAGATTGCATTAATAAGCACTTAAACATTGAAAAATGCTAATTTTAAGGATGAATTGCTGTCTTAACTTTGCCTCTGGTGAAAATGCATTAGACAATCTAATCTATTATAGGTATTGTGGTAGCACTTAGGGGGATTCTGAAATTCTGAGATTCCAAAGTCAGAAAGGACCATTGTGATCATCTAATCTGACCTCCTGCATAGCACAGGCCATAGAACTTCCCCATAATAATTCCTAGAGCAGAGCTTTTAGAAAAACATCCAGTCTTGATTTAAAAATGGTCAGTGATGGAGAATCCGCCATAACCGCTATAAATTGTTCCAATGATTAATTATTCTCTATTAAAAATTTGCATCTTATTTCCAGTTTGAATTCGTGTAGCTTCAACTTCCAGTGACTGGATCATGTTACACCTTCCTTTCCTAGATTGAAGAGCCCATTATCAAATATTTGTTCCCCAGGGAGATATTTACAGGCTGTAATCAAGTAACCCTAACCTTCTCTTTGTTAAGTTAACTAGATGGAGCTCCTTGAAACTACTACTGTAAGGCAGGTTTTCTAATCTTTTAATCATTCTTTTGGGTCTTCTCTGAACCCCCTCCAATTTATCAATTTCCTTCTTGAACCGTGGATACAAAAACAGGACACAAAGTGTTCTAGCAGTGGTTGCACACGTGCTAAACACAGAGATAGAATAACCTCTCTACTCCTACTCGAGACTTTCCTCTTCATGCTTCCAAGGATTGCATTAGCCCTTCTGGCCTCAGTGTTGCAGTGGGACTTCACGTTCAGTTGATTATCCAGCATGACCCCCAAATCTTTTTGTCACTGTTTCCCAACCTGTAGCATGGCCTGCATTCTTTGTTCCTAGATGCATACATTTACATTTAGCCATATTAAAAAGCACATTGTTTGCTTGAATCCAGTTTACCAAGTGATCCATATCTCTCTGTATCAGTGAACTGTCCTCTTCATTATTTACCCTTTCTCCAATTTGTGTGCCATCTGCAAACATTATCAGTGATGCGTTTATGTTTTATTCCAGGTTATTGATTAAAAAAAGTAAAACTGTATAGGGCCAAGATCTGATTCTTGTGGGACCGCGCTAGAAATGCACCCATTCAGTGATGAGTCCATGTTTACAGTTACATTTTGAGATCTATCATTAGCCAGATTTTAACCCATTTAATGTGTGCCATGTTCATGATACATTCTTCTAGTTTTTTAATCAAAATATCAAGAGGTACGAAGTCAAAAGCCTTGCAGAAGTCTAAGTCTGTTACCTCAACACTATTACCTTTATCAATCAAACTTTTAATCTCATCAGAGAGAAGAAATCAAGTTGGTTTGACAAGATCTATTTTCCATAAATCCAGGTTGATTGGCAGTAATTATATTACCCTCCTTAAATTGTTTATTAATTGAGTCCTATATCAGTCACTCCATTATCTTGCCAGGGATTGACATTAGATGGACAATCCTATAATTACCCAGGTCATTCCATGTATCCTTTTTAAATATTGGCACAACACTAGCTTTCTTTCAGCCTTCTGGAACTTGCCCAGTGTTCCAAGACTTACAGAAAATCAACATTAATGGTACACTTAACTCCTCAGTCAGCTCTTTTAAAACTTCTGGATGCAAATGCCTTTGCCCCATTGTGCTTGGCACTGTACAGACATTATAACAAAGACAGCTCCTGCAGTAAGACAGAGTCTCTTTTCTCTCACAAATACTACATATACTGTAGAATTTTTTCCCACAGATTTCAATACAGACATGTAGCATCTTTTACTGCTGTGCACTACTGTGTGTGCACAGGACAGGCCATAAAACATCATCTACATATAAGATGAGGAGAGAATGAGGCATGTGGATAGCACATTTGGGTGCAGGGCACGATCAATAGCATTTTCCTTGCTCTAATGGTTGTCCCATCTCAGAATTAGAAACCTACCTGGATCCTTTGGTTAAAAGGATACAAAATTGATGAAAATGAATAATCCCTAATTAGTGGCATTGTCCTAAACTTGCTTTGTTCTTTTTATTTTCAGCACTCACCTCCTTTGTCCATGGAATGGTTCCCGGGCCTAATCCGCTCTCCCACACACTCTTGGGAGATGCTGTAACACCCTATATATAAGTGACATTTATTTAGTTCATCCTTAGAAGAAGATACTAGTTTCCCATCTGGAGCATCAGTTTCATTCTGAACTCTCAGCTGTGACCATGAAGAGAGAAGGGTATTTGGTATCTGTGAGAGAGCCTGATGTGACCCTTATAAGCCAGCAGCAGGGAAAGGTTGATAATAAGGGATCTTCACAGAATTTAGGATGCAGATAAAGTCCTTTAAACCATAACTAGAGCATGATCAAGCATCTGGGACCTTATTCAAGGACCTTAGGTCCTTTCCAGCTTAGAGAATAAATTCCAAACACACACACACAGCTGTATCCTGCCTGCCTGCCTACCTGCCATACCAGGTAAAATTACTGGTACAGATAGGCTACTATTCTGTCTGCTCATTGTACTGTATTATCTTATCTAATAATCCCAGCTCCCTGCCATACAGAACAGACCCAAAGTCCATCTAGTCCAGCATCTAGTCTCCAGCAATGGAGACTGTGAGATGCTTTAGAAGAAGGCATAACCCTTCTCCCCATTCAATGCACAATGTAACGATGGAGGTGGGGGTTATTTTTTCTTGAGGCTCCCAGTTGGTGATCAGCTTATACCCTGAATCATGAGGAAAGGCCAGAAGCAGAATTTTACGCATCACTGGACCTGCTCTGTAGTCAATGGAGTTTACTCCTCACTTGACGGCATTGAGGCTGGCTCCTATCACATGCACCGAGTAGCCCACATCTCCCTTAAGTGGTGACATGAAATAGCTCATCTCAGTGGGATAACAGATCACAGTACTCAGTCCTGGCTCTGTTTGATGGCCTATCTGCTTTAAAAATGCTGTAACAGCTCCACTCTGCATCTGGCACAAAGTCTCATTAGGAAAGGAAAGGGTTAATGGCTATCTACAAGCGCCCAATGCTGCAAGGCATGAATGAATGCCATGCACCCACCACCCCCAATACCATGGACATCCCTAACCAACACCCTTAGGAAGACAAGTATTATTCCCTTTTCTTACTGTGGCAAACTCAGGACAATTAGCTACCAGGAGAGGGGTAGTAAATAGTCCCAGAGGGGTTAAAAGGCCTCTCCCTATCTATTGAGGGGAGATAGCCATGGAGAAACAAGGTTCAGCTGGAACAGGGGTTACCAGGGAACTAATTAGCTTCAGCTGGCCCCAATTGCTGGGGACCTTTTTAAACCGTCCCTGGCAGGGAAGAGGAGAGTAGTTGCCAGTGAGTAGGTGCAGCAGGGCTCTGAAACTCTTCCTGCAAGGCAGATTGCACTCTCCCCAGAAGGAGAGAAAAACTGAGCAAGGGACTGACTGAGAAGGGATCGGCCAGACCCTGTGTGACCAGGAAGGGCTTTTGCTTTGCCCAAGCCTGTGGCTCCAAGGCGGCAAGGGACTGAGCCAGCAGAGGAGAAGCAGGTACTTTGCCACATTACAAATATGGAAACTGAGGCACAGAAGAGAACCCACCAGTCCCATCTCCCTGCTCCCACCACTAAATCACACCTGATGGTCCATTTATGAGAAGCAACCAAGATTAGAAGTCAGGCACCTAGCAGTCCCCTCAGGATGAACTGTGTCCTAATGTTCCCTCCTTGGGTGTGCCTTCCTGCTCAGCAGCTGGGGTTAAGTTTCATGGGTTTAGATACAGAGATATGTGGATTCTCTTTTCATGAAGAGTAGTTTGTTTCCTTCCCACCAATCAATAGTCAGAGAGCAGAAATCCCTCATCTAAAAGCCTTTTTGGATCCCCTCCTGCTGGAACTTGATACATGAGGAGCTGGTGGTTTATGCACTTGTCTCTGGGGAACATTGTGCAGAGGGAGAGCTGTCAGCCTTTAGACAACAATGCTGAACCTCATTCTCTGAGACACACAGAGAAGACTAACAGGCACCATTAATCTTCTGGGTTATATTCCTCTTCTACTTGCCCCCAGGAGAGCTAACTGCTGAAAGCTGAAATCAGATCCATCCCTTCTGTAGAACTAAAAAGGGGGTGGGGGTGGGGGGAGGCTGCGGCAACACAGCCAAAGGGCTGTTTCAATTGGACCCATCCATGAAAGCCGGGAAGAAACAGTTCATACAGGACACATCTCAAAATTTGTTACCACACACAGAACTGGGCAAGTGTCTGACCAGGCCCCACATGCAGCCACAGACACCCCCAGAATAACAACCTTGTGCAGCCCAGTGGTGTAAAGGATCAGCTGTTTCTCTCCTCTATCATGAGTCCATTAAGAGTTTGATCCTAGGAGGTACCAAACTCTCACTGTACTTAGGCTCAGCATCTCTGAATATCAGGCCAGGTTTAACATATGCCATAATTGTATGTCTGTAAACACTTGATGAAAAAAAAGTGGCCCCAGAAACTTCCCCGGCCCCTCAGAAACCTTCCCTGGAAAAAGTATTTAGCTAAAGCCTTAAGATAAGCCCCTATAATGTGGCAGGAAGAGAAAAGAAGAGGATCAAGGGACAGGAAACCATTAGGTTAGTCAATGTGCTTTAAATCTGTGACAGACCTTTTATCAGGCAAATGAACGTGAAGTAGCCCTGACACCATCTCCTTCTATGTTTCAATACCCTACAGCCACTGCACTCTGTTGTAAGGGCTAAGTCATTTTGTGAACCCTTGATGCTGCATCACCACATTGTGACTCAAATACCAGGCTGTGGCACTGTGAAGACATTTCAGGCCTGCTATTGTCCTGGGCAGCCACTTAAAAAAAACAAACCATCCTTGTCCCACAAATATTGGCATGGGTAGTGTGGCTTAGCAAGGAACTGACCTCAGGTGGCATAGTCTAGCTAGAAGTTGATCATTGTGTTGCATGGCACTTCTAGGAACTGAGCATTTAGGACAGTGGTGGGCAACCTGCGACTCGTCAGGATAATCCACTGGCAGGCCATTCGTTTACACTGACCATCCGCAGGCACAGCCACCTGCAGCTCCCAGGGGCTGTGGTTCGCCATTCCCAGCCAATGGGAGCTGCGGGAAGTGGTGGCCAGCGTGTCCCTGAGGCCACTGGGAGAGCTGGCAGTTTCTCAATGAGACAATATTAAAATCACAACTACAAACTATTTCAATGCAAAAGAAAGATCAGAAGCATATTAAGAGACCTATATGGCTCCATCAGGTGCTCTTTAATGACCTGAAGATTAAAAGAGAGTCCTACAAAATATGGAAACAAGAACAAATTGCTAAGGGGAAGTACAAAAGAATAGCACAAATATGTAGGGACAAAATCAGAAAGGCTAAGGCACAAAATGAGTCACACCCTAGCAAGAAGCATTAAAGGGAATAAGAAGAGATTCTTTAAATACTTTTGGAGCAAAAGAAAGACAAAGGAAAGTGCAGGAAGAGCTAATAACCGATGACATGAAGAAGGGTGAGGTGTTTAATGCCTATTTTGCTTCAGTCTTCACTAAAAAAAAGTCAAATATGTAACACAATTATTAACATCCGGGGAGGAATACAAGCCAAAATAGGGAAAGAACAGGTTAAAGAGTATTTAGATAAATTAGATTTATTCAGGTTGGCAGGACCTGATGAAATTCATCCTAGGGTACTTCAGGAACTAGCTGAAGAAATCTCAGAGCTGTTAGCAATTATCTTTGAGAACTCATGGAGGATGGGTGAGGTCCCAGAGAACTGGAGAAAAACAAACATAGTGTCTGTCTTTTAAAGGGGGAACAGATAGGACTCTGGAAATTATAGCCCACTCAACCTAACGTTGATATCTGGAAAGATACTGGAACAAATTATTAAACAATCAATTTGTAAATACCTAGAGAATAATAGGATTATAAGGAATAGCCAGTATGGATTTGTCAAGAACAAATCATGCCAAACCAATTTAATTTCCTTCTTTTGACAGGGTTACTGGCCTAGTGGATAGGGGAAAGCAATACATGTGCTATATCTTGTTTTTAGTAAGGCTTTTGACACAGCCCACAAGACATTTTTGAAAGCGAAGTAGGGAAATGTGGTCTATATGAATTTACTATAAGGTGTGTGGAAAGATTGTACTCAGAGAGTAGTTATCAATGGTTCACTGTCAAATTGGAACAGCGTATCTAATGAGGTCCCACAGGGGTCAATCCTGGGTCCGGGTACTATTCAATATTTTCATTAATGACTTGGATAATGGAGTGGAAAAATATGCCTATATAATCTGTGGATGACACCAAGCTGGGAGGTGTTGCAAGCACTTTGGAGGACAGGATTAGAATTCAGAAATACCTTGTCAAATTGAAGAATTGGTCTGAAATCAACAAGATGAAATTCAATAAAGACAAGTGCAAAGTACATTGCTTAGGAAAGAAAATCAAATGCACAACTACAAAATGGAGAATGACTGGCTAGGTGGTGAAAAGGAACTGGGAGTTATAGTGGATCACAACTTGAATATGAGTCAATATGATGCAATTGCAAAAGAAAGCAATTATTATTCTGGGGTGTGTATTAACAGGAGTATTTTATGTAAGACACGAGAGATAACTGTCCTGCTCTACTCGGCATGGGTGAAGCCTCAGTTGAAATATTGTGTCCAATTCTGGGCCCCACACTTTAGGAAGGATGTGGACAAATTGGAGAGAGTCCAGAGGAAAGCAACAAAAATGTTAAAAGATTTAGAAAATCTTCTCTGAGGAAAGGTTAAAAACAACTGGGTATGTTTAATCTTGAGAAAAGAAGATTGTGGAGAGATCAAGGGCTTTTTTAAACAGGACGGTAATCAATTGCTCTCCATGACCACTGAAGGCAGGACAAGAAGTAATGGGCTTAATCTGCAGCAAGGGAGATTTAGGTTAGCTATTAGGAAAAACTTTCTAAGGCCAGATCCACACTAGAGCATTAAATCAATTTAAACAGCGTTAAATCGATTTAACGCTGTAACCGTCCACACTACAAGGCACTTAAAATCGATTTTAAGGGGTCTTAAAATTGATTTCTGTACTCCAGCTAAACGAAAGGAGTAACCCTAAAATCGATTTTACAAAATCGATTTTGGGCTAGTGTGGACGGAAATCGAAGTTAATGGCCTCCGGGAGGTATCCCACAGTGCACCAGTGGCCGCTCTGGACACGTAAAGGAACTCTACTGCTGGCCAGGTACACAGGAAAAGCCCCGGGAACTTTTGAATTGCATTTCCTGTTTGGCCAGCGTGGAGCTCTCAGCAGCACAGGTAACAATGCAGTCTCCTGAGAATAGGAAAAGAGCTCCAGCGTGGAACACACAGGAGTTATTGGATCTGATAGCTGTATGGGGAGAAGATTCTGTGCTATCAGAACTGCGTTCCAGTAGACAAAATGAGAAAACTTTTGAAAAGATTTCTAATGCCATGAGGCAGAGAGGCCATAGCAGAGACTCGGTGCAGTGCAGAGTTAAAGTGAAGGAGCTCAGACAAGCGTACCAGAAGACCAAAGCAGCAAATGGCAGATCCGGATCTGGCCCAAAAACATGCCGCTTCTACGCGGAGCTTCACACAATTTTAGGTAACTGCGCCACGACAAGCCCCCCCTTGTCTGTGGATTCAGAGGTGGGGGTAGTAATCTTAGCCACTGCTGATGATTCTGCGGACAGAAAAGATGTGGAGGAGGAACAGGAGGACGACGAGATGGCAGAGACCACACAGCACTCCATTCTCCCCAACAGCCAGGAGCTTTTCCTCAGCCTGACAGAAGTACCCTCCCAGCCCTCTCAAGCCACTAGCACAGACAATGAAGCCACGGAAGCGACCTCTGGTGAGTGTACTTTTTTAAATAAAAACCACAGTTTAAAAGCAACCGTTTTTTAATGATTGATTTGCCATGAAGGCTTGCATGCAGTAGCTGGCATTAAAGTTACTGGAAAAGTCTGTTAACATGTCTGGGGATGGAGCGGAAATCCTCCAGGGACATCTCTATGAAGCACTCCTGGAGGTACCCCAATAGCCTTTGCAGAAGGTTTCTGGGCAGGGCAGCCTTATTCCGTCTACCATGGTACGAAACTTTACCACGCCATGCCTGGAGCACGTTATCGGGTATCATTGCATGACAAAGCCTAGCTGCGTATGGCCCCGGGGATTGCTGGCATTCAAGAAGCATAATTTCTTTTTCTCTTTCTGTTATCCTCAGGAGAGTGATATCGTTCATGGTCACCTGTTAAAAAGTAATGTACTTTATTAAGGGGACAGAGATGACCATTCCTTTGTTTCTGCTTTCCTGCTCCTTTAATAAAAAACCTTTCCTAGCAGTTAGCCATGTGGGGGATGGTAAAAACCTGCACATTCCTACGGGGAGGTGTCTCTAATGGTGCTGACCATTTTAGCATTTGGGCAGCAGGAATTATCGCTGCTAATTGCCAAGGCATAGGGGGTGGAGGGGGGAGGTGGTAAAGTGACCTGCCATTACAGCAGACATGCAGAGTAGGGGGGGGAAAACCATTCACAATTTTCCTCTAGTGCTTAACCTTTCTGATGGCATAAGAAAAGAAGCAAAAGATTAGCTTTTTAGCAGTTTGGCTGCCACGCATGAATGTTACCTGTTAATAGCCAGGGGTACAGGGTAATAAAAGAGGTTGCACGGTTCACTGCCATTAGCCTTACCATCTCCGCCAGCAAGCTGATTTGTAATCCCCGGACCTGCGTCTGTGTTGATCTCTGACACCACAGCCGCAAGCACTAAATACTAAAAGAATCCAAAGGCGACCTTGTAGTGAAGTGACATGTGCTACGTACGGTGAATAGTGTACTTCACTGTGAAAGAGTATAACCATTGTTCTGTGAAATGTATCTCTTATGATCCTTCTATCACTCTTTTCCCCCACTCATGCAGCTGCACATTTTTCAAGCCTCCCTACCACAGTCCGACGGATAGGTCAGATAAGGAGAATAAGGAAGAAGAGGACACGGGAGGAGAGGTTCACAGAAATAATGGCAGTAACCCGCAGTGAAAGAGCTCATCTGGGGGAGTGGAAACATGTGGTCGCAAAGTACAGGGATGCTGCCAGTGAACGTGAGGACAGGAGGGACGCTCGAGATGAGATGTGGCAGCAGGAAGATCAGCGGTGGCGGGCTGCAATGCTGGAGCTGCTGCGCGATCAAACTGACATCCTCCAAAGTCTGGTGGAAGAGCTGCGGGGTCACAGAGTGCCACTCCAGCCCATGTTTAACCTCCCTCAGAACTCACCATGTCCCATATCTTCCACACCCAGATGTGTAAGAACGCATGGGGGAAGGCTTTCTGCACCTGCCCACTCCTCCCCTGTGGACTGTCCAACCAAAAGGCTGTCATTACATTAAAATGCCCTTAATGGCATTTTTCTTCCCTCCTATACTCCTCCCAAACCACTCCTGGGGTACCTTTTCATTTCTTTTACTCTTCTTATAAGGACATGCTATTCAAAGGCAGTGGGAGGGTGGGTTGGTTACAGATAGTAAATTTATTTCAATAAGCAAGCTGTTATGGAAGGGTGGAGGGAAGCTTGCTTGCAGCAGCAGGAGTCAATACATGGGGGGGGGAGGTTCATGAAGGGGAAAGAAACACAGCAGTCACACCATACCCTGGCCCATGATGAAACTCGTTTTCAAGGCTTCCTTAATTGCCTTTGTCTTCCCTCCCTCCCTCCCTCCCTCCCATCCTCCTCCAAAAACCCCTACTTATGTATTTTTAATCACATGCTTTTAAAAGCAAGAGGGAGGGTGGGTTGCTTACAGAGACTGACTTTTAATAAAGAATACAATGTTTTCTACAGATAGTAACTTTATTTCAATAAGCAAGCTGTTATGGAAGGGTGGAGGGAAGCTTGCTTACAGCAGCAGGAGTCAATACATGGGGGGGGAGGTTCATGAAGGGGAAAGAAACACAGCAGTCACACCGTACCCTGGCCCATGATGAAACTCGTTTTCAAGGCTTCTCTGATGTGCACAGCTTCCTGGTGTGATCTTCTAATTGCCCTGGTGTCTGGCTGCGCGTAGTCAGCGGCCAGGTGATTTGTCTCAGCCTCTCACCCCACCATAAAGGTCTCCCCCTTACTCTCACAGAGATTGTGGAGCACACAGCAAGCAGCAATAACAAAGAGGACATTGGTTTGGCTGAGGTCTGAGCGAGTAAGTAAGCTTCTCCAGCGCGCCTTAATACGGCCAAATGCACATTCTACCACCATTCTGCATTTGCTCAGCCTGTAGTTAAACAACTCCTGACCACTGTCCAGGCTTCCTGTGTATGGCTTCATGAGCCATGGCATCAAGGGGTAGGCTGGGTCCCCCAGGATAACTACAGGCATTTCAACATCTCCAACTGTAATTTTCTGATCTGGGAAGTAAGTCCCTTGCTGCAGCCGTTTAAACAGAGTAGTGCTTCTGAAGACACGAGCATCATGAACCCTTCCTGGCCATCCCACGTGGATGTTGGTGAAACGTCCCTTGTGATCCACCAGTGCTTGCAGCACCATTGAAAAGTACCCCTTGCGGTTTATGTACTGGGTGCCCTGGTGCTCCGGTGCCAAGATAGGGATATGGGTTCCATCTATGGCCCCCCCACAGTTAGGGAATCCCATTGCAGCAAAGCCATCCACTATGACCTGCACGTTTCCCAGAGTCACAACCTTTCGTAGCAGCAGCTTAATGATTGCTTTGGCTACTTCCAGCACAGCTGCCCCCACAGTAGATTTGCCCACTCCAAACTGATTCCCGACTGACCGGTAGCTGTCTGGCATTGCAAGCTTCCAGAGGGCTATTGCCACTCACTTCTCCACTGTGAGGGCTGCTCTCATCCTGGTATTATGGCGTTTCAGGACAGGGGAAAGCAAGTCACAAAGTTCAAAGAAAGTGCTCTTACGCATGCGAAAGTTCCGCAGTCACTGCGAATCATCCCACACCTGCAAAACTATGCGGTCCCACCAGTCTGTGCTTGTTTCCCGGGCCCAAAATTGGCGAGGAATGGTTAGAAACTCCCCCATTACCATCAGGAGCTCCAAAGCGTGGGGGCCCGCGGTTTCGGAGAACTCGGTCTCCAAGTCCTCATCAGTCTCATTGCCGCGCTGCCGTCGCTGCAGCATCCTCTCCTGCATTTGCTGCTCATGGTCCAGCATAGACAGCACGAGAATGCGTGAACTGTTTACAACGTCCACGATCAAGGTACTGATCAGACCAGGATCCATGCTTGCTGTAAAATGGTGTTTGCTCACTTCAACCAGTAAAAAATGCGCGAAATGGCTGTCTGCTGCTTTCAGGAAGGGAGGGGGTGAGGCTGTACCCAGAACCACCCACGACAGTGATTTTTGCCCCATCAGGCACTGCGGTAGTAACCCATAATTCCAAGGGTCAGGGAACACTGCAGGAACTGTGGGATAGGTACCCACAGTGCAACGCTCCTGAAATCGATGGACGCCAGGGACCATGGACGCACACCACCGATGTAAGGTGCCCTAGTGTGGACGTGTAAAATCAATTTTATAAACCCTGTTTTATAAAATCGATTTTACTAATATCGATTTTAAGCTGTAGTGTGGACGCACCCTAAGTAAAAGTGTATTTAAGCTCTGGAACAAGTTTCCAAGGGAGGCTGTGGAATCCCCATCATTGGAGGTTTTTAAGAACAGGTTGGACAAACACCTGTCAAGGATAGTCTAGGTTTACTAGGTCCTGCCTCATGACTTCTCAAGGTCCCTTCCAGCCCTTCATTTCTATGATTAATATTAAAGTGCCATAAAGTGCAGGTTCAAAACTCTTTGCTGACCATTCCTTTCTGAGATCTTGCTTTTGTATATGACAGCTCAATATCCCTAAGAGCCTTGCCTGCTCCATCTACTTCAACTAGTGTCTGGAGACTGTAGTTTCCTGCATGTGTGCATTACTTTGTATATGATGTGTATATGGACTTGCATGTAGGTTTGTTGTATAGCACTTGGTCTGTGAATGAGTTTTTGGGTGGATTTATGCATGGGCTTGCATGTAGGCTTTTGTAGGGCGTGTGCATGGTCTTGCACATGGGCTTGTGAGAAGTGTGTGCATGGACCTGCATTTGGGCTTGTGTATGGTAGTACATGCGTGTGTTCATCTCCTGAAAGGTATGTGTCTGTAGCTGTGTATGCATATGTGTTTAGGTACGTATTCTTGCAGTGGTCTTCTTTGTGGCTCAATCCAGCCATCCAAGCTACAGATTATAAGGAGCCTTTGTGTTTAGCTGGCAGTTCGCTCTATGGCAGAAGCCAGATGGTTCAGCTCCAAGTGCAAAGCTACCCATCAGCAGAGCTGGTTCCTGATGTCTGCATCTTGGAGGGGAGACTCTGACTTTGGCTTTTCCCTCGCCCAACTGGCTGTCTAGTTAGTTTTTATTGATTGTGCAGGACAATCATCTTATTCTTTTCAGCCAACAGATGAACCATGTGTGAGGAGGCAGGGGGTGCTGTGTTTGTGCGTGCTCAGTGCTGGGGTAGAGGCTTTGGGTGTACCTGCCAGTTTGTGTATGGTGTGCATGAGCGTACATATGCTGTGTGCTTGGTTATATGTGGCCTGTGCTGGTTTGGGTGGATAGTTGTGTATTATGTGCACGGGTCTAAAAGTAGCTTGTGTGGGTGGTGTGTCTGTGCATGTTTGGGTAGATGGTTTCCAGGGAGCTAAAGTAGGGTGAAAACACCTGGGGTTGGTACAGTATTAAACATCCCAGGTGAGAAATTCATTAAGGTCAAACATTCTTCCTTCCTTTGAGTTATAATCATGATAAAGTACTGCCCAAAGGGAAGCAGAGCTCACAGAGATGGGGGCAAGACATCTGCACTGTAACTCTGCATTATTAGGTGACTTGACTTCATGGTGCTTAAGCAGCAGAGTGCAACTTGCCCTCTTATGGTAGGAACTAGTATAGCACTCAGATGTGCTTGGGCCTGCCATAGCTATGTGCATAGTCACATATTCTAAAACCACAGCTTCTCAGTTAGGATGTTGTGTCCACCCTCTTTCTTTATGGATGGATGGGAGGGGATGGTTCCAAAATGTTTCTAGTGTAACAGGAAGTCATGGTATAAAAGAAGACTGAGAACCACTGCAATGTTGGTGGTAGGGAAGAAGAGGGTGTCTTATAGCATTATGGTACAGCTGTATAACTCTCATTAACTGGAGATGGTCAGAAAATTCCTGCCCACCTTCCATGGAAAATTTTGACTTTTTGGCAAAAAATTGAAAATCAAAATATTTTGATTCTGGAATGTCACTGTGGTCCCTCACAGGAGTTGTAGTTTGGATGCCTCGTGCCCCCATTCTTCTTTATAAGGCAAGCTCCCTGGTTACACTCCACCACCCATGATGCAGCTCAGTCTCTCCTCTTGGGTTAACTGATAGGTCTCACAATGTAACAGTAAACAAGGAATCATCTTTAAGTGGATGTGTTTCCAGTGGGATCCCACTGGAATTGGTTCTTGGCCCTATACATTTTTATCAATAATCTGTAAGAAAACACAATCATCACTGATAAAGTTTGCAAATGACACAAAAACTGAAGGAATTGTAAATAATGAAGAGGACAGGTCACTGATTCAGAGCAATCTGGATCGCTTGGTAAGTAAACAATGTGTGCTTTAATACAGCTAAATGTATACATCTAAGAACAAAACATCTAGGCCGTACTTACAGGATGGGGGACTCTATCCTGGGAAGCAGTGACTCTGAAAAAGATTTGGGGTTTGTGGTGGATAATCAGCTGTCCATGAGCCCTCAGTGTGAGCCTGTGGACAAAAGAGCTAATGCAATCCTTGAATACATACACAGGGGAATCTCAGATAGGAGTAGAGAGGTTATTTCACCTCTATATTTGACACTGGTGTGACCACCGCAGGAGTACTGTATCCAGTTATGGTGTCCACAGTTCAAGAAGGTTGTTAATAAAGTGGAGAAATTTCAAAGAAGAGCCACAAGAATGATAAAAAAACAACAATCCTGCCTTATAGCAATAGACTCAAGGAGCACAATCTGTTTAGCTTAACAAAGAGGTTAAGGGGTGACTTGATTGCAGTCTATAAGTACGTACATGGGGGACAAATATTTAATAATGGGCTCTTCTATCTAGCAGAGAAAGGTGTAACACAATTCAATGGCTTGAAGTTGAAGCTAGACAAATTCAGACTAGAAATAAGACGTACGTTTTTAACGATGAGAGTAATTAACCACTGAAACAATGTACCCAGGGTCATGATGGGTTCTCCATCAATGACAATTTTGAAATCAAGACTGATAATTTTTCTAAAAGCTGTACTCTAATGGAGAATCCCAAAGCCATGCAGAGGAATAGAAAAGAGGTTTTTCCTTGGCCTAGAGCCCTGGATTCTTATATACAAACAGTTGACTACCGGCGGCTACCAGATTATTAAATATTGTGCAGTGGTCTGCTAAGAAAATATGTGGTGTGATCAGAACCTAGCTGCGATCTGCAAGGATAAGATTTGCTTTCAGATCAGTTTCGCCAAGGGAGGTGGAAGGAGGATAGAGAGTAACAATAATATTTACTTTGAAAAACGTGATACAGGGTAGGAAGTGCTGAAGGGAGTTGGAGTCAGACACTCTGTCCCGCTCCTGAGTGTGTCAAGCGGGAAGAGTGATAATAAAATGGAAAATGTGAATCCGCTGGGATTATGGAGGTGAGGGTTGTCTAAGCTATAAATCAGCATGGAGGGTGTGCAGAGAGCTGGGGAGAAGCAGTCAGTCAGCTCTAACATTAGGCAGAGTTATTGCTCTTGTTGAGGTTCATTCATTTCGCTTCTGGGTGATAGCGAGAAATCACAGGGTGTTTCATGATGGATGGAACAAGTTGGGGTGAGAAGAGGCTCTCTGCTCTATACGGGGCCTAGTTTTCTTGTCTGGGGGTAGTTTTCGTTCAGCTCTGAACACTAACTGCCAGCTGTATTCACACAAGAGTTTACAGAGACAAACTATATGGGGGCATTTCCCCACTGCTGCTAAAATAAGCTTCAGGGCACTGTCAATGAGATTTTGGGGGACACAGTTCAGACAGTTGGTGCTCTGCTGCCCAAATGGCACTTGCCCCTCTAACAGCCCCAGCAAGTCACAAATGTGGATGGATATGGTGCTCAAGAAAGTACCTCCCAATTGTACTGGCAGCGGCGGCTCCAGGCACCAGCGCTCTAAGTGCATGCCTGAGGCGGCAAGCTGCAGGGGCCAGCTTGACAGTCCCTGCAATGGCGGCAGTCAGGCAACCTTCGGCGGTTTGCCTGCAGGAGGTCCACTGGTCCCGCGGATTTGGCGGCAATGCAGCGGCGGGTATGCCGAATCCATGGGACCGCCGAAGGCAGCCTGCCTGTGTACCGGCCAGAGTATTATGCAAGCTTCTCTTTCCACACAGCTCTGCAATATACCTCAGTCCAGGCCTGGGCTCCCTGCATAGCACTGAGAGGTGCCACCTCTGCATACTCCCTCGTGACATAGTATGTTACTGCAGCAGCTTTGCCTCCGTTTCCTCCAGAGTCTTTTCCAGCAAAACTACTGAAAAAGTTCATCTTCTTCCAGGTAGCAGCATCTCCATGTCAGAGTCCCACATAAACACAAACAAACAGGAACTTCTGCCCAGGTGGGATCAGCTTTCAGCCCCCACAGCTGCAGCAGCTTGTCTTAATGCTCTCCAACAGGGTCCTGGTAACAACTCAGACTAACAGTCTGTCAGGCCTACACACTAACAGAGAGACCTTGGCAGGCCAGTCTTCACTCAGCTACTGGGCCCAGTTGCTGATTCCTGGTCTATTCAAACACATGCTACTGGGGACTAGGGCCGACAGATTTACATCAGGAGATGGCTCTCCCTTTCAGAATTCAATACATGCTGATTAGATCAGAGTTCAAGTCTCTCAAGAACTACTAGTGTTTGATTTTTCTCATAAGCATGAAGGGCAAAACCATAGGGTGGGTGGGAGGAATATTTAATGCAAATCTGCAGGCAGATCAACAAGCCTGGGGAAATCTCTCCCATTAGGGGATGCTGGCTATACTGACTTGAACTGGTTAAAGAATGTTAAGAAAGAACTGAATTGTCAAAAAGTGACCATACTGACACAGGGAGGAAATCACTGTCCTTTGATTCAGGAACTGACATGATGCTGTGATCAAGAAGTACAGTCCCTGAAGAAGGGTCTGAAGTACTTTGGTCCAAATCCTTAAAGGTATGTAGGTGCCTATTTCCCACTGAAATCAGTGGAAGTTAGGTGCCTAAGTTCCTAGAAGAATATGGGCCTTTGTTCCTACCAGGTTCTCTCTGTGGATGACGGGTGCCACCTGATAAGCTAAGACCTGCATATAAGCTGTTAATTATTTTTAAGCTATGTTTTCTCTGTAATGCTTTTCTCTTTGCTTTCTAAAGGCTGGCTGGTCACTGGTTAACCCTGTCATTGCCCCCGAGAGAGAGCAGAGCTGCTGATGCTGAACTAAGCTCAGACCTGCTGGGGATAATTACAGTGAATGGCAGGAAGAACTGCAGCCTAACTCCTCAGTCTAGAAGGAGAGACTGCTCGGACTTCATCCTGAGACAGGTGATGGCTGGAGGCTGGAGACCTAAGCGGAATGCTTTCAGTGAGGTCATGAAGGGGTCAAAGGTGCAGTTACCTTCGGAACTGTGACAGTCACTATTTGTGTATCCCTCATTTTCTGGTTGCCTGACCTGAGACTCTGGGGTCTGATTTGCAGAAGTTCTGAGCACTCACAACTGCAACTGAAGTCAATGGGAGTTGTGTTTTGAACATATGAAGTGCTATATATTGGTAAGTACTCTGGAAAAAATAAAATACCAGACCCTAGGCATCCCAAATTGGGCTCCTAAAATTCATGGATGCTTTTGATCTTAATCTTTTCCCATTGGTAAAATGAGGATAACAATAACCCCTTATCTCACAAAGGTGTTGTGGAAATAAATTAATTAGTGTCTATTAAGCACTCAAATTCTATAGTAATGAGTAGCATGGAGTCCAGAAGGAAATTAATAATTCTATAGCAAGGTCACACACAAAAGGATAAAACAAAATGTTGAATATTAAGTGAGTATTGTCCATCCTTTGCACTGAATGAAGAAGCGTCCTGTGTAAAAAGTAGTATATGATCATGTAATTTTAGGCTGTATAATGATAAATATATACAATGGGGCTGAATTAAGGTTGCACAGAAAACCTGAAATCTGGCATTGCCTAACTTTTGAGTGCTTGACTTTACAGCCTTAACAGAGTTCTTTTAACATAGTTTTGTGTATGTAATTTGGATTACAATAGTGCTCAGTGTGGACTGGGCACTTTCCAAACACAGAGAAATAGACAGACTCTGCTCCAAAGAGCTCTTGGTCTTTGTAAGCTAAGCAACAATACAAACAGGCATAAGTTTCACTAGAATGTTTCCTTCCTTATTCTTCAGTAAAAGGAGATGGGGAAATGCACAGCGCTCTCCAGCAGAACACACAATATAACTCCAGAGCCTGTGGTAGGACTGCAGCAGGCTTGACTGGGGAATACAAAGAGCCAATCACTTTGGGAAGCTACCTGGTACATAGTACAGGCTATAATAGATTCCTCAGGGCTAAAACTATCTTAACTAGATACAATGGGAAATAAAGATATGGCACTGGGCAGTGTTTTGAGGACGTCAGCATGGTCATGGATGTGGCACTGTGACAGGGCAGCAGCACTGAGGATTTCAGATGTTTATTAAACCTATGGCATCCAAAATGCCAGTTTACATTTTCCAAATGTCCTTGCACATCCCTATGTGTCCCAGTGTCCCTGCATGTCCTTGTCCCCATACATCTGTCTTCAGCCACTGAGCTCTGCAAGTTATTGCACGTCTCTGCATGTCTCTGGGTCCCCATGCATCTGCCCAACCCAGTGTCACTGCACAGCCAAGACTTACCGCATATTACAGTGGATCACCTGCTTCTCTCTATATATCTCTGTTCAACTGAGCATCATTACACATCCCCTTCCAGCCCCGAACACCACAAGTTACTGCACATCCTGGCAGATCTCTGTGCATCTCTCCCAGATAGGGCAAGCAGATTTTCACTTAGCTAGTCTCGGCCACCTTTCATCAGTGCTGATGTCCTTTTATTATGACGATTTTGCATTTCATGCCAAGAGAGTTCAGTCTGATGTGGAATCCTAGTGAGTCCAAGAGAGAAGTGAAGTTGCTGGGGAAACAGCAGGCAGCCAGGACTGAGGGGAACATGATGGACTATATGTCCTCCTTTCATTCAGTATATGTCTGTTGTATAACATCTGGCCTTAAAGGACCCTACCTCAGCAACAGGCTGAGAGCCAGAGAGGCCTCCCACCTGCAGTCAGCTCTGTCACAGTCCTCCCACACACCTGGAGTGACAGAGGCACCCTACCATATATAAGATAGCAGCAGCTTCTCCCTTTAGTCTCTTCCTGCTTTATAGCAGAGAGAACTTTTGCTACAAACCAAGGATCCTTTACTTAGGAGGGAACTGCCCTTCAGCCTCTCCTCAGGCCCCAGGTCTGTACAAACTTCATTAGCTTGATAACAGAGTGGAGGGAAGAAGTGGAATGGGGGTGACAAGCTTTCCCCAGGAGGAAGAGAAAAGGGGTCTGCTCAGCAATCACGGCTCTTCCTCAAGAGTAAGCATTGCCACAGGGGACAGTGCCGGGCTTAGCAGCATCAGGGCCCTTTTCAGATCATGGCAGCCTGAATAGAAGCAGGAACTGGAAGTATCAGAAACCCCAGCAGCATAGCCTGTTTGGCCAAGATTTCAGGCTCTTGGTGTGAATCAGAGAAGCATCCAAATGCCCGTGTGGCTGTATGAACTTATCTGTGTCTTCCTGTCACTGAGAGCCACTGTAATCAGAGGGCTGTGTGATCAGGGTCAAGAGACTTTCAGTCCATGCTATCTGAATTAGAAATTCATCAGTTACCAAATGTGTCCTGCCCATTTATACCAGCAAGAAACAAATTCCCACTTTCCACACACAATTCTGTTCTACTTGTTAGCGAGGTTTGGGTTCCAGCAACACAAATGGAGCCAAATTCAAGGCTGATTTATCCCCCATTCAGTATAATTCCATTAGCCGCAATGGAGTTACTTAGTCAGCACAGAATTTGGACCAGGTCCATTTTTATTTAGGAAAAACTTATTTTTTCTAACCATGGTCCCTGAAACTTTCCATTCTATATTAACCCAGGAAAGTCACCAAGCTCCTCTGTATGGCTGACTCAGGATTTGAAAAGAGCTCAGCTCCCAGCACCATGCTTAGCATCCATTTGTTTAGAACTTTTCTGGAGTTGGTTGCTGTTGGTCAGTTTAACTGCAAGCTCTAAATATTTAGAAAGGAATTAACAATAGAAACAGGAAATCAAACATACCTCTGGGATAGAGCCACAGGGAATATGCAACAGTGATTTACCTTGGGGGTGATCATGGCTTCATGCTCATAAAGCTGCCAAAATGTTCAGAAATAGCTACTGATTTTGGAAGCCCACATTTTGAGATCCCTGGGGCCTGATTTTTGGAAGTGCTGAGCAGCCCCAGCTCCCAGTGACTTCAGCGGCAATTGCATATTTTCATCACTTTTTAAAACCAGGCCCCAGGGGGTCTTGACATTTGCACACTCAAAATCAGTGATCTCTTTTCAACCTTTTGACCCTAGATTCTGGCAAAGATAAGACTTCAGTGATGACAGTTTTCAGCAGTTCTCGGTGTGGTCTCTTCCACGATTGTGCCAGGAGGGATTTGGAAGAACATGCTGCGTAATATGTGATGTAAATGTACTTAGGAGTTAGCTAACTCATCTGACATTGTATAATATATAGACAAACCAAAACAAAAAGAAGGAAATAGCAAATATATTCCTGGGAATCACCTGAATCCAACAGGATATAAACGAAGCCTGAGAAGTGTTCCCTTTTCCAAGAAGATAGAGTGACTCAACACAAATGAATCCATTGTGCTATACATCATATACACATAGCCTCTTGGGCAACCAGCTGCCTATTTGTGAGACATTCAGAAGTGCCTTCAACTTGCAGAGAAGAAAGAAACTCTGAACTCTACAGGGAAACTGAAACGACGCAGAGAATCAGGTGCTTGGATACCACAGTGATGAGCATGATATTAACGGACTGATAGATGGATGGGTAGACGCACAGGGACTGTAATGGGATATGTAGCCTTTCCTCTTTAGTCCACCTGTCTGAATCCAATCCAATTCCTTAGGGATTGAGTTACTGTTACAGTTGGCAAGCTTTGTGGAATGAGTTGGTGAGTCTTGGCCCCAGTTCTTCGTTTTTAGGTATGCATATCTCAAAATTCCCTCTTTCAGGTGGCCCTAGCTGGATCTGCTGCCACTCAGAAGGCCACAGATTGAAGGGACCATACAGACTGAACTATTCAGTGCAGTGAGGCAACTTCTTAAAAGTAAAGTTGGGAGAGGAGGGAGGATGAGAAAGAGCAGGTGTGAGAATACAGGAGACCAGCAGCCCTTTGGAGAGGGACATCAACAGGACAGTAAAACGTGTGTATGTGGAGTGGGGAGAAAAGTCCTCCCTACCCTGTGCCTCCAGGTGGATGACTCCATGTCCCAGTGGAAGCCTCTTCTTGTCAGTGTGAGATGCATTAGTATGTGGGAAATTTGTTCTGTAATTACAAGACTTCAGTCTCCCAGATGACTAAAACATATAGACTAGATACTTTGCTGGGTTTATCAAGAGTTGGCTCTGAGGACTCCCCAAGCCGTATGCACTCTGCCCAAATCCGATGAACATGACAGGGCCAGTCTTTGTCCTCAGGTCCCAGGCAGCGTAAGACCTTATTATTTGGTACAGCAGGTGGTTTTGCAATTTATCTGTTATATAAACTCTGAGATCAGATTGCTGATGGTTTGGTTTCCCAAGCACAAGTCCTGTCTCTTCAGCAATCCTCTCCTTTCTCAGCAAACCAGCCATTGTTTCTAGTGACCTGCAGAATACTCAGATGTAGCACTTAACTTTTGCAAGCATTAATGAATTAAGCCTCACAGCCCCCTGGGTTTATGGATGGGGAAACTCAGGCACAGAGAGGGCAAGTGGCTTGCTCAAAATAACACAATGAGTCAGTGGCAGAACCAGGAATAGTACCAGAAGTCCTGATTCTCAACCCCATACTCTAACCAGCATATTCCCTCCCAGACCCAGAAGTCCTGAAACTCAATACCCTGTTCTAATGACCCATGTACAATCTCTCTCCAGCTTTATGATTTGACTGCATAGGGACATTGTTTATCCAGCAATAAACATCCATAAAACAAATGTAATAGCTAGAAACAAGAGAGAGTGAGAGAAGCTAATATGGCTCAAGGCTCTAATGTTTATTTTGGGAAACAAATGAGGGATCCAAATAAAAAGTTCAATATACTTCATACTTAGAATTACCAGGTAAAGCTATCCAAATTTCAGTGTGTGCCTGGGCTCATGGGTGCTGCTTATGGGAGCAGCTTATAAACAGGTTATCTAGGTTGCCTTCTTAGACATATGGGCCACATCCAGTTCCACTCTGGGGTTGGGTTTTTATTTTTTATCTTCCTTTTTGTTCCCTGGATTTCTTTTATTTTTTTCCCCTTCCTTGCAGCAGTTCCATTCCCAGAGAACTCTGTATCTTAACTGCCTCTTTGCAGACAATCAGATTTACATTTTTCCAGGCTTCTTTCTGTCTGTAAGATTTCTAGGCTTTTTCCATCCTCCAAAATCTGATAACCTAGCCTGCACTGATTTATATATTGAAAGCGTCAGGGAGTCCTGGGGCTCCAATGACCATAATCACACAATGAATAACATCATTGTGAAAAATACCTATATGCATTACCAGCTGATATACCAGTGCCATACAGACATTACTTACCCACTGCTCAAATGTATCCACCTCCTGTGTGGAACACAGCAGCTATTTAAAAGCAGGCACTAAAACTACCCAGCACTTTTTAAGAATAGTGAAAAAAGTATGTTTTCTAAGTGAAATTGCTTGGGAAATTTGAGTCAGCAGAATGCAATTACCTTAGGACATGACACATTCTTGTGAAAAGAGCCGTGGATAGATTGTTGATGACCACAAGCTGTCAAGAGTTCAGAACATTTTTCAAAGGGGAAAATACTGAGTTACCAGAACCCGAGATGGAAAGTAACAAGCAGATAAATATCCCTCATGCAATTTTCTATTACCCAAGCCAAGAGTAATTTCACAGACATGCTGTGTCCTCTCCCCACCTCTTCTTTCCCCACCTCCTTCTGCCCAAGAAAGGTCATTTTCTTCACAAGGAAAATAATCCTCCACAACAACAGGGTTTTAAATCAGACTGAGAAAAGTAATTTCCCATCCACCAGTAAATAAACTCAACCTCCCCAATGCAAATATTTGGAAACAAAGAGTCACCTCATAAATTACCAGAGCAGATCTTGTTTTGTTTGAAACCAGAGTCAAGTGGACCCTGTTTTAGTTTGAAAGGGGGAAAAAAAGTCTCACTGCATTTCAAAATCAATACAAACACATGGAAGCTCCAGAGGAAATACCAAATCCACCCCCATTGGATTCTGTTACCACAGACTCTTGTGTCTGAGCAGAAAAACAGATGTCATCAAGCTTGCTGGAGCACACCATGCATTGCTTCTGGCACACAAATCAGATTAAACCTCTGTAAGACACTATTCTAAGCAAAATGGTAGCATCAGTATTATGCAGCAGAGAAGCTAGGTGCTAGGTCCAGAAACATGCTTAGTAATACCAGGGATATAGGAAGAACTGGACTCATCCCACTTATACAGGGGCAAATCTAGAGTAACTCCAAGAAAGTAAGTGGAATTATTCCAGTTTGCTGCCACTGCATCTGACAGCAGGAGCTGGCCCTATGGTAGTTATAACACACTTACCCACTGATGACATTTGCTAACCCAGAAGTCCTCAGTGCATAACTATAGAGGTCATGTATTTGGGCTTGATGATAATGCTCTGACTCCAGAGAATTACATGAAAATGACACTGCAGTTACTGGTTAGTTATGCGGCCATAAGGAGCACTCAGTGTCCCTTGGCATCAGTTAAACTGGTTGTACCATCAATTAAGTGGCATTAAATGCTGCCCTGTATATTTAAGTGCCAGGTAGTGTTGACATACTTGGTAGCACTCTCGCCTCTAGACAATATGGACTGAGCACTCTGAGTAATATTCCATTACAGGCTGCTTTGGATCCAATGTTAAGCTGGACTCCCTTATATCTAGTTCAGCTGGCTGCCCAGCTGGGAGTTAAAGAGCCCATAATGCTTTTTGATAAAACTTGAGGACTAACTAATAATCCCGTTGTCCCATGCAACATCCCCCTCTCAGTAAAATAGGAGCTGATGGCCCATGCTTGTGAAAGCCCAAATAAATGTGTTAGTCTCTAAGGTGTCACGAGTACTCTTCATTCTTTTTAATGGTTTCTGTGTTTGCCTTTACAATTTCCCTGATAATACCTTACATTTCTATAGCACAAAAAATGTTAGGAGTTTAAACTGGTACATTCTACAGGCAGGAATCACATCATTCATAACTTGGATGCAGTCACCTCAGGGGTGAGACTTGGCAAAATTTAACCATCCACAGCAACACTAAACAATCATTATGGGCAGCAGATGATGAATACTGTACCCAATGAAAACTGCCAGGGGAATTTAGGGAGGCAAAATGTAATTCCCTGAGGAGGAACTTGGCCAGGACACAAAGGCTGATCCCCTGGCTGCAAGGAATGAGGATCATAGTTTTACCATAGGCCTCTACCACTAGAGTGCCCCTAATCCCACAGCTGGGGCATTGGTTCAGTATGGATTCAGAAGAAAGACCACCACCTCTGGAGTCACTAGTAACACTTTCTGCAGCATCCTGTGTTCATTTAAGGTCCCCCAACCAGATACGGGTCCTACACCACTCTGCTTAACTTGTGAACTTCAACAGGATCGCAGCCACAGATTGTCTGACTGCAACATCTATTACACTCTTAAAATCATTTTGGGACCCTTGTATATGAAATGACCTACAAATATATATCACTTTCTACACTAATAAGGAACTAAACCAGCAGGTAGTTATATAGTAACTATAGTTCACTATTATCCAAACAATTAAGTATATATTCCTGTTTTTGTTCTGTTCTTCGGCTCTGAAGTTACTATGTAAGTGAAGTAACCATGTATGTAATTATTTTTTAATAGGCTCTGCCTTGCAATCCTTTCACAGGCTTGAGTGGTATGGCAGGATCAGACCAACAGCAGTCAAGCTAGCAGTAACTGCTTCTGTTTATCAATGTGTAATGCAACAGAACTATGACAAAGAAACTTCTTGCCACAGACCAAATCCTACGATGAACTGACCTCCCAAAATTCCACTGAAGTCAGTTGGAGCTATGAGAGCCCTGTACGTCTACAGTTTAGGTGTGTCTTAGCTGTACCAATGACCACACAACACAAAACAGTCCTCCTAGGGTTATTATAAACCTAGAAACTGTGCATCAGTTTTAAACACTTGGTGACTAGAACAACATTCCACCAATTCAGAAACTTTGGGAGATGGAGTCAAATAAAGGAACCACGTGTGCAATTAGCAGGATGGAAATGTCCTGTTGCCTTTGGGATTGGAATTAAATTGCAACTGGAAATCCTCAGTTCATTTACCAATTCAAGCTCAACCAAGAATGCTTTGGAAAAATTCAGAAAGGGCTTGTCTATATGGGGGATATTTGCACCAACGGACACACACTGATGTTGTTGCACTCTCCAAACCCCTAGTGTAGCTGTGCTGTACCAGCGTAAGAAGTTTGAGACTAGGTAAGCCGTGCCGCTGCAAGTCACTTTACACCTGCACAGCATACCTACACTACTGCTTTACATCATTGCAGCTACATAGTGTGAACACTGACAAGCTCTAAGAAGACTGGACACAAATCAGGAACAGAATAAACATGGGTAGCCTTAAAAATAATGAAGATAGAGGCCTTATTATCCAGCAAGCTCTAGGTGCAGGGTTCACTGTCTCCCCTGCTACAGTGGCTGGCAAAGTGAGTATTCAACCACAAAGGCTCATGCTCCAATATCTCTGTTAGTCTATAAGGTGCCACAGGACTTTGCTGCTTTTACAAAAAGCAGCATGAGGGAAAAATCTAATAAAAGTCAGATCTAATAAAGCATCCCCCCACTCTGAGCCCCATCCTGCACATACTGTGCTCGATGGGAGTTTGTGCCTCATCTGTGTCCTTTGTAAAAGGGGGAAGATCATGCCTTTTGGGAAGCAGGATAGATTAACTGACATTTGCTGAGCACTTTTAAAATGTTAAATGCACGAGCCACATCTCAAGCTTTGGGTATAAGTTAGGTGGTGACGGAAAGTCGTTGTCATCGAATGATGGTCTGGTGACCTGGGTAAAATGAGTTTGTTGGGTCTTAGTCCAATTCCTAGGGGACATCACACAAAAACACTATCACAACAGTAACCTTCCAATTAGAGGACAAGGACAGCCTGGGCCCACAAGGAGTGCATTTCCCTTTCACACTGAAGGTGCCCCTTTGGAACAGGGCTAAAGCACACTGGCCAGTGGAAGCTTTGCATTGTTGTTGCCTGGGCTGTACCAGGCAAGACCCCCAGGCTCTAGGACTGTCACTTTGGCACCTTCCACCAGCATGATATTCACTGGGGGAGAGGGAGAGGAAGGGCAGGGAAGGGGAACGATAACAATGACCATTGAAGAGATACTTAATTTACCCCACTTTATTTAGAATATGAAGTGCTTTCTCAAATTGTTTTGCAGCAGATTCTTGAATCCTTTTTGTTTGCTGAACAAACCCTCACCACGTCCTGGATTTGTATCTTGGAACTGAAAAGTGAATGTAGATATTTCCCCTTCAGGAAAGTCAGTGCCTGATGCTCTGTTCCTGTCACCAGCCTGAATTGGTGCAGCCTTCTGCAGCTAGCATGTGACAGCAGCACAGCTACTCACAAACCCAGAGATGAAAGGATTTTGGGTAAATGGCCTCCTTTTAATCCCAGCAATTCAGAGGAAAAGTGGGGCAGAGGAAAGGATGTTATCACTCAGCCTAAGATTCCTCTTGAGAGACTCTGCCTTTTCTAGGGAACAGCAGAACCTGGACCTGAATTTGGAAGAAAGACATGGCTGAACAGCCACTCTCTGCGCCTGAGAAATGGGGAAGGATGATGCCACTGAGCCATGTATCCCAGAAACACTGTGGAGTTCATTACCCTGCTGTGTATTTTCAATGCTGTTTTTAGAGAGGAAGCTAAAGTGCTAGATTGAAGCTTCAAATCACCTCACTAAACAGATTTATTTCAGGAGCTGGAACAGCGCTGGGAATTTGTCAAGGAAAAACACCCAGATTTCTGGTAATTGATTATTTCTTTTAATTTAGACTTCAGTGAGACTGTCTGCATGCCTGAACCTGTTCTTGGGGTAGAACTGTGACTCTTCCTTGTGCATGGATGTTGTGTGGTTGTCTGTACAGAAAGCAACCATTGAAGTTTACTGCCACAGTGAGAAAAGCTCCGGTTCTCTCATAAGGTGCGTTGCCAGATATTGTGATGGTGTCAAATGCTTAGTAACAGGGAAGCATATGTCCCAGAGCCATTCCCTCACCTATTAGATTGTGTATGTGATTTTATGCTATTGCTAGGGTCAATTGGTTCCTACATTTTGAATGAATTTAAAAATCAGCTGTTTTAGTACAAAAGTAGAAGGGAGCAGTCCAACTGCAAGCTTCCACACACAGCTTCACTGATGCCCCTCAACGCTGACCCAAAGCGCACACTGCTATTTCAGTGCTGGGCATCCAAGACAGCTCTTTTAATGCACTTTAATCCTTTCCAGCAGCACATCCCACAATTTCACTCCTCCAATCCCCTTTGCACTGTGGCAATGCACCTCAATCCTGACTTGCATCTTGTCCACCTCAATTTCTGTCTTCACACAAATCCAGCCCTGAGCACCGCAGATGTCCAAATTCTGGTATGTTCTCTCCATAGCTCCCTAGAAGCATGGCCAAATCTGATTTCACTTAGGATCAATGCTACAACTGAACTGTGGTCTCATATGAAAAAGTTGCTCTCCAGGTCTCCTCAAATCAAACCCTCATTGGGCAAACTATACAGTCACAGACTCTGACCTCCAGCAGCCTTAATATAGCCTCTGTATCGATAATATCTAGTAATTAGGAAGTCTGAACAGCCTGAGGCTTGTCTAGCCGGCTCTAGATGGGAGAGATGCTCATATGGGCATGAACAATTAGCCTAACAGCACTTCAACAAAGTGAAAGAAGAAAGCAAATAAATCCCAACCCTTGAGTTTGCTTTTCCCTTTGCAGAGGTTGTGTAAATGCTCCCAGCATAAATACTGTGGTGTCTGCAACAGACAGAGATTCTAAAAAGACCCTGCAAACTCTTAAAAAACAAACAACCCAACAGTCCCACAGATTCATTCCTGGCTGATCTTCATCCTCAGCAAAATCTTTCACTCTCCTACCTGACAGAAATCTGTGTGTCCAGAGTGCCCTGCAGCTTCTTGATTTACTAAATGGAACTGCATTATATATACACTTCTCAAAAAAAACCCAACCCACTTAGCATGTCTGTAGCACTGACCAATTTACTTGTCAAAGGCAGAAAAGAAAGTCTGATCAGAACATAGAATAGTCATTCAATAATGATATAATAACAATTCTAAGAATAATTATTAGACTTTCCCAGTTTTGCTAATTTACAAAAAAATGGGTTAGCAACTTTCCTTACCAATCATCTAATTTCTTGTTTTATTACTTGCTTTATGCTAAGCTTCTTTTTAAAAAAAGATGTCATCTAGCTAAATTCTTATAGTATATACTTAAGATATGTAGTGAAATACCCCTTTGACAATGTCCTTTCCCCCAACACCTCCACCCCATCCAAAAAGGATATTGTTGTTTTTGGGTTAGCTGTCAACAATTTTAAGTCCATATATTCACTAAAGGGTAAGCAAGTAGAAATAGGAATAGTTATTCCCAATAAATATTCTCCAAAATGCACTATGCAAATATATTGAGTTTTATTTCTTTTATGGAAATAACAACAGACATTCAGGTAGAAAGATATTAAATTAATGCAGTCAACAATTTAAATGCAAAAATAAATATAAAGTCCAGCAGCTCACTGCATCCAAAACAGCTCAGATTTCTTCTAACAAATGGAAAAAGTTTTTTTTTTAAACATAAGTTTCATACAACCAAATAGAAACAAACATGAAAGTGCTTTCTTAGAAAACATCCTGACCTTACTTGCAAATTGCTCTTGGAATCTATCCCACTCCCGACTGGTTCTTTATCAGGAGGATAATTAAAAGGAACTTCCCCCCCCTCTTAAATAAAGCCTTCATCATGGTCCCTTCAAAGTACCCCTCTTGCCATACTGACTGTCAGTTAGGATCTAATCTATAATACAAAAGAGTGTCCAGTGGCCGTTATTTGGAAAGCAATTCTCGGTAGCAAGGATCTCCACAAATAGTCTCCCCTGAAAAATATAACTATAAAGTTCTTGCGCTTATGTCTCGCGGCTGCAGACTTCACTGTGAAGCACGCACAGTCCCCTCTCTCTCTGATGAGTGTGTTTGCAAAGCTGCTGTGATGGGTGATCATGGAGCCCCAAAGGTCCCTTCACAGGGCAGAGTCCGAGTCACTCGAGTCCAAACTGCTCCGCAGCTTGCAGCTGCTGAGCTTCTCTCTCTGCAGGCTCAGGTTCTGGGTGCTCCTCCTCAGGCACTCCAGGGACTGCAGGAAGGATTTCTTGGCTTTCTCCTCCTCCATAGGGGAGACCCCTTCCTCCTCCACCTCCTGGATCTCATCGAAAGTCACCGGCTGGGTCTTGAAGCGGGACTGTCTCGCTCTCCTCAGCTTGCCCTTGGGGATCTTGGCGGGGCGGACGGGCTGGGGGTATTCCTCGGCGATGCACACGAAATGGGGCATGACCGCTTGGTAGCTGGAGCAGATGCCCATGAGCTCGGCTTGCTTGGCTGCCATCATGTTAGCCGCTCTACTGCGGCTCCGCGAGACCCGAGATGGGCAGGAGCGAGAGGAGCAGGCGGCCGCTGGCGAGCGCCCAGTCCCAGGCACCACGAGGATGGGCGCGGGCTCCGAGCCTAGCCAGGGCCCAATCCGGTCCCCTCAGTCCGCAGCCGAAGGCGGGCCGGGCTCCCCGAGGGCCAGCTCACTCCCCAGGCCTGGCGGCGGAGTCTCGCTCGCTGCCCCGGCCAGGAGCGGATCCCTCAGCGGTCCCCGTGCGGAGCGCGAACGCTGCAGCCAGAGGGGTCGCTCCTGTGCTCAGCGAAAGCTGCCGCTGCTTGGGCCGTCCCCGGCGCTATATAGCCCCCTCGGCCCACACAGGAGCATGCTCAGATGACACCAACTACCATTTAAAGCCTGCCGGGCCGCTTCCCTTCCGCCTGACGTCGGCGAGTCATTTGTGCTAAAATAACGCCGCCCCCGCGCTGCAGAGAGACTGTGTTGGGGAGGCCCCGGGGCTTTCCCACGCCGCTCTCTGGCTGCAGCCCCTGGCCCGGGGCAGACTGAGGGGGAAGGGCCCAGCCTGCGCTGCTCCGCTTGCAACCCACCCGTGGGGGGCTGGTTGGCGACGGGGTGCCAGGCGCTCCCGCCACGGGCGGATTTCAGTGCTCACCTGTTTCCCTCTCTCACCTGTCCAGCTGCTGTTGCCCCTTAGAAACATCAGCCCTAGCTGAGAGTGACGGAGGGAGCAGATCCCCGGGGCGGGAAATCAGCAGGCTCCGCTACCCTGTGCCCCATTGCCGCCCGCTGCTCGGGCCTACCTCGACCGGGTCCTGCGGGAGGGCACGCCCCGCCCACCCCCTACCCCAAGCCCTCCGGACCTTTTCATCGGGCCCCTGCCCCATAGGCCCAACTGGCCCCCCCGCCCCTTCTCCGCAAGCCGGCTGCACGACCTGCAGCCGGTCCATTTCCAAACCGCGCCTAGGAAGCAGCTCTACGCGCTCGTGCTCCACACCCTTCACTTCCTCACCCTCGTGTCCCGCCCCGATACGAAGTGGAGGGACCTCCTGCCACCTCTGGAGGGTGAGGAGCCCCGGTGGGTCAGCCTCTACTCCACCCTGGTCCCAAGGCCCACTGGGGAAATCAGTTGGCGGCTCCTTCATGGGGCCGTGAGCACGGGCGTGTACTTGGCGCGTTTTACCCCTGTCCCGGACACCTGCCCCTTCTGCGGCGTGAGGGAAACCCTGGCGCACGTTTACTTAGAGTGCGCCAGGTTGCAGCCCCTACACCGGCTCCTCATTAACATCCTCTTACATTTCTGGCTGCACTTTTCCCCTCACCTCCTTCTCTACGCACTCCCTATCTGTGGCCCCACGAAGTCCCGGGACCTCCTGGTCAACCTCCTCCTCGCCCTGGCTAAAAAGGCCATCCATGCAACCAGGGAGGGGAGGTTGGCCGATGGAGACCCCGGTGACTGTGGGGCGTGTTTCCGATCCATGGTCAGTTCACGCATCTGGGCGGAGTTCCTCTGGGCGGCGTCCACTGGCTCCATTGACGCCTTCGAGGAGCAGTGGGCGCTGTCCGGGGTTCTCTGCTCGGTGTCCCCGTCAGGTTCCCTTCTTATGACCCTTTGACCTCACTCCTGTCCCTGTTCTTTTATTAGTTGTCCCCCGAACTCAGTGGGTTCTGTGGTCCTGTGGGTCCTCCCCTTAGGCTGGGGGGGATCCTTTAGCAGTGGGCGGACTTCGCCCGCCCACTTCCCAGAGACCCAATAGATACCCTGTGCCCCATTCACACTAGCTGGGGATTTGCAACCATCCTTCCCTAGGTGCTGAACACCCACCAACTTCTCAGCCAGACCACACTCTGGGCCTCCCCCCATTTTGGGGGCAGAGGGGGTGATTGTGATCATGTTACTGTGTATCTAATGATCCCTGTTACCCACTTTGCCAGGCTTCCTTCCACTTGGAGAAATCAGGGTGCCTGGGGGGTGGCAAGTGGGGCAATTTGTCCCAGGCCCCTCAGGCGTCCCCACAAGCATATAGTATTCTATAATATTACAACTTTTTTTTAATAGAAGGGGCCCCTGAAATTGCTTTGCTCCAGGCCCCCTGAATCCTCTGGGCAGCCCAGGGAGAAATCCCCCAAACATCTCCCTGGCTGTTTCCTCCTTCCTGCCATATCCTGTGACCTAGTGCAGGAGTTCTCAACCTTTTTTTCTAATCCCCTCCTTCACTCCCCCAACATGCTATAAAAATTCCAGGGTTTACCTGAGCTCCAGCGACTGTCTTTTGCATATAAAAGCCAGGGTTGGCATTAGGGGGTAGCAAGCAGGGCCACGGGAGCCCTGTGAAGCTAAGTTGCTCAGGCTTTGGCTTTAGCCCTAGGTGGCAGGGCTCGTGGTCCTAGGCTTCAGCACCGCACGGTGCCACTTTGACTTTCTGCCCTGGGCCCAGTGAGTCTAACACAGGTCCTGCTTGGTGGACCCCCCGAAACAGTCTCGCTGCCTGCACCCTCCCCTCCAGGAGGCCCTGGATCCTGGGTTGAGAACTGGATGCAGGCCCTGGATCCTGGGCCCTGAACTGGATGCAGGTGCGTGCAAGCACTGCCCGAGTTGGTACCTGCATCCAGTTCAGGTTTCACAGCGGGAGTAGAGTAGACAGACTACACATACGTCCATTTCCTATTATTCTCCACTTCAGACCTGGGGGCTGAGGCTGCTCAGCTGCTCCTGGCATCTCTTTCCTTTCTCCTCCTATGTTGCAGACAATCTCCAGCTTAGGGCTCAGGCAGAAGGGCAGTAGAGGTTCTAACAGGCCTCTCTTCACATACATTCCACCTATCACTTCCTCCTTGTGAAGCACACAGGTGAAGAGTTTGTGTTAGTTCTTCATAGCAAACATGACCTCCATCCTTCTGTGAATCTTGTCTCTCTGACTCCTGTGTGAAGAGAGCACAGGGCTGCTGGGAAGGAAAGAGAGGGCATTAGAGCTTGGCAGAGGTAGCCTTAAGCCTTTCTTTGGATACTGATATTACCTGTCCTGAAATGCCTGGTAATTGAGGCTTGACTGGCATGTGGGGAGCGGGCTTGGTATACAAGGTCAGGGAGGCTTTTAGTGCTGGAAGAACGACTATGCTGATAGTCAATTGTTTGACTTTCACTTCATAGGTTTTTATTTGTGGGGTAGGGGGTGTTATACAGCTGTTTCTCTGGCTGAAAAAATATTGGCATCAGCAACGGGATTGTAATACCCATTAATTATTGGCAAGGATTCCTGGCTGTCTGGACAAGTAGCAACTTGCTCCTTTGCTCACCCCCTCACATGCAGAAGAGACTGAGCTCAGGTCAGATGTGGGATGCACTTTCAAAGCCCCAGAGTGACTCAGCTGAGGAAGTCAACTTCAGCACTCTAGGGTAAGGGAAAAAACATTCTCAGCAACAAAACAAATGAACTATGTAGGAGAGACAGCATGGTCTAGGAGTTAAATCAGGAGGTGGGGAGTCAGGACTCAGATACATTTCTCAGCTCTGCCACTTTTGACTCACTGTGTGACAGAAGACATGTGACCAAACCTCTCTGTGCCTCAGTTTCCCAATTTGTAAAAGGGGCATTATGAGGCTGCTTTCATTAATTCTCATGAAGTGCTGTGCTCAGATGGAAGGTAGAATACAAGGGCAAAAGTATTAGTCTATTATTTTAAAGGTCTGGTGTGACACTGCACTCCATATTCTTTGCAGTGATATTATTATGACATTATAATGTATTTTATGCAAGATAAGTCATGTGAGGAGTCATTGGAAAAGTTATGATTTGCTGAATATGATTATCCTATGTGTATGCATATATCACTTTCGTATCTGAAGTTATGACTATTACTATGTATCTGTATTTCAAATGTAGTTACACCTGGGTAATGTCCACTAGACAAGATGCTTTCAGTCTAGATAGTGGGTGGTAAAGGGCCTATTCAGGGCAATGGGCCATTAGGAAAAAACAGTAGGTCTTAGGAGAAGCTTTTCTCCCACCTGGGGAGCCTTCCTGAAAATGCTATAGACAGCCTCCAAGTAATGGCTACTATGACTCTACAAGGACGTGATGAGACCACGTCTCTAGACTTCATCTTGAGATGTCAGGTTTTTTTTCCACAGACCAAGATGGGACCCAAGCTTTGGGAACAAAGGGTTCCCGACATATGCAAAAGCTATATAAGGCAGGGAGTGACATTATCTGGTGTTCTTCAATCCCCACACAAGAAGACTCCTAGAAACACCTGAGGAACAAAGACTGGAGGAAGTGCTGGACCCAGGCTAATGGCATTTCTAGCCTGTGAATAAAACACCTGGGGATTCCAAGCTGCAACGTAAGTGCAGCTTGTCCCAGAAAAATCTGCAGCCACTTGTATCATCTCTTAGGGTGAGAATCTGCTATTCATATCCAATCTATTTATTAAGCTTAGTTTGCATTGTTTATTTGCTACATAATCTGCTTTGATCTCTTTGCTATCACTTATAATTACTTAAAATCTATCTTTCGTAGTTAATAAGCTTGTTTTTGCTTTATCTAAATCAGTGAGTTGGAATGAAGTGTGTGGGAAGCATAACTCGGGGCAAAGGCTGTTGCATATTTCTCTTCACATTGAGGGAGGGGGCAAATTTTATGAGCTTAGGCTGTACAGGTCCCTGTGCAGCACTAGACAGTATAATTTTGGGTTTATACTCCAGAGGGGGTGCATGCCTGAGGAACTGGGAATTGCCTTAGCTATAGCCTTCCTATGCAGGGGTTGGTCAGAAAGCCTGCATGTAACTGCAACTGGGTGTTGTCCCTACCTCTAGGTTTGCTGGTGAAAGTGCAGGCTGGAGGGCTTTGCAGCTTGTCACAGCAGTACAGCATGAGAGGGAGCCCAGGCTGGTGGGTCAGGGGGCTCAGTGTTACCCCAGTTCCAGGTGGCACCCCGGGGGCAGGGAAACCCATCACATCTAGTATTACAATTATTAAAATAAAACAGGAACTTGTGAATTAGTGGAGGTTGGCACCCTGGTTTAAAGATGTACATGCTAAGGATTATCAGAAGTGGAAAAACCCAAGGGTTAAAGAAAGAGAAAAGGAACTAGAATGCAGGGGGGAAAGGAGCTAGTAGGTTAGTGTGTCCCGCTCTAGGACAGATGCAGGATTGTTCCCTACAGTCTGTTCTCAGGGAGCTTTGGTCCAGTGCAGATCCCATGCTAGGAGAGTTTCCAAAATCCAGTTAGATAGGAAGTGGGAAGGAGGGAGATTGTGTCTTATCAAGAATATTGGGTATTTCGAACTGTGACTAGAAGAGGGAAGAAAATACATTCTTCAGGGCTCTTTAGCAGAGGGTTTGCCCAGTAGGAGGAGCCTCACACGTTTGTGGCAGAGGCAGGCAAGTGCTTCTTGAGAAGCAGAGTGGCATGTGCATAACACAGATGTCCTGCTCCCACTGCAGCTGCTCAGCACACAGAAAGGCACCTGCTTTTGTGAGGCCACAATCATACCACCTCTTGCTTCCTTTTCATGAGGGCTCAGGCCTTCCCACACCAAACTCCCTAATCAATGGCAAGGACACACACAGGCGGGGCTAATGGCCACTTCAGAATTGCTTGGAAAATAGAGCTTCAATTAGGGCCCTTTCACAAAGCTGGCTAAAACAAACCAGGGGCCCTCTCCTGTGGTTGGGAAGAGAGGCAACTGTGGCCACCCTCTTATTAGCATGTTTTTAGAAGGATGGCTGCTTTGCCGGCTGCCAATTCAAAAGAAAAATAACCATTAAGAGCCCTAGCTTTACAATTTGCCTTGATGCAATCTCCCAGCTCCTTGGCTCTGAAAAGCAGCATTTGGGCCGGGTTCAACATAAAGCCCTTTTATTGGGAGACAAAATTAACTTAATAAGGGAACAATTCTCTGTTTGGTCAAACTGAGTCATTCCAGTTTGGGGAAGACGTTGTTTTCACTGTTGATTTTAAATGGCTAAATTTTACCTCTAAAATATTCACTGCACACTTACAAGTCTCTCTCTGAAAAATCCCACTTACAGCACAGTCATCATCCCTGACATAACTTGGTTTAGTCAGGACCGAACCACACGTGCCACAATCCTTCTAGAGGTCAAGAATGCAGCATGGTTTGGAGAATACATTAGTTTGGGCCTGTCTACCCTGCAAGAGCAAACTGTTTTAGCCCTTCTGTTACCAGATCCCCCAACAAAGCGCTGTTCCAATCGGAAAGGAGAGCATTTCCCCTTTTGTATATATCAAGGTATCTTTGACCTGCCTTACTAACATGTGCACAGTGAGCACCAGAGGCTCTGCAAAAAGTGCAATTGATTTTAAATCTGCAACTAAACATTCTCCCAGGACACAAACAGACCACACAACTTCATAAACAAAGTTCAGCATTAGAGTAAACTGGCTTCACTTCATCCAGAATGGGCATTTCATCCCTCACAATTCTGATCATAAAAGACTCTGAATAATTTCACTGCAGAGTTGGAGCAACATCACCATGGTAATAACTAGAAGGCTTTAAGATTTTATTTGAGACAATTCAGTGAAAATATCCAGTGACATAATCTCCTAAATTAGGCCTGGAATGCACTAATGTAAAAAACTATATTTGTTCCAATGGTTTAAGTCTTGGCTTTAATCAAGGTTGCCCCTGGTATTTGAAATGTGACTCCTGCCGTATAGATGACAGATATTCCCTGCTATGCATATCATAGGAGTAGATTTCTTCCCTACTTAGTGCAGGAATTGAAGTCACTTGTATACTGGGGCATTGCTTAGGAGGGGTTTTCTCACTTCTATCTATAGCTGGTAATATTTCAAATGTCAGTTCAACTTCTCTAGGGCCTTTGGGCCATTTTTACAGTCCAAACCCCATCTTTATGGAAGAGGAAACTGCTGGCATTGTTAAAACAATATCACAGGAATTCCATGTCACCCACTGTACAAACAACAAGTCACTCTTTCAGCCATGTAATCAAGGGAAATACCATCATGACCCTTTACAAATTCTTCCTTCCTATCAGGGTGAATTGCACAGAACAGGAAGTTCGGGGGTGGGGACATGTGGGAGACTCTTCCTTTCTTGCAAGAGGGAGGAATTTTAAAGGGAAAAGACTGCAAACAGATTACTTTCCATTAGGCAAATCTTGCCTTCCCATTAGGCAAACCACCATACCTGCAGCTCATGCCACCAAAGAAATCAGTTCTGCAATAGCATAATTAGTGTGGGTAGGGATTGTGATCTCATGAGTCACCTAGTTCATCTCCCTGCATTGTGGCAAGATTGATTTAACTCATCCTTGATAGGCATGTTCCAAATCTACCCTCAAACATCTCTGTAGAGGGGGAATCTGCATTTTGCTCTACTGCTAAATGTTTCTTCTAGTCAGGCAGTGGTTTGTTTTTTTTAATATATAACCTATATTTTCTCTGCGGCACCTTAGATTACTTTTTATTCTGTCTTGAAGACTAATGAGAATGAGATACAAATCCTTAGCTTCTTGATTACACTTTACAAAGAAGAACTACTGGATCTTCACAGTCCTGGCTTGTAAAGTAAGTAAGTCCCATATGACCATACCTATTTCATAGAATGCTAAACTAAAGCACATAGGTTAAATGACTTGCTAAGGTTATAGAGGGAGTTAGTGTCTAAACTTCAATCAGAATGATCAAGTTCCTGAACTTCCAGTCCTGTGCTCAGTAGTGTTTAGTCAGCAATATGCACCTGCATTAGCAACAAATACAAGTATGGCAGCATGTTTAACATTTCAGCCAGGTGTCTTAAGTAGGACCACAACATATTGTCAAGGTCAGAGTTAGTTTTGAAAGCCATCAAAACTTCGTGATCCACTGTGCATATCTATTAGAGATTCTGCTTCCTGTGTTTATTCACCATGTGTGCTGAGGGCTGGAAGGCTTTGGTCTGCTTTGACCTTTTCTTGTCTTCAGTATCACTCCTGTTATGGAACAACCACATTTGGAAAAATAATAAAGAATTCAATTGCTGGAACTGCCCTACAAACATCAAGAGAGAAAAACAATCCAAACAGTATTTTAAAGCCGAAAGCTATTTTTCTTCCCTTAAACTTTGAGTTGTATCTTCGCTACTGGGAGACTTGCTGTTATTCAACAAACTGTAATGCAAACCCATTTCAGCTCAGCTGCCGAGAGCTCAAATGGCCTTCAAGAGACATCTGCACTTTCACATGCAAAATGTCACCACATTTTTACAATCACAAGACATCTTCAATGAAAACACTCAGTGGGCCAAGTCCAACTCTTGCATAATCCCATTACATTGAATGATTTACACCCTGGATGTATTTGGATCATTTTCCTTGTCACTGTCTACTTGCAAGGGACACACTCATTCAAGGTTGCTCAGCCCATGACTGACATGCCCTTTCCCCATGTATATTTTTGGAAAGCCCTCATATTCCTTTACAGTATTGTTAATTAGTGCTTCTACATGCTTTTGTTTTTTCTTTAATCAGTGCCAGCAACCCAGCTCTGAGGGACACCCTATAACAACAAATCATTGTGCATAGCCCAGCCCTCACAATCAACTATCCAATACAGTGATATGCTGCCAACATATTAATAATTAGAGGGTCCCTCACAATATTCCACCAACAAGAGAGATTCATCATATCCCCTAGGTAAAATACTCCCCCAAATCCATCAATCTTTCCACCCTCACCATCATATTTCCCTGTCCTTGAAAGCTCCCCTACCTGGCACCTCTTCTTCATGACAGGTCAGAGTCCCGTGGCTTCACATTGTGGTTGGTCAGGTGGGAAGCAGATCAACGCTGGTTCTGGGGCTTGCTGGTCGGTTGGGGAATGTGTCCCCTCTCTATTTTTGAGATGGGTGGGTCTCCTTGGCTGCTGTAGGTAGTAGGGTGCAGGAGTGGGTCTCCTCTAGTAGGCATGGAAGGAGCAGACTTACTCTGGGCAGTTGTGGAGGGGAGCAAAGCGCCAGGCTTCTCCGTTGTACCGTCTTTTCAGACTCTGGGCTAGAGGTTTGCGTGCAGGCACTAGCAGGCTGCTGTGGGCACTGGTCTCTCATTCACAGCAGCATCACCTTGGTCTTCTCTCCTCTCCTTCATGCACAGCTAGAGCTGTAGACAGACACGATTTGTGGGCACTACGTGGTGCATTTCCATGAAATCCTAGTCAGTGGTAGGGGATGCAGTGGGGAAGTCTCCCTTTTAATTGCTGTCATGGTGATAGGAGGTGCACCCAGGGCATGGGAGCCACCTAAGTGAACAGCAGCCCCCTCAGTCCCAGCCCCAGGATGGGCAGAAATTAACAAACAAGCCACAGCATTCTGAGGTGGGCTTATGAAAAAGCTTCTTTGTCGCTGTCCTTCCAAATAAATAATTCCTGTCCCCCATGATCCCATCACTGTACACATACAGTGTGGTTTCTGGGGAGGGTCAGTGAGTTAATTCTCTGAGACACCCCTACAAACCGACTCATTTTACACACAAAGTTGCGTTTTAAAAGGGATCTTTATGTCTTCCCCAGACTTCTCCTGCAGAAGTGGAGCCCAGCTTTTTGCAATTGGTTTGTATCAGTTTATGTTGGCTACTCTTCACAGGGGAAAGGGCTAGAAACTTTCTTTTAATAACTGAAAAGTGAGGGTCTCCAGGATGAGGTCCAAATGCCTGTTTTGTTAAGGAGTGACTCAGCCAAGCCTCTGCTGGCTCCTCAGTGTTGTAACAAACTAATGCTACAAGAAGCCTGTGTGTATGGCCCCGCTATTCAAGAACAAACCACTGCATTTGCATCCCAGTATACTTGGATATTGGTGTAAACCCAGCTTGTCTGTGAGCAATATCATTCATTGTCCATGAACCTCTGTTTAGCCCGACTGCATATGTATTATGATACAGCCTTTAAGTACATGATCACATATTTTTTTCTACACTTTCTTTTAACACAGGAGGAACTTTAAAAAACTTAAAAATTGAAAAAGGTATATGGACAGTAGGGTTGGGATCTCTAGATTAATAGAGCACAGTCCTCTACCAAGTGAACAGAGTACCTGGTAGCAGTAGAAGGCTCTTAACGTCTACGTGGAACTGCAGCTAGAGTGGATGGAGACACACTTTGCCAGTGTGCTTCACAGCTATTGGTGTTGAGACTCAGGAATAACAGGTTAAATTCCAGGTTCTGTAGGGGAATATTCTCTAATGGTCCTGCCCCTCCTGCTATCATTCCCCTCCCCGCCAACTCTTACCCCTCTTTCATCCCTTTGTTCCTGCCCATCCCCAGCACCTGACTCCTGCTCCCATTCACCCACTGCTCTTAGCCTCTGCCCAGTTCTCACCCATGTCCCAGTCTCTAACTCCTTCCACTCACCCTTGCACCTGCCCTGCCTCTACTGGATCTTGCCTCCCCCCCACCACTTCCTTTTGCTCTTATCCTCCCACACACACACTTTGCTCTGATCTTTGCCCCCCCTCTAACTTCTGTCTCCTGCTGCTCGTGCCGCAAACCCTTGCCCCTATATACAGTAACTCCTCGCTTAACATTGTAGTTATGTTCCTGAAAAACATTACTTTAAGTGAAATGATGTTAAGCTAATCCAATTTCCCCATAAGAATGAATGTAAAGAGTGGGGTTTAGGTTCCGGGGAGTTTTTTTTCACCAGACAAAAGACATTATATACATATACAATATAAGTTTTAAATAATTTTAAACAAACAATTTAATACTGTACTCCCCAATGACAATTGTGAAGCTTGGTTGACGCAGAGGTGTAGGGGGGTCGGGGCTTGCCCTGCTCCACTCAGTGTTCCAACTGGGGCACAGGGTCGGGGGCTTGCCCACTCCCCATCTGGAATGCTGGGCAGGCAGAGCAGAACATTTCATGACTTTAAAACGAGTATGTTCTCTAATATATCAGCAACCTAATAACAAAACAATGTTAACCAGGATGACTTTAAGTGAGGAGTTACCATACTCTGATCTCCTGATCCAGCATCTCTTCCCCACCTTATTCCTCACCTGGCTTGTGCATTCAAGTTAGGCTGTTCCTGCACCTACTCCAGGCTGCCTGGGCACCACCAGCATGGGCATCGAGAGCAAAATCTGTTCTACTGCCCAGCACCATGGCAACCCTCAGCTGCTGGGAGGAACAAAGGCATGGAAAGTCCAGCTCGGGCACAGCACAGCGCATGGTAGTCACTATGTGGTGATGGTGCACATGCAGTCCAATCACATGTAGGAGCTGGGAGGGGAGAAGGCATGCTTAATAGAGATGGACTCTTCAAAGAATGTAGTTGTCAAACTCTTAACAATCCTCCACTGAGGGTATTTGAGCTGAGAGTTTTCAAAGGTTTACAACTTGGCCCAATTTCGGTGAATTTTCATAGGGATAGCTAAAGGCACATCCTTGCCACCAAGACAACCCCCTGTCAAAGTTCATGTCTCTTCCGTAAACTACAGAGGTTCTAGAGCTTCTCAATGAAAAAAGTTGTTAGGACTTTAGTAACATGGAAAAAACAACATATTTCCCCCCAACCTCATTCTTAGAGTTGACAATTGTTTTAACTGAAACAAAAAAAACAGCTCAAGGCAGATGTCCGGCATGGGACATTTCAACCCAAACCATTTGTTTGGCAAAGCTATAAACAACCGAAAACAAGGTCTTAAAATGAAAAGATTTGGGAACCTTGATTATAGGCATCACTACTTGTGTCGCCTATAATTGAACTCTGTGCACCATTTGTGCAAGAGTAGGCACAGGAAGGAAACCCAGGTTCAGTTTCCAGCTTAACCACAGACTTTCTGTGTGATTTTGGGCATGTTACTTGAGCTACCCTGTATCTCAGGTCCCTATCTTTCAAATGTAGATAATAGTTCTCTTCCTCACATGGAGCTAGGAGTACAAAATCCACTAATGATTGTGTGGTGCTTAGATGGTATAGTGATAAGGATTATATAAATACATACAGATACAAAACAAATGTACTCCACATTATAATCTTGATTATCGAAAATGGGATCCTGTCTCTTGATATTTATCAATTTGTCCCACACCTGTTCCTGCTTTAGCATTTCTTATACAATGGATCAAAGTCTTTCCTATATAGTCTACAGTAGGCCTTCAAAAGGCTCTGACTACTACCCTAAGAACAAAAGGTACATTAAAAATTCTGAATACCTTGACTGTCTCTTTTAAACATCATTACACTGGTCACATTCCTGTGATGACATCTGATAAAGGAACTAGAGCAAAAGGTTTGTGACACCTGGAACAAAATTTAATTTGTTGATCCAGAAGCCCTACCCTTTCTTAGTTTTCAGACCCTAGAGATGGACTTGCTCAGAGATTTCTCTCTTTGGTTTACAGACCCTCCCAAAGGAACTTTAAATATACTTAAATCTTAATCACATTAGATCCCAAGCTGGTCACATTGTGATACTTTTGCATTTCACAGTGCTATGCAAATGGCAATAATACACTCCTTACCATGTGTTTTAAAACAGTAAGCAATAGCAGAAGACACAAGTGGGTGTTTAAGTGGCAGTGTCACAGGATAATGGTCTCTGTAGTAATAATAAATGCAGAGGCAAAGCTGAGATATTTATTTTCAAAGTGAAAGATCTGTAAAACATTCCATGACAGAGACGCTGCTTTACCAAATGATTGATGCATATTTAGTTTAACTGGTCTGACAGATGTCAGAATGAGTGGCAGCTGTTGCTCAACTGTTATTGTAATGTTGCATACTCATTGGCTTAGGGGATACAAGGTAGGAGTGAGACACAGCCAACTGGAGACGAGTTCATTCCTAAAAGTGCAGACTTTTAAAGAGTAAACTGTACTTTTATAAATTCAATGGGTTTTAACTAAACTGAATTGAGTAACCTGCTGGGATGGCTCCCATTACACTTGGTATCAGTTATAGACACATGTGGTATTAACCCTTCACAGCTTTAGCTGTACAATTGCCATTAGTAAATGTACTGTTTTTGTACTACAATCAATAGAACTAGGTGGGACCTGGTGTTTCCGTTGGATGGGAAATTTCGTATTTCCAAAAACAGTGCTTGTTCGGATTTGGTTGGAAATGCACAATTTCCCATGGAATAGAATTTTTCAAAAAATTCCTTTATGGAAAAGCCAAAACAGGTTTTTAAAAATTTTCTAGGCTGGCTCCAACTGGCTGGCTACCACCTCACCAGGAAGCCAGCCAGAGCAGGTAACCAGGGAGCCAATCAGCCAGCTGCCTGGACTCCTAGGTAGCCCTGGCAACTAGGGCCCTGGGCAATCTGCCTGCCCAGCAGGCAGCCTGAGGAAGCTGCCACCTGGCTTGCTGAGTGAGCTGGCCACAGGGCCAGCCTTAGGATTTATGGTGCCCTAGGCGAGATTATTAAACTGGTGCCCCTGTGCCTGATCTGCTCTTAGCAACACAAACATAAGCTTACAGTATTGGAAAACTTGCCACGTTCACGTTATTAAAACCAGTTTAACTTAATTAAGCACACTGTAATGCTGATGGACTAGCACTAAAGAAGCAGCACTATAGAAAAAATTCTGATATGACAGAATGATGCAAATAATATATTTTTTTTAATTTATCAAAATTTTATTGGAAATTTATATGAAGAGGTATTGAAACCAAGATTTGTTTTTAATTAAAAGCAATCTTTCTGGCTTTTTTGGCTGCAAAATCAGTAATAATGTCATCGTATGACAAAGTCAAAGTCGTGTCTTGTTCGATTGCAAGAATAGCAAGACCAGTTAAGCGTTCCTGACTCATGGTAGAGCGGAGATAGTTTTTAATGAGCTTTAGTTTTGAGAAACTCCGTTCTCCTGATGCTACTATTACAGGAATTGTCAGTAGAATACGAGTGGCAATGTACACATTAGGCTATATGTCAACAAGTTTGCGGGTATGAATAAACTGTACAATGTCCATCACCGATTTTGCATGGGGCAACATTGATGACAGTGTACTCAATTCTTCGTACAGTTCAAGTCCATTTAAATCAAAACTATCACCGTGCTTCAGGAGGCTCTCTAGGTTCTTGCACTTTGTCATTAGTTGCTCTTGTTTTCCTATTTCGTTGAATTTAGTTATGTCATACAAAAATCCAAACTGTTCATGGTGTACTTGCAAGGTATTAAACCTTTCATCAACAGCAGATACTGCTTTATCCATCACAACATTAAAAAATTCAACCTCAAATTTCTTTTCTGGATCGTCTATGGGCATGATCTGCTGTACAGATTCTTCACAAAGAAGTGTCTCCTGCCTTTTTAACTCATATTAACTATGTATTTAATTTATGAGAGTTGGAGAAAACATTGTGAAAACGTAAAACATTGGCTGCCCAACTTCTGGGCTGGCAAAAGTTATACTGACTCACAGGGAAAAAAAAAAGCAGGAGAATCTTAGTACAACATATGGTCACTCTATACCAGGGGTCGGCAACCTTTCAGAAGTGGTGTGCCAAGTTCACTGTAATTTAAGGTTTCTCATGCCAGTAATACATTTTAATGTTTGTAGAAGGTTTCTCTCTATGTCTATATTATATAAATAAACTATTGTTATTATCTGAGGTCTTGGCCACCGGTCCTGCTCAGGCCACTGCCAGCTGAGTAAATGAAACCCCAAACCGGCAGCGGGCTGGTGGCTGGAACCCTAGACAAGGATCCCAGGCCCTGCTCAGCCCGCTACTGGTCTGGGGTTCTGACCACCAACTCCTGCCAGCCAGGATCCCGGCCGCCAACCCCCCCCTCAGCCCGCTACCAGCCTGGGATTCTGCTCACCCAGGCTGGCAGGAGGCAGAGTGGGGCTGGCAGCTGAGCTCCTGACTAGCAAGGGGCCGGCAGCCAGAACCCTGGAGTAGCAGTAGGCTGAGTGCTGCTGGCACCCCAGACTGGCAGCAGACTGAGCCACTCAACCCCCTACCGGCCCTGCTCAGCCTGCCTCCAGCCCACTCAGCCCGCTGCCAGCTGAGTGAATGGAACCCCAGGCTGACAGCAGGTTGAGTAGTTCAGCTGGCCTGCTCAGTCCACTGCCAGCCTGGGGTTCCTTGGGGGTCCCCAGGCCAGCAGCAGGTGCTGAGTGGGGTCGATGGCTGGTATCCCAGCTGGCAATAGGGCAGCATCCGGAACCCCAGAGCAGTGATGGGCTGAGCCGCTCAGCCTGCTGCTGCATACCATCAAAAATCAGCTCACCTGCCACCTTTGACACGTGTGCCGTAGGTTGCCGACCCCTGCTTTATACACTAGTAAGGAGATGAGCATATTACAGTTGTTGGAGGGTTCTTATCAGGAGTAACAGGCTATAGGAAAGTCAGTCAACATTTTTTGCTTCTCCGATGAAAACTGGCCCACTCCTTGCCTCAAACCAAACCTGTCATTAATAATTGTCAACAACTTAATTTTCTGTTTTTGGCTAAGATATTGATTTTTTCTTTAAAAAAAAATTGAAATTGGATTCAGGATTGTTAGCAAGAATTTTTGGCAAACGAAGTTGTTAAATGACAATCTAAATGGCAACACAGTACTGCTTTCATGCTTGGCTCACCCCCCAGCCTGCTGGTCCAACAGCTGCAATAGACCCCAAAATCCACCTCTTGGGGTGCAGAGTAGCAACAGCAGCAGCAAACCCTCAGGTGCAATCACATGCCAATGGGCACCACTACCAGCCTTACGGACCATGGTGAAGTTAGCACAGCATCTAATCTCAGACAGGTCACCCATGGAGCCACAGCAGCTCATCTTGCCCTGTGCAGCTCCCCCCGGATGAGACGGATCGCTGGCAGCTGCCAGCCTGGGGAGAGGCGCTCCCCAGCTAGGGTGGCCAGATCCAGATGTCCTGACTTTATAGGGCCAGTCCTGATATTTGGGGCTTTGTCTTATGTAGGCACCAATTACCCCCACCTAGAGTGACCAACAGCAAGTGTGAAAAATCAGGACAAGCAGTGGGGGGGGGGGGTAAAAGGAGCCTATATAAGAAAAAGACCCCAAATATCAGGACTGACCCTATAAAATAGGGATATCTGCTCACCCTACCCCAACCCCTTGTCCTGATTTTTCACACATCTGGCTAACCCCAGCCCAGCCCTGTGTGACATTCCAATCCTGGCTCGCTGCCCAGGAAGTGAGTTACTTTCACTTTCATTCCTCAGCAGGCAGCCAGCCTCCCCTCCCCCGCAGCACCTCACCCGAGCCCTGATGGAGGGGAGGGAGGAGAGAGAGAGGGGTGCTCCTGGGGAGGAGGGAGAAAGGAGGGGGTGCTCCGTGGGGCAGGGGGAAGAAGAATGGATGTTATGGGAGACAACAAAGGATACTGGTTCCAGAGCCACAGAGCCTGCCTCACCTGACCTCAGCTGGGGGGAAAGAGTCACACGCACAGGTGAGCTCCTTCCCCAACCCCCACCCCCTCCCCTTCCCAGAGACCCCAGCAGCCAATCCCGTCCCTCAGACTGTGCTGCATTCGGCTCTTGCTAGGACCCAGCAGCCCTGCTTCTACACTGTCTGGGCTGCCTGCAGAGTGGTGCCCCCAGGCAGAGTGAGGCCCTACGCAGCTGCCTATTCTGCCTATGCCTAAGGACGGCCCTGGCTGGCCAGCAGGCAGCCAGGAAACTGGGCAGCTTTGGACCTCAGCCAACCGCAGAGCCCTGGGAGCTGGCCTGCTCAGATCCCTGGGCTACCTGGCTGCCAGCCAGATGCACAGCCGAGGAGCTGGGAGCCTGGAAGTCCTAGCTCTGTGGCAGTCAGCCAGGTAGGCTACTGAGGAGCCTGGAAACCCCGGGTCTCCACCAGGAGGCCTACTTAGAAGCCATGGAGCCTAGGAAGATGGGAGGTGAGCTGGCAGGAAATGAGGCAGGTTTCTGATGGAAACATGTCTGGTTTCTGTTGAAAGTTTTGACAGAATTGAAACATTTCCCTAGAATCAACATTTTCTGATGGAAAATTATTCAGTCAGAAAATTTCCCATCAGTTCTAACAACCAACCACTTTTCTTCATTCAAATAGCTTCTTAACAATATAGTTGTTGGAAGAAACAAACAAATTGCAACATTACAAGATTGGGGCATCTGAACCGTGTTGTTTGTATAATTTTGATTGTAAGCCTCTTGATTAGGGATTTTTCAATGCTACACTTGGATACCATAGTCACAGGTGCCTTTGAAGTAATTCTTTAGGCATAGGGAGAGATATCACATAAAACAGGGATGGCAGGTAATATTTTCAAAAGCATCAGAGTGACTCAGGAGCCTAATTCTCACTGAAAATCAATGGGACTAAGGCTTTGTCTACACTACGCACTTTTTAGTGACACAGCTGTGCCACTACAGCCGTGTCACTAAAAGGCACAGTGTAGCCGCTGTTTGTCAGCAGGAAAGAGCTCAAACGGCAGCGGCGTTGTCAGGCGCTGTTCACACTGATGCTTTTCATCAGTAAAATTTGTTACTCACGGGTTGTTTTTTTTAAATACCCCTGAATGACAAAAGTTTTGCCGACGACGTTCCAGTGTAGACAAAGCCCAAGATTTACCAGTTATATTGGTATAGTAGAACAGATATAACCCTACTGTGTGGGCACTCTTATTATAGTACAAAAGTGGCTTTTTATGATTTAGCTTAAACCCTTTCCCCAAGAGACATATGCTAAACCAGGGTTCTCAAACTGTGGGTTGGGACCCCGAAGTGGGTCATGACCCCATTTTAATTGGGGGTCACCAGAGCTGGCATTAGATTTGCTGGGGCCCAGGGCCAAAGCTGAAGCCCGAGCCCCACTGCCCAGTACTGAAGCCAAAGTACAAGGGCTTCAGTCCTGTGTGGCAGGGCTCAGGTTTCGCCTTCAGCCCCACATGTTGGGGCTTAGGTTACAGGCCCCCTGCCCACAGCTGAAGCTCTTGGGCTTTGGCCCACTGCCTGGGTTGGTGGGGCTCGGGCAGGTTCAGGGGTCGTGTAGTAATTTTTGTTGTCAGAAGGGGGTTGCAGTGCAATGAAGTTTGAGAATCTCTATGCCAGCGGTTCTCAAACTTTTTTTCCTGCAGACCACTTGAAAATTGCTGAGCGTCTCGGCAGATCTTTCCAAATGATCTTAATGATCTGTCCAAATGTTGTTTGTACTGTTAACTAACTATTGTAAAAAAAACCACTTATAATAGTTAACTTTTTTTGTTCTACAAATAAAAGCACCAACTCATATTTTAATATCAGTAGTCTTACCTTTCTAATGCAATGGATGTGCCCTCTCTCCTTCACTGCAGCAACCCCCGAGATGGGGCTAGGAAGGAGCGGGGGTCTCTCCCTGGCAGCCAAAGCCTTGACGCTGGGGAAAGTCGCCTCTTTCTCTGTCCGCCGCAGCCCTGCACATCTCAAATTCCCCCAACTCCCTCTTTTCACCCCACTGCCCCCTCCAAGCTATCCCCTATTCCCCCCAAGGCCACCACCTCACCATATATGTGCATCTTCTCCAGGGTCCAGGCACCTAATTAGTGGAGCCAGGCCTGTGTGCCTCCACTAATTAGGTGGGTGGCCCTTCATTCTCTCGTGTGCGGCCACCCAGGCGCACACCTTAGAGGGAACTATCCGTGGACCACTGGTGGTCCACTAGAGTGACCAGACAGCAACTGTGAAAAATCGGGACATGGGGTGGGGGGAGTAATAGGCACCTATATAAGACAAAGCCCCAAATATCAGGACTGTCCCTATAAAATTGGGACATCTGGTCACCCTATGGTCCATGGACCACAGTTTGAGAACCTCTGTTCTATGCTAAACCAAACACAAGGCACCTTTTACCAGACTTAGGTTATGTCTACACTACAGCTTATGTTGACATAATTTATGTCACTCAGAGGTGTGAATAAACTACCCTGAGTGACATAAGTTACACCAACATAAATGCCGGTGTGGACAGCGCTTTATTGGTGGGAGAGCTTCTCCTGCTGACGCAGCTACCGCCTCTCGTGGAGGTGGTTTTATTATGCCGATGGACAGCTCTCCCGTCAGCATAGGGCATCTTCACCAGACGTGCTACGGCAGCACCGCTGCAGTGCTGTATATGTAGACAAGCCTTAAGGGTGTCCAGATGGGGCCTTATACTGGTATAAAACTATGCTGGATTAAATTCACACCTTAGGTTATACCCCTGTCCCCAAAAATTCCCTTATAGACAAGGCCTTAGGTTCCTAAATCACTCTTGCAAATGCATCTTAAACTTTTCAAAAGTGCCTCTCTCATGTCTTCTTCCATGGGTTGCACAATGCTGAGCCCCGAGAGCGCTCAACACATAATAAACCATATTTAGCATTCAAAACATAATGTAAAAGTGGCCTGAAGCAGTTTTGATTTATTTGAAGAGAAATTAACTGTTGTGTGGGATAAAAACCTCAGAAATTTCCGTCAATGAGATGAAGGAGTCTGTGAATCATCTCCCATGTACTGTGGTGGAGCCTCTCTCTCCTTCTTTAAAACCTTTAGATTTTAAATGCACTTTACAAATAGCAGCAGCACCTTTAAAGAACTAAAAACAGAATAAGTAAATGCCTGAATGATGATGGCTCTGGCAACCAAAGTCCTGCCCTGAGAACATCTAGTGTGAGGCTAATGCTGACAAGCAGGAATGAAAAAACACTGTCAGTTTAGAAACTCCATTTCTCCCCAAGTTCTGAAATCAGCTTGGTAAGAATAGCAGGGGCTGGGGAAGAGGGGAGTTATAGAGATGAAATAGAGCCATTCTGATCTAAATGAGGCAGCCAAGCTAGGAGCTGGCTGAAGAGGTGACTGGGCCACTGAAAAATTAACTGACATCTTACACTAGTGCAAAGTACTGTACAGAGCAATTTATTGAGATTGAAATCAGCACATTTCAGTTCTCTCTCTGACTGCTAACAGCACCATCAAGGCAGGAAGAGGAAAGCTCACCCCTGCATGCAGCAGGCAAAACCTCACTTCAAAGCCTTCATTGTGCTAGGGCTGGAAGCACAATGGTTTGTCAGGCTGACCAAGGGAGGCAACCTACTCTACCTCTTAAGCTAGGAAGGCCTCATTCTCATTGTGTAAATGCAGTTGCTGGCAAATTCCATCATGCACACAGATTGTCTTCCTAGACACACGCTTGCCTCCTCCCCCTCCCCTACTCATGTTAAGTAGGTGGGCTAAGTGCATGTTGATTATATAACATAGGGAGCCCAGTTCTGTGCATCACTTCCGCTCAGAAAACACCACCAAGGTTTGCTAATCCCCCTTCTGCTTCCTCCACAAATAAACAAGGTGCCTGTGTTTTGGGGTTTATTTCCTTCTGCTATTTCACCTTGAAGGAGCACTGTAAAGATAAGCTGTCTCTTTTCTTGCGATGGACTAGATATCGAGCACAGCTCTGCCTGAGAGAGCAAGGTGCAGAGGGAAACACCCTGAGCACGTAAGAAGCTGTGTGCCCTAGTGGACAAGGCACTGCAATCAGGAGTCCTGTGTCGGGAATTCATCTGCTCTGACCTTGGACAAGTCACTTCTCTTTGTGCCTCTGCTTCTTCTCTCATCCTTTATCTGTCTTCTTTAGAGTGAAAGGTCTTCAGGGCAGGAACTGTTTCTTACTGTGTTTATGTAGCACCTAAAGGAAAGGGGCTCTACTCTTGGTTGGGACCTCTGAGCTCTACTATGATACAAACAACAATAGCATTCAAATGCACAGGGTTAAACTGTGTGCCCAGGGGCTTTGTGGGAAGAAATCTTCTAGTGGCACATCAGATTAGTCTCTTCTGTTAGGATCAGGTGAACATATCCCATGTGATCAATACCTTGCGATTGCAGAGTGGAGACTAGTATTGATTAGCCATAATGGTGCTTCTAGGTGTATAATAGCAAATCATTCAACTAAGGAATCTAAATCAAACAACTACTTTGTGCAAGACCCTCCCCTTCATATTTTCCCCTCCTTAAACTTTGTTACAGCCCCATTTTCCTGTAATTAAGGAAGGAATCGTAACTGTCCTGAGGAATCACACCAGGAAGCCCATTTCCTTCTTGTTCAAAGGCAATTGGCATACAGCCCCAACCTCCTTTTAAAAGTAGCTGAGATGAATTTTAGAAGGATCAAGAAATAGGCAGATCAAATAAGCCAACAAGCAAAGCAACAGAAGTCTGGCATCTGCCCAAATGATTCAGCAGTTTCTGAAGCAACCCTGAGGAGAGTGAACCCTTCACAAAAAGCCTTCATTGCTGACGCAATAAATGCACCAAAGTCGCCCTCCGGCTTGGCGAAAAATGGGACAGGCATGTTTTCAGCAGAAGGCTGGTGAAGGGAGGATGGACCAGTTAGCTCCCATTTAAACAAATGGAATGGGTTGCTATGGAAACCTTGAGCATTTAAAAAGAGCACTTACAAAAAAAGAAAAAAAAAAGTAATGCAGCTTCCATTTCAAGGTTGAAAGTGTTTATTACCAGAAAAGGCAAAGCTAGTGTTAAATGCTTTTTAGCCAAGTGAATGGTGCCAACACTTAAGGAGGATATTCTGGGCTGCAAGAGCACCTATCATCTGTCTCTTGTCCTAAACCCTATGATGAAAATCTACCCCTTTCTGCCAGGACTGCAGCATGGGGCTCTTCAGCTTAACCACTTCATTGCTGTCCCACCTCTCTGTGAATTAGTGTTCAGGAGATAACTTGGCCATATCTATCAGTCCCAAAGGGAGAAAAATAAAAATGGAGGGAATTAATCTGACATGATACAAATGAAGTAAATCTAAAACCACCCTACCCTCGAACAGAGATTTTTCCATAAAAAGAGACGTCAGGGGCTGCATGAAGAACCATACTATTACTAGAACCATACTATTACTATGGATTTTACATGGAAGATGCTCAGATACTACAGTGATGGGTAACAATATAAAACCTCAAGGTAGTTTCACATGCAACCTAAACCTCATCAAGAGGTTTATACAAGAGTACTCAATGCAAGAACTAGGGAATAAGTGGTTACAAAGAATGGGGAGACAGGAGGTATTGATGTGATCTAAGCCATTAACTTGCTGTATGACTGTGGATCAGTCACTGCTAGTTTCAAAATGGCCACCATTTTGCATGTTTCTCAATGGAGAGAGAGGCCAGAGCCCACCTGTACCAAAGATGGCCACTGCCTCCATCATCCTACTTCTCTTCACCATCACTCTGGGGAGCTTGGTTTCATGCATTTGGAACAATAGGAGGTTGCAGCCATTTTGAAAGAGGGCATCTTAACAGAGGACAACTAATAGCCTCACTTCAACTGAAAAAAGTGTGAGATAATGGCCATTTTGAAAGAATTCTTCACATTTCTCTAAAGGAGAAGATTTTAATGAAGTAGCCTCTGCTGATAGATAAGCATTCAGTTATATAAAAAAAGGCACAAAAAATTACCATGCATCCTACGTATATTTTTTTTTAAAATGCCCATTGTGCTGCACTATGTGTTGTGCACTATGCACGATGTGCTGCAGTCTAAAACCCCCTTTATGGGCCAACATGTTCAGGCTTCTTTAGAGCAGTGTATAGCAACCAACACATCCTAAGGAATTTGGCCCTAAAAGGTTAAAAAAAGATGTATTTTTAGATAAGTACCTATCTTCATATTGTTGTAAATATCATATGGCTACATTCTCTGAGTTTCTTGTTTTGTGATCAAGTAAAGTATGACATTTTTAATTGAAAAAAGATGGGAATTCCATCACAGAAATATAAGGGAAAATAAAGAAAAAAAATCTAAAATGTCTTCAAAAATCAATTTTAATCTGGGACCACAAACACTGCAATGTCTTGATTATCATCACATGCTTATTGCATGGTGTCATTAGAGGGCAAAGTTAAGGATGCCCTGAGCATTTACATATCTTGTTTGGATTTAAGTTTAAACCTCACCTCTGAATCCTCTGCTTCTTTAGGGGATAATTACAATACATTTTATCCTAGATTACCGATACGTATTTTCAACCTTCACTCCCTCTTACTGTAGTTTTTGCCTGGGAATACTATGTAGTCTATTAAACAGGCCTAGGATGAAAGAGAAAGACACTATTGTGTGTGAGGGGTATACTCTAATTCTAAAAAAAGCCTTTTGGATGAAATATTTCATATTCAGTCTCAGAGGGGATTTTTTTTTTCAAATCTGTAAAATCAGAGATAAACCCCTTCAACTATCTTTGAGTTATCAAAAGGTAAAATATGACATTTTCCATTTAAAATAAATGTTAGGACACTGCTTTACTCAAAGAATGAAAAAAACTATGCCTGAAATTTATTACTTGAAATTTCAGTTTTGCTGATCCTCAGTGAGGCCTAGGCCTTTCTGCTGTCAGAATCCATTTTCCCACCCAGAGTAAACCAGTGTTATGAGCATTGAAATCTTATTTTTGTGCATGGTAACTTCGGGAGCTATGAACTATCAGGGCTAGTATCTACACAGAAAACTTCCTCTGTAGATTGATTTCAATGTAGAAACAGATTCTGGACCAGATTCTCTCTGTGTATTCTGGCCATTTTCTGCTGCTCAAGTAGTGCAAAATGGTAGACGGTTGCCCTACCTGGCTAGCTGATTATTTCTCCAGTGTGGGGAAGTTTTCACCTGGCATAAAGAGGCATAATCAGCCTTTATGCCAACTACCCCACCCACACGATGTATGGGACAGGAGAGAGCATGACACAGCATACTTTCACTCAACCAATTCTCAACTGATGTGTGGTCCCACAGGAAGCACAGCCAGCTGGCACAGAAGTTAGAGCAGCCCCTAAGCTCTCCTGTACCAACTGAATCTCAGCACAGGAGAGAATCTGGGTGCTTATGCATGACTTTTAACGTCTGTAGGAGTTGACCTCTCTACCGTGAAGCTTTCAGCACCTCAGGAGAAGGATTTCTCTCTCTTTGGAAAGCACAGGGAAATTAAAATATAACTTATGTTAAGGTTACAAATCTCATGACTTATAGAGTTTATGTGCAAAAACAGTGGTTCTCATACTGTAGTCATTATTAATTTGCATATGCTGCATGTGTGTTGTATCATCAATTTCTGGATTGATATCTAAATGTCTACATAAATATGAATTTATGGAAACCACAAAGTATACAGGATGTGTAGCATGGCTGAGTTAATGTTACAACAGAAATTTTAACTTCTTCCATTTCCTCACTTTGTGAGCATTTACATTCCTAACCTTAATGTTACTAGTTAATAGAGAAACATGCATTAATGTATCAAAACCTCAAACAATGGGCACAGAGAAGCCAGTGGTAGGATTAGAATCCATCAGCTAGACCTCCAGCTACAGTAAAATGTCAGAGCTCCATTGACTTCAACTGAGCTACAACAATTTACACAACTGAGGATCTGGCCCTGTCTCTGAACATAGCAGGGTAAGCGCTCTGTCAAGCTTCACACACACTTGCGGTTTATTCAAATAGACTGATGTCCCCTTTCCCTTTTTCACACTTTACAGGCAGCAGCAGAGAAGGCTCATTGTCTGAAGTAACCGTTGGACTGTGCTTCTGCCTGGATGTAGTGCTGGGCAGCAATGAAAGTTACAGACATAAGTACAAGCCTCTGGGAGGAGTCAACTCAGGCACCTGGTTAAGGAGAGAAAGTTCTTTTTGTAGGAACTACAGCACCCAACATGGCACCCAGCAGTGTGCGCACAGCACCAGATGACAACAGAAAGCAAAGCAAATGGCTGTATCCTTCAACACCAACTTATAACAGTTTTATCAGACCCTTCCATCTGAAGGTAAGAAACCGAGTCAGGATAACATCAGGAAACCAGGGTGAACCCCCCCACCCCAAAAGCATCTAAAAAAACCCTGGGTTTATCTACATAACCCCTTCATTTGAATAACTCTTTCCCATCACCATTCATGCACTTTAGAAATATAGTTTTAAATGCTGTACAGTACTTTAGGCAGACATCAGAACAGTATTATACTTGTGTGATTCACTGAGAAATCAATTCTGCCCAATTTAGAGCTTGAGTACTGCAGTGGCTTGAGAGTTTATCCTTTACAATCACCAATAAAAATGAAAATTTACACATAGCAGACAATTAGTCACTTGACTGTTGTCATCAGGGAACAATTTTCTTCCATAATGCAGTAGATAGCACTGGCTAATCAGAAGCAGACTTTTTCTAAATGCTGATTTACGTTGACAACAGAGAGGGGCATCATCAAGCTTAGCTTAACTGATGTGAGACAATACAGAGAATGTTTATCAATGCTTGTGTGGTCCCACAATATATAGAAAATGAACATGTACCATCCTGCAGCCAAGCATAGCTGACGAACAAGTAACTATAGAGAGTATTTAGCCACATATGGGCATATCTGGCTTTGCTTAACAGAACAGTGACCATGAATTCATTGGTTCCAATAGCAGCAAAGAAAGGTAGGCAAGGCAAGCTTTTAACAGTTCCTGCAAGACTACCCAGAACTGGGCTTTAGCTGCTGTTTGCCTGTCTGGAACACAAGAGGTTTGATGGAAGTGTTTTTCACTATAACCTGAATTTGTGAGATTACACATACATACAGAAGAATTTTCTAATGGTCAGAGAGTAGGATGAGGAGTCAGGAGTGGTGGGTTCTCATGACAATGGGGAAATAATGTAGGCTCAAATCTTCAAAACATAGTCAGGAGTTTTGGGCACCCAATTTGAGATATCCAAGGCCAGAGTTTCAGAGGTGCTGGACACCCATAACTCCAACTGAAGTCAATGGAAGTTGCAAGTGCTCAGTACTGCTGAAAAATCAGACCCTACGTATCTCAAATACAGAGTCTCAAAATCTGAAGTGCCCACAATCCTTGGCCACTTTTCACAATGTTGACCTTAATTTCTTTGCAACTTAGATTTCCTATTTATAAAATGGAAATAATATTCCTCAACCTTGTCGGTGTGGTGTAAGGCTTTACTGGTTACCAGTGAAGCACCAAGGCAACATAGTCTAGGGGGTAAGGCACCAGACTGGTAGTCAGGAGATATGAGTTCTACTCAAATTTGTCATTGACTTGTGAGACTTTGGGTAAATCCTTTCTTGTTTCTGTGCCTGTTTCCCCTCACACTCTTGTCTGTCCCACCTATTGCTTAGGGCAAGAGCTGTTTGTACACATAGTACACAGGAGCCCTGATCTTGGTTGTGGCCTCTAGCTACTGTAATGCAAACAACAATACAACTTACCTCCTTTGTCAAGTGCTTTGTGATCTACAGAGTAAATGCACTATGTAAGAGCTAGGTTATAGTATTTAAATAAGGCTACGATTTTGTCATGGATATTTTTAGTAAGTGTCCTGGATAGGTCACAGGCAATAAACAAAAATTCACAGAAGCTGTGACCTGTCCCTGACTTTTACTAAAAATGTTCATGACCAGTGGGGAGGGGAGAATGGTCCAGCATCCTGTCCTGCTGTGGCTGGAAGCTGCGGTCCCTGCCCAGTAACTGGGAGTGACCCCAGCCCATTGAGGCTGGGGAGCTGCAGGGGATCTCCTGCTGCCTGGGGACCTCTGGGAGATTCCCCTTCCTCCCCCCTAGGCTGGGGAGCTGCAAGGGTTCCCCTGCTGGCAGTGGCAGCAGAGGAGCTGCCGGGGGTCTCAGGGACTGGGGAGCTCTGGGAAATTCCCTGCAGAGACTGGGGAGCAGCGGGGGATTCCCCACCACTCTGGGCCACGGGGTATTCTGCAGCTCTCGGCCACCATGGACGGTGGGGTACCCTGCAGCACCCAGCTGCTGCAGGCTGAAGTCATGGAGGTCTGCAGAAGTCACGGATTCCGAGACTTCTGCAGTCACCAGGACCAAATCATAGCCTTCATTATAAGTGCAGCAAGAGCCTCTGAGTTGATGTGCTATGTAAGTGCAAAGTATTATTTATACACACACCTGCACGGTTTAATGTAGACCAGTATGACAGGATTATTTTCTGTTATTTGTCTCTGCTATAAAAACCCATTCACATTTTGCCAGGGTACTGGAGTGGTGGTAAAAAAGCACTGATCACTGAAGCTGCTTTCCCATGGGTGAACTCTCATATCTTTAATTTTATCAAGCATTTTCACCTCTCTCCAAAGGGACAGGTCATTATTGTTTTTTAAAATCAAACAAAACGAAGTCTATGAATTAGCAAAATTAAATAGCATCTTATGTCTGAAAATACGACAGTATCATCTGCATGTTACAGGAAACTTGTGACTGTCACAGTTTTCCATGATGACAGCTCCGTTCCCCTCTCCCCATCAGATGTTTGACAGTAACTGTGAATCCATTATGGCTTCTCGCTCCAAACCAGCACACTGTCTGAGGCTTTGGATCAACTGTGATGTTATATCCAGTAATATCCAAGACAGTGGTCTTCATTCACCTTTACATTCCCTCAGGGTCTGGATAAGTGGTCCTAAATGTCAAGTTTATCCGTGGTTCCCTGGCATGATATTCCTTAGGTACCCGATGCTATAAACATTATGAACAAAAAGAATATGAGTTTCCATAATTTAAAACACATTTAATATTCAAATACAAAATACTTTGTATCCTCATTTTACAGGATGGTGACATTACTCACTTTTCAAAATACAAGAATTTGATAAGACATAAAACCCATGTCCTGACTGCTGAGAGCCATTAAGAAACCCACAGAACATTTTGTAACAGTAGAGTGGTTAGACCAAATTACAACTTCATTATGTTCTGTCTTCCTAAATTGCTTATGCACTTTCAGATGCATACTGTGTTCGTCACTGCCTCTCCTAAATGCAGGACCATTACATAGGTGTTTAAGTGGTGGGTGGAGTGATCACTATATATCACTTGGAGTCTGGTGGCACCTTAAAGACTCACAGATTTATTTGGGTATAAGCTTTCGTGAGTAAAAAATCCCACTTCATCAGATGCATGGAGTGCAAATTACAGATTCAGGCATAAATATACTGGCACATGAAGAGAAGGGAGTTACCTTACAAGTGGCAAAGAGTCCTGTGGCACCTTATAGACTAGCAGACGTATTGGAGCATGAGCTTTCGTGGGTAAATACCCACTTCGTCGGATGCTCCAATATGTCTGTTAGTCTATAAGATGCCACAGGACTCTTCTGCTTTTACAGATCCAGACTAACACGGCTATCCCTCTGATAGTTGACACCTTACAAGTGGAGAACCAGTGCTGGCAAGGCCAATTCAGTCAGGACGGTCTGATGGTGTGGCCGATGTGGTGGGGTCCTATGATGGTATCGCTAGAGTAGATATGGGGACAGAGTAGATAACGGGGTTTGTTACAGGGATTGGTTCCTGGGTTACTGTTTCTGTGGTGTGGTGGGTAGTTACTGGTGAGTATTTGCTTCTGGTTGGGGAGCTGTCCGTAAGAGAGGATTGGCCTGCCTCCCAAGGTCAGTGAAAGTGAGGGATCGTTTTCCAGGATAGGTTGTAGATCATTGATAATGTGCTGGCTTTAATTGGGTGCTGTAAGTGATGGCCAGTGTTGTTCTGTTATTTTCCTTGTTGGGCCTACCCTGTACTAGGTGACTTCTGGGTACCCATCTCGATCTGTCAACCTTTCTCCTCACTTCCCCAGGTGAGTATTGTACAGACAGACATCATCTTCCTCTCCAAGTACAAACAGATGGACATCATACCAAACGGACTGAAGGTAAAAATCCACTGCAATTGACATACTACACTGACTATGGTGAGAGATTGTGCCACACACTCTCAAGGAAACTGAGGAACTACCTGATCAGCATCCTGTACAGCAAACAAGAGAAGATCAAGAATGAGCTCACAAAGCTGGAGACTCTCATGCAAAACCAACCTTCCACACACAAACATCCACGTGGCTGGACTTTACAGAAACAAGACAAGCCATTTACAACGCATACTCTACTTCTCTACAGAGGAAAAATGACAGTAAACTAAACTCCTACATGCCACAGGGGGCTACAACAGGGGTACCCTTAACTCACCCAACAATATTGTCAATCTATCCAACCACACTGAAGAAAAGTCTGTCCTATTTCAGGGACTCTCTTTCTGCCCCACGATGCCCATGATACAGTTCTGCGGTGATCTAGAAGCCTACTTTAGCCGTCTCCAACTCAAGGAATATTTTCAACACACCAGCGAACAGTGCACTGACCCACAGGAACCCTCCTACCAACACTACAAGAAGAACTCCTCTGCGTGGACTCCTCCTGATGGTCGAAATGACAGACTGAACCTCTACACAGAGTGCTTCCGCAGACATGCACAGGCTGAAATTATGAACAAACAGCATCGCTTGCCCCATAGCCTCAGCTGTACAGAACGCAACGCCATCCACAGACTCAGAAACAACTCTGACAATATAATTAAAACAATGGACAGGAGATGCTGTAGGCATCATGAACATGTCAGATTACGAACCGGAGGCTGCCAGGCAACAATCCAATACCGCATTCTACAGGCCACTGTCTTCTGATTCCATGAGGAGTACCAAAAGAAACTATACCATCTGCTCAAAAACTCCCTGCTATAGCATGGGAACAAATCTACACCGACACACCCTTAGGGCCCTGAGCAGGGGTATTTTATCTGCTACCCAAGATCCATAAACCTGGAAATCCTGTACGCCCCATCATCTCAGGCTTTGGCATTCTTACAGCAGGATTATCTGGCTATTTGGACTCTCTCCTCAGACCCTACGCTACCAGCATTCCTAGATATCTTTGATACTCCACTGACTTCCTGAGGAAACTACAATGCATTGGTGATCTTCCTGAAAACACCATCCTGGCCACCATGGATGTAGAAGCTCTTTACACCAATATTCCACACAAGGATGGACTACAAGCTGTGAGGAACAGTATCCCTAATAAGGCCACGGCACACCTGGTGTCTGAGCTTTGTGACTTTATCCTCACCCACAACTATTTCAGATTTGGGGACAACTTATACCTTCAAGTCAGCGGCACAGCTATGGGTACCCGCATGGCTCCACAGTATGCCAACATTTTTATGGCTTACTTAGAACAATGCTTCCTCAGCTTTTGTCCCCTAGCACCCCTCCTCTACTTGTGCTACATTGATGACATCTTCATCATATGACTCACAGGAAGGAGGCCCTTGAAGAATTCCACCTGGATTTCAACGATTTTCACCCCATCATCAGCCTCAGCCTGGACCAGTCCACACAAGAGATCCACTTCCTGGACACTACAGTGCAAATAAGTGATGGTCACATAAACACTACCCTATACCGGAAACCTACTGAGCACTATACTTAACCTACATGCCTCCAGCTTCCATCCAGGACACGTCATACAATCCGTTGTCTACAAGCCCCAAGATATAACTGCATTTGCTCCAATCCCTCAGACAGAGACAAACACCTACAAGATCTATATCAAGCATTCTTAAAACTACAATACCCATCTGGCGAAGTGAGGAGACAGATTGACAGAGTGAGACGGGTACCCAGAAGTCACCTACTACAGCACAGGCCCAACAAGGAAAACAACAGAACACCACTGACCATCATGTACAGCCCCCAGCTAAAATCTCTTCAGCACATTATCAGCAATCTACAACCTGTCCTGGAAAACGATCCCTCACTTTCAGAGACCTTGGGAGGCAGGCCAATCCTCATTTTCAGATAGCCCCACAACCTGAAGCACATACTCACCAGCAACTACCCACCACACCATAGAAACACTAACCCAGGAACCAATCCCTGTAACAAACCCCATTGCCTACTCTGTCCCCATATCTACCGTAGCGACACCAACCACAACAGCCATACCATCCAGGGCTCATTCACCTGCACATCTACTAATGTGATGTATGCTATTATGTGCAGCAATACCCCTCTGCAATGTACATTGGCCAAACCAGACAGTCTCTGCATAGAAGAATAAATTGACGGAAATCAGACATCAGGAACGGTAATACACAATAGCCAGTAGGAGAACACTTCAATCCCCCCAGACATTCTATAACAGATTTAAAAGTAGCCATTCTTCAACAAAAAAACCTTCAAAAAAAGACTTCAAAGAGAAACTGCAGAGCTACAATTTATTTGAAAACTTAACATCATTAATTTGGTGTTAAATAGGGACTAGAGTCGCTGGCTCACTATAAAAGCAATTTTCCCTCTCTTGGTATTGATACCTCCTCATCAATTATTGGGAGTGGACCACATCTACTCTGACTGAATTGGCCTTGTCATCACTGGTTCTCCACTTGTAAGGTAACTCCCTTCTCTTCATGTGCCAGTATATTTATGTATCGGTAATTTTCACTCCATGCATCTGAAGAAGTGAGGATTTTTACCCATGAAAGCTTATGCCCAAATAAATCTGTTAGTCTTTAAGATGCTACTGGATTCCTTGTTGTTTTTGTGGATACAGATTAACACAGCTACACCTCTGATATATATCACTTATTGATCGTGCAGAGATGCTATTCAACTTAAGCCATAAATTTTGTGGGATGCATTGAGATTCTTGGATGGAAAGCACTGTTAATATATAGTGAAGTGTCATTTTATTGTATAACACACATCTCCCAATAGCTTTCCCAGTAACTCATGTCCCCACTGGCGCAGTCTGTGGAAATCCAGAAAACTATACCTCGATGGGAAAAACTTGTTCATATTACCCAAGTATTCTCACCTGCCAGTCTTCCTGGGTAGCTCCCTCCATCATCAGTAAAGTTCCATGAGGCAATGGGATCCGCACTCTTTCCACATAAGTATAGTCCCCATTCTCTTCCTAGAAAGAAGAAATAAAAATACAGAAGTATGTGCAGAAGAGGGAAACACTGCATTAGGGGACCCCACATCAGAGCTTAAAACAAGAAAGGGGTCCCTCAACAGATTATCAATTAAGACTTTGGTCTGATAAGGTTCTCATTGTATCATGAAGAGCAGTTATACCACTCCCTGTGTTACTGCCAGGTAGCACTATATTTCACCAAGGTTCATAAATTTTAAGGCCAGAAAGAACTATTATGATTAGTCAGTCTGATCTCATCCATAACACCTAGAATTTCACCAAGTGATTCCTGCATCAAGCCCGTCACTTCCAGCTGAGTTAGACTACAGCATATAATTTAGATAGCCATTCGGCCTTGCTTAAAGACTTCAAGTAATGGAGAATCCACCACATCCCTAGGGTAAGTTGTTCCAATGGTTAATTAACCTCTCTAAAAGAAATCATGCCTTATTTCTAATCTGAATTTGTCTAGCTTCAGCTTCTATCTATTATATATTTTATTCTGCTTTTGTCTGTTTGTTAGATTAAGGAGCCCTCTACTATGCAAAATCTCCCCATGTAGGTTCTTGTAGACCATGATCATGTCACCTCTTAAATTTCATTTTGTTAAGATAAATAGATTGAGTTTCTTTATTCTCTTTGTGAGGCAGGTTTTTCAGATCTCATATCATGCTTGCAACTCTTCACAATCCTTTTCAATTTATCAACATTCTTTTAAAAGAGTGGTCATCAGAAGTGGACACACTATTCTAGCATGGGTCTCACAAATGCCATATACAATGGTAGTAATACCTTTCTACTGTACTTCTACTCATTCGTCCCCTGACTATATATCCAAAGATTGCATTTGCTTTCTTTGTCACCACATTGCACTACCAACTCACATTCAATTGGTTATCCACTATGATCCTTAAAGTCCTGTCTGAATTATTGCTTTCCAAAATACAGTCCTACATCTCATAAGTGACCTACATTCTTGGTTCCTCAACGCAGGACCTGTGTTTATCTGTATTAAGTGTACCTGGGGTAGCCCTCACTGAAGGTCAGGGCAGGCGGCAAAAAGCTGTGCAGATACTCCCAAGACTGGTGAGTAACAATGAAGTTAAACTCCCCAGCCAGTCACAAACTCTGCTTCTGATCCCCCACACTGGTTATCAAGAAGTGAAAAAAAAGGGGGGAATCACACAGCCCCCTTATTGCATTTTACTTGTCTGACTCCCAGTCAGCACATAGATCCAGTACAGTGATAAGTTATTTTAAAACTCTGCCACTATATAAAATGTTCTTCTGACCCCAAAGGACCGGCCACATTGCCAGGTCAGTATTAGGTTGGATCTTACCCAAAATGTCACACTGCCAGCCAATCCTTTAGTCTCTAAAACGAAAGGTTTATAATAAAGAAAAAGGAAAGACCAAGAAGAGAGATGCTAAATGGTAAAAAAATCACATACATACAAAGATTCAAAATCCATGTAGCAGGTTCTTAGCAGTATTGGTAAGTTTGCTGGCTTGAAAGTTCCTCTGGAGTACATTCACAACTTGAATGGGTCATTCAGTCCTTTGTTCAGAGATTCAGTTTGTAGCAAAGTTACTCCAGAGATAAGAAGCAGGACTGAAAACAAAATGGAGCTGGTGCAGCTGCCCATTATATTCCTCTTGCCATGTGGCTTGTACTTCCTGTGTTCCAAACACAAGCTTCACAGCACATGAGCATGGAAAAGGCTTACGGCACGTCTTCACTAGCAACATTAAAACGCTACCGTTAAAGCGCTGCCACATGGCTGTGTAGTCGCAGCACCAGCATTGGGAGAGAGGTCTCCCAGCGCTGCAAAAAACCCAACCTCCACGAGGAGCGTGGCTCCCAGCGCACTAGCACTGTCTACACTACTCTGAAACTTACAGTGCTCGGGTTTTTTTTTTCACACCCCTGAGAAAGTTGCAGCACTGTAAAGTGCCAGTGTAGACAAGCCCTTAGGCCCCATCTACACTGGCAAGTTTCTGGGCAGTAAAGCAGCTTTCTGTGCTGTAACTCCCGAGGTGTAAACACGGACAAGCCACATTGTGCACAGAAACTAAGCAGCTGTAGTGCTCTAAAAAAAAAAAAATCACCCTGACGAGAGGCGTAGAGCTTTCTGTGCTGGAGCTACAGCGCTATGGTGCCAGTGTAGCCATCGTGGCGATTACAGTGGTGCGACTGGCATCTGAGAGGCGTCCCACAATGCCTGTTCTCACCTCTCTGGTGATTGGTTTGAACTCTAGTATAGTGCTAATTTTTAAAATCAGAATGTCGTGCAGTACTAAATCAAATGTCTTACAGAAGTCTATTACGCCAACAGTTATCTTTGTCAACCAAAGTTGTAATAGAATCAAAAAATGCTGTCAAAATTGTTTGCCAAGACCTATATTCCATGAAACCACATGGAGAGGTATTAATTATGCTGCCATATTTTAATTCTTTATTGACTGTACCCCATATCAGGCTTTGTGTGATTTTACCTGGGATCCATGTTCGGCTAAGTGGCCTATAGTTACCTGGGTCATGCTGTTTACCCTTTTAAAATATTGACACATTAACTTTTTCCCCAGTCTTCTTGGACTTCGTCAGTATTCCAAAAGTTTTGTAAAATATCAACATCAATGGCTCAGAGAGCTCCTCATCAATTCTTTTCAAACTCTTGGGTACAAATTATCTGGTCTTTCAGATCTGAAAATGTTTAGCTTTAGCAGTCTGTGTAACATTCTCTGTACTTACTGTTAGAATAGCAGAAAGTGTGTAATTATCACTGCAAACTGTGACATGATCCAGCTTCCTCGCAAATACAGAACTGAAATATTTATTGAACTCTTCTGCCTTGTCTGCACTACTACTGACAATTTTACCATCCCTGTCTAATAAATGTGTAAAGATTTTCTGAAATGAGATATTCAGGGAGGTTTAAGATAGAAATTCAGCTATAGAGTGTCTGCTTTAAACTGAAAAACTACTGTTAAAAGGACAGACTCAAGGTGTTATTTTTTGTTTATAACAAATGTTGGGAAACAGGAAACTGAAATCTATCTTTATAATTTTTTTTAAAAAGTGCTGCACTGCAAAGACACGTACTAGTTTGTCATTGCAGGTTCAGTTCCAAAGACTAGGCTGCACAAAACATGGCTTGTTATTGCAGCTTCCCCACACTGTTCACATAATGAATCGTTAATTTTAGGGTCTTTCCAACAGTTGGCTTGTAAGGTCACTTCTGAGGACTGAGCTACTGACTTTTTTCCCTGTAGGATTTGGGCATAGGAGAAGACAGCAAGGGAGAAAACACTGAATCAATTAGTTGTTCATGAAAAATATATACTGTGACTGTTAACAGATAAAGAAAAAACGTAGGTCATGTTTTAAGATTCTAAACGTTGACAATGTTCCTATAGACGAGTGGTTTTCAAACTGTGGGTCATGACAGCGGGAATGCAAAACACTGGGTTGTGGCAGCTCTGGTCAGCACTGCTGACTGGGCCGTTAAAAGTCCCGTTGGCGGTGCTGACGGCTAAGGCAGGCTAGTCTCTACCTGTTCTGACATCGAGCTGCACCCCGGAAGCGGCCAGCAGCAGGTCCGGCTCCTAGGCAGGGGGTCACGGGGTTCCACATGCCGAGCCCGCACCAAGCATGAGTTCTGCACTCACAGCCAATGGGAACTTGGGGAGTGATGCCTGTGGGCAAGAGCCGCAAGAAGCTGCTTGCACGCCTCCGCCTAAGAGCTGGATCTGTTGCTGGCCACTTCTGGGGCGCAGCACGGTTCATGGTACCAGGACAGGCAGGAAGCCTGCCTTAGCATCCTCACTGCACCTCTGACCAGGAGTTACCTGAGGTAAGCTTGCACCACAACCCTGGGCCCCCCTCAACCCAGAGGCCCTTCCTACACCTCAAGCCCCTCATCCCCAGCCCCACCCGAGCCTGCACGCCCAGCTCAGAGCCCTGACCTCCTCCCTCACTCCAGCCTTAAGTCGTCCCTCCCCCAAACCCGGAGCCCCCTCCGGCACCCCAAACCCCCATCCCTGTCCCCACCCCACTCCTCACCCCCACACCCCAACTCTCTGCCCAAGCCCTGAGCCCCTCCCACACCCCAAACACCTCAATTCCAGCTCCGCTGGGTTGCAGGCATCAACAATTTTCTTCAGCTGGGTCACCAGAAAAAAAAGTTTGAAAACTGATGTAGAGCACAATCATATAGACACACAAAACAGATGCTCAAGTTGTTTTTTTCCCATTTCACTTATTTATTTATAATTACAGAGGCAGTCTCTCTTCCTGTTTCTTATAATGGTTAGTGCAGGTCCCTAAAATCACACTCATTGCAGTTGGCCTGGAGGAGATTAAGGAAGGCATTGCTAAAATGTTCCAGCCCTTGCTCAAGATGGCAATTACTCCCAAGTGAATTAAACACAAACTGTCACTAGTAGAATGGAATACATCAGATGAAATGGAGCTGTGCTTCAGGGGAAAGAGATAAGACAGGCCACAACTTATTGTGTCATCTGAAAGACTACTGTAGCTGCAAGACAAGTGGAGCCCATGTCATTTTGAAACACTGTAGCATAATTTAGACTAGAAGACGGTTATTAGAATAAGATTCTATCCAGCCTGAAGCAAACGGATAGTCGCCTCACACTGATACACCACTGTTTGTGAAACAGCAAGTGTTACAAGACCTCAACTTTCAGATACCTACACATGGAGTTATACATGAATAACTATTCCCAAAAAATTCCACGTATGGATGCTCTAATTCTGGAATAAATGTCCTTGAATGATGCCATGTGTGGACATTTATTGCAGAATTAGAGCATCCACACAGAGTTATTGAGATAGCTAATCCAGAGCAACTCCATATTGCAGTCAAGTCACAGAGGACAATGAATGGTTTGATAAATACTCAGGAGGCGCTACTTACCTGTACAGTAACTGCAGTTCTTCAAAATGTGTTGTTCCTATAGATACTCCACTTCAGATACACATGTGCTTTTGATAGAGATTTTTGGGAACAACGTCTTTGGGTCTGCACCTGCACTGTATATATCCTTGGGCTCTGAAAGAATCTGCATGCTGTGAGGTGTGTGAAAGTGGAAACTCTGCCAGCAAGACAGTGAAAAGCCTTAACAGGTTCGAAGTGGCTCTTCTTGGAGCTCACCAACAGGCCTGAGGTCTTTCAGCTCAACTGGTAGTTGAGTATGCAAGTGAGGTGGGACTCTGATGGGGAGAGTCCCTCTTTGGGTGAACCGGAAGTGAAAGTGTTTCCATTTTTACAGATTTAGCACTCTGAGGTGTAGGACTGGCCTTCATCCTCCCTTCTTCTTGGGGACTGGAAGCTACTTTGGTACTGGAGGTGGAATCTGTACTGGAGATGGCCAAGACTGGTGGTCAGGTTAGTTCCACAGGGAGAGTGGATACTTGCTGGTCTAACGGTACCACCAGGTGATCCCTTTTGATACTGGCCAAAAGAGGAGAGTTGGGTTCCTGAAGGATAAAGAAGTCTTGTGGGAGCAGCAATGAGCTCAGTACCAGTGAGGCGAGTTGTTGGGCTGCCTGCTGTGATGTAGCTGCCAGTACCAGAGATGGCATGAGCAAGCAATCTCTATGTTCTCTAAGTTCTTGGCCTGTTAAGAGCATGAGATACCAGAAGAGCTAGTACCAAGGGAGTTGGTGTTGATCCTGATCTCCTCACAGAGTCAGCAGGGCTCTGTACTGGATGTCAAGGCTGATACCAAACAGGGCTTCTCAGCATGAGAAGACCCAGAAGTCTTCTTTGAAGGTGGGTGAGACTGAGTATCAGGAAGGAGAAGAGCATCCGCTGTACCCACACTGGGACATGGAGTCTCTTTAGCAACCGATCTTTTGGGGAGATTTCTCCTTCGTACTCTACTTCTTGTCAGTGGACTTGGGCCTCTTCTTCTTAGCATGCTTTGGGGGTTCTGAAATGGCTTGCCAGAGCTTAGATGTTGGAGGTCGATGGGGCATTTGGGTCTCTTGAGACCAATGTACAGGGAGGGAGTTGGGCCCTGGCCCCTTACACCTTGGCAGTCCTTAAGGTGTGCTCTATAAAGAGTAGATTGAGCCTGTCCTCTCTCAGCTTCCCAGATCTGCTCTTCAAGATGGAACAGACCTTGCAAAGTTTAAACCCTGGGGTTTTGACCATACTTTGGACATAGAGGCAGACCTGAGGTGGCAGGAAGCCCTGGCTGTCAAGGAAGGAGGAATACATACAGTGCAAAAAAACCAAACAAAAAGTCTGAAAACAAAATCAACTAAATTCAAAATAAGTAAAATAAGAATAAATCAAGTAAGAAGGCAAAGTTCACAAGCTAAGGATACAGCAAGGCTCAGTCTCAGGCTGCAGGTGGTTGAGAAAGAACTGCAGAAGCAGGGGATCCGACCTTCCCTACGTATCTTCAGACCAGAGCCCAAGGACAGGTGCGGCACAGGGACAAACCTATGGACAATGCTACTGAAAATCTCCAATCAAAGGCCCATAGGCGCATGTGCATCTGACGTGGAGAGCCAACAGGGACAACTACAGTACTTTAAGAACATGGTATTTTAAAGTGTTATTTTAAAAATCACTACAATACAAAGCTATTTTCCATTAATTAAAAAAATGAAACAAAAAACGTCTAAATTTTCAAAAGGGACATTATTTTGGGTGCTTCATTTTCGTATGCCCAACTTAACACATTTTACAAGGACAAGTGCCCAGTGCTTTCTGAAAATCAGAGTATCAGTCAATATCACCTGAAAATTTAGGCCTCAGAATTTAAATGAGATAGTAAATTTGGGTATGAACAATTCCTAATTAAAAACCAACAAGGACAAGAGGAATATGGATGAAAGGCTTAGCAGATAAAGCCTTCACCTCTAAAATGGGAGCATTAAATCCAGCGTGAGATTTAAGTGAAATAAGTTTGGTGGGTCTCAGATCAATTCCCAAATAAAGAGTTCTAAATAACAAAAAGCGTGACATGATAGAATGGACTCAGAACTGCAGCCACATTTCCTCCTGCCCAGGAAGTCACACTGCCAGTGCTTGTGCTGGGAATAATGAAACCATTACTGTTTCTCTTTCTGTCCTCTAAGGGCCCCAGTCCTCTAAGGCTCTGAGTATACATGGCTCCTATTGAAGTCTGAGTGTGCTGAAGGTGTTCAGTGCTGCTCAAAATAGAGCTTAGCATGCTCTTTGCAAGGAGAATGTTTATTTGAAAAATGCATAATGAGGCATCCAAGAATTTTTGGACAATCATCTTCCTCTGTTAGAAGCATTCCTAGCAATCCATATGCAAAGATAAAGATTTGGGGTAGAGGGGTTTGGTTTTTTAACTTCAAAGAGGAGGTTTTTTGTTTTTAAACAGAAGTTATAAAAAGGCCGACTCCTGACAAACAGCAGATACATAAATACCATTATGAAAGCTCTGTTTCATTTCACAGGATTGCATCATGTTATTTTACGTCTGGACAAGAACAAACTTCATCTTTGCCTCCTGATCTTCTTGGTTAAAATGGATTGGAAGATTTGATCTGACAAGAGACCCTATCTGTTGGAGTATTGTCAGAAAAGTGGTTATGTAAAAACAACACCCTCTTACCACATTACATTGTGCATTTCTGAGCCAAAATTGTTGACTTTACTCACAAAAAACAGGTTTGTATTCCTGTTATCCCTGCAGAGCCAACAGTTATGAGCACCCTAACTGGACTTTATTCTGCCTCCTACACCATCATCAACATTGTCTGCAAAGCCCTCATTGCAGAACCTTTACCTTTGGAGCTGATGTTAGAGGAACAATACAGGTGGGTTTTCAGAACCATTTGCTGTGCTGCACTTAAAAGTGGTTCTTTGATTTTTAAGGTGAGTAAATGTGATGTTTTAAATACTTGAAAATTAATCTGGAGAAACACATGGTTGCTTTTATATAATCAGCTTGGTCAGTTCTGTATACGCTTAGAAAAGGAGTGGCCCCTGAAACGCAGGCCTGCAAAAGGAACTGGTCTGTATTTTGATACAGAGATTAGCTGCTCTAATAGTTTTCAGCTGTACACTCAATAAAAGCCTGGGTTTACACTGCCCCAGCCAAACAGGTGCAATTGTTTCAAGTCCTTCTTTAACTAGATATAATTTATAATTAGGAAGGCTGCTGGCTTAGCTGGTAGGAAGCAGTAAATGTAAAGCTTAAAAGCACATTCTTGAACCTCATATGACCTTGGAGTTGTTCCTAAAAACAATCCCACAGAATCAGAGAAGTTAGAGAAAGAAAAGATTTATTAAGTGAGTGAGGGAGGAATCTATCTAAGTTACACAACTTCAGCTACATTATTCACGTAGCTGAAGTCGACGTACTTAGATCTACTTCCCGCGGTGTCTTCACTCTGGTGAGTTGACTGCTGCTGCTCCCCTGTCGATGCTTCTCATGCTGGTGGAGTACAGGAGTTGAAGGGAGAGCGCTCGGGGGTCGATTTATCATGTCTAGACTAGATGCGATAAATGGATGCCCACTGGAACGATCACTGCCTGCTGATCCAGTGGGTAGTACAAACATACCCTAACTCAGAGTCTCTAAAGCTCTGGGGAGTACTCAGCCTTACAGCATAAATTCTCTCCTGTATGGATCCTCCTGTCCCCATCATGCAGTTGCACCACAACACAGAACTCCAGATCGTAAAGTCACCTGTATACCATTGTTCTTGATGTTTTCCTATAAGTTAGTCAGGACAGTGGCAGGAGATGGGTTCAGCATGAGGTGGAAATATTTTGTGTTGCAAGAGAAAGCAAGAATTTACCATGAGAATGCCCGTACATTATGTCCACAGGATCCTCCTTGTCCACATGTTTGTTGACCCCATCAAAGAACTCTAATCGATTATAAGACATGATTTCTCTTTACAGAAACCATGTTGACTTTTGCCCAACAAGTTATATTCTTCCATGTGTCTGACAATTTTATTCTTTACTATTGTTTCAACTAATTTGCCCGGTACTGACGTTAGACTTACTGGACTGTAATTGCAGGGATCATCTCTAGAGCCCTTTTTAAATATTGATGCTACATTAGCTATCTTTCAGTCATTGGGTACAGAAGCTGATTTGAAGGACAGGTTACAAACCATAGTTAATAGTTCCGCAATTTCAAATTTGAGTTCTTTCAGAACTCTTGGGTGAATGCCATCTGGCCCCGGTGACATGTTACTGTTAAGTTTATCAATTAATTCCAAAACCTCCTTTAATGACACTTCAGTACTGCAACAATCACCTACGAAGGATGGCTCAGGTTTGGGAATCTCCCTAACAACCTCAGCCATGAAGACTGAAGCAAAGAATTCATGTAGTTTCTCTGCAATGACTTTATCGCCTTTAAGTGCTCCATTTGTATCTCGATTGTCCAGGAGCCCCACTGGTTGTTTAGCAGGCTTCTTGCTTTTGATGTACTTAAACATTTTGTTATTACGTTTTGAGTTTTTGTCTAGCTATTCTTCTAACTCCTTTTTGGCATTTCTTATTACATTTTTACACTTAATTTGGCAGTGTTTATGCTCCTTTCTATTTACCTCACTAGGATCTGACTTCTGCTTTTTAAAAGATGCCTTTTTATGTCTCACTGCTTCTTTTACATGGTTGTTAAGCCACAGTGGCTCTTTTTTAGTTCTTTTACTGTGTTTTTTAATTTGGGGTATACATTTAAGTCGAGCCTCTATTATGGTCTTTGAAAAGTGTCCATGCAGCTTGCAGGAATTTCACTCTAGTCACTGTACCTTTTTTTGCATAGTTCCCATTTCTGAAATTAAATGCCACAGTGTTAGGCTGTTGAGGTGTTCTTTCCACCACAGGAATATTAAATGTTATTACATTAGGTCCGCTTGGAAATAGTGACCATGTTATAGTTACCCCTTGGACCAGACCCTGCGCTCCACTCAGGATTAAATCAAGAATTGCCTCTCCCCTTGTGGGTTCCTGTACCAGCTGCTCCAAGAAACAGTCATTTAAAGTATAGAGAAATTTTGTCTCTGCATGTCACCTGGGGTGACATGCACCCAGTCAGTATGGGAATATCTGAAATCCCCCACTATTATTGAGTTCTTTCTTTTGATAGCCCCTCTAATCTAGCATTTCATCGTCACTATCACTGTCCTGGTCAGGTGGTCAATAATAGATACCTACTCTTATATTCTTACTAGAGCATGGAATTACTATCCATAGAGATTCTATGGAACGCGTGGATTCATTTAAGATTTTTACTTCATTTGATTCTACATTTTCTTTCACATATAGTGCCACTCCCCCCTTCCACGACCAATTAAAACGACCTACATTTAAAAACAAAGTCTTCATAGTCCTCCTCCAGCTGACCTCACAGACTACCTATCTTTTCGTGTCTAGTATGCCCACGAATGAGTATCATGCCTTGAGGAGGGCTTCTCTCTTCCTCTCTCCTTAGTTTCCTTTCAAATCCCATCTGAAAAATCTATTTTCCCCACTGTCAATGACACTTATTTTCTCTCTTACTCTACTCTGACAGTTCCAGCTCCTCTGCTATTACATCAATCTGTGATAGTCAGGACACCAGGGTTAATTCTTTCGCTCTTTCCAAAGAGAACTATGAGATCTTTAACTTTAGTCAGGACACTGCTCACACATATACATGAAGGACCTTGCTTTAATATCTCACTTGAAGGTTGTTCGTTATAAAAACAAAGTTTTGGTATCAACACTTTCAGAACATCACGAACGTTCTGCAATTATCTAACATACGCACATATCACGCACACCCCAGCCATCAGTTTCCTTGGTTACAGACTGAGAAATAGTCTGCCAACTGGCTTTTGTAGTTCCCTTCACAGCTCACATTGCAGTTAGCAGAGTAACTGCACCAGAATAATCCTTATAGCACAGTGAAGGCTCTCTGCAGCAAGACAGCTCTGAGGGGGCAGGGGAGCCTGGTAAACCTTCAGTGAAACACCCTCCAGGAAGTCCTTTAACCCTTTTCATTAAGATCTACAATCAATTTCATAGACTCATAGACTTTAAGGTCAGAAGGGACCATTATGATCATCTAGTGTGGCCTCCTGCACAACGCAGGTCATAGAATCTCACCCACCCACTCCTGTAACAAACCCCTAACCTATGTCTGAGTTACTGAAGTCCTCAAATTGTGTTTTAAAGACCTCAAGGTGCAGGGAATCCTCCAGCAAGTGACCTGTGCCCTGCACTGCAGAGGAAGGCAAAAAACCTCCAGGGCCTCTACCAATCTGCCCTGGAGGAAAGTTCCTGCCGAAACCCAAATATGGTGATCAGTTAAACCCTGAGCATGTGGGCAAGACTCACCAGCCGGCACTCAGGAAAGAATTCTCCATGGTAACTCAGATCCCACCCCATCTAACATCCCATCACAGACCATTGGGCATATTTACCTGCTAATAATCAAAGATCAATTAATTGCCAAAATTGCCATCATACCATCCCCTCCATAAAGGTATCAAGCTTAGTCTTGAAGACATGTGTGTCTTTTGCCCCCCACTACTCCCCTTGGAAGGCTGTTTCAGAACTTCACTCCTCTAATGGTTGGAAACCTTCGTCTAATTTCAAGTCTAAACTTCCTAGTGTCCAGTTTATATCTATTTGTTCTTGTGTCCATATTGGTACTAAGCTTAAATAATTCCTCTCCCTCCCTGATATTTATCCCTCTGATATATTTATAAAGAGTAATGATATCTCCCCTCGGCCTTCTTTTGGTTAGGCTAAACAAGCCAAGCTCTTTGAGTCTCCTTTCATAAGACAGGTTTTCCATTCCTTGGATCATCCTAGTAGCCCTTCTCTGAACCTGTTCCAATTTGAATTCATCCTTCTTAAACACGGGAGACCAGAACTGCACACAATATTCCAGATGAGGTTTTACACCAGTGCCTTGTATAACAGTACTAACACCTCCTTATCTTTACTGGAAATATCTTGCCTGATGCATCTCAATACCACATTAGTTTTTTTAACGGCCATATCACATTGGCAGCTCATAGTCATCCTGTGATCAACCAATACTCCGAAGTCCTTCTCCTCCTCTGTTACTTCCAACTGATGTGTCCCCAATTTATAACCAAAATTCTTGTTGTTAATCCCTAAAGGCATGACTTTGCACTTTTCACTATTAAATTTCATCCTACTATTACTCCAGTTTACAAGGTCATCCAGATCCTGTATGATATCCTGGTCCTTCTCTGTATTAGCAATACCTCCCAGCTTTGTGTCATCTGCAAACTTTATTAGCGCATTCCCACTTTTTGTGATAAGGTCAGTAATAAAAAGATTAAATAAGATTGGTCCCAAAATCGATCCTGGAGGAACTCCACTAGTAACCTCCTTCCAGCCTGACAGTTCACCTTTCAGTATGACCCGTTGTAGTCTCCCCTTTAACGAGTTCCTTAACCACCTTTCAATTTTCCTACTGATCCCCATCTTTTCCAATTTAGCTAATAATTCTCCATGTGGAACCATATCAAATGCCTTACTGAAATTGAGGCAAATTAGATCCACTGCATTTCCTTTGTCTAAAAAGTCTGTTACCTTCTCAAAGAAGATCAGGTTGGTTTGGCATGATCTACCTTTTGTAAAACCATGTTGTATTTTGTCCCAATTACCATTGACCTCAATGTCCTTAACTACTTTTGCCTTCAAAAAATTTTCCAAGACCTTGCATACTACAGATGTCAAACTAACAGGCCTATAGTTACTAGGATCACATTGTTTTCCTTTATTAAAAACAGGAACTATGTTAACAATTCTCCAGTCATACGGTACAACCCCTGAGTTTACTGATTCATTAAAAATTCTTGATAATGGGCTTGTAATTTCATGTGCCAGTTCATGTGCCCCCCGATTTAGTCCCATTAAGCTGTTTGAGTTTGGCTTCTACCTCAGATGTGGTAATATCTACCTCCATATGCTCATTCCTATTTGTCATCCTACCATTATCCCTAAGCTCCTCATTAAAAACTGAGGCAAAGTATTTGTTTAGATATTGGGCCATGCCTAAATTATCTTTAACCTCCACTCCATCCTCAGTGTTTAGCGGTCCCACTTCTTCTTTCTTTGTTTTCTTCTTATTTGTATGGCTATAGAACCTTTTACAATTGGTTTTAATTCCTTTTCAAGGTCCAACTGTACATGGCTTTTGGCCTCTCTCATTTTACCCCTACATGTTCTGACCTCAATAAGGTAGCTTTCCTTGCTAATCCTTCCCATTTTCCACTCCTTGTAGGCTCTCTGCTTTTTCTTAATCACCACTCTGAGATGCTTGCTCATCCAGCTTGGGCTACAACTCCTGCCTATGAATTTTTTCCCCTTTCTTGGGATGCAGGCTTTTGATAGTTTCTGCAACTTTGACTTGAAGTAATTCCAGGCCCCCTCTGCCTTTAGAGCCACAAGTTCTTCAGTCCAACCCACTTCCCTAACTAATTTCCTTAATTCTTTAAAGTTAGCCCTTTTGAAATCAAAAACCCTAGTCCTGGATCTATTTTTGTTTATCCTATCAACTAGTTTGAACTGAATTCACTCATGATCACTCGAACCAAGGTTGTTCCCTAAAACCATTTCTTCTATGAAGTCCTCACTAACCAAAACCAAATCTAAAATGGCATCCCCTCTTGTTGGTTTTTCACCTACTTGGTGAAGGAATCCATCAGCTACCACATCCAGGAAAATCTGAGTCCTATTATTATTACTAGCACTTGTCCTCCAGTCTATATCTGGGAAGTTAAAGTCTCCCATGATCACACAATTCCCATTAGTGTTTACTTCATTAAAAACATTAAATAGGTCTCTATCCATATCCAAATCAGATCCCGGTGGTCTGTAGCACACCCCAAGCACTATCTCAGGGAGGCTCTAGTAGCTTTCTTTCCCAATATGATTGCTGCCCAGACAGACTCTGTCTTATCCATTCCATCACTTCTTATTTCTTTACAGTTAACCTCATCATTGATATACAATGCTACTCTCACCACCTTTCCCTTTATTTCTGTCTTTCCTAAACAGCACATACCCTTCAATACCTGTACTCCAGTCATGATAACTATTCCACCATGTTTCTGTTATCTCTATAATATCTAGTTTCATTTCCTGCACCAGTAGCTCTAGTTCCTCCATTTTGTTACCTAGGCTCCTTGCATTAGTGTACAAACATCTTAATTTTTGCTGTTTGGCTTCACTGACATTCTTCACTCGATTAGGCACAGACATTCTACCAACAGTATCACCTATTAGACTGGTATCTACACTACCCTTCCTCCTTATGTCCATTCTCATACCCATGGCTGTATCCTTTCTACTTCGTTTTCTTCCCTCTCAATGTTAAAATCCGGCGTGGAGATTACCTGGACATCTCCCAACCATCTCCCCCAAATTCCTAGTTTTAAGCTCTCTTAATCAGTTGTGTCAGCCTCTATTCTAGAAGTCTATTTCCCTCCTTACTCAGGTGAAGTCCATCCCAACCGAACAGCCCTCTGTCCATGAATGCTTCCCAGTGGCCATACAACCCAAAGCCCTACTTATAGCACTACTGCCTGAGCCATCTGTTGATCGGCATAATCTTGTCACATCTTTGTTGCCCTTCTCTAGGAACAGGCAGAATCCCACTGAAGTTCACCTGAGCCTCGATTTCCTTAAGCGTCTTCCCCAGCCAAGCATAGTCTCCCTTGATATGTTCCAGGGAGAATCTAGCTGTATCATTTGTTCCCATAGGAAGGACAATCAGCAGATTTTTTCCTGATCCCGTTAGGATCCTCTTCAGCTTCAGGTCCACATCCTGTATCTTAGCACTCGGCAGACAGCATACCCTTCTGTTCTCTGGATCAGCTCTAGTTACAGGCCTGTCTATTCTTCTCAGTAAGGAGTCCCCAGTCACATAGACCTGCCTTTTCCTGGTGATGGTGCAATTCTCTGGTCTATCACCCGTTCCCTCTGGATGCAAGTCCTCTCGATTTCTATTGTCCCTTGCAATCCTCCGCAGTCCATCCCGTATCCTCCTGGGGCTCATATTTGGTGTTATCTCTAATGACTCTTCCCCTCTTCCTTTGGGACTAGCTGCTCATCTTCTTCCTTGCCCTCTCACCTTCAGCGACCACCTGCTGTGCCCCTTCTTCATTTTCCAACTCCGCGAATCTGTTCCTGAGCTCTATTTCTCCTTCACTAACCCATCTTTTCCTCTGCCTGGTTCTCTTAGTCACATGCTTCCAATGTCCACATCCCTCACCCAGCAGTCTCCCCTCAGAGTTCTTTGGTCCTGCTTCCATAGCAAGTCTGAGCTTTTCCCTTCAGCCTCCTCATGTCTTTGCTCCATCATCTGCTCGAACCCCCTTCTAAACTCAACCAGAGTTTCTACCTGCATCTCCAATCCTCGGATCTTTTCTTCCATCAGCTCTATCAGGTGGCACTTCATGCAGACGAAACTCTTTTCAGGTACCCCTTCCAGGATCATGTACATGTCGCAGCTTCCACATCCAGTCATCCTCACTGTATCCAGTCATCCTCACTGCCTCTATATTGGTCATAGCCTTCCCACATAAAACCTATTAATCTGGGAAACACAAACCAGACCAAACCACCATTACCACCCACAACAAAACAAACCCCCCAACAGGCACCAGAACACTGGCAGAACACCACCCACACCCTTCACTAGCCTATTTCTCTGCCTAGGTCTCTTAGTCTTTACCGCAAACTTCCCTTGCAAACTCCCACTGAAACTCCCCTGTTTACAGCTCTGTTTGTTGGCTCCTGCTCAGGGGGAGCTTGATTGGATAAGCATGGGTCAGAAAGATGTATCCAAACAAGACATTCAGGAATCATTCATCCCAGAGAGATACAATCAAGAAATACAAAAGCAAGGACTGAAAAGGTTATGTGTTTCGTATGCAGAGTGAGCTGAACATATTAATACATGCAGCAGTATGTGCTGGCTTAAATCACAGGGTGGGCACCGATTCCAAAAAAAAGCACTCACTTGCTGTCTCTGTGCAGGGAGAAACTGCAACAGAAGAAAAAGGGCAGTGGCAAGAGAGGTTTCTTCAAATTATTGGGCCTACAACTAGAAGACAAAAGTGGTCAGTTCACGTGACAATGGTCTTCGTATTGCCAAGCAGGACACAGAGGCTTCAAGGCAGAAACAAAGCATCACGCACAAAGCTACAAAACTGTCCCATTTCTAAACCAATGGAAAGCAACACAGAGAATTTTTAAAAAGATCTTGAAAACGTCGTCAGGGCTAAAACAAAATTTGTTTCTGGTATGATGCTAATTTCCATTCCAAGTCACTGTAACAGTCCTGCTGGGAAATTTGCTTCTGAAATGCACACTGTGGGTTTTGTTTGTTGTTGTTTTTTGTTTTTTAAATTATGAGTACTGGGTAGAATCTGAATGAGATATTCTTCCCTCCCCCCAGGGTTCACTCTTGTATTAGCAGAAATCAAACAGGCTAGCCATGTCTCTCTAACTAATCTTCAGTCTGACACTGTTCACATAGTACAGCTTTCGCTGCAGGAAGAGCCAGAATTGGGCAAACGCGTTTGCCCTCCAGCAAGTGAGGGAAACAAACAGGAAGAATGCTACTTGCATCTACTCTACTTTAAATTTCTTGTCAGAGAGAAAACTAAATTGTGAAGGAAAGAATAATAATTCATGAAGGTAAGTGGTAATGGGGATGTAATGCAACATGCATTTATCAAAGATAGATCATGCCATATTAACTCGATTTCCTTCTTTCAGAAAATAACTTTTTTAGCTAGGAAAGATTTACTGTACCTAAACCTCAGTAATGCGTTTGACACGGTACCACATGGGAAACCATTAGTTACATTAGGGAAGATGGTACTCAGTGTAAGAAATATAATGTGGATAAGGAAATAGCTGAAGAGCAAAAGGCAACACGTAGTGCTGAAAGGGGAACTACTGGACTGGAAGGAAATTACTAGTGGAATTCCTCAAGGATCAGTCTTGGGACCAATCTATCCAGTATGTTTATTAATGACCTTGGCACAAAAAGTAGGAGTGCGCTAATGAAATTTGCTGATACCATCAAGTTGGGATGAATCATCAATTCAGAGGAGGATCAAAATATTATATGGAAAGATCTGGATGACTTAAGACTGGAGTACATTAACAGGATGCAATTCAAGAGTACCTAGTTCAGGGTCATGTACATAGGCTCTAATAAGAATCTTCTACAACCTAAGCACTCATCAGCTGGAAACGACAGGAGGAGAGAGGCCTGGGTATGTGGGTGATATCAGGATGATGAGCCACCAATGTGATGTAACTGTGAAAAAGGCATATATGATCCTAGGAAGTATCAGGCAAAGCACTACGAGTATAGATAGAGAAATATTAATGCCAGTGTACAGGGCACAAGGTAAGACCTCATCTGGAATAGCGTGTACAATTGTGATCACCCATGCTAAAGAAAGATGAATTCAAACTGGAACAGATGCAGAGAAGAGCTACTAAGATGATCGGGGGAATGGAGGGCTTCTCTTATGAGGGGACACTGGAAGAACTTAGCTTGTTTAGTCTAGTGGAAAGGAGACTGAGGGATATGATTACTCTCTATAAATACACCAGAGGTTAAATATCATGGAGGTGAAGAGCTATTTAAGATAAAGGAGAACACTGGCACAAGAACAAATGGATATAAACGGGCCATGAACAAATTCATGCTGAAAATTAGAAGATTTCTAACCATCAGAGGGGTGAGGTTGTGCAACACCCTCCCAATAGAAATTCCGGGGTAAAACAACTTAATTAATTTTAAGAGAGCTGGACAAGTTTACAAGTGCAATTGTATGATGGTGTCACTCATGAGGGTAAAGGATAAGGCTCAGCAGCCCTTAGATGCAGGAAGAAATTCTCCCTCAGGTCAGATTGGCAGTGACGTTGGGGGGTGGAAGGTTTCACCTTCCTATGGAGCATATGGGTACAGGTCACTTGCCTGGATTTTCAATTATTTCCTTGCCATTGCTGAGACCTCGGGCACTGGTGTGCCTTGGTCCCTAAAACTGTCTGCCTATGGCTCAAAGCAGTCTAGTTGCCTGTGGACTATTATACTTTTATTATTTTCAGTTGCTGAGTTTAGCGTGCAGGTTCTGAGTGGTGTTGGGGGCCAGTGATATACAGGTGATAAGACTAGATGAGTTGGTAGTGCCTTTTGGCCTTAAAACTCAATGACTCTAGGAACACGTCACCATGTGACAGGTCTTCAGTGGCCTATATGAAATGAGCCGAAGGGTTCCACTTTCTAGCTGACAAATGTCAACTTTGCAAAAACTCACTTTTTAGACCATTGGTATCCTTGACAGCTGTCTCAGAAGATAGGCAAAGACTGAATGCATTAGAGGCTAAGCCACTACCTCCTAATGATTTGAGACACACCAGTGGAGCTGCCTGGGAAACACTTGCACTACTACTAATTATGCTGTATCTGTTAGTGGATGAAAACTTGGGCCAGCAATCTAGCACCCGTGACAAAGTTCCTCCTCTACCTTGGTGGGTCCTGCGCTTATTGGCAGATTTGCTCACCTCAGTGACTTTCCCCACAGTCTGGATAAACTCCTCCTGTGTCTGATCAGGAGTTGGGAGGTTTGGGGGGAACCCGGGCCCGCCCTCTACTCCAGGTTCCAGCCCAGGGCCCTGTGGATTGCAGCTGTCTATAGTGCCTCTTGTAACAGCTGCATGACAGTTACAACTCCCTGGGCTACTTCCCCATGGCCTCCTCCAAATAACTTCTTTGTCCTCACCACAGGACCTTCCTCCTGGTGTCTGATAACACTTGTACGCCATAGTCCTCCAGCAGCACAGCCTCTCACTTTCAGCTTCTTGTGCCTCTTGCTCCCAGCTCCTCACACGCACTTCCTCTCCTCTAGCTCCTCCCTCCCTGACTGAAGTGAGCTCCTTTTTAAACCCAGGTGCCCTGATTAGCCTGCCTTGATTGGCTGCAGGTGTTCTAATCGGCCTGTCTGCCTTAATTGGTTCTAGCAGGTTCCTGATTACTCTAGTGCAGCCCCTGCTCCAGTCACTCAGGGAACAGAAAACTACTCAGCTAGTGACTAGCATATTTGCCCTCTACCAGACTCCTGTACCACACTGGCCTGGGTCTGTCACACTCTTCAGCAGCACTATTTTACCACCTCAGTAGCTTACACTGTTTTACAGTCCTCATGTTGTGTGTGTGCGCACGACAGAGAGGGGCTGCTTTTATTTTTTTCTCTATCAAGGCAAGTCTCTACCTCAGTGTTCCCAGACTTTAACAACCGGTGAACCCCTTTTATTAAAATGTCAAGTCTCACGAACCCCCTCCTAAAAATGAATATTTCTAGGAATTTTCTCCTTTACCTGAGTATAAATTATAAAAGCGGTGATCTTGCAAATATAAAATTTGTTTTTACGATTTGCTTATTACACATTATTATTAATTATTAATTATCATTACAGTATTTTTATTACATTATGAAAACGGTTACATTCTTCCAAGATCTCAGTTTTGTAGCTTATATTACTTTGTATAAGCCTGTTATAAGACAAGGCTCCTATGTTTCATCAAGGAGTATCAGATGTGAAACAGCAGGAAGGTATTTAAGAAGCCAACTCAAAGAGTTCCTCCTACACGAGCATTCAGGTCTTGAGTAGTCCAGGCAAACAATGCACATTACAAAAAAGCTTAAACTTGTTTTTCATAATTTTAAAACCAAAACTAGCTACCTATTTAATTTTAAAAACAGCAAAAAATATCCACCTCCCTTTCCATTTCTTATAAGGAGTCCTGAAGTTTGATAGATATGCTTGCTTTGATCTGCTTAACTCTGGGAAGTCCAGGGGCTCTGGGCTGCTGGCCCCGTGCTGCTCGGGGTCCCTACGGACAGCTCTGTTCGTCATTAGGGAATTTTTTCCTGAGAAGCCCCTGTAACATTTCGCAAACCCTGGTTTGGGAACCACTGCTCTACCTTAATATGCCATGCATCATACTGTATTTACATGGCACCTTTCATCCTAAGGGGTTCCAAAGCCATTTATACGGAGTACACACTAAGATTACTTCACCCAAAAGTGAAATGAAGCCACCTCAGAAGTGGCAGCATTTGCAGACGATACAAAACTACTCAAGATAGTTAAGTCCAAAGCAGACCATGAAAAATTACAAAGGGACCACACAAAACTGGGTGAATGAGCAACAAAATGGCAGACGAAATTCAATGTTGATAAATGCAAAGTAATGCACATTGGAAAACGTAATCCCAACTATACATATAAAATCATGGAGTCTAATTTAGCTGTTACCACTGAACAAGATCTTGGAGTCACTGTGGATAGTTCTCTGAAAACATCCACTCAATGTGCAGCAACAATAAAAAAAAGCTAACAGAATGTTGGGAATCATTATGAAAGGGATAGATAAGACAGAAAAATATCATATTTCCTTTATATAAATCCATTGCATGCCCACATCTTGAATTATGTGTGCAGATCAAAAAAGATATTGGAATTGGAAAAGGTAGAGAAAAGGGTAACAAAAATGATTTAAGGGTATGGAATGGCTGCCATATGAGGATACATAAGACTGGGACTTTTCAGCTTGGAAAAGAGACGAATAAAGGAGGATATAATTGAAGTCTATAAAATCCTTATTTACTTTCTCCAAACCAATCATGAAGTGTTATTTACTCATTCTGATAACACAAGAAATAGGGGTCACCAAATGAAATTAATAGGTGGAAGGTTTAAAACAAACAAAAGGAAGTATTTCTTCACACAACCTCACAGTCAACCTGTGGAACTCATTGCCAGGGGATGTTGTGAAGGCCAAGGCTATTACAGAGTAAAAAAAAACAACAACTAGATAAGTTCATGGAGGATAGGTCCATCAATGACTATTAGTCAGGATGGGCAGGGATCCAAAGCCATGCTTTGAAGTGTCCCTAGCCTCTGTTTGCCAGAAGCTGGGAATGGGCGGGAGGGGATGAATCACTTGATGATTACCTGTTCTGTTCACTCCGTCTGAAGCACCTGGCACTGGCTACTATCAAAAGACAGGATACTGGGCTAGATGGACCATTGGTCTGACCCAATATGGCCATTTTTATGCTCTTATGAAATCCAGTAGCAGTTTCGCTAAGCACAGAAACATTACATGAGTTAAAGCATGAAGAGGAGACTAATAATGTATCCAACTGAAAATGGAGGTGGAATTTCAGGTTGGCAGAACATAATCTAAGTTCCAATCTAACCAGGACACCAGGATTAACATCTGTAATACCTTCCATTTTGACAGCCCTACTTTGGAGGCAGCATCAGGAGGCAAAATATAAAGAGGCACATTGGCCTTTGAAATCCCTGAACCAAAATAATAAATTACTAGAATCTCCTATTATCTGTTCAGTAGAAGCTCAGCTCAAAAATACAAGCACCTACAGAACACTTGGGTATTTGATTTTTGGAGGGAAGTGATTTATTTATTTATCCACCCCTCAGAAGGGCTTCAGGATTAACTCTGGATAACCTGAAGTTCTAATGCTAGCAGATGATAAACTAGATAGCTTGAAAGCCTGTGACTATTAATCTGAATTCTTCTTCCCCTTCCTAAACTATGTTCACTGACCCCTAACCTTTTTTTTTGTAGAGAGCAGCAATCAGACTCCAAATGCCTAAAGTCAAGTTTATATCTTTTCAAGAAAATAGGAATAGCATATTAAAATATGACAATCACGTCTTGATGGTACATTTTGAAAGGCTATAATTTCCATCAGAATCCTGCAATTCTTGCTTGACTGAGCTTCTGGCGTCAGAGGAAGCTCAAAGGGAAATTGCAAAGCTAGTCAAAATACCACAGTGTTTAGAATTTGAAAAGAACATGCATCATGTGCTGTATAAGATGTTAAACTTGATTACCATTCAGGCACACGATACTGTTTACAGAAACTCATCCAAAGGTTATCTTGGGTCTGGGGATTACGCTTTAGAACATTCTATTGAGTACTTCCCTTTTAGCCAACCCAAGAGCCTCCAAGAGACATCTCCATTAAAATGCAAAATAGAACTAGAGAAAGAATTTTAAAAGGCATCACCTGGCTAGCGTAGACAATATAAAACCACAGACATATGTAGTAAACACATATAACAAACATTATACCTACATAATGCATAATTTTAGTGCACGAACAACTCTTTGAACAGGTCTATTTCTCCCCCATAGTAGATGTTATCATACCAGATGAGGATGCCATTTTAATGGAAGAGACAAGGTAGGTGTGGTACTATCTTTTATTGGACCAACTTCTGTTGGTAGAAGAAAAACTTTCAAGCTTCACAGAGCTCTTCTTCAGGGCTGGAAAAGGTAACTAGAATGTCACAACTAAACACAAGATGGGACCGATTGTTAAGCATAAGGGGTTTACATAAATTGTAAGAAATCACTTAAAATGAAGTGGGCAATTAACACCTTTTCTGTCAAAGGTTTGCAAACTTTGCAGACAAAGAAGGGTTAGCAATAGTATCAGTTGTGAGCCATAAAACCAGTTACCCTTTTGAGACCATGATTTTTAGGCCTTGCCTACACTACACAGTTTTGTTGACAAAAATCAGCTTTCATCGATAACGCAGTGGAGGTGTACACACAACAGTGCTCCTCCCACTGATTTAATTCCCCTGCTATGCCGACAAAACAAAATCACCTCTACGACCAACACAGAGCTTTTTGTGATGCCCCCCAGTGTAGACAGTGAGTTTGCTTTTATTACCCTAAATGGTCTCCAGGATGTGTCCCACAAAGCCCATCATGACCGCTCTGGTCAGCAGTTTGAACTCTGCTGCGCTGCAGGTACACAGGCATGCCCCTCTTCCCTGCTTAAAGGCCTGTGCATTTTTGAAACTCCTCTTCTTGTTTATGTGGCATGGACTGTTCACATACCATCTTTCCAGCTGACCACGCCAGCTTTCCGCAAGAGATAAACTCTTACATGGAATACACGGGAGCTGTTGGATCTGCTAGGTCTGTGGGGAGAAAAGGCTGCGCATTCGCAGCTTCACTCAAGCTGTAGGAAGTTTGATATCTATGGGCAGATTGCTCAAGGCATGCAGGAGAAGGGACATGAAAGCGACATGCAACAGTGCTATGCTAAGATCAAGGAGCTGAGGCAGGGGTACAAGAAGGCAAGGGAAGCCAACCATCACTCTGGTGCAGAGCTGAAGACGTGCTGTGTCTATGAGGAGCTGCACGCCATCCTTAGCAGTGACCCCACCGCCAAGCGCCCCATGGTTACTTTGGGGCAACTGGAAGCAGCAGCCAGTGGAGTCAACCCCGAGGACAAAGTGGTGGATGAGAAAGTGGAATTGGAGGAGGATGTGGGATGTGTGACAGGGTCATTGATGACGTGGCAACCCCAGGCCTATTTTTTACTCTGGAGGTGTCTAGTCAGTCCCAGCACTCTGGCTCTGGCGCTCATGAAGCAGGAGAAGCAAGTGCTGGTAAGCAGGCATTTTGCTTTGATATTGCACAGTGATAGGAGACTGAGGTCTCATTTATTTTGTTAGATGGTAAAGGAGGGATAAGAGATAGAAATTAACAACAGAGCCTATAGAGCTACATAGTGGAGACCTGGCAGAAAAGTTTGTTAATGTACTCTGGGATGACCCAGGGAATCCTCCATAGAGATCTCTAGGAAACTTTTGTGTAGACACTCTGCAATCTTCTGCCGAAGATTCCTTGGCAAAGCTAACTTGTTTCTGCCCTCGCTATAGGAAACGTTGCCGCACCAACTGGCAATTATTACTGCAGGGACCAAAGCGACAGGCAGGTAAGCAGCATATGGACCCAGTCTGAAGCCATATACATGAAGGAGCTGCACCCTTGCACCCTGGGTTACCCTCAGGAGTGAGATATCGGGTTTGATTACTCCAGCTTTCCCCAGGCGTGTACAGTGATCCTCTTCGCAAACCACTCAGACCCTTTGTCCCTTTTCACCCATTCCCAACCTCCACCCCCTAACAAACTTACCATATTTGGGACTCCCACTGAGCTGTGTGCTAGCAAAGGGACAGTGAGAAAGGGGTGTACATTACTTTTGTAATTAATGGCTTTGAGTGCACACTCCACACCATCTCTATTCATTGTTTCTTTGGCTTCTAAAGATGTGCCCTTGAGGACCAACCCCTACACACTGGCAAAGCGCTTCTATCAGATAAGGAGGCGAACCAGAAGGAGATTTTTAGAGTAGTGCTGCAGTCAACAGATGCAGCACACAGCGAAACATGACCGTGGAAGGAGACAATAAATGAAAAATACAGGCTGGATAGCCTGGAAAGGAGACATGGATAGGAGCAGATGATAAAGCTACTGGGAGGGACAGACAGAGATGCTCAAGTCCCTCATACTGCTGCAGTCTGAACACATCTATGCACGACTCCCCCTGCAGCCAAAACAGAATGTCATTCCATGCCCTCCCCAAACTCCCCCAACACATTCCCTGCATTTTCCTGTTCCATCACAGCACCCTTTGCAATCCACCCCACCCCTAGAGACTGGTTTCATGATGAAAGCTGGAGTTACACACAGCTGTGAGAGCTTGAACTAAGAGACTGCTCCTCATTGCCATGTCCTGTTTGCAAAAAGGAAAAAAGGTGTTTTATCCTTTTATTAAAGCCTAGTATTCATGTCGTGCACATGGCAGTTGCTGCTAAAATTCAAAGTGGCTATAAGCAGGATAGACCCCCTTCAATTAAAGGCTCAGGAAGCAAGCATTACAGGGGCCACTTATGGTGGCAAGTAAACACTGCCTTACCAAATATATCACATAAAGACACACTACTGGTGCTCGTTATCAAAATGCTCCTTCAGAGCCTCCCTGATTCTAACAGCCACCAGGCTGAGTTCCTCTAATTGCTCTGGTATCTGGCTGCTCAAAATCAGCAGACAGCAGATCCACCTCAGAGCTCCACCCATCGGGAAACTTTGCCCTCTTCACTTCACAAATGTTATGCAGAGTGCAGCAAGCTGCTATGACCATCAGAATATTTGCCTCACTGAGGTCTAAACTGCCAAAAAGGCAGCGCCACCGACCTTTTAATCAGCTACAAGCACATTCAATGGTCATTCGGCACCTCCTGGTCCTGTGTTGAAATGCTCCTTGTTGCTGTCTAGGTTCCCAGTGTAAGGCTTCATGAGCCACAGAAGCAAAGGGCAGGTAGGGTCTCCAAGGATCACTGTGGGCATTTCCACATCCCCCACTGGAATCTTCTAGTTTGGAAAAAGTCCTGACACGCAGCGTGTTTCTAAAGATGCGTGTGTTATGAACTTTCCCTGGTCAACCCACATTGATATCAGTGAAATGGCCCCGGTGAGCCACCAGCACCTGCAAGACCATGGAGAAGTAGCCCTTTCTGTTAATGTACTCTGTCACAAAATGGCTGGGGTCAAAACTGGGATACTGTCTCGCTGAAGTTAGGGAATTCCATTGCTGCAAAGGCATCGATTATTTCCCACACATTACCCAAAGTCACAGTCCTTCATAGCAGGAGGTGATTAATGGCCCTGCACATTTGTATCACATTTGCAACCCCCACAGTGGACCTTCCAACTCCAAACTGATTTGAGACTGACCAGTAGCAATCTAGATCTGCAAGCTTCCACACAGCTATCGCTACTTGCTTTTCCACTGAGAGGGTAGCTCTCATTCTGGTGTCTTTGCATCACAGGGGAGGATGAACTCCACACACAGTTCCAGGACAGTGGCTTTGGCATCTGAAAGTTCTGCAGCCCCTGATCGTCATCCTATATCTGCATCACGATGTGATCCCACTATTCAGTGCTTGTTTCCCAAGCTCAGTACAGACAGTCCACCATGTGCAGCTGCTCCGTGAATGCCAGAAGCAATCGTGAATTGTTTCTTTTCATTTCACAGAGCAGGGCAGGCACCACAGATTCACCTTCTGTTTCCCAGCTCATGTAATACTGCAGGACCAGCCATATTGTGTTCATAATGCTCATTACCAGACTGGTCAGCAGTTCAGGAGCCATGCTTTCAGGCAGAGATGATGGGTACAGAGTTTACCAGGGCTGTTCAAAAAAGGCATGAAATGAAGTTAGAAGCCCATGGATGGAAAGAACTGCATCATGGAATGGTGAACATGCCCCCATGATGCACTGAGATCCATCCTCAGATCTCCCAGTGGCAGAGAGTGACAAGCTGCACAGTGGGATAGCTATCCACAATGCAACGTTCTGTCGCTGAAAGAGCACCGCCAGTGGATGCACTCCACCAACAGAAGGACCGTTGTGTGGATGTGCACACTCGATGTAATTAAAGCGGCATATGGTTGTCAACATAACTTAAATCGACTTAACTCAGCGTCTAGCAGAATTAGGAATTTAAGTTCTCATGCTTGTCCTTTAAAGGTGCTGTGCAGGTGATTCCTTTGAGGATGAGGACTGATAGGTCAGATATGGAGTGATCACTTTGTGCAACGTGTTTACCCAGGGATGCACAGCCTGCACAATACCACCAGGGTGAGAAGGATCCCTGGCAGCCTCCCACAATAAATTCTCCTCTGCTTGTGAAGGACATATTCTGACATAAGAACTGCTATCGAGAGGGAGAGTAGGCCCAGCAGCCTACAGTGCTTTATGCCATTCATGGTATCCTCCTTAACCCCAAATGAACAAAAAGAAAATTTTCCTATGTCACTTCTTACTTTAAATACCACCCAAATCTTCCTCCTCCTAATTTGACTTGATTTTATTTCTCTAACAGAGGTTGATTTACACCTTCACGCTGTTTTTCAGTTATCTGAATGCAAATTAAAGTAACCCAAACTTTTCTTTTTACAGCTGGAAACATGTCTGTTTCATACACAAACCAGCTCAACTGAATTTCTCTGAAATTTTCCAAGAGTGCAGATGTTAAGCTGAGCTCATATATGGAAAGCTATGCCTAAATGCAACTAAGGAGTTATAGCGAAGACTCTTTTGCAATATTAACTGTAGCATTCACTGATGCAAATACTATAATAGAGAGAGACAGAGAAGAATGCTCTCCTATTACAACATTTATATTCTGGCTCCAATCTCTCTGAGAACACAGTCAAACTTTATACCACTCAAAATCCCTGGCCCCAATAAATCATCACCATGCCAGAAAAGATCCATAGCAGATCTCATGGAGACATATTGACAAGGAGCAAAAAAAAGCAGAGGGTGTTAGGAAGATACTGTGATCTGCTTCTAAGATGTAAACAGTTCCAGTATGTTTCCAGCAACTGATGTTGCCAGGAATGTCACACTTTCAATGCAAAGGAATACTCTTTATTTACAAACTAAGATTCAGAAGGGATATTGAGGAAAGGAATGAGTGGCCCTCAGGGATATCTCTGTTAAGAAATCGTACTTTGCTCCACACTGCATTGTATAAGAAATTGTTCCATCAAGTTAAAGGCAACAGTCAAACTTGTATGGAGTGGGCGTGATTCTCTCCTTTCCCCACAGTGAACAAATTTCCAGAGCTGAGAATGAATAGAAAGCTTGCCCAGAGGCTATGCACATTTAATATGCTTCTTTCTAGTGTTAAGGAAAAGCTGCACCGTTCACATGAATTTCAGTAAATTTTGCTAAACCCTGACCCTCCCAAAAGAAATATTCCCTGCATCTAGTCAATCCTGCCACCAACTAAAGCTTCCCAAAGGTGTCTCCTGTTGACTTTCCCTGTCACCAGGGCATTACACACTAATATGGCCACTGATGCGACTGACTCACCTGTTTTGGAATCAGAGAAATACTAAAAACTGAGGAAGAGACGAGTGGGGAAAATTAGTATGAAATGTGACTCATGTAATTTACTCCTCCAGTTGTGAACTTGACTGTTTAAAACAAAATGGTCCATGCAGACTATTAAAGTGCAACTTCTAACAGTCCCTGTACTTGCTACATGAAGAGGTTTTTCCTGATAGTTTAGTAGTTTTCTACATTGCTTTCTGCATCAATGTATTCAAAGCCAACAGCAACATTTTACAGATAGACAGCAACTTCCATCCCAAAGTGCTTGCAAACTATATAAAACCACTCCACCACCACTGAAATGCAGAAGCATTTAACATAACTGCCCAAAGTCAAAATACAGTCAGCTCAGGATACCGGACTGATCTGTTACTTTTACTAGGGAATCTTCTATGACCACAAATGGTCAAGACCTCAGTTTTGCAACTCATGAGGAAGTCAGCCCTTCTGAAAGCACAGTATTCCCAACACAGCTGGGTCAGCCTTGACTCAGACGGGAGAGTGCTACCTACTTAATCATCAATACCATTTCCTGCAGAATCAGGGGGAGGCCAAGGAGGTGCCCATCCAAGTAATGCCTGGCTCAGACTCTGCTTAATTTGAGAGGTATGATGAGGCAGTTTGGCATCACAGAGAAATAAATTAAATTGCTCTCCTCCTCGCCCCTAGTCCATTATCTCTCACTACTCACTCATACACCACAGCCAAGGAGTGGCCATTGGTAAGAGGTCTTTTATGTACTGGATATCCACTGGAGCTGCTCTTTACCCCACATACCTTATAGTTAGGCATCAATTAACTGGTGACAAAAACAGTAGTTCAGTAAGTCTGTGTGTGAGAACCCCCTTCTAATGTTATGTGCCCACTTCTCGCAGGGTCTTCTCCTGACGCTGCTCTAGCTCAGTGGTTGTCAACCAGTGGTACATGTACTCCTGGGGGTACACAGAGGTTTTCCAGAGGGTACATCAATTCATCCAGATGTTTGCCTACTTTTACAGCAGGCTACATAAAAAACACTAGCAACATTGCAAACTAAAATTTCATACAGACAATGACTTGTTTATACTGCTCTATATACTATACCTGAAATGTAAGTACAATATTTATATTCAATTTGATTTATTTTATAATTATATGGTAAAAATGAGAAAAAAGTAACCAATTTTTCAGTACTAGTGTGCTGTGACTTTTTTTGTATTTTTATGTCTGATTTTTGTAAGCAAGTATTTTTTAAGTAAAGTGAAACTTGGAGTACACAAGACAAATCAGACTCCTGAAAGGGGTACGCTAGACCGGAAAGGTTGAGAATCACTACTCTAGCTAACTTGGAAGGTCTTTACCATGGCTGCAGGAATCCTCAAAACGTAATTTCACTGTAGTGAAATGTTCCTGTGCAGTTAAACAGCTGTTGCATTCCAATTCAGAATGGCTGCATTTCAGAGATAGGTGAAGTGATTTCTGTATTTACCGTATACAGATTATGGTGTATTTTGGAGTCATTTTGAGTGGGACATAACACATTGGAAAGCAGATACAGTGTCCTTCCCTTTTGGGGATCTTGCATTTCACAATAATGTAGTATTACTAGTGATGAGAACCTCACACTGCTATCTAGACCCCAAGACCCAAGAAAATGAGAATGAGGGTGAGAGTAAGAAAACACTCACAGGTGGGGGTTTCTTCCTCATCTCAAAGATTCGGGTGGCACCAAGGCTGAGGGAGGCAATGACAGGGTTTCTCCCCAATGATGGCTCATCATCACTGTGCCAGTCAACACTGTCCTTCTCGTTTCGGTACAGATTGCAGAGCAGAGAGTTAAAGGTATGACTGGTGGCCTTTTCGACGTGCTCCTTCAGCATGGTCAGCAGAGGATGCCACTGCAATCAGTACAGCAAAGTGGTCATAGGGAGAAGAGCAGGAGGTGAGGTAGACGCACTGGAGAAAGTACCAGTGCAGAAGGGGAAAAGTTTCAGGGTATCAGAGATGCAAAGCAAAGGCAAAATCACTGGGACTGGAAGGGGTACAAGGCCCACAATATTTTTGCAAAATAAACATGAAGCCAACTGACCCTATGCCTCTCCTAAACTTTTAGTACATGCTTCCAGTGCAGCCCTTCTGCTCTGTGTGGTCATGGTAGCACTGAGTCATTGCTATTTCACCACCAAAGGCATGCTGCTATTCTGCCTTGCACGCCCACCTGGCCTTTCATAACATTGTAGCTGTTCCAGCCCTCCTGGTTAACTGTGAGAAGAAATCTGCTTAAGAGGCCCAGGGATAAACATTATGGCTGCTAACTGAGATGATGACTAAAGAACACTGAACTGCAATCTTCTATGACCACAAATGGTCAAGACCTCAGTTTTGCAACTCATGAGGAAGTCAGCCCTTCTGGAACCAGTGGCTAACTGGCACATAAAGCCTAGGGTTGTTCACCAGGAGTACAAGGTGAGTGCTGGCATAACATTGCCATTCTGTGTCCCTGCATTCCCTGCTCTAATAGTACTGCTTAATGAGTCTAGCTCACCTTCTGTGCTTTGATTTTAATGTTCTAATAGTTTGTTATAAAGTGATTCAAGACATAAGTGGATCTCAATCTCCATGAACTACAGTCATTGTATTGTTAACGTTTCTGTGCCCAGTGTCTATAGCAATTATACAGATTCTACTGTAATTGCTTTCAATGCATCATGGGTATTTAATAATGATTTTACATATTTATATCATGCCTTTCATTTGAGGATCTCTTAGTGCTTTTAGCCAGTAACTAAGTTTCTAGCCCCAATGTGAGATATGTCAGAATCATTACCCCCCTTATATAAGGGAAACATTGAGGCACATGAGGTTAAGGGATTTATTCAAGGTTGCACAGCAAGTCAGGGGCAGAGGACGGACTAGAACCCAGGAGTCTCGACTCCCAGTCTCCTCCTCTAATTAAAAGACCACATTGCCTCCTTCATGTTTACCAGGGGTCCATTTATCTACTGGCTCTGGCATTGGAACCTAATCACAGCATTCTTATCTATCCTAGGTATTTCTAGTTCAGTCACCACCATCAATACCTAGGTGCCATGTGAATGATTATCTATGAAAATAGCTTGTAGTTCAGGGAGATCATTGCATTGAAGTGTCACATTTAACAAGTGGGCTGCCTGAAGAAAGAAAACCATTGGATCTACAGGATTACAGTTTGTGAGGAATTTGAAATGAACTGACAGGAGAGGGCTCACGAGGAATTACCAGCACCACTTTCTAGTAACTGCTTGATCATTACTTAATTTCTTTGATTTCCACTCTGACAATATTCCCACCGGCAACCTCATCAGGTAGAAATGTGGATGTGAATGCGTGATTCAAAAGGAACTCCACTGTAAATGAGCAGTAACTGAAGTCCTCTTGTTATGAAAGGTTACCAGGTTACCACATATTTCACTGCTTACAAGGAAACATTTTTCTAATACCATGATTCACACAACTATAAGCACATATTGCACTTGGGAGGGTTTCAAGTTCCTATTATCCCCACACTGCTACATATCAAACTTCCAGGGCCTGATACTTCGATGCGGCTAAGCTATGCTCTAAACCTCTATCCCTCTACCTGGATCCTAAAGTTGCTTTAAGATACACTGGGGTAATGGTCCCATTCTGCCAAGCAGGGATTGCCAGAGCTCTGCAAACTTTATGCCACTGGAGGATTCCTTCACACCAGGGAAATCCCCAGCTGTAAAGGAATCAGAAAAGGGGAGGAGAGAGAGAGAGAGAGAGAGAATCACTGACAGTCCTGAAGACTGAGGGTCTTTGCCTTTTCATAGAAGAAGTACATCACACACAGTGGTAGGCAAGTTTTCCTCATACTAACCCACCACCATGCCTCGTCTCTAACCTCATACTAACCCTCCCACCAACTGGTAATAGCTTTCACTGCTTAGCTATTCTGAGCTGGATTTGAACAACCGATCAGCAGGTGGAAAGGCTCCATATGGCATTGCCAACCTCCAGAGCCATCCAGATTCCACCACCTCTTTCTAGAAAACATTTAAATAAAACACTATGTAACTGAATACATCCCAATCCATGGGCTGTCTGTATTTTTCCATCCTAAATTACACAGCCTTTATTAGAGCATTATCATGACTGCCAGACCCTTCCATCTCAGATTGTTTACTCAAGCACTGTGTGCAAAATCCCATTTCCCTCAAATTCTGCTTTGTTGGGATGTATCTTTCCTTGGCAGCAGTGAAGATATCTGGGACTCGACAGAAGCCCTCTCTCATGTAACCTAGTTCTTACAAGTTATTCTTAATTTATGGCTTAACACAGGGGAATCTATTGCCATGGAAATTTCAAACAAAGAAACGCCTGGACACAGTCCAAATGGACAACAGTGTTGACAGAGTGTGACTGAGCATGAACAAAAAGTCAACAAAGTCACTTTGCAATGTTTCTGACCCTTCAAAAATAGCAAAATGGCGTGGGAAATTATACGGTACAATCTGATCTTGCTAAACAGACAGGTCATGTGTACTAATCTGATTACACTCAGACACGTAGCGAGAATATGCCTGAATGCTGCCTAAAGAAGAATCAAGAAGTGTTTATTTTAAAAGTTTCTTAAAGGGAGTTTATTATCGTAAAGAACATTATATTGTCTCTGAGGCATACAGAATGGTTAAGAGACATGCCCAAGGTCAGAACTTGGTCAGAAGCAGAACCTGGAATAGAATTTAGGAGTAGCGATTGCTAATCCCCTACCACCAGAAAAGGCTCCTCAAAGTGATAAATTATAAGTCTGAATAAATCCACAAATAATGAAACTCCATAAAGCAGGCATATATACCATTGACCTACTTTGGTAATCAGGAATCAGATGGGATCCACAGTGCAAATGTTTGTCTATCTTTTAAAAAACTTTAAAAAAGTTATTACTGCAATCTACAAAGAAAAAGCCATCATAAATTAATACGTACATTAGGATTTGGCTGCATTGTTAACCTGGAGTAAGTGTAAGGAAGTTCCCCATACCAGGAAGTAAGTCTGGGCTCCATGTAAGATAGATCTAAAGAAAGAACAATAGGAAAACTTTACAAATCAGGTATCAACTGGCTAGGAAGCGAGGAGGTGAAAGTGCAAGACTCTCGAGAAGCTTTTTGCAAGGGATGATCAAGGAGCACTAACCTTCTCACCCAAAATTAAAAGGTGACCCCTATAAAGTGCTCACCCCTCCATGAAGAGTCTAAATGGTACCCAATGAAGCAAGAAAATTCAGAAACAGGCCTGAAATTCTAATCGTCTCTCTGTGTGGGGTCCATGCCTTGCAGAGGTCTCAGAACCACACAAAATTTCTCATTTTCTGGGCTACAACAGGTAGGCACATTAGGGTGAGGTATGGATCACAGAATCATAGATTATTAGGGTTGGAAGGGACCTCAGGAGATCATCTAGTCCAATCCCCTGCTCAAAGCAGGACCAATCCCCAACTAAATTCCCAAATGGCCCCCTCAAGGATTGGCCTGGGTTTAGCCAAGTTTAGACAAGGTCACTGAGCTATCCCTCCCCGCTAAGGGATAGTGAGGCTAACTTGAAGCTTTACCTGTAGCCCTTGGTTGCTTTGCTTTCTGTTAGTTTAAATGATGCCCAAAACATCTGCATCAGTTTTAGGGAATGTCTACTGAAAAGGATGGAGCAATGGGAAGGTGAAGCATTGCTGAGGTACAATGTAAGTTGTCTGCAGCTGGGCTGAACCAGTACCACCAGGAACCTGACCTTCCATGACAGATGAGAAAGGGACCAGGAACCCAGAGATTTAAAGGGCGGGCCAGTGAGCCTAGAGAGGACCAAGCTAAAATCCCACTGCATGACAAGAGCCCACACCTCAGGAAGAGTCTCTCCAGCCCTCTCAAGAATCTGACCATCATGTCATGGGAAAACACCATCTGTCCTTGGATCGGTGGGTGAAAAGCGGAGATGGCCGCAAGATGCACTCTAATGGAAGTGTGCCAGGCCTTGTTTCCTCAAATAGAGCAAGTAGTCCAGGACAGCCTGTATGGAGGAAAGCAAGGGAGAGATGCCTGTTCGGACGGCCAGCAGGAAAACCTCATCCACTTGGACAGGTAAGTCAGTCTAGTTGAGGGCTTCCTACTTTCCAGAAGAACCTGTTGGACTCCTTCCGAACAGGTCCGCTCCTCCGGGTTCAGCCCTGCAGCATCCACGTCGAGCGGTGGAGGGACCCGAGGTCGAGATGTAAGAGCTGACCGTGGTCCTATGACAGCAGGTCCGGTCGGTTTGGAAGGGGCCAGGGAGGGGCCGGTGACAGGCTCATGTGCATGCCAAACTAATGCTGGCGAGGCCACATTGGGCCGATCATGATGACCCGTGCCTGGTTTCGCTAGTTCTTTGCCAGGGCCCTGCTGATGAATGGAACTGGAGGGAACGCGTACATAAGGCTTCCTGACCACAACAGGAGGAAGACATTGGAGAGGGACGCTTTGCTCAGACCCTGTTGAGAACAAAACTGGTAGCATTTCTTGTTCTGTTTGGTAGCAAACAGTCCACTTGGGGAGTTCCACACCTTTGGAATATCATGCAGGCTACCTCTGTATGGAGTGAACGCTCGTGGTGAGAGGAGAAGTCTCTGCTGAGCTGGTCTGCGAGTGTATTCCTGATGCTGGGAAGGCGATACGCTTCCAGCTGGATTTCAAGGCTGATGCAGAAGTCCCACAGATGGAGTGCCTCCTGACAGAGAGCTGACGAGTGCACTCCCCCTTATCTGTTGATGTAGAACATCAAGGCTGTGTTGTCCGTCAGGATTTGTACCACCCTGCCCGACAGGTGGGGCAAGAAGACTGTGCATGCCAGCTGGACTGCTTGGAACTCCGACATTTATGCGTAACTGTGTCTCCTCTGGGGACCACATCCTGTGTCTGAAAGTTGCTGAGATATGCCCCCAGTCGAGGCGTCTGACACCAACTTGATGGAGCGAGGAGGGTTGTTGAATGGAACCCCTTCCAGGAGTGTCTGGTCAGTCCACCATTGCACTAAGGTAAGTATTGCCTGGGGAATGGTAACGATCTTCTCCAGGGGGTCTCAGGACTGGGAATAGACTGTCACCAGCCATTGTTGCAGGGGCCACATCCGGAGCCTGGCATGGCAGACCACATAAGTACATGCTGCCATGTGGCCCAGCAGGTGCAGACAGACCCTGGCTGTAGTCAGAGGGAATGCGGAGACTTTCGCAATGAGGTTCATCATCATGTGGACCTTTCCAGTGGCAGGAACGCCTTGGTGCAGGTATTGTCGAGGACCGCTCCGATGAACTTTATCCTGTGCACTGGCACAAATGTTGATTTTTTGGCATTCACCAGCAGGCCCAGAGAGCGGCACATGGCTTGAAGCACCGTAACTTGAGACCTGGAGCTGCCCTTGACGAGCCAGTTGTTGAGGTATGGGTATATCTGGATACCCCAGAGCCTGAGGCAAGCCGCTACCACCAACATGCACTTGGTAAACACCTTCGGTGCTGTCACCAGGCTCAACGAGAGGACTGTAAACTGGGACCCCACAGTAAACCAGAGGAAGTGTCTGTGTCCTTGAAAGCTCGCTATGTGGAAGTATGAGTCCAAGCAAGAGTGGCATACCAGTCTCCTGGATCCAGGGAGAGGATAATAGAAGTCAGAGAGACCATGTGGAATTTTAGCTTCTGGAAGTACTTGTTGAGGACTTGCAGGTCCAAGATGGACCGCAGACCACCTTTGGGATTAAAAAGTACCAGGAATAGAACCCCTTGTTCCTGTACTCGAGAGGAACTTCTTCCACCGCATCCAGCTGTAGTAACCCCTTCACCTCCTGTGTGAGGAGACTTGCATGAGAGGGGTCCCTGAAGAGGGCTGGGGAAGGTGGGTGGGAAAGGGGGATAGAAAGGAACTGGAGGGTATAATCCCATTCCACTGTGTTGAGGACCCAGCGGTCCGAAGTTATAGCAGTCCAAGCTGGAAGGAAAGGAGAAAGGCGGTTGGAGAGCACTGGGAAAGATGGATCCGGGGAAGAGTCTGGTAGGCCACCCTCAGGCGCACACTCAAAACAACTGTTTGGCTCCCTGCTTATTAACAGGTCAAGCCCGACTGGGCAGAGGTTGATGGCAGGTGGCTCAGGCGGCACTTGTAACCCTCGGCTCATTTATGGGGCTGGTCCTGTCGAGGCAGACTCTCTGGCCCCGCTGCAGTTTGAACCACTTATGCGCTGGGGCTGGAGTGTAGAGACCCGGGGTTTTTAGGGTGGTGTGGGAGTCCTTGAGGCCATGCAACTTGCTGTCTGTTTGCTCCGCAAATAGGGGCCTGCTGTCGAAGGGCAATACAGCATTGACTGCTGGGTCTTCGGGGACAACCCAGAGAGAAGCAGCCAAGAGACTCACCGCATGGAGATACTGGAAGCCGTGCTGCAGGCAGCAGCATCAGATGCCGCATGGAGGGCCACCCTGGCTGCAGTTATACCCTCATCGAAGATTGCTCCGAACTCTTTCTTGGAAGCGTCGGGGAGCAACCTTTTGAACTTGGCCATGGCTTGCCACATATTGAAGTCATGTTGGCCAGGGAGGGCGTGGTGGTTGGCTACTCTCAACTGAAGGCTGGAAGACAAATAAACTTTATGTCCGAAAAGATCCATCCTTCTCAAGTCTTTATTTTTGGGGGTGGTCCCAGGTTATCCCTGCCTTGCCTTGTGGTTAACCGCCTCGACCACAAGGGAACTGGGGGCAGAATGGGAATATAAGTACTCATGCCCTTTGGCTGGCACAAAGTACTTAAGTTTGGCCCTTTCAAATATGGGGTCAGGGAAGTGGGGGTCCGACACAGGGCATTAGTGGTTTTGGAGACTCCTTAATGAAGGGGTAGGATCACCTTGCGGGAGACAAGGACATCACACGGAAGAGCCCTCGGACTCTCTAATTCCTCTGCCTGAAGCCCCAGATTAGAAGTGACCCTCTTCAAAAGTTCCTGGTGAGCCCTGGCATCATCCTGAAGGCACTGGGTGAGGGGACCCCATGACAGCCTTGTCCGGCAACGATGAGGACGATGCCAGTGCCACAGGAACATCCACGTCCACTGGTGGTCCAGCAGCTTGTTCCCCTGGGTTCTCCTGAACCTGCAGGGTCTTACCTCGAGCACCAGAAAGGGCTAGGATACCAAGGCTGCTGGCCTTTCTGAGGCTCCCGAAACTGATTGGGCAGTCTGGGAAGGTTGTGTCGGGTACCATGGCACCGGCCACTGCTCTTGGGGCCATCGGGCTAGTTTCGCTGCTGATAATGTAGTCTGCATCATCGGTACCGGGACTTGCTCTGCAGTCAGAGACCTTTGTTCCGAGCCAGAGTTACCAGCGTAGCGGTCGGTACCGGGTGACCAGGATCGGGCTGAGTGGTGGCTCTTGTCCGTCTGGTGCTGGTTGCTGTGGCCTGAAGCTGACCTGTCCAAATGAGACTGTCTTGGTCTGGCTCTCGGGGACTGACGGCGTAAGGCGGATCTGCATCGGATACCCGGCGATCCATGCCTCACGCTACTTGACTAGTACCGGGACGTCGACCAGAAGCTACTACGGGTCGGTTGCCAGGAGAATCGTCCTGAGTAGGGCAATCTCCTTCTTGGAGATGGGTAGAGACGGCCCAGCGATCGGCGGTCTCTGGTATCTGATCGGTCCCAGGATTGGTATCGGGACCTTGGAGAAGGTTGGGGCTGGTCCTGGAGTTCGTGCTGGGTGGCGCATGTCTCAGAGGATCTGCGCCATTCCACTGGTGAGGTGCGCCTTGAGTCCCTAAATTGGTGCCCCTGGTGCGGGGACCAAAGAGGGCTCTGCTGAGCCTGCCCCGCTAGTCCTGAGGCATGACGGCTTCAGGTGAGCGAGTGATAGCAGGACGTCCCTCTCGATGGGGAATGGTGCCACTGAGGCGGGGCCACACATATAGGTCCCAATGCAGGTTTTCCCCAAGACTGAGGTACTGCTGGAGCTGGTGTGGGCAGCACTGCGACGGTCAGGATCACCTGAGCTGTTTGAAGGACTTCAGGTGTCAACAGCACCTGAAGCTGGCCTCGGCCTGCACCGCTATCTGGAGTCACAAGCGAAGTATGGGATGGTCTGCACCGCTCAACCTGAGGCCCAAGTTCCCAATGGGGGTGTTGAGCTGCCCGACACAGATCGTGGCTCGTCCCAATTCTCTCCTTTCCCTTTAGGGAGATAGGAGATCTTCCCCTCACAATCTTTTTTGGCTTCTTCACAGAAGCTGCGGAGGGGGAATTGGTGCCGACTCGCGGACGGTACTGGTGGAGCACTGTGTACAGATGCCACAGTGCTCAGTGCGGAGTTGGACTGGTGCTCTGGTGCCGGAGTGAGTGCCTACTCCATCAGGAGTGCTTTCACACTGACGACATGCTCCTTCGTCTTAGGTTTGAAGGACTTGCAGATACAGCACTTGTCACTTACGTGCCCTTCACCTAAGCACCTTAGGTAGCTGGTATGTGGATCACTGATGGGCATAGGCTGTTTGCAGCGATCGCAGGGCTTAAAGCCTGGGACCAGGGCATGCCCCATCCCCTGGATGAATCCATTCAGGACTAAGGAAGAGTTGAGAACTACTACTAAGGGTAACTAAGAACTACTAACTATATTACAGGTTTTCAAATTTCGCAAGAACTGAGAACGAAACAATGGCAGCTGAACCAGCAGAAATTCCAGCACCGTCACTGGCAGCAAGAAGGAACTGAGGGTTGGGGGAGCTGGTGGTGCCCCTTATATCGCGCCATTCCAGTGGCGCCAGAGCCAGTCCCCTACGGATACTGCTGAGGGAAAAACTTCTGGAACCAGTGCATATGGTGAGCACGCACACCTAATATGGAATGGACATGAGCAAGCACTCAAAGAAGAAATGCAGGCTTTGAACAGGTTTGTTTAGGACCAACGGCTTGCTTGGCAGGACTAGGACAAGGGTTCTCTGGGCCTGTTCTATACCAGTTAATAATAATATAACCTTATGCCCAGCGCTGAGTAATAGCAGCTAAGAAATAGCACAGGTGCCTCCCAGTGAACACAACTGGAATAGCAGGCATTTCACATGCTTACTGAACACATAAGTGTCTCAGTCTAAAGTAAGACCGTGTTCTTCAGTCTAACAAATTGCAACCAATATACTTTACAGAATTAAATAAAATAGAATAGAAGCAGAAAAAGAAAATGTAGTAGGCAAAGACAAGGGAGAAGAGAATTATTTACAGCTGAGACTTTAAATGAGAGATGATGTGTGAAGAGAAAGAGAAAAAAGGAGGGAATGCAGAGGAGAAGACTCTAGCAACATCAGTGGTGAGAATGTTTGAAGGGACAGAGCAGAGCCGTTCTAGGAGGGGAATTTTCACTTTGATCTGGAATTAATGGGATATCACAGAGTTGTTTGAGGATAGGATGATGCGAACATGCCTCTTTAGATATGTAAAAACTGAGCCGAAGCAGCACCCTCTACACATGAGCCTGGAAAACTGAGACTTGGGAGGGAAGAGACAAGGGAGTTCTAACAGTCAAGGTGATAGGAAATGAAAACAAGGGGAAGGATTTTGACATAGGAGTCAAGGCAATTATATAAAGAAATACTGCACATTTACCCTGCCTGAGGTGAGTTCTCTGCCTCCAGGGGATCTCTTGGAGGAGTTGTTCAAACATCCAGTCTGCTTGTTTTGAGTCAATGAAGCCAGGAATCAAATGAACCCTATTGCAGAAAAGTTACAGATTGAAGAGAGTAAGCAGAAAACGTATACCGTGTGTATACCTGGGTTTTTATTAAATACTCCAATTTCAAGGGTTAATAGTGCAGATGTCAGCAGATAATGTGGGACTGCATTTAAATGCAATTATACCTCCTGTAGAAACAGGCCAAGATTTACAAAAACATCTAATGATGCTGGGTGCCTCCACTTTCACGTGACCAACAGGAGATGAGTTAAAAAGGCCAGGGTTTAGAAGGTAGGAGCTCACGACCTTTAGAAAATCTACCCTCTCTAAGATCTCTCTGGTTGGGCACCCAGAAACAGAGGTAGCCAAAATTACAAGCCACAATTTAAAAATTCTAGCCATTATATCCTCCCACAATGCAGCACAACATGAGATTTTTACAAAGTATTCAACCCCAAAAGGAAACTCAACTAAAAGGACGTAGTAAAGGAACTGGGAGAAGTTCTGGTATATTAAGAATGACCAAGCTATGGCAGTTCTGAGGTCTTAGATTGAACCTTAGATGTTACTGCACATCTAAGGAAAACTGCTTCTGGATTATCTACAGCATGACTTTCAAGTCCTACAAGAACTGGCATTTGTATCCTACTGCACATACAAACAGAATCCCCAAATTAATACAAAAGATACAAATTCTGAAGAATAAAAGTAAAATCTTCCTAGCAGTGTGTCACTTCCCCCTTCCTGCTGGTCAATGATTTTGTCCTTTTGTGTTTAAAAAATAAAAGTTTTTCAAGTTTTTAGATGGAGCCAAAATGAAAACCTTCAAGTCTATAGAGTGCCTCTTCGTGCCCCACACATTTTTGTATTATTGATAGGCAGAAAAATCTGGGAAGTATTACTGCTAACTCTGAAGCAAATAAAGCAGGGGAAACTAAAAACATTTAGCTAGTTAAATACATGAGATTATCAGCTTTTGTTTTGTTTTGTTTTAAAACGTATTGAAGCAGTAACACTTTAGGCCTTGATCAGGCAAAATGCTTCAACTCATGTGGCTTAAAGTTAAGCATGTGCGTAACTCTTTTACAGTGCCTTAAATTCCACAAGACTGTTCTCTGTTCATATTTTCATTATTTTAAAGCAAGTCAAATTTCATACCTAAAATTTTTCCATCACTTCTTTAGCTATACAATATAGCCACCATGCATTCATTTGTCAGTGGAAAATAGAAGTTATCTGTCTGGCTTTCCTATTAGGTCACAGGATATCACAGCTTTGACCAGGAAAAGGATAAAAATTAATGAAAAGTAGAACTAGACAGATAATCCTAATATAAGTAAAGACGACAGAACAGCTGTCTTTGCTCCACTGCTGGCAGGTCAGATTATAAATAATATTCAGAGATCAGTTTAGAGGCATAGAGTATTACCATCCTAATGCACCTAAATCTCTGCCTAACCAGAAAATACTAGAATCCTAACAAGAAGTTGGCAGGCAGGAACCGGGAGGGGGAAGCCTCCCAGGGATTCTTCAGAAGCTAGACATCAAGAATTAGGATGATCTAAAGTCAGTGTTTGCAGTTACGACCCACATTTTCAGTGATGGAATAACAAACAGGTAGAATTGTGACCTTTGTTTCTTTCAGTACTTTTGTTGCAAAACACCTGAAAAGCATAAGCCAAGAGAATTGCATCCACACACAAACACATCTGTGATGATCATGATTCCTGCTAGTCACAGACAAACAAGAATGGTTAGCTAACCAAAGAGGCTCCAAGGGATTTGCTGAATTCTTCCATGTAGAGGATCTAGAATGTAGCATCAGGACTGTTCTCATGGCTTTTGCAGGCATTTCTGGACTGGCAATAAGCTTGGCCAATGTGATACAACGAGCCATGGAGTGCCTTGTTCCTGTTCTGGACTACCTAGAAGGTTTTATTGATAGGAAGGCTGTGTATGGAATGAGTTTCATTTCCTTATTACAGAGTTGTGATCACAGATCACTGGAAATGTGGACTAGTGTCTTCTGCACCCATTGCATCTCCTCCTGTTTTGGATTAGAAGTACTAAAAAGTATTCTCTGCAAATAAGCACCTACTGCTACCAGATATACCAGTTTCAAGTGGAACTGTTGCTGAAATATACCTACATTCTATCAGCAATAAAAAGGGGTAGTCATTTTGAAGGGTGAGAACACCTTGCTATAGCTAGTCAACTACTAGCAGCCTGTTAAAAAGCTGGATCCTGTTGTACCAAGGCTCCTTAGGCCATTAGTAGAGCCCTACATGGATACAAAATTTGTATCTACATCTGATATGCGATCCACAAAAATGATCAGTGGATATAAAGCAGATATTTGCAGGGCTCTAGCCGTTAGTATGCCCCTCTGTTACACTGCTGTGACTCCCAGGAACACATGCCGTTACTAGCCCAGTGCTAGCCAAGAGTTTATAGTGACCTAGAGTATGGACTAATCAATCAAGGCCACTTTATCTATTCCACTACACCATTGGAAGTTGAACACAATAATAACCTGCATACATTCATTTTCACTCACACCAACAATAGATTCCTAACTTTTTCCATGCTGCTCAGAATTAACCACATCACTGCAGCCTGATGTACCAGTTATGCCAAGGGCCAGAATCCCCCCTCCAGCACCATCTTACACATAAGGTGGCATAGGAGAAACAACATCCCTGCCAGAGCCATCCTCTGCATCACCAAAATCCCAGTGGAGATTAGACCTTCGAAAGACTGAATGTCATTACATTACTCAATAGCAACCAAGGTGCTAATAAATAAATCAATCCACTTACCGAGACACTCCTGTTGGCAACGTGCTGATCTCATACAGGCCCTGTTCACTGAGGACATGGAGAGGAAAGAGCCATCAGATGGATGAAATACAAGAAACAGATAATACATATGGATGACTTGCATGGTCCAGTCACATGCAAACCTGGGGTAAGGAAAGTAGTCTAAGGGCAGTGCAACACACTACCGTGAAGGAGCAATGAAGCTAGGGAGAAGGAAGCCAGAGACAGTACCAGCAGAAGCTGGAAGTGCTGTGGAAACAACATGCTCTACCCTCACAGATCATCCTGCATTGCTTGTGGGAGCCTCCACTCTGGCCACATACTCACTACAAGATTTACAGGCTCCAGAGAAAAGTAGAGAGGGATGATGAAGGGGAGCTAAAGGAAAAAGGACCTCACCGCCCTATTTCCCTTCCAAAGACATAATATAAACACACACAGTCTGACTCATGCTGAGGAGACCACGCTCAGGAACTTCAGTTAGAAGACAGTTACCCTCATTTTACCTAGCCCAGCAAAATAAATATGCTGTGGGAAATGCTACGTGCCACATATAAACCAGGTGACAGATTTGAAAATGAAATTTTAACTGCTGCATGAGGTAAAATAGTTGTTCTATCAGCCACCTGCTGCACTGCTGTGAAGTGCAGATATTGGTATATAAATGGTCTGCCTGAGCTTGTCTCTCAACTACTTCCATTGTTTCCTTCACTAGCTCCAAACTTCACGCTGTCCCATATGCCTGAACAGCCTACTAACCCCCATTACCCACCTCCTCCCCACCCTCAGAGAACTGTAGTAAATGCATGGTACTCTGAAGCATTTCTTCCACATACATTTGATTTCACATCCACACCCAATCCATGTATGATGTTTTGCAATGACTTTATTAATAAACAAGACTTTGCACTTGTACATCACTTCTGTCTAAGAATCTAAAAGCATAGATCATTAATTATGTTGCCTGTGAGGTACGTATCATCATCCTCATTTTACGAAGGAGAAAATGAAGTACAGAGAGTTAAAGCGACTTGCCCAAGGCTACAGAGCATGTCAGTGGTAGAACAAGCAATATAATTCACCTCTCCTGATTCAGTCTTCTGCTCTATCAACTACATCACATCAGGGCCGCTCGGTGGGGGGAGGAGGGGAGGGAGAAGTAGGGCAATTTGCCCCAGGCCCCGCAGGGGCCCCCACGAGAATACAGTATTGTATAGTACTGCAACTTTTTTTTATGGAAGAGGCCCCCAAAATTGCTTTGCCCCAGGCCCCCTGAATCCTCTGGGCAGCCCTGCATCACACTCTTGCTTTAGAATGTACATTCTTTGGGGCAGGAACTCAGATCAATTATTTACTGTACAGCACTGTGCACATTTGCATGCCCACAGAAGCTAATGTAGATAATGGTGAGAAAAATGATATTTAATGAACTGTGTATTGCATATCATGAGGTGTTTGAGGATTGCTAAAGCAGTAATCCCAAAAGACCTGTGCAATAATGTACAGTGACTTAGTAAAAAAAGGGCATTATATGAACTCTATCCTGCTTGCCAGATTTTCATAATGGCAGCTGGGGTCTCCTCCACACTGACCCCCCCCCTTAAACGGAAGTAGAACAACTGAAAAGGGCCAGTGAGCCTTCAATGTATTTCTAAAAATTATGTATTTATTAAGTTCTCTTGATACAGCTGTACTTTCCTTTCTGTTATTATTCTATCACCCACTCTGAAATAGGAACTGTGAAGCTTTAATAAACAGACTGAAAGGTCAGCTACTTTCATAGCTTTTCTAGGTGCCTCTAGTGAAATGCTATTTAGTAACATCCTAGAGCAATGATTTCTCAGTGAATCAGGACAGAAACTCTCTGCACATCCCACAACAAGAGTATATTAAGTGGAACTATTTTCGTAACCACACCAGTGCTGGGCACGTGGGTGTTTCACCTGGATTAGTTTTCTGTAACCAATAGCTCTTTAGTCTAGTACTTGAACTGCAGATGTAAAATTCCCAAAAGGGCAATATTTACAATTTTTGAAAGAAATAATAAATGACTGGCACAGTATATTAAGAGTTAGCTCTACAACCCAAATCTGAGGAACTGCCCATTAAGGAAACTCCTCTGACCCCAAACAAATCTCCATTCCAAAGCCTGTAATTTAATGATTGGATGACACATGCAGACACACAAGGAATAAGCATATCCTGGGGATGAGCTCTCCATGTCACACTGGAAGATCATCAATGGCCTGAAGCGCTTGAATACACAGCCCCACTATCAGTCTGACGGTCACACCTACGAACAGCTACAATTCTTCAGCCATGGTAAAAAGTGTCTGATCTTCCATCCCTGCTATTTGCACTAAACATGGGACAGATGTAGCCTGGAATTTTGACTGCATCTGGATCTGCCCTTACATCAAGAAGTCTGGGATTTCAAGCTGTAACTTCCAAAAAAGATAGTTACTTACTTTTGTAACTGTTGTTCTTCGAGATGTGTTGCTCATATCCATTCCAGTTAGGTGTGCGCGCGCCGGGTGCACGTTCATCGGAAAATTTTTACCCTAGCAACACCCGGCAAGTCGGTTGGGCGCCCCCTGGCATGGCGCCGTTATGGCATCGAATATATACCCCTGCCGACCCGTCCGCTCCTCAGTTCCTTCTTGCCAGCTACTCCGACAGTGGGGAAGGAGGGCGGGTTTTGGAATGGATATGAGCAACACATCTCGAAGAACAACAGTTACAAAGGTAAGTAACCGTCTTTTCTTCTTCGAGTGCTTGCTCATATCCATTCCAATTAGGTGAATCCCAAGCCTTACCTAGGCGGTGGAGTCGGAGTGAGAAACTGCAGAATGCAAAACTGCTAAGCTGAAGGCTGCATCGTCTCTGGATTGTTGGACCAGGGCATAATGGGAAGTAAAGATGTGTACCAAAGACCATGTAGCTGCTCAACATTTCTTCTGAATAGGTACCCAAGCTAAGAAGGCGGCTGACAAGGCCTGGGCCCTGGTAGAATGTGCCGTAATATGACCCGGAGAGGGCATGAGCTAGATCGTAGCATGCCCGGATGCACGCTGTTACCCAGGACGAGATCCTCTGTGAAGAGACGGGCTGGCCTTTCATCCAGTCTGCCACTGCAACAAAGAGTTGGGGCGTTTTGCGGAAGGGCCTCATACGGTCAATATAGAAGGCGAGCACCCTACGGACATCGAGCGAATGTAACTGCTGCTCCCTACGAGATGTATGCGGTTTGGGGAAGACCGGCAGGAATATGTCCCGGTTGAGATAAAAGCCCGAGACTACTTTAGGGAGGAATGCCAGATGTAGGCGTAGCTGCACCTTGTCCTTGTGGAACACCGTGTATGGTGGGTCCACCATCAGAGCCCGGAGCTCAGAGACTCTCCTAGCTGATGTAATGGCTACAAGGAAGGCTGTTTTCCACGATAAATACAAGAGTGAGCAGGTTGCCAACGGCTTGAACGGGGGGGACGTAAGTCTTGTCAGAACTAAATTGAGGTCCCAGGAAGGGGCGGGGCATCGTACCAGGGGAAACAGACACTCCAAACCTTTGAGGAACCTTGAGACCATAGGGTGGGAGAAGATGGAGTAAGCACCTTCTCCGGGGTGGAAAGTAGCCACTAAGTGCACTCGCAAGGATGAGATAGCGAGGCCTTGTTGTTTAAGATACCAGAGGTAGTCTAAAATAGTGGGGTTGGGAACCTCTGTAGGTGCGACATCCCGCGTTTGACACCAGCAAGAAAACGGTTTCCACTTGGCTAAGTAAGTAGACCGAGTAGAAGGTTTCCTGCTACCCAGGAGTATCTCTTGCACAGGGGCAGAGCAGCTTAATTCCGATTGGGTTAACCGGGCAGGAGCCACGCCGTTAGATGGAGGGATTGCAGGTCTGGGTGGAGAAGCCTGCTGTGGTCCTGAGTTATCAGATCCTGATGAAGGGGCAGGGGGATCGGGTTGGCTATCGAGTGGTCCAGCAACGTGGTGTACCAGTGTTGCCGGGGCACGCAAGGGCGATCAGGATCAGTCGAGCCCTGTCCCTGCGAAGCTTTACGAGAACCCTGTGCACCATCGGGAAGGGTGGAAAGGCGTAAAGCAGGTGGTTCGCCCAAGAGATTAGGAAGGCGTCCAATATTGAGCCCGGGCGAGACCCTGGAAGGAGCAGAACTCTGACACTTCCTGTTGTTGGAGGAAGAGAAGAGGTCTATGTGGGGAAAGCCCCACTTCTGGAAGATGGAATGTACAATGTCCGGGCGAAGCGACCACTTGTGGGAGAGAAAGGATCTGCTGAGATGGTCTGCCAGAGTGTTCCAGGCCCCTGGGAGGAAGGACGCTACAAGGTCTATAGAGTGGGCTATGCAAAATTCCCACAGCTGGATCACCTCCTGACAAAGGGGGGAGGATCGAGTCCCTCCCTGCTTATTTATGTAGTGCATTGCTGTTGTGTTGTCCGTGAGTACTAGAACACAACGGCCCTGCAGATGATGTTGGAATGTCTGGCAGGCGAGGCGGACTGCTCTCAGCTCCCGGACGTTTATGTGCAACGCTAGCTCTTAAGATGACCAGAGGCCTTGTGTTCGACGATGGCCTAAGTGTGCCCCCCAGCCAAGAGACGACACGTCCATCGTTAGGGATACTGAGGGCTGTCTCGGTTGGAATGGCATTCCTGCACACACCAGGGAAGGTGATAGCCACCTGTTGAGGGAGCCAAAGACGCTTTGAGGAACGGTGATGACCATATCCATGGTATCCCTGCCTGGGCGGTAAACTGAGGCAAGCCAGGTTTGAAGGGGACGCAGGCGTAGTTTGGCGTGCTTGGTTACAAAAGTGCATGCAGCCATGTGACTGAGAAGGCTGAGGCAGGTACGGGCCGAGGTCGTCGGGAAAGTTTGAAGGCTTTCTATGACCGAAACTAGTGTCCGAAACCGGGGTAGCGGAAGGCAGGCTGTTGCGAGTTTGGAGTCTAGAATGCCCCCAATGAATTCTATTCTTTGAGTGGGCACTAGAGTAGACTTCTCTAGATTGATCATCAGGCCCAACCACGGTGGAGAGGCCAAACGGAAGGACTGCAAATTGAAAATGTTGATGGTGCACCATAAACCATAGGTACCGTCTGTGTGGAGGGTAAATGGTGATGTGAAAGTATGCATCCTTCATGCCGAGAGCAGCGTACCAGTCTCCGGGATCCAAGGATGGGATGATGGTCCCCATGGACACCATGCGGAACTTCAACTTCTTCAGAAAGATGTTGAGACCGCGCAGGTCCAGGATGGGTCAGAGACCTCCTTTTGCCTTGGGGATTAGGAAATATCGGGAGTAAAATCCCTTGCCCCTGAACTCCTCCAGCACCTCCTCTATAGCTCCCATGGAAAGGAGTGTACGAATCTCTTGCCAGAGGAATTGCTCGTGAGAGGGGTCCCTGAAGAGGGATGGGGAGGGAGCGAAAAAAATTGGAGGTGGTATCCAAATTCCACCGTGCGTAGGACCCAATGATCTGAGGTTAATTGGGCCCACGCAGGGAGGAAGGAGGAAAGGCGGTTGGAGAACTGAAAGGGATCCTGGGGAAGGACTGGTGCTCTACTCCCGGGCGCACCTTCAAAAGTTCGGTTTTGGTCCCGCTGATGGTTTGGCGGGACCGTTATTCTGGCCCCCTTGGGAACCCGGTTGCTGTCTGCGGTTCCCATGACCACGCCTCCTGCTAAAGTCTTGTCTTGGCCTGGATGGGGGGTAAGGGTGCTGAGGCTGGGTACGGAAAGACCTCCGTTGGGTTTGCGGAGTATGCAACCCGAGGGAACGCATGACGACATGATTGTCTTTGAGACTCTGGAGTCTCGGGTCCGTTTTCTGAGAGAAAAGGCCCTGTCCATCAAACGGAAGGTCCTGAATAGTGTGTTGTAGTTCGGGAGGTAGACCTGAGACCTGCAACCACGATATTCTCCGCATTGTAATCCCCGAGGCCACGGTTCTGGCTGCCAAATCAGCAGCGTCGAGTGAGGCCTGCAGGGAAGTCCGTGCCATTTTCTTCCCTTCCTCCAGAAGGGCCTAGAATTCTGGGCGGGAGTCTTGTGGGACCAGTTCAGCCAACTTACCCACCGATTGCCAGGTATTATAATTATACCTGCTGAGCAGGGCCTGTTGGTTAGCCACCCGCAGTTGGAGGCCTCCAGCGGAGTAGACTTTACGCCCCAATAGATCCATCCGTCTAGCCTCCCGCAATTTTGGGGCAGGGGCTTGTTGGCCATGACGCTCTCGCTCATTCACAGATTGAACAACCAGAGAGCATGGAGGAGGATGGGTATATAAATATTCGTACCCTTTAGAGGGTACCATGTATTTCCTTTCCACGCCTCTGGCCGTGGGAGGGATAGACGCTGGAGATTGCCAAATGGTATCCGCTTTGGCCTGGATGGACCGGATGAATGGCAGAGCCACGCGAGTTGGGGCATCTGCCGACAGTATGTCTATGACTGGGTCTTCTATCTCCGGGACCTCCTCCACCTGGAGGTTGATATTTAAGGCAATACGCCGGAGAAGGTCTTGGTGGGCTCTGAGGTCGATTGGGGGGCGGGCCCAATGTAGAAGTACCGGCTACTGCCTTGTCTGGTGAAGAGGAGGATGAGAGACCCGGCACGGTTGGCTCATTTAGTGACTCCTGTTCTGGAGGAACATCAGGGTCCGGGAACACCTGGGGGTCCGGCGCAAGAGCCGAATCGTCTGTACCCACTGGAGGAGGGTGGCTAACAGTGGCCTCTGGTGCACGATGTTCCGATGGGGTGGAAAGAGATGGAACCGTGGGTTCGCCTTGGGCCTGGTGATATGCCCAAGGCGTCCAGAAGGACCACTAAGACACTTGTTCCGTACCCTGAGCGTCCTGGAGGACACGGCTCTGTGGTTCTGAATCCCCATATGCGGCGCTATCAGCGTGCGAAGACTCACATGGGTGCCGTGATGGCCATGGCGGAGCAGAGAGCACGTGAGGAGGTGTCATAAACAGATAGCTAAGGGTTAATGTCTCTTTCACCTGAAGCACCTGACCAGAGGACCAATCAGGAAACCGGATTTTTTCAACTTTGGGTGGAGGGAATTTTGTGTCTGAGGTCTTTGTTTTCTGTCTGCCTGCTTTCTCTGAGCTTTGGAGAAGTAGTTTCTGTTTTCTAATCTTCTGTTTCTAAGTGTATGGACAAAGAGATCGGATAGTAAGTTATATGGTTTCTTTTCTTTGGTATTTGCATGAATATAAGTGCTGGAGTGCTTTGATTTGTATTCTTTTTGAATAAGGCTGTTTATTCAATATTCTTTTAAGCAATTGACCTTGTATTTCGTCACCTTAATACAGAGAGACCATTTGTATGTATTTTTCTTTCTTTTTATATAAAGCTTTCTTTTAAGACCTGTTGGAGTTTTTCTTTACTTCAGGGAAATTGAGTCTGTACTCACCAGGAAATTGGTGGGAGGAAGAAATCAGGGGAGATCTGTGTGTGTGTTGAATTTGCTAGCCTGATTTTGCATTTCCTCTGGGTAAAGAGGAAAGTGCTTTTTGTTTCCAGGACTGGGAACGGAGAGGGGGAGTCACTCTGTTTGGATTCACAGAGCTTGTGTCTGTGTATCTCTCCAGGAGCACCTGGAGGGGGGAAGGGAAAAAGGATTATTTCCCTTTGTTGTGAGACTCAAGGTATTTGGGTCTTGGGGTCCCCAGGGAAGGTTTTTCAGGGGGACCAGAGTGCCCCAAAACACTCTAATTTTTTGGGTGGTGGCAGCAAGTACCAGGTCCAAGCTGGTAACTAAGCTTGGAGGTTTTCATGCTAACCCCCATATTTTGGACGCTAAGGTCCAAATCTGGGACTAAGGTTATGATAGGAGGAGCCCTGTGCGCAGGGTACCGTGCATCGTGCCGCACCGGAGAGCGGTACCGGGAGTCGTACCGGTGCCGAGAGGTTGACTGGGACCTGCGACCAGCGCGGTGCCAGGAGGTCAACCATGAAGCTCTATGGTGAACGGTGCCGGGAGCTGGACCACTGTCTGGAGTATCGGTCCGGAGAGCGGGATCATGAGCAGTGCCGCGAGAAGGAGATTGGTACCAGGACTGCGAGCGGCGCCTAGATCGGGACTGGCAGCGAGATCGGGAATGCTGGCGAGACCTCGATCTCAAGAGGTGCCTGCCTGCGGCGTCGATAGAAGGTGGTCTGACCACGGCAGGCTTCCCTGTTGATGCAACAACCCGTACCGGCGGTGCTGGGGGTTGAGGCAGGGTGGGCTCCGTTACAGCAATGAGTTCCCTCGCCGTCGAAAAGGTCTCTGGTGTGGTGGGAACAATAAGCTCTACCGAGGCGTGTGCCGGGGAGCTGCCATGCACCAGACTCGAAGGCTCTTGCATGGCTGGAATCAACGATGCCGAGATTGTCGGTGCTGTGGCAGTTGTTGGTGCCGGGCGACTCAGTTTTGGCTGAGGCTCAGACTGCAGTGTAGATATTGGAGTCGCAGGAGCTTTGACCTTCTTGGCACACGGGGAAAGGGAGCGGTGCCGGGATGGCTTCTGGGCCAGTGACGGCTGGTTCCGGGGCATCTTGGCGGTGCCGGTGCTCTCCAGTGCCGACGAGGCACTTCTCCCCGGTGCGGACTGTGCGGCACTCGATGCCGAAGACGGAGGAGTGAGGGCCGCCTCCATTAGGAGCTGCTTAAGATGAAAGTCCCGCTCCTTTTTTGTCCGCAGCTTAAACGACTTGCAAATCCGGCACTTATCTGTAAGATGGGATTCCCCCCCAGGCACTTCAGGCAGGAGTCGTGGGGGTCTCCCGTTGGCATCGGCCGCCGGCAGGCCGAGCACGGTTTGAAGCCCAGTGAACCAGGCATGGGCCTGGGCACCAGGAGAGGGGAAGGGGCTAATCTCCAACTCTCTGAAGTATGTACACTAACTATGTTAACAAAAGATTAATATAAGTATAAACTACAACTATAAAACTGTATACACAATAAGTACTAGAACGAGTGACTAGCTAGGGAAGTGGAGATCAGCTAAGCCGCGCTCCACTGTTCCAACGACCGACACGGGCGGTAAGAAGGAACTGAGGAGCGGACGGGTCGGCAGGGGTATATATTCGGTGCCATAACGGCACCACTCCAGGGGGCGCCCAGCCGACCCACCGGGTGTTGCTAGGGTAAAAATCTTCCAAAGAACATGCACGCGGTGCGCACACACCTAACTGGAATGGATATGAGTAAGCACTCGAAGAAGAACAGTTTATATTAAGGATCATTCCAGATAAATATGTTAACAAGGGAGAACTGATAATACATACACAGCAAGCTAACTTTGTTGGGAAGGAAAAACAGGTTTTAAATCTAGGAACTGTCATCATCACCATTAACACACTGACCAAAGTGTTAAAAATATACCTAACAGTTTACCTGATTCTGCTCCTGTTCTGAATAGAAAAGTAGAGAAATTCTTCAGTGTGGAGGACCCACAAACACACACTAGTTTTGGATTACAAACTTCCAAACACACCCAACCTAACGCCTTATCCCCACATGTTACAAACCCGAAGCATAGAAACATTGCAAAAGAATAAAGAGGATGGGAGAAAGCTATGTGTGTTAATCCTACCACCTTTGCACAGATCTAAAACCATTATGTATAATTGACCAATTTATTACAAAGCCCCACTGTTCTTTCCTACTAGTTTGTACAAACCCAACAAAACAAAACAAATGAAAAAATATTTGGACTTTACTGAATATAAAATCTGTTTTGGATCAAAGAGTTGAGTCTGGACATCATATTTTGTACTGAAAATTCTCTCCACGGGTATAGCAATTAGAAATGCAGAAGATCCATCTAGTCTATCCCACCATGGGCTGGGGGAGGGGAAAGTAACATAATGAGGGTAGTGAAGTCAGTATTATACTCACTCTATTACTCTTGGCTCTGGAGCTTTGCGTTCCACCTGACAGGCAACAATAAAACCAGATAAGTAACTATACCAACGGGCTGACATGCCTCAGCTATACAGGGCTGAACTCCTAGCCCTGTGGTGATTGTGTAGATATCAAAATCTTCAAAAGGGGCTTTGATTGTAGTCTCAGCCCCACCTCAGTAGAATGGATTTGGGATTTCAACACCTGGCTGCCCCTCAGTACTGAAATGCTAATCAACACACAGATATATTCTCTGGCAGTTTTGGAATTGTGACAGTATCACACTGAAACACCCACCAGCAGCCAGTGCTTCTTTGGAGTCACCTGCTAATTATAGCAAGTATGGCTAACTAGAGGAGAATTGGTTTGCTCATATAGCTGCTGGACACCAGCTGAGACTGGAGAATCACTTTCCCTGCCTTCACAGATTAAAAATCAGAAGCGACTCCCTGGAGGGAGGGGCTGAGCAATTCTCCAGTTTCAGACAAGCAGCAAAAAAATATAAAGACAGACTAGACAGCAAGAGTTACTAGTCTAAAATCCCCTGCATAGCTTGGATGGTTGTCTCCTGTGAAAGCCAGAATGGTTTAATTGTTACCACTTCAACAGAAAGGAAGGCGGGGAGGGGGGACAGGTGCTAACTTTTGTTTTTGCTGGTGGATGTTTCCATCTTCTGGTTTCACTGTGAGCCATGTATATGCTCCTGCCACCTATTGGTGGCTCTTGGGTACTGAGCACCCCCTATTCTTTTTCGGTGGGTGCTTTAGCCCCAGAGCACCCACACAGTCAGCACCTACATAGTAGGGCTTAAATCTAGAATGGAAGTCATCAGCAACCATGCTGTCCTGATAATCACTCCAGTTGTCTCAGTGAGACCAGCTTCTCTCCCTCAAGTAAATGTCACTCTTGGAGGGCCCATTCAACTATACCATTTTCAGTTTGCCTCATCATAGTAAAATTCCTTCCATGTGAGGAAAGCAGGATGTAGTCCCATTCAGAGAGCATGTTGGCACAATTACAAGAAAAAAGTGAGGCACTGCCTTTCCAGTCTTACAGGCCTAAGCAACCAATCTTCAATTCCATGCAAGAAACTCACTTCCCACTGGGGTGAGCACATTACCCTGTAATCCCCTGGCAGACCAAGGGGTAAGGGTTGAAACTTGGATCTTACTCTCTTCCGCCCACCAGAAGTCAGAGGTTGACTATGCTGCCAACGAAGCATTCCCAGCAGAAGGAGCAATAGACAGAGCTCATTTTTCTGGCTTTAGACCAGAATATTTTATTTGCTTCTGAGGAACAAAGTAGCACTGATTGGTAGAGAATGAAAACCAAAATATTTGGGGTCAGTTAAGATGATCCTAGCTTTCTGTAAGCCACACATGCAATATGTTTGTAAAGTGTGTGTTACAGAGGCCCCAAAAAGCTTGGACTGAGATATCTGTATTCTTGAACTACTACTCCACATATGGCCAACTAATTTTAAAAATAAGTTGTTTTTCCACTTATCAACAAAAAAGATGAAATGACAGGACACCCATCTACATTTTTACCTCTGCTGGTTCTTTAAACACAAATTGTCTTTTGGATGAAAGCTGCTCTCTTCTCATCCAGGTCTGATCAGTGCCCACTGACACAAGGTTCCTGGCTGCAGAAGCCCCCGGAGCTAAGGCAAAGAAAAGAACAGGCTCAAGCAAAGTAGTGGAATCAAAGAAATGAACATCTCACTATGCGGAAAACTCAATATTCCTGTAAGGGACAACTAATGGAATCACTGTTCAGTTTTCAAGGACTTCCCCCTTAAGTCAAAGATAAAAAATAAAAGCAAGGGAAGAGTCAGATGTGTTTTTAATAATCATTAAAAGCACCTAAAATCTAGGACAGGAGCATTTTTAACTAATTGATAAAGTGAAGTAAATAAAAATTGTTTCAACCCAGCTGACAAAGTGAGTCATTTAAAATCATAGTGGTCATTGTTTATGGCAAGTTAAAGGTAGTAGAGGCTTTCCATCAAGGAGCTTATCCCCCTGTGGTGCTGAAAATATGAGTGTGGCATGGCTTCAGGGAACATTACGGTTCTACTTAAAAGATATTTAGGAAATGTGTTTATTACATACCCAAAAAATCTACACACCAGGGGGCTGAATTAAGGTGATAGAGGCAACTTTAATTCCAGCATTTCCTACTTTCGGAGCACTTCAGTTTGCAATGCTCTTTTAACAGTTTTGTGTGTGTCATTTTCTAAGTTAAAAAAAACAACAATCAAACTAAAAAAAAAATTCCATCACAGTCTGGGAGCATAATGTAGTAAAATCTCATTTTGTGGGCAAGTTAGTGATAGCAAGGTAAGAGAGGTGATTCTGTAGATTTTTACAAATCAAATGACACCTCCCTTACCTTTCTATCATTAACTGGCCCACAGAATTACAAATGCTCCCACATTTCATGTGGAAACATACTGAGCACCCCCACTCTGGTACCGGTCATCAGCAAGACCGGAACCCGGATACCCAACACAGACCATTACAATTTGTGCCACAGAAGAAACTGGTTATAAGCTGTGATCCTCTGTATGAATCAACCACTAGTGGGAGACAATATACATTGGGGTGACTTACATAATTAGTTTTTTGCAAGCATGGGAATACTGGGAATCAGGTATCCTGGATTCTATTTCTGGCTCTGCAGAGGAGTTTGGACAACACTTATGGAGAGCACAGCCAAACACAGATTTAGCACATCATTCTAAAAAGGCAAAGAGGCTGTGGAATAGACCTGGGTCTACCATTTTTGAAACCTGAATTCTACTCCCAGCTCTGAAGTGCCCTTGTGCAACCTCTCAGTCATCCCAACGTGAATTTTGGGAATTAGATTTGTCTGCTTGCTAAGACAGAGATACAAGGACTTTCTTGATAATAATGAGTGTGAAGAGCATGGCATTATTAATATTAGCCAGTGGAAGGTCTCCTCCTGCACACCTTCCCCTAGGCCAAATGGTATTTTGTTGCTGCTGCAGCACTGTCCACCAAGGCAGGATCACTAGTTCTATGCTTAGTATGCACAAGGCTCAGTGGAGGTAGGGAGTAGCAGCCTCAGTGCAGACAGAATGTATAGAGATTTTAAAAGTAAGTCTATAACAAGTCCTACATGTGCAAATGGAGACTTTCCCTTGCTTCTAAGTCTGCAAATTTCAGTACATTTCTACATGGGTAGTAAAAAGCTCTCTCTCATCTCAGGACTATTATCTTACCAAATTTCAAGTTCTTATTCAAAGCATGAAAATACTAGAGCTCTTCAAATAAATGGCTGGGAAAAAATTAACACTGGCAAAACTACTCTACCTGTTTCCCCTAACTTCTCTCTCAGAATGGATAATCTATTTTTCTGAAATTTAAAAACAGATAAGTAAATAAATAAATCTGCACAAGGCAGAGGGCAAGCATAGAAAGTTTCAATCTTCATGTTACAAGGTGGCAAAGTTATATGCTAGAACAGAGGTAGGCAACCAATGGCTTGTGGGCCGAAGGCGGCATGCAAGCTGATTTTCAGCGGCACTCACACTTCCCGGGTCCTGGCCACTGGTCCGGGAGGCTCTGCATTTTAATCTAATTTTAAATGAAGCTTCTTAAACATTTTTAAAACCTTATTTACTTTACACACAACAATAGTTTAGTTATATATTATAGACTTCTAGAAAGAGACCTTCTAAAAACGTTAAAATGTATTACTGCATGCAAAATCTTAAATTAGAGTGAATAAATGAAGACTCAGCACACCACTTCTGAAAGGTTGCCAACCCCTGTGCTAGAAAAAACATGGGCTTCTAATGCAAAACATTAGATAGCCCAGCTACAGGTGTTCTTACCAGCTCCCTCTATAATACTAAATGTCTGGGTCACAGATGAGCAGTAAGTCTTTATATAATTTATTTCCTCAAGGCAGCTCAACTCAGCTAAACTATAGTATCAACCTCATGGAAATTATAGTTTTCTCCAATATTCCAGCTGGGCTATTTAAATCAAATGATGTGTCCAGGATCACACAAGAAATCAAATTCATTCACGATTAGAATATCTCTATAAAATATTAGGGAAAAATTTAAAAAAAGACAGGAGAAAAAAGATTAACATAACCAGGAACACACAAAGAAATACACAATATCTTGCCTGCATATGAGGCTGTTCTGCTCTTAACAGGTCCAGCCCAACCACCCTGTACTCTGGCTCTCCGTCTTTTATCTTCCATGCTTTTTCACAGCATCTTCCAGCACCTTAGACTGGTCTAATTCCCCATGACCCCCTGTGTTTCAAATATAAAAAACAAGTTTGTTAGGCAATTTACAGCCAAGTACATTATTAAAATATCAACAGAGTTTATGGAAACACTTTTCTAGTGAGCTGGTGGATTACACATTATGGACGTCATCATTTGCCTTAACCCCACTGTTTAATTTGTTCCAGGGCTTGACAGTTCATACCCCAGCACCTCTGGGCTTGCTGCAGCAGTTATGAATGTAAAAAAATTGCTTGTGCCCTGGCACACAATTTTCTTGAGCCCCGGTACCTCTTTCATTACAGATTAGGCACTGCTTACCTCCCAACAAAACCTGCCCAGGCAGACCTCATTAAGTAATTCTGATTTCCTATAAATGTCCCTTTCCTCACTATTTACTTCTTTTCTTACACTCTTCCCTAACCCTGCTTTCTAATCCATAAACTCTACAGGGAAATGACCTACACATCCCCCCACAAGGGGGGGAGGAGGGAGATTTTATATCTGAGTATTGTACTATGCATGTCCAGACATTCCACATCGTTTCTAGACAGCAAGCTAGTCACCTGTTTCAGACATGTGGCCATGAAAGTGTTCCTTTAGGTTAGTACATTTTGCAAACCTGCTAGCAGTGTCAGAATATCCTATAAACAGAATTTATGCTGCCCTTGTGGATGTTACTTAGCACCGCCTAGTCTAATGACATCTATGTTGCCATAGTAACTAGGGTACCTCCTCAGAGAGGAAAAGAAATATGGAGAGGGAATGAAAACAACAAGGCATCCAGTGGCACCTTAAAGACTAACAGATGGAGGGAGGGAATGAATACACAATCCTAAATAAAACAAACCAACAATTGGCTGGGCAATAGGCTGTGCCTATGCTTAACTGCAGCTAAGTTTTACTTAACTTATAGTTTTACTATGCAGCACCCAGAGCACCAGAGAAGCTAAGTAGGCACATCTGTGCATGTGTAGGAAACTGTTTGTGTGCGTGTGCACGCACAGGTGCAAGGCAGTAGTGGTTGGTGGAGGGGAGTGTTGGAAGGGAGAAGTAGTTGTGCGCCTAATGGGCGCAAAGAGGAGTTTATGTATGTGTGTGCATGAGAGGGCACAGAAGAGGGAATAAATACTGGTGAAAGTGTGAGAGCATGTGTGGGCAGTGGTGTTAGAACAATTTGTATAGTGGGGCTGCTGAAAGCCAGTAAAAAAAACCAAATTATAAGCCCTGTGTATGACGGAAACCACTTCAAGCTAGGGGGTGCTACCACTCCCCCAGTACTAGCACCCCTGCCTGGGAGGGAGGGGGGTGTGAAGAGGATCAAAATGAAGGGAATTGTGTGGAGGGAAATGGGGCAGGAGTGTGAAAGGTGTCCGAGGGTTACAGAACAGTGCATGCGGAGAGGAGAGTGGGCATGGGGCGGCCGGTGTGTGTGTGTGCAGCTGAGTTTGTGCATTGGGAAGCAGGGCAAGATTCAGCAGAGAAGGAGGGTGCACGGGGCGCGGGGCTGCGTGCAATGGCGGTGAAGGATGCAGAGGAGGGTGCGGGTGGAGGCGGTTACAGGTCTGCCATCACAAGTCTTGGGAGCGCAGCGCTGGATGAGCGCGGAGTAACGCTGGAGTAGCGAGGCCCGCCAAGCCCCGGCTGAGGGTCCGCCCGGGACCCAGCTGCACCCGCCTTTGCGCCCTTCAGGGTTTTGCGGTTTCCCGCCCACCGAGGGGCAGCACCTGTCTGCCCGGCCCCCACTGGGGCAGCGCCCGCGGCCGGCTGGGCTCTGCTGGGGGCAGCGCGGGGTTAGCTCGGCGGCGCCTCACCCTGCCAAGCTGCGCGGGGATCCGAGTGCGGCGCCCCGGCCTGGCCCAGCCCAGCCCAGCTCCGCCCGGAAGTTGTTGTTGCAGCTGCCGCTGCCGCTTCCTGGGGCACCCGGCTCCGTTTCCCAGCGCACCGGTTCCGTGCTGCCCGGGGCCCGCCCTTAAACGAAGGCGGCTCGGCCCCGCCTAGGGCCGGCGGCGTCTCGAATGTCCAGCCAGGCGCCCAGAGCCGCCGCCGCCGCCGGGGCTAGACACCCTCCCAACCCCCTTTTCCATGAAGCCGCTCCTCCCATGGCACCCCACAGCCGCCTGCGGTCCCTGGCCGCGCTGCCGCGTTAGAACCAGGCTTCCTACGGCGCTTTGCTGGGATAAAAAATCCAAAATTCTCCCCCAAAACAGAAATCCCCCAACCCCCCCCATTAGCCCGGAATCCGAGCGCTAATTCTCTTCCCCACAACCAGTAGCAGTTGAACTGCATGTTTTACTGATCTACACCAGAACCCCGTGTAGCCAAGTTTCCAGTATCCAGTCCCCACACACCCCGGCTGACACGTGCCATTCTCAGGCAGGGGGTGGTTCAGTTAATCGGGATACTGGAGACTCAGATAAAACAGGGTTCTACTGTAAATATTTTTTACACAAAATGTAAAAATGCTCTGTCAAAATTCAAAATCCACAGTTTTCAGGCACAAATGTATTTCTAGGATCCCTAGTTATAAATAAGACCCTACCAAATTCACAACCACAAAAATTGCATCTGGGACAGTGAAACCTGGTCTTTTGGGTACTTTTACCCTGTACTATACAGATTTCACAGGGGGAGACCAGCATTTCTCAAATTAGGGGTCCTGACCCCAGAGGGAGTTGCAGAGGATTCATAGCATTGCCACCCTTCTACACTGCCTTGCTGGGAGCTGGGCACCCAGCTCTGAAGGTAACGCCCCACCAGCAGTAGTACAGAAGTAAGGGTAGCAATACTGTACCCTGCTATTCCTCTGCACTGCTGCTGATGGCAACTTCGCCTTGAGAGCTGGCAGCTGCTGGTCCACAGCTGCCACTCTCCAGCTGCCCAGCTCTAAAGATACCAGAACAGAAGGGTAGCAGTACCACAACGCCTTCCTGGGTCAGGACCCTTAAAATTACAACACTGTGAAATTTCAGATTTAAATACCTGAAATGATGAAATTTACAATTTTTAAAATCCTCTGTCTGTGAAATTGACCAAAATGGACCATTAATTTGGTAGGGTCCTAATTATAACTCATTCATCCCAGTAACCATGGTCAACTAGACAGCACCTGCTACCCCAGCCACATCAATTTCCATAGCCCAGCAACAGAAAAGGAGAGGTGGAAAGGACTTCAAGAGTAACTCATCACCCCCACACTCAGACACAATTGTTATTGTGCTCATCAGCAGGGGTTGAGCAGCTGAAGAAAGAGTGGGGTGCCCTAAACTTTCCAGCTGTGGCTGCAGCCTCAGTGGTATAGCACAGGTTCCCACCCATCAGCTGCCCTGGTCCCACAATATTCCAGCACACCCTACCCCCATCTCCCACTGAACTGGCAGTGTAGCCCCCAGTCCTAGCAGCTAATTATCTGATCCATGCTGGAGGCTCACCACCTCAGGCCAGGGCAGCTCTTGCTGTTTGTACAGCAATAATGCTGCTGGCTACTAAATGCCAATGATTATTTCCAGAGGGCAGTGAGCATGGGGGCTTGTGGCCTCAGTACCCCATTTCAAAAGTCTAAAGCTAGAAGCAATTTCAGGGCTGCTTGGGTATTTCCCTCCCCATTGCTGCCTCAGCTAGATAAGCTATTTATGTTCTCCACGAAGGGGTGCAGTTGGGAGGTACTGCAGCTAGTTTTAAGTTTAGACTAGCTACAGCCTTGAACAAGTTATTTGCCTCTGTCTCTATCTTCCTTTTACAAAGAGGGAAATTATGATCCTGACTCATTAGTCATTTGTAAAATGCTTCGAAGATGAGAAAGGGCTGAGTAATGATTCTTCACTATGCCACATGCATGACTACATGCCTACAGATAGAGCATTGACTGCTCATCAATCCCAGGAGGGATAATTGGCCTGCAGAAAAATTCAATGGTTAGAACAAAGGAATGTGTTTCGTGTTGACAGTGGTAATGCTATTAACAGAACCACAGCTCTGATTATTTATATTTTAGTTGAAGGATGGCTGCTTTCTCCACCTTGCGCAACATGTTTGGAGAAGAATTCATTCTGATGCAAGATTTTGCAGATGCTAAATATATGGTTACATGCCTGTTCCACAACTGGTTCAAAGAGAGGAATTTTACATGTCCACTCTACTTTAGTTGTCCATGCACCAGAACTGGATAACTTTTTCCCACCATGGTACCTGTCAGGACAGCACATTCACCCTCTACCCATTCATGTTGCTTGCCTAGAGAATAATGGGATGGAGCTTCCCTGAGCCATCTCAGTTCCTTCTCACAGCAGAAGCCAATGTACCTAGCAATCAGGATGCAGGGGGAAGGATACTAGGTTGTGGAATGCACATGTGCAATACATCCTGAACAACAGTTACAGAACAGGTATGTAGCCATTGTTTTGTCTTTGATTCATTGCACATCAGTTCCACTTTAAGTGATTCACATGCAGTTTCTGCTAGAAGATAGGGACAGGTAGCCTGAGAGATGGCATAATGAATGGTAAACATATGAATCAAAGACCACGTTGCAGCCCTGCAAATGTTGGAAACCAGAACATTGCCCAAGAAAGCTGCTGAAGGCACCTGAGCCTTCGTGGAATGAGCTAGCACACTGTGCAGGAATGAAACAGGAATGAAACAGGTCCTAACAAACAAATACAACTAGAAATCCAGGAGATCCTCTGGGAGATAACTGTTTTCCCTTTCATACAATCAGCAAATGAAACAAACAATTGAGGGAATACCTGAAATCCCTTGGATTGGCCAAGCAAAAAGCTGCTTCTTTCTAATACCCAATGTACATTTTATTGATCTACAAAAGAACCCCATGTACCCATCCTTGAGGGTGAGGCTCCAGAAAGAAAAATGGCAGATAGAGTCTGATTCAAATAAAAATTCAGAACCACCTTAATAAGAAATTTGGGGTAAGCACATAAAATCACTATCTTTATAAAAACAAAAGTATGCAAAGGGTCAGCCATAAAAGCTTGCACCTCAGCAACCCTCCTAGCCAGGGTAATAGCTATTAAAAACACAACCTTCCTTGGTAAACAGGACAATAAACAGATGGCCAATGGTTTGAAAAGGAGTCCCATAAAGCCTAATAGAACCAAGTTTAAATCCCAGGAATGGATTGAATCCTTTACAGGAGGTAAACCTTTTAAAATTCTGATAGCAATTGGGTTGGAGAACAGATTTGCCACCTCCCTATAGGAGAGTAAAACAAATAGCAGCAAGGTACACCCTGAATGAACTGACAGGACAGATGAAGAAAGTTGTCCAAGTTAAAATAAAATAGTCGTGGAAGGAATTCCTCTATCAGGACCAAAATGAAAACCTTTTCCATTTCATAAGGTCTGTATATCTTGTAGAAGACTCTCTCCCATTCAAAGGAACACTCTGAACTGTGGCAGAACAGGCAGACTCTTGATGATCTAACCACTTAGCATCTGGGCAGTTTGATGCAGACTGACAAAGCTGGGATGCAGTTTGGCCATGATCTTGTGAGATTACATTCAGATTCATAGGGAGGGGAATTGGATCTCAGAAGTTCAACAGACTGAAAAACTAATGTTGACAAGGCCAGGTACTATTAGGATTAGACTGGCATGGTCCTGACTGATGTTGGCTAGTACTCTGGACACTAAACAGGATGGGAGAAAGCATAAAGAAGCCTGCCCTTTCATAACATCAGAGAGACACCCATTATTGACCCAGGGATGAGGCCTCCTGTCAAATTGAATCTGTTCTGGCAGGTGGCAAACCGGTCCAACTCTGGTATACCCCATGTGGATCTGAGGGAGACTTGTGGTCTCTAATGAATGACCTCCTGAGTCTGTCTGCTGGAAATCCAGCAGACAGGAGATTATGCTTTCAGCGATATCCCATTCTTCATGCAAAAATTCCAAAGGCCCAATGCATTTTGGCAAAGGGAGTGGAGAGGGGGGGAGGAGTCAGACTTGGCCCTCCCTGTTCATTGAGGTCAAATATCACCACAGTGCTGGCTGTGAGAATCTGCACTGAGCAGCCAGCTATGTGAAGAAGAAATACTCAACAGGCCAAGCATATAGCCCAAAGCACCCAGATACTGATGTGGATGGTGAGATCCTGACATGACCATAGACCCTGAGTTCTTACATTTCACAGATTTGCCACCTCCCAGCCAAGTATTGAAGCATCTGTGATTAGAGTCACTGAGGGAAGAGTCAAAGCAAAGGGAACTCCATTGCATATTTTGGCCAAGTCCATCTACCAGTTCAGGGAGGACAGGAGAGTTGAATGTACGTAGGTCAGCCTATCCAGTGGATTTTAACTGACTTCAACCGCCACTACATGATCCAGAGGTGAGTTGAAGTCACATATGTGCTATCTGCACACTGAGTTACATATGTGGCAAGCTGCCACATGCCCTAGCAGTCTCAGGCAGTTCCTCATCATTGTGGGGATGCAGTGGCTCTTGGGAGAGACAAAGTGCCTAGTCAGAGCCAGACAGACACCCTGAGCCAGCCTCCCTTCATGAGATTGGTAAAAATGATTTGTCTTTGAAGGCCCAAGGACTGGAAGCAAGACTGATCCCTTTGCCCCCATTCTTACACCTGCTGTCTAGACTGTCCATGGAGCAACCAGTCATCCAGGTATGGATACACCTGGCTGTCCATTTTTCAAAAATGTGCTGCCATCAGTGTCGTGCATTTTTTGAGAACTCAGGGGGCAGAAGACAGGCCAAGCGGAAGGTCTTTGAACTGATGATGAACCTCTTCTATTACAAATCTTAAGAATTAGTCTGGCGTATAGCCACATCCTTAAGTAGAGGGCACCCAATCACTAGGAGACAGGTCTGAATAGTAGAGGACAGAGTAACCATACAATTTTTTGTTTCAAATTGGTTGAGATTTTGCAGGTCCAGAATGGATCTGAGGCATCCCTTGGCCTTTGTTATGATAAAATCCTGCAAAATCCTCAGGTTTCTTCTACCTTAAATCTGGTTAAGTACATCTGTTGCAGGCAGTTGCTTCCTTCAGGTTCAATCTGACTAGTCTCATGTCAAGCAAATCTGGTTTTTGGCTCTTCAGAACCACATTCTTCAAACACTCACTTGTTCAAGAGAATTTTTCCTCTAAGATAGTTAACATAGTCTATAGGTTAGTGAAGATTAAAAGGATGAAAGTTGTTAGGCATACTGCAGTAGATGAACTTTTAAAAGGCTCCGTTCTCTGAGCTCTGTTCTGGGTAAGTCAACGATACGGTAGAGTGCTCTATGCCAGTGGTTCTAAACTTTTCCAGGAGTCTGATTTGTCTTGTGTACCCCAAGTTTCACCTCACTTAACTTGCTTACTTTCTAATTTTTACCATATGATTATAAAATCAATTGGAATATAAATATTGTACTTACATTTCAGTGTATAGTATATAGAGCAGTATAGTCATAGGCTGTATGAAATTTTAGTTTGTACTGACTTCACTAGTGCTTTTTATGTACCTGTTGTAAAACTAGGCCAATATCTAGAGGAGTTGATGTACCCCCTGGAAGACCTCTGCATATCTCTAGGGGTACGCGTACCCCTGGTTGAGAACCACTGCTCTATACAAACTTCTTTCAGCCTTTCTAATCTTTTTATTTTAAGTGTTAGAGCAAGCACAGTCTCTGAATTGTGTGCGTCTCCCTTTTCTCCTGCTCAGAATTGGTTTGTCCCTTTCTGATGACTTTCAGGACTAACTCCTCTTTTACAGATTTGTATTAGGTGTGTTGATAAGGGGAATCTCTCCTCTCTACTATTTAAGAGACAAGAGGCCACCCGTCCTTTTGGAACCTTTTTGATGGTAATTTATTAAATTTATTAAATTTAACATAATGTTGAGAAAAATCTTAGTATTTCAAACTTTTGACCCAGTCCTACTCAGGAAACAGGACAACTCTACTTTACTGGTAGCAACTTAAGACTTCTCTTTCTCGCTATTAAAAAGAGCATTTCTTGCAAGCTTCCCCAACAAATCAGCCAGGTAGAACCACCACCATTCCTAACCTAAGGCAGACATCCTTTTCTGCACATTGCCAAATGTGCATCAGTCTGCAATGACTATGCAATATAGGATGGCTGAGGGAAATAGAGAAAGTGTAACTTCAAGACCTTGCTGTTCAGTGTTTTCAGTCCTTCTGCTCACATTGCTCAGGCAAGGAGCCTGTATATGAGTTTCTCTACTACGTCGTTCTCCTCTTATTTCATTTCCCTTTTATTGCCCAGTGTGATCACACTTTCCTCCTCCTAGTTTTCATTTAATATCAATTAAGTGACAATTGACCATTATGAACCTACAATCCAGTAAGATTACTTTCTTTTTTTTTTTTTTAATGTAAAATTTTGGAACTGTAACTTCAATATGTGGAAAACTTAAAAAGGGAAACATTACATGAATCTTCTATTTGGTCTCTGTAAATTTATCTAACGCTCACTTGATTTTCTGAAGCACAGAGCACCCAACAAATCTCAAGAAGTCAAGGGGAGCTGCAGGTGCTCAGCACATTTGAAAATGAGGACACGTAACGCTTTCAAAAAATTTTACTAAAAAAAAAAATCTTGCTGTTTTGTGGCACTGGGGCTTTATGGTGAATGAATTATATCTGATTAAAGGGAGATCCAGTTCCCAAATTTCTTGCTGGGAGTGGGTAATGGACATGGAGTTTGCATGTCTGAAAAGGTAAGTTTGAGTAAACGCTAACCCAGCCTTGTAAAAGTTATGAGAACTTACACAAGATCTACCTGGCCATCCTTATAATGAAAACATTTTTCACTTGCTTGTATAAGAAGCAGCATTCGCTCCTGTCAGGGCGGAGAACAATAAGTTTGCAAATGCTAAAAGTCTCAACTCAGCCAAAGTGAGCCCAAGCATTTGGGTTCCCAACAATGGAAAAAAAAAGTTTAGAAAACTGTCTGACACATATGTACATAGTCATGAGTTCTGCATGTGCTAACTACCTTTTGGTCCTAGACCATGCTAGGCATCACTATAAATGCTATTGCACTGATTGAGCTATTAATCAGCCTTCCAAGTACATTATTGATTTCCTCTGCCTCTTTATGTCTGGTTACATTTTTGCCATCCACTTCTGTCTTCTGAAGACAGAACGTCTGACCTGCTTGAGTATGTGTGTAACTGTCACCATCTAGTGGTATCAGTGCATTGCTACAGTTATTGAAGATTCTTTAGAACAAGTGGTAGAAGCCTTTTAAGGCCAAAGTCACAGATTCTATCCTCCATGTTACAAATATGCATCATAGTAATTGTGCTGTCCATATAGTTACCGATTTTTTTTTCCATGCACACTACGTTCTTAGACCTACCTATTGTGTGACTGACCTTACCTCTGTTCCACCATTTCACTCAGAAAAAAGGGAGTACAAATAATGGAAGAACTGGAGTTACATCAGTCATAAAAATAATTCAGAATATTTGTAAAATGAAAAAATGTAGTGCAGAAAAGGAAAGTTGCCTTATTTTTATAGCACTTCACAAAATACTGTATATAGGAATCACTTCAATTACTGAAATGTAGCAGGTTTTTAAAGCCGTTTAGGAGAGGACGTGGAGAAGGCTTCCATCTTTAACTCAAAATAGAGAAGAGATTTTAGAGAATCAGAATGCAATTGCTGGGCTGCAATTTATGATGCTAGTAACATGCTTAGTACTATACAATTCAAAAACTGAACATCTTGCTTGAATGTAAGAGTTCTCTTCCAAGTTAGCACTTGCTATGCAGCAAGCTTCAGTCAAACTAACAGGAACACATGCAGGAAAGTGAATTATTTCCCTTTAGTGGTTTACTTTGATATAACAAATAAACCAACCAACAAATGCTACTTTTAGTTGTCATTCTTGACAAGCAGGAAGCCACAGTAATGGAGTTCTCTTTGGGGTGAGGAAGGATCATTTCAAGTATTGTGTTGCCCTGTGTACAACACACCAGTTATCATTTGAATGAAGCAGGGTAAAACATTTAAAAAAGGAAACTCAAGAGTTAACCGTTTAGGAGAAATCTTTTATTTTAACTATTTCATTTCTCTCTGTGTGTGTTAGAAAAAGAATATACACAGAACTGGTTAGTCAAATAACCCCATGTCTTCTCCAAAGCAAGCCAAGAAACAGTGGCCTTATGCAATCTAATCCACCCACATTCAATCACCTCCACTCCAAAATAAAAGCTATGGGATAAGATCCTCATCTCATACCTGAGCAGCACCATTGCATCGGTATTCACGTATTTTCAATGTACAGAAATGTTAGCCCCTTCATGCTTCAATACAACACATTTAACTTAAACACAGAGCTTTAAATTATTCTCTCAAGGGCAATAAACAACTCCAGATCACAGAATTTCTAGCACCACTAAAAATGATGAAGCTATTGCCCATGTAAGTTACTTTTAAGGTACAGTTTTAGTACATTTACGGCTGGTAAAGAGTTTGATGTCAATGGAGAACAAAATCTTTATCCACAGAGCAAACAGACACAGGCAGGGGCAGTATAGACTTTACACACACACGCTGATCAATGTTCCCCCATGGTGAGATAAGGATAGTGCAGCCTCAGTGGAGCATTCCGTCTGGGCTAAAACTTTCAACCCAACGGCGTCAGCCGTGATGGCTTTTCTTTCACATATCCTATTAAAAATTATCAAATATTTTAGCAATCCAATTACAAATATTTTGTAATCCAGAAACACACTCCCCTCCCAGAGTAGATTTTTTTCACGGCGTAAAAATCGCTTGTAAAAACACATTCATGGCTCAGCCTAGAAACAAACTTTTGAAGCACTTCATTCTGCAGTTTCTCTACATTTAAATGCGTTTATTGTTTTTAAATTGCATATTCATTTTTAGAAGCTGGTTTCAAAGATTCAGCTTCTTATATCAGCAGACCCACAGCGGAGAACAGACTGGTGCATGTGCCAGAAAAAGAGTTTAACCAGCAGCCCTAACAAAGACAGCACTGAATTTCAAGATCTGCATTTCAAGTACTAATACTGTGTTTTACAGATCAACCAACAAGCAGCGTGTAACTGGTAGCATTTATCTACATTGTGCTACAACTGTCTACAGATTACAGCAGGCATCAATCTTTTTAAAAGGTCATTACAAATCCAGAAGATAATATATTTTTGAAAAGTTAGCATTAATATTCAAGATGCAAGAATTTAAACAATTGCAGTTTTAGGATGTTAAAATATATATAGCAATCACTCCCACTGTATACTTTGGCTCACTTCCCTCCACTTCATAAAACGGATTACAGTATATCCTTCAAATTTACACAAAACAATCAAATGTTGGTTCAAGAATCCATTTTAGTACACTAGATGAAAGCTATGAGTGGTCTTTTAGGATGTAAAACAAAAAATAACTAAAAATGGGTGGTCTTTCTCAGCTGAGTTAACTGGACACTAGCCTGGAAACGGTATTATTGGAGACTCATCCACAGCGGCCGGGCAGCTATGTCCAGGTGAAGTTACACATAGTTCTCCCTGGTGTCCCAATACACATACAGCTTGCTAAGTGAAACATGGGGAGACATCACGAGAAGACTACCCATATAGCATCCTAGCAAGCACTCTGCAGCTGAGCTGGGGAGTGGCTACATCAATGAACATGAGCTTTCCTTTTTTAATAACCATGTTTTCTCCCAGCAGTACACCTGAAGACAAACTGCCACCACTCTTCCCTTCACCCAAACGAGCACAACTCAGAAAAGAGGTGGTGGTTGTATGAAAATGAAAAAATTAAAGTGATGGCCTCAACTTCCATTTTTCTTTTTAACTAAGCACAGGCCATCTGACTTCAATAATGTAGTTTAAGATCCTCTAGCACTTTGTCTTGCTTTATTGTGAGTTTTTCTTTTATCACCAAGCTACTTGAACTGGGATACAATTCCTTATTCATTGGTATAAATACATTACATAAAGCTAATGATTAAATCCAGTTAGTATCACATAGTCACATATGACCAATAAATCAAGCATATTTTGAAATCAATATTGGAAAGTCGTGGCCAGAAAGAAATCAAGTTATATCATAATCCCACCCCAAATTGGTGTTTGGTCCCATTAAAAAGTAAAAACTACAAGAGAAAATTTTAAATGTGATTAAGTCTATTTGGTGCTGAATTGTGGGTACTGAGCCACCATCTGTCAAAACATCTGATCAAATTGCTGCAACTTAGTTTTCCTTCGCTTTCTTTAAGTAGCGAGCCCGTAATTGCTTGTTTCTTTGCATTGTCAAGTTGATGACTGCTGAGGTGGGAAGAAGAGAAAAGATCCAGCCCTAAGAAATGAAAAGAAAAAACTCCAACTGTTATCACCTGCACCAAATTAACTTAAAATTAATCTCTTCTACATTTTCAAATGCGACAAAATTAGGTCTAAGTACGAAAGAACAAGTGTCAGTCTCAGGATTTTAAAAAACGTAATTAATGTAATTCTCTTTCCTCCATGGTCAGAGTACATGCAGAACATACTCAGCACCACACAAAATGAGTAACATTCCCTTTTTGAAGGTAACTTACAATAATGGCATGGGGCAGACATCCGTTGGTTTGGGACTGCAGGCCTATTGTACCAAGGGCAGCTCTTACGAATGTTTCAGGACTGGGCTTATTGAAGGTTGGTTTGCGGATTTTAGACATTTTTGTAGCCACAAAATATGGTAGAACACTCTGCAGGTAGGAAAAGAGATCACAGTAAGTGAAGTGCATTTTCAATAAAATTCCATGTTCATCTACTGAACATGGCAAGAGGAAACAAAGCTCATACTGTACATCCTGGCTTGGGGTCTCTAGCTGTGCTCTCCAAGTATAGCGCCTCTGTCTAGCTAGCACTTGCTTCTGAGAGAAGAGACCCTGCAGTCCAACTGCCTAGCCCATGTGACCACAGCCGTCCCCCTCTGCTCCTCCCAGTAGCTCAAACACAACCTTTTCCCGAAAACTCCAGACAGATAGACTTCCACAGGATTATGAAGACCATTGCTCTTTACTTAACAGCATGACACACACACAGATCTCAAGAAAATAAGACATGCCTGTATATATTTCCCTTACCTCAGTTTCCTCATCACTATGGAGAGTTCTTTGGGCCTGGACAGACTGTTCTGGTGCACCAAGGAACCTTCCCTTATAGCCTTCCCTTCAAAAGCACGGAGCCTCTCTCTACGTCAGCTAGCTGTCTCTGACCTTGGCTGGACAGCATTTATAAAGGACCGATGCTACAAAACCCTGCCTCTATTTTCTTCTTTCCTATCCAAAGCTTCCTGTTCAATAAGTCCCTGGAGTTTATATGTCTCACTATCAACACTTGATTCCTTTGTTCTGCTGCTGGTGTTTTTCCACTTTTCATATCACCAGCCTCCACAAACTAGGTAGGAGAAAACTGGTTCTCAGAGGCTCCAGATAAACTGTTGTCCTCAAGATCCTTCCACCTGAATAGATAGCTATTCAGTTTTAATGACTCACCACTGTGCCTGGCCTGGGAGAGAGATGCTTACAGCCTTGTCAGCAAGAGGTGAATTCCACATTTACACAGAGGCCCTTCCCTGACGCTGCAATTTCTTAACATAAGAACAACCATCCTGGGTCAGATCAAAGGTCCATCTAGCCCAGTATCCTGTCTTCCGACAGTGGCCAATGCCAGGTGCCCCAGAGAGAATGAACAGAACAGACCATCATCAAAAGATCCTTTCCCTGTCGCTCATTCCCAATCTCTGGCAAACAGAGGCTAGGGACACCATCCCTGCCCATCCTGGCTAATAGCCATTGATGGACCAGTCCTCCATGAATTTATCTAGTTCTTTTTTGATCCCTGTTATGGTCTTGGCCTTCACAACATCGTCTGGCAAAGAGTTCCACAGATTGACTGTGCGTTGTGTGAAGAAATACTTCCTTTTATTTGTTTTAAACCTGCTTCCTATTAATTTCATTTGGTGACCCCTAGTTCTTGTGTTATGAGAATGAGTAAATAACACTTCCTTATTTACTTTTTCCACACCAGTCATGATTTTATAGACTTCTATCATATCCCTCCTTAGTCATCTCTTTTGCAAGGTGAATAGTCCCAGTCTTATTCATCTCTCCTCATACAAAAGCCGTTCCATACCCCTAATAATTTTTGCTGCCCTTTTCTGAACCTTTTTCAATTCCAATACATCTTTTTTGAGATGGGGCGACCACATCTGCATGCAGTATTCAAGATGTGGGCGTACCATGGATTTATATAGAGGCAACATGATATTTTCCGTCTTATTATCTACCCCTTTCTTAATGATGCCAAACATTCTGTTCGCTTTTTTGACTGCCACTGCACATTGAGTGGATGTTTTCAGGGAACTATCCACAATGATGACAAGATCTGTCTCTTGAGTGATAACAGCTAATTCAGACTCCATCATTTTATATATATAGTTGGGATTACGTTTTCCAATGTGCATTACTTTGCATTTATCAACATTGAATTTCATTTGCCATTTTGTTGCCGAGTTTTGTGAAACTCTTTTGTAACTCTTTGCAGTCTGCCCAAGACTTAACTATCTTGAGTAGTTTTGTATCATCTGCAAATTTTGCCACCGCTCAGTTTACCCCTTTTTCCAGATCATTTATGAATATGTTAACAAACTTTGTAGTATTATCAGAATCATAAATTGTAAAAACAAACAGATTCCCCAAATAGTCCCAAGTGTGTTTTCAGACAGTTTCCACATATATCTACTGAAGATGGCAAGAAGCAACAAAGTTCATAGAGTACATTAGGTGACCTGAGGCTAGCAGTACTGGATTCTAAAAGAAGTATGAACTTTAGTTAAACTTAAAAAAAAAATTGGATCACCTCTTCATGAAATCACAAGCTATCATGTGTATGCATGTGTATATTATGTACATACATATATACATATACACAAACAAATAAATACAATCAGGATTCAAGAGAATTAATAATTCACAGCCATATAACTTAGGGCTATGGTGCGGTTAGATTTCACAAGCTAAAGAGGATTGGTCCTGACCAGTACTTAGACAAAAGAACTGCTGGGAGAATCCAGGTGGTGCAGTAGTGGGGCTCATGATTCAGTAGGCAGAGCTGATACTGAACCAATGCCGCAGCGTGACATTAAGGAGTGTGGTGATGGGTACGTCTCTTGCAGAGGATTTCAAATCAGTGTACTTGTGCTTGTTTATGGGACTTTGAGAATAGCATCAGCTTCACTAGTCCGAGCTAATTCCAGTTTTGGGGAACTTCATTCTGTTTTCCCAGATTTCCTTGTTGCTTTACTTGCATAAGGAAGTCCATTTCCCATTCTAAAGTATTGCTAGTTGTTGTGTTCCATTCCACAAGGGGGTACATTTCTGCGTGGGTTGAAACATTCCCATGCACACAAGACTTGATTGAAGAATTCGGGGAAAAGAATGGATAATACAGATTGGGATTTCCTCCTTTCCCTGCTTCCCCCCCAGGTGCATTTTTTTTTAAAGTCATCATAACAAGACTCCCAGTGATCAGTTTATACTTTCAAGGCTCTTTGAAATAAAAGAGTTAAAGACTTAGCACACAATTTTCAAATGTGGATAAAGGCACTTTAATAAAAGTGGGAGGGTGACCAGAAGTCCCGATTTTATAGGGGCAGTCCCAATTTCTGGGGCTCTCTTATACAGGCACCTATTACCCCCCACACCCGTCCTGACTTTTCACTCAAAAAGTGATCTGATTTTCAGAAGTGTAAATGCCTTCAGCTCCCATTATAGGTCAGCAGCATCTCTGTAAAACCACACCACTCATTCAGGTGTTTAAATATGAATGTATGTGCCTAACTTTGGGCATCCAAGTTTGAACACTTTGCCTGTACTTTTTAAATTAAAAGGTTCTACTTTTCATCTGCTGCCTTTCAAAAGTCTGCTGGAACTTGACTGACTATTTGGCAATTCCATATTCACCAATTAATAAATTCTCCAAAATCCCTTTTTAAGTCTCCAGGCTGTAAATCTTGCCAGCATCTTTCCAGTAAGTTTCATATGAAGTTTTGAGGACAAGCTTTTTAAAGTAAAATAAAGCAAGTGTTTCTTTTAGGACATACCCTTTTTTTTTTGGAACACCTTTCTGCAAATTTGGGCAAAATATAGTTTCAATCTTAACCATTCACACTATTCTGAAACAAAAGAAATTTATGTACAAATTGCACTACTAAAATGCACAACTAGATGGTGCCGAAAGATAATTCAGTGTCTGCACAGAGAAACTGAGCACCGAGTGGGAATAAGCTGTACCGCTGATAGTTTAGATATAGCGTTCTCTAGCCATTATTCTAAATACTTCACTGTACTTGAAAGTTATAAGACTATGGAACAACATTTTATTTCCTGCATTCTATAGTGGAAAAAAATGCTTCAGAAACATTAGCTCTACCATCTCTCACTAAGAAGGTGATCTTTTGTTTGGGATAATGCTGTTATGTCCTAAAAGCTATTAATTTTTCCTAGGGAATACAAAAGTGGTAAAACTATTCAGAGGTATGTGTTATTCAACTGGGATCAAGAGACTGAAAGGCTGTAAGCAAAGCAAGGTTTGCTATGGGTAAAACTAGGTGCTTGCATATGACACCACACTGTTCAGACCAAAAAGTCTATAGAGCAGCTTATCATATAAATCAGTGGGAAACCAACGAATAGAACTCAGAGTCCTGTGTCCCTGTCTTATGCACTAGCTTGTAAACCACACTCACTCCCTATATGAAGGAAAGCTAATTGGACCATAATCTTTTTATACTGATGCTTCTTAAGAAACTGCTGCGTTCAGATCTTCTGGTACTACCACCCACCCGGGAGGTACACGAAGGTTCTTTCAGGGTTCTATGAAAAAGCCTCTTTAATGCCCCCTCTTCCCCCCCCCCCCAAAAAAAGAACTACTTATACAGAACAACAAGACAAAATCTCAGATATTCAAGGAAAATCCTTCAAACAAGACACAAGTGTGAAAGAAAATCCAGTACTATAACACTGCCTGGATACTATAGTAGAGGTATTAGGAAGAAATGTAAATAGCGTTAAGATTTTTTCCTCTCTTATACTTTTAAAATATGTGTAAAAGTATTTGAAAAGAGGCAAAAATGCCCAATATTGACAGAAAGCTGTTCTCTGCCTATTGTTCTGAAGCAGAAAATAATAGAATGAACGAAGGAAGAACCACCCAATGACCCCTTCAGACTGACTATCCCATGGAGCATGGGCACCCCCATTAATAGGAAACTTGCAAGTTAGTCTTGAGAGAAATCCTTAGATTCTTCCATATTCCCTTCATTCTTGGCAGCTACTTTCCACTATAGATTTTCATCCTATTCTCCATACACGCACAGGAATACTTGACCCTGAGGCTATGTAGTTGCTATTCTCCAATTGAAGATTGGAAGTGGCCTCTGGAGCCAGAGAGGAGTTTGTTTCTGAACCTAAAAGTTTCTCTGATCAAACCTGGCTTCCAAAGAGAAGGCATTTTCACTCAGGCAGCATTGCTACAACTTGTACTGAGCTTCAGAAGTTGTATATTAACAAGCTGTTGTGTGTTTCTGCTTTTCACACAAGTGTTTTCTACTGGTCTGGCATAAGCTGAGGACATGCCATTTCAAACAGCTACCTCAAGTGGAAATGCAAGTCTGGAATTCAAAGTCTATTCACTATTGAGAAAGTTGTAGCGATGAACCCCATACTTCAGATCTCAAGAGGCTGAAGTACTCCTAAGGGAATGAAGGAGACACATTGGCCAAGCTTTAAAGATATGCTTTTAAGGTTCATTAGTGGTAGGCACAGGGGCTCAGACTGGGGAAGGGAAGAAAGAAGACCAATAACTTAGTACAATTAGCATAAGAAATTCTGATCACCAGCTATTAAACCACACAACTCAGAATGGCTATTAATTTAAATTTAGGGAGGCGATGGAGAGCTACCAGCAATAGAGAGCCCACAGCCGGCATGCCAGAGAAGCCAGGCTGATACTATTCATTACCTTGACTCATTTGGGATATCAAAGTCTATAGGAAAACATGCTGGCAGCTAGGGGGAAAAAAATTTAGCAGGAAGAAAAGCAAACCTAACACAGAGAAACAGCTTTCAGTAAAGTTTAAGTTGCAAAATACACAAGTTCTCAGCTTCTCTACATCCAGTGCTAGAAAATTTTAGAAGCTACACTCCTAGGGGGCTCTCTAGTGTTTACAGTAAGTTTTCTTGACTGTGTAAAAGTGTCATCCTAACTGCATTTTCATTACTATGTCATCTATTCCTGCTCAGAGCAGGTCTGCGCAACAATACTTAAAACATTATCAGCTGCCAGTGTCTTGTCAACACTAAAGTTTCACATTGGTACTCCTACTGAAATTGCACCAGTAGCAGCACCAGTTGGGAATTTTAAGAAAAAGTTTAGCGTAGCTTTTGTGATACAGCATGGCCAGAGGGCAGCAGGAGAGGGTTAGAAGGGAGCCTTATTCCCTGTAAGGGGAAGAAAGTTTGCTATAGATTAACTAGAGCACCTGATGCCAATTAGAGCACCTGCAGTCAGTTACATGATAAAAACCCATGCTTCAATCAGACAGCGTGGGAGTAGGAGCAGAAAGGATTGGTGTTGGAGCAGAGAACAGTTTGAAGGGAAGCAGAGGACAGTTTGGAGAAGTGCTGCGGTGGGCTAAGAAGTCCTAGACACTAGGTAAGGGGCACCTGGCTTGTGCAGAGGAAGCCCCCCACAAGCTGAAGGGCAGGAGAGGGAAATAGCCCAGGGGAAGGAACTGTCAGTTCAAGTGGTTCACCACTATCCTCAGGGCCCCTGGGCTAGGACCTGGAGTAGAAGGTGGGTCCAGGTCCCTCTCTCTCCACTCCCCTCCTCTAGGACACTAGTGGGGCAATTAATATTCCAATTTAGGGGCAAGAAATGGCTCCCTGAACCCTCTTCAAAGAAGAGAAAGCACGAGACCCATCATAATAGTGCCGGCAATTTGCCACAGTTTAAACAAGGAAGCCATTGTAAGGACATTGCATGCAATAGCTTATTGAATCAGTTGTCCTTTTCCTAGTACTGTCCGCACAGTACTGTTGAGAAATAAGGACAAAAGGCATTTCAAGTAATATGTTTTTATTATGCTCTAAAAAGGAAAATCCATGAAACAGACAAGATGTTCCTTGCCTAAGGACACGTGTACTCAACAAATTTTAGACACTTTTAACCAATTAGTGAAAACCTACTTTGTGTCCAGACACTTCATGGCTAGTACTCACTAACACTGGCAGCTCACAACTGTTCTCCTGTACCTTGTTTGAAAGATTTAAAAAAATATATATTTCTATTTTTTTTGCATCATATAGCATTGCTTCCCTGACTGTGTAACCTGTCTAGTCAGTCCTCCTTTCCTCCCAGCTTTCTGTGGTAGGACATCCCAGAGTAGATTGCCTCATATGTTGCACCTGATATTCCCCATGTATGTCCTCTGAGCATTAACTGCTGCTAAAGCACTAAGAAACCCACCATGATTTTCTAACACCACATGATACAAAATATGGGCAGACAAAGTGGCAGCTATGGACGCAACTCAACCATGTTTGTACCCAGATCAGATGACTGTTCCAAACTGTTTACAAACATAACATCTGTAACTGTAGAGTAGATAGGGCCTTATGAAACTCTCACCAACCCTGGGATGATTTATGCTCTGAGGTGAAAACCATGGGAAAAAGAAATCATTGGTTGTGACACCCAAAACCAAGCAAAACTTGGTGTCATGCGAATATTGCTTTGAGTTTTTGAGTTCAAACAATTCTGAAACTCAAAGCGAAACCCGCAAGGAGTGAGAGAAACAGAACTACAGAAAGGTTTGCACAAGGTCCTGCAAACAAAGCCAGCGTCACAAAGCTTGACTCAGTGCTCTTAAGCTCTGGTTTTCTTAATTTGTACCCAGATGGTTCTCTGGTCTACTGTAAACATAGCTAAGCTACTGCAGGTAAACTAGAGAGCAAAGATAAAAACCTATTAAACAAGGTAAAACCAATTATCAAGTTATGAAGTTATACAACTGGAATCTGATATTCAAAATGAACCTATTTCCCCCTTGCAAAGCTGTTCTTCCTGCTACGTTTCCCCATAGTGTAAGCAACTGCGAGTGCAGAGATCTTACTGTTACAAACTTTTTTAGAGTTGCCAGTATCATTCCTAACTAGTGATAAACTAAAGGATATTTAGGTTCTGTGTTCTAGTCCTTAGCGTGGTTAGTTACTGGATTTCTGGTGCATAATGTCACGACAAACATACTAGGAGATTAAGGAATGTTGTAACTAGTCTAGTACGTAATTACAGTCAGTCTTATGGAATATATTGTAGCTAAAATCATAACAGGTGCTGTCAATTACATTGATCTTCTAATATTGAATGATTTGTAACACTCATCTTCGGTTTTTGTTTTTAAGTCATTTATATTTAATTTCAACAGGAAGAGTTCAGAAACAACTGCTACTGGGACAAACAAAAAAGTAAACTATCTTTAATGGTTTATCATCGTCACATTTTTGACTGAATGGGACGATTTCCTTATGTTGCCAAGACAGCAACTGTTACTGTGGTAACCACACAATAACAGGGATACTTAAATGAAACAAACTCCACTCACTTGTACAATGATGCCCTTGCTCTTATACTCCGCATGGAGGCCTCGAGAGAAGAAATCCACAAAAGCCTACAGAGAAGGGGGAGGACAAATAGTATATATCAAAGTGGAAACTAATATGTACATAGTTTGTCAATATTTCTCAGGAGTTTCTAGAGGACTATTTACACATCTTACACTTTTAAAAAAAGACAAACTGGTTTTCAAATAAAGTTCGTAGATTACAGCAAAACCGTAGATTCATAGTGCGTTATACAAGTAAGATGCAAGTTCAGAACAAAGATGTCCCCAATACAAAAGAGAAGATCCAAACCCCTTGGAGGTTCAAATCTGGTTGCAGATTTAACTTTTGGGGCTTAGGCCCCTCTCTAGTCCAAAGGGAAAAGGGACTGGAGCTGATATATAACAAAGTCCGGTAAAATGGCTTCTCACTAAATGCCTGATTTACTTAGCCTCTTATAGAAAGGTACAGTAGTTATCTGCCAGTTTACTTCTCCGTTTAAAAAACTGGCAACACTTAAAATTGTATCTCTCTTTGCAAAAGTGAAGTGTTTAGACATTTGAATTTTTTCCAGTTCTGCTTTCACAGAAATGTCACCTTATTTTACACTAGTATGTCTACTACAAGAGTGGCATTTGCTGGCTTTGAAGAATACCACTGTTCATTCTCCCTCAGTTGGAGGTTTACAAGTACATCATCCTACGGAAGAAAAGGTGATAAAGGAAGGAAATTGGTAAGGATTATCAAGACACCATCTCACAGCTTAATACAGCAAATAGACCCTGCTGTTTCCCCCTCCTTCCATACTCACTCCCAAATGATGAACACATCACTTGCAGTTTAACACTCTGTCAGTGCTGTAATAACCCAAGACTACTCACCAACTCAAACATTTTTTTAAGACCATAAGGTTTCCAAACCATATTTCTCCTTTGTTTCTTTTTCACCCAGGAAAGACACAAAAGGTGTCAGATGCAAGGATCGTGCCTTACAAGAACAAGGCTGTACAGATCAATGAAGGAACTAATCCATTTTATTCATATTATAAAGTTAAATAAAATTTACCATTTACTTTAACTTCAATTATTCAAGAAAAAAATCAGCTCTAGAGAAAAAAAGATAAACTAGAGATAGCAGCAGCTGCTTCAGAGCTGCGTCAACAGAGACACAGCCAAGAAAAAATATTACGTCTGTTTTGCTATTTTCTTTCATTGATCATGTCAACAACACTAGTACATTAGTAAAAATCCTACTTATACCCAATGCTTTGTTAAATTCATAGTATCCATCCTCATTTTTATTAAGTGGTCACCTCACTGAACTTCTCAGCCCGCACACAAAGCAAAGAATATATACTCCCACATAATATTATCTCTATAGAGATCTACCAGAGCATATGCAAGTGCTGGAAAAAAACCCAGATTTTACTGCATGACATATGGGTCCATGTATTTTACATCTTCAAGTCACATGTATAAATTAGGTTAGCGTTTAGAAGAAAAGCTTACCAAGCCATCTAGACCATACCCAAGTCAGTTACTAAAATATCTATAATTTAAACAAGTTAGATATGCAGTTGTAAACAGCTGCCATGTACCATGCATGGGCCCAGTGGTATCTGCATATGCAAATAGCTTGTTGGGCATTTCCATGTTCCACTGCCAGATTTGCATATGTGGTGAATGCATACCACAAGAGACATGCAATCATGCATCTACCCTATTTAAAATAAATAAAATCAGGCCTATACATTATTCCTATGTAAATTGGCTAACTCTGGTATTCTCTTAATCAACAAAGTGATTCCCTTTCCTCACTTCAGGTAGAGAACTTCAGATCTTCTATGACTGGTAGTCCTGCAATCAAACACTGACTTTAAAATATAATAAGGTGCAAAAAGGAACTGCCAGCAATTTTTATTGAAAGTTATTTTGCAACCAAAAATAGCACATTCATTTTACATAGATTAAACAAGCAAGAATTTAGCCACTTCTACTCTGCAAATGAATTAAACACGTATTTCTAAATCATTGAAGACGACAGATATTTGTACAAGATTTTATTTTGTTGGCACCCAGAGATCCTCAGAGAGCCTTAAATAACTGAAAATAGTAACTTCAAGAATAGACAACATGATTCAAATAAGCCTGAAGTGAAGAAACCATCACTCACTCTCTTCCCTCTATCCCTGATTAAAAAAAAAATAAAATAAAAAATAGTATCAGTAAACATAGTGCCTGCAACAGCAAAAGTAATCCACAATGGTAGCTCTCTCACACTTCCATTCCCCGACCCAATCAACAGCACTGGGAAGTGGCCTGGCACAACACTTATACCTACTTCCCTCACATGCCAAAACACAGAACAAAGGAGGAGGAGTTTTCCTTTAAGAATATCACTACATTTGTAAATGTTGACATCTCCACAGGTAAACTGAGTGAGAGTCAAAAACTCTCCTCCATCTTCTGTCTAGTTAGCTAAGGACACCAACTCAGTCCTGAAGGATGTTAAAGATGAAACTAACATATGTTGAGGGGGAGAGAATCTCAGAGTTGCAGATGGGGCCCTTCTACAGATTATAGACCTCAGGAGAGTAATTTGCTAATCTCAGCCACTGTGGCAGAAGAAAAGCAATTCTTCCAAACAGCAAAGAATGGAACAATTATCTTGTAGTTGTGTTTCTTGAAAGAAATCATTTGTCCCTTTCCTGTGTCTCTGTTTCCTAGCATATGACAAATGGAAAAAAAGAGTAGTGGGATGCCCATAGCTTCAGGGATAAGGCCCTGCTGTGCAGCCCAAGAAGTGAAATGTGTTCATTTGGTGCAATAAAAGCATCTTGTGGAGTCTTTTTTTGCTGCTTGAAAGGACCTCTCTCACTGCTAGTGGAAGTGTCCATCCAAAAACCAAGCTGTCAGTCAAAGTGTGTGTGAGTTGGGGTGTCTGAGTCTGCAGTTGTGTTGGGTTAGTAGCTCTGGGAACATTTGAAGCATGAGTGGAGGGTGCTTCGACATGCAGGGAAGAAGTGGGAGCCAGAATTGACGAGGCCAGAAGGGGGCAATCAGGATGATTGTTGCTTTCTCTCATCTGATCTTATAAATTACTCGTGGTAGGAGGGGCCAGGGGAAAAGGTGTAGTTCATCCGGTCCGACCAACCAATGACTAGGGCCTCTCCCTGTGATTGAGCTCCAATTCCTCCCCTGGAACAATACAGGTGCATTTGGTGTTGGTGTGGGATGCAAAAAGATCCCTCACGGGGGTTCCCCCACTGACCAAAGATGTCAGTGATCACAGAGTCGTACAACTCTTACTCGTGATTGGTTGCAAAGTTTCTAATGAGAGCATCGGCAATCATGTTCTGGGTGTGCGATAGGTAGGCTGCTGTCAAAAGGATGCGATGTGTGATAGGGCTGACCTAGAAGAGAAGGTCTTAAAAGCAAGAGGCTAAGTTACCAAGAGGACCTAGTGAACAGAGGAATTTGAAAGAGGGAGTTGTAATATAGCCGCTATGATTAGGAAGGGTTGCATCACCAGTGCCAATGCTGCTCCTGTCCCCTCCACCTGTATCCAAACAACCTAACCATGGATGCCTTTACCCCAGATCCTGGTGTGGATTTGCAGAGACTGTGGCCTGCATTTCCCACTCTCAGAAAGCCAGGCTCGGGGGCGTGATGGGAGACGGGACCATCCAGTGCAAAAGGTGCCTGCTGGTGGAATCTCTCAGGAAGCAGGTGGGAGAGCTAAAGGAGGTGGTGGCTAGGCTGAAGAGCATCTGTGCCCATGAGGAATTCCTTGAGAGTATTCAAATGTAACTGAGGAAGCTATCCAGCTACAAAGATTTGCTGTCACACCACCGGGGGAGGAGTATATGGCTCAGTCACAGGGAAGACACTGGCTGCTGGTTACTTCTGGCAGCAGGCAGTGCTCCACCCCTATTCCCAAATCCATCCACCACGGTGATGGAAAAGCGATATGCTGCCCTGGCAACAAGCAATGAGGAATCACACCCAGAGGAGGTAGAGACGCCATGTACTCCCAAGGCTGGGAGGATCACAGCCACCACTCCCAGAGGGAAATATAGGGTAGTGGTGGTTGGTGACTCTTTTGAGGGGGACAGAGGCACCCATCTGTCACCCTGACACAGCATCCCGGGAGGTATGCTGCCTGCCAGGGGCCCATATCAGAGACCTTACTGAAGGATTGTTGAGGATCATCTGTTACCCGGGGTTCTTGCAACCCAAAGCTCTTGGTAACTTTACTCTGTGCGAGGAGGTGTCAGGAAATAAATCAAGGGAGACACGGCCGTCCAACCGATAGATGGCTGGCACAAACAGGACAACACAAGAGTGCTTTCACTTAACGCTAAACTTTACTTAGTCTCAAGCACTTACATATGTTCGCAACAAGTTAGTAAAACACCCCCAACTCTTGATAATTAGCAAAGCTGAGCGCGGCTCTCGAGTGACACAGCGGCAGCCCTCTGGTGGCCAAATCTTCCATCTGCCAGTGGGGACCGCAAGATGTATCCAGAGGAAGAGTCCAAAAGAGTCCCCAAACAAGTCCAACTATCTCAAGCTTTTTTCCCCTTATTTATACATTAGTAATAGAATGACATATCCCTTAAAGAAACCTTGTCAAGTAAGCAATTTCAAGCAAGAGGTTCCTTCTGACTATTGATTAACCAGGTGTGAGTTTTCCAGAATCTGCAGCTCTGAGACCCCAATAAACATTCCTGCTCTTTTTAAAATGCATGTATCAACAACTTCAAGACAAGTCTTATCAGGAAGGACGTGGGGTCAAGCTGCCCTTTCAGTGGCACCCAAAACCCCTTCCCCTCCTGCCTTGGTCAAGCTGAGTTTGCTCAATGATCAATTTACAGCTTGCTGACTAGGTTGCTTTTTAACAATAAGCCATAGTGGTTCTAAGAACTTTACTGGTTTGCCAAAGTCTCCCCGTACACATCCAGCCCTCTGACTACTACCCCATGCTACTCATCCATGTTGGCACTAATGATACTGCGAGTTATGACCCTCAGCAGATCAGAAGTGACTACAGGGCTCTGGGAGTAAGGGTGAAGGAGTTGGGAGTGCAGGTGGTGTTCTCTTTGGTCCTTCTGGTCAAGGGTAGGGGCCTAGGCAGAGATAGGTGCATCCTGGAGATAAATGCCTGGCTGCGAAGATGGTGTCGCCAGGAAGGCTTCAGCTTCCTTGACCACGGGATGCTGTCCCATGAAGAAGGGCTGCTAAGCAGAGATGGGGTCCACCTATCGAGGAAGGGGAAGAGCATATTTGGATACAGACTGGCTAACCTAGTGAGGAGGGCTTTAGTGAGGTGACCAAAGCCCATAGGTAAGTCAAGAACATGGATACCTGGGAGAAGTTTTGGAATTTGGGGGGAGCATGGGCTGTTACAACAGGGATAAAGGAGAGACAAGACAGAACTGGCAGGGGAAATAAAATCAGTATCTTAGATGTCTGTATACTAATGCAAGAAGTATAGGAATAAGCAGGAAGAACTCAAAATGCTAGTAAATAAATATAACTATGACATAGTTGGCATCACAGCGACCTGGTGGGATAATACTCATGACTGAAATATTGGTATCGAAGGGTACAGATTGTTCAGGAAGGACTGGCAGGGAAAAAAGGGAGCAAGTGTTGCCTTATATATTAAAAATGTATACACTTGGACTGAGATTGAGATGAAAATAGGAGACAGACTTGTTGAATGTCTCTGGGTCAGAATAGAAGGGTTAAAAACAAGGGTGCTGTCATGATAGGGGTCTACTACGGACCACCTAGCCAGGCAGAAGAGTTGGATGAGGCTTTTTTTTAAACAGCTAACAAAATCATCCAAAGCACAGGACTTGGTGGAGATGGGGGACTTCAACTATCCAGACAGCTGTTGGTAAAATAATACAGCATGGCACAGATTATCCAATAAGTTCTTGGAATATATTGGAGACAATTTTTTATTTCAGAAGGTGGAGACAGCTACCGGGAAGAGGCTGTTCTAGATTTGATTTTGATAAATAGAGAGGAACTGGTTGAGAATTTGAAAGTGGAAGGCAGCTTGGATGAAAGTGATCATGAAATGATGAGTTCATGATTCTAAGGAATGGTAGGAGGGAGAACAGCAAAATAAAGATAATGGATTTCAAGAAAGCAGACTAGCAAACTCAGGGAGCTGGTAAGTAAGATCCCAGGGGAAGCAAGTCTAAGGGGAAAAAACAAGAAAAGACAGTTGGCAGTTTTTTAAAGAGACTTTATTAAGGGCACAAGAGGAAACTATCCCACTGCATAGGAAAGATAGGAAGTATGGCAGGAGACCACCCTGGCTTTGATCTAAAAATAAAAAAAGAGGAGTCTTACAAAAAGTGGAAACTAGGTCAAATTACAAGTATGAATATAAGCAAATAACACAAGTATGTAGAGACAAAATTAGAAAGGCCAAGGCACAAAATGAGATCAAACTAGCTAGAGACATAAACAGTAACAAGAAAACATTCTACAAATACATCAGAAGCAAGAGGAAGACCAAGGACAGGGCAGGCCCATTACTCAATGGGTGGGGAGGGAATAACAGAAAATTTGGAAATGGCAGAGGTGCTTAATGACTTCTTTGTTTCAGTTTTCACCAAGAAGGTTGGTGGTGATTAGACTCTAACGTAGTGAATGCCAGTGAAAATAAAGTAGGATCAGTAGAAGCTAAAATAGGGGAAGAATGAGTTAAAAATTACTTGGACAAATTAGATGTCTTCAAGTCATCAGGGCCTGATGAAATGCATCCTAGAATATTCAAGGAGGAGATAGCTGAGCCATTAGCAATTATCTTTTGAGAAGTCATAGAAGACAGGAGAGATTCCAGAAGACTGGAAAAGGGCAAATATAATGCCAACCAATAAAATGGAAAATAAGGAAAACCCAGAGAATTACAGGCCAGCCAGCTTAACTTCGGTACCTGGAAAAATAATGGAGCAAATAATTAAGCAATCAATTTGCAAACATTGAGAAGATAATAAGGTGATAAGTAACAGTCAGGATGGATTTGTCAAAAACAAATCATGTCAAACCAACCTAAGAGCTTTCTTTGACAGCGTAACAAACCTTGCGGATAGGGGGAAAGTGGTAGACATGGCATATTTTGACTTTAGTAAAGCTTTTGCATGACCTTCTCATGAACAAACTAGGGAAATGCAACCCAGATGGATCTACTATAAGATGGGTGCAAAACGGTTCCCAGAGAGTAATCAGTGGTTCAGAGTCATGCTGGAAGGGCATAACAAATGGGGTCCAGCAGGAATCAGTTCTGGAACCAGTTCTGTTCAATATCTTCATCAATGATTTAGATAATTGCATGCAGAGTACACTTACGAAGTTTGCGGACAATACCAAGCTGGGAAGGGTTGCAAGTGGTTTGGAGTATTGCATTAAAATTCAAAATGATCTGGACAAATTGGAAAAATGGTCTGAAGTAAATAGGATGAAATTCAATAAGGACAAATACAAAGTACTCCATTTAGGCAGGAACAATCAGTTGCACACATACAAAATGGGAAACGACTACCTAGACAGGAGTACTGCGGAAAGGGATCTGGGGGTCATAGTGGACCACAAGCTAAATATGGGTCAACAGTGAAACACTGTTGCAAAAAAAGTGATCATTCTGGGATATATTAGCAGGAATGTTGTAAGCAAGACACGAGAAATAATTCTTCCACTCTACTCTACACTGATTAGGCCTCAACTGGAATACTATGTCCAGTTCTGGGCGCCACATTTGAGGAAGGATGTGGACAAATTGGAGAGAGTCCAGAGAAGAGCAACAAAAATGATTAAAGGTCTAGAAAACATGACCTATGAGCTAAGATTGAAAAAATTGGGTTTGTTTAGTCTGGAAAAGAGAAGACAGAGGGGACATAACAGTTTTCATGCAAATAAGCAAATAAGGCTGTTACAAGGAAGAGGAAGAAAAATTGTCTGTCTTAACCTCTGAGGATAGGACAAGAAGCAATGGGCTTAAATTGCAGCACGGGAGGTTTAGGTTGGACATTAGGAAAAACTTCCTAACTGTCAGGGTGGTTAAGCACTGGAATAAATTGCCTAGGGCTGTTGTGGAATCTCCATCATTGGAGATTTTTAAGAGCAGGTTAGACAACACCTGTCAGGAATGGTCTAGATAAGCAGAGTCCTGCCACAAGTGCAGGGGATTGGACTAGATAACCTCTTGATGTCCCTTCCAGTTCTATGATTCTATGCACCATTCCCATAGGTGTATAGTTTTGGCACATAGGGCTCAGGATATCATTCCCCCTGGCTTGTTTAAGTAAAAGACTGTGGTGGTGTCCGACATGATGAGAACGTGTCGACCCTGAAATGTTGGCAGGAACACCTGGCAAGCTTTGCATACTGCCCAGAGTTCCAATATGCTTATGTGCATCGTGGTGTCCCATGGTGTCCAGGTGCCTTGTTTCATGCAGCTGCCCAGGTGGGGCCCCAGGCTGTGAGGAATGCATCTGTTATGATAGTTGCAGTGGGTCCATCTACCATTGTAGTGAGGAGAGAACTTCTGGTGGCATGCTGAGTGGAATATGCATAGGTTGATGAGTGGGGGAGTAGACTCTTTGGAGCTACAGCTGAAGGGGGCGCATATGTAGGTGAGTGGTGAAGTGATCCACCTCACTGGATTCTCTATAGGAACCTGATGCATCACTATCTGATCCATGCACCACATGTGAGGATATATCATGGATCAACTCAGTTTGCATGAGACTGTGTTCTTCCTTCCTGCTAGGCATATGGCAGCTGGAATTGTGTGAACAGAGTACATTTTCATATCTAAAGGACTTTAGCAGGGATGCATCAGATGGCAGCTGATCACTCAGTGCCTCTTCTTGTGAGGAAGTAATTCCTCAGAGCAGATGGAATTCAGGAACCTGTGACTTCAGGTAGCAAGGTCCGGAAGGTATTAGCGACTGCATGGCAGAGTCCTTACTCTCCAGAGGGAGGATTCAGGACTCTGAAGATGAAACTATCCTGCTGAGCCTAAAGAGAAACTGGATTTGCTCTGACATGGGTGGCACTGACAGTCTGATGATTAGTGCTGAAGGCTGACTCAAACATGTTCTTAGAAAAAGAAATCCTTGAAGCACTAGGGGCTAGGCCTTGGGCTGTACTTAAGGTAGTTTCCAGGAGTGCCATACTGCTTGAGTGCTCAGCTTGACATTTGAACACGGATCTGACACTTTCCCCTTCTACTAATCCATTAGACATTCTTTTGTCCCAAGGGCACTGTTTGAAGCTACTGAGGACTCTTATTGCCTTTTTAGGGCTCAAGTGGATGGAGGACATCCTAAAAACCCACACAACAAGTAGTTTTGGAGTCAAATTAACTCCCAAACATAGAAAGATGAAGCATCAAGGTAAAAATGGAGGCTGAATGCTGAGGCCAATCAGAAAGACTTCAACCACTGAACTGCTGTTCTGCCAAGATCTCTAACTGTAGGACAATACCCTATTGGTTATCTCATGGGCCAATGGCAGCTGAAGAGCCACAGCATTACAAAAAAAGGGAGGGGCAGACCAATGAGAGAACATACAAGGATATCAAGGCAGACAAATTTAGTGCAATGAAAAGTAGCTTGATAGTTGCAGTTCCTGTGGGAAACTTCTTTAGTGACCACAGTTCAAAAAGGAAATGACAAAGTTTCATAGGGTAATGGTTATGCTTAGTGGTGGTTCACTACCACCAGCTGAGGGAAGAGGGATTGCTGGTAATTCTACTAGCTACTACTGCCACAAAAATAGCTCAGGGAACTATGGTTGTTGGGTGCTGGGAGAAGGGAGAGGACTGGGAATCCTGCACAGATGGTATCTTTGGAGAAGTCAACATTATAAATGCAGTGAAATCTCTTTAAAATCACAGCCTGTGCCAGTCTGTAAACACATTCAATAAAATGACAAGTAGCTTCTGTGTGTTTTATATCACTTCAAAAAAAATTAACTAGCTAGAGCACTGAAGTCAGGAGGGAGAAAGAAAGCCAACAATTTTCTGGAATACCTAGTATGGAACACCCTATAAAAGCTACAAGAATAGCATTCAAACTAATGCAAGTAGTAATAAATAATATTCTGTGTGAACTGCACTGGTGGTCCACTTGCACAGATTCATACTATCTGCTATTGGAAAAAAGCTGTTTTGACATCCCTTCTCCACACAGTGAGAAATAAGGAAATAAAACAAACATTTTAAAATGAGGCTTCTATAACTTGCATGGATGACTAAGGCCGGGCACTAAGCATAACCATTGATGGCACTAAGCATAACCATTACCCTATGAAACTTTGTCATTTCCTTTTTGAACTATGGTCACTAAAGAAGTTTCCCACAGGAACTGCAACTATCAAGCTACTTTTCATTGCACTAAATTTGTCTGCCTTGATATCCTTGTATGTTCTCTCATTGGTCTGCCCCTCCCTTTTTTTGTAATGCTGTGGCTCTTCAGCTGCCATTGTCCCATGAGATAACCAATAGGGTATTGTCCTACAGTTAGAGATCTTGGCAGAACAGCAGTTCAGTGGTTCAGTTGGGTTGAAGTGGTGACATGGTGGTTGGACAATACTTTAAAAAGAGTGAAGATGTACTACACAGGATTGTTTTCATAGACCAGAACAACATTTTACTGAAACTGTAAAATGAGACAGCCAAACAAAATTATAAAAAGCTAGAAACATTTAGAATGTCGTTTTTCCAGTGATGAACTTTTTGAACTAATCTGATTTTTTCCAAATGCAAAGAGTCAAAACTTGTAAGTGGTTGTCTTAAGTTGTGCATATAGGGCCCAATGGAGGAAACAGGGTGTAACTTTAATAGAAACAATGGACAGATTACACCCTACACTTTAGTCCTATCACACAACAGGAGAATCATGTTCAAAAATATCTTCAGTAAGACCAGGGAGAAAAGTGCCAATATCTTTCTGTATATAGACTAATTTTCCACACATTCTGTGCCCATGGGTCCACCCCCGACCAAGTTCACCTTTTGTTAATGTCCTCCTTTAAATAAGATATCAAATTTTTTGAGCGTTTAAAAAAAATGCAGCATATGATAAGGAAGTGTATGCAGACCTCACAAAACATTAGGTTGACATGATAACAAAACCAATATGCCTTGTTTTTCTCTCCTACCTCACCCAAGCTTTCATTGCAGTAACCACTACTTTTAGAGCATGTCTACACTGCCTTTAGTTCATACTATGAGGGTGTGACTAGCAATGTGCATTAAAGTGCTGAGCTGTAACTGCCCTGCATGGATACTGCAGGCACAAACAAAAAGGTTTCTACTTCACATTTAATGTAGTCTTATTTGAAGGAGATCACATTAATGTGAGGTAGGAACCTTTCAGTTCATGTCCACAGCATCCACACAGGGGAGTCACAACACAGCATTAAGTGCACACTGATATTCACATCCCCATACTCCGAAATGCAGAGCAGTGTAGACAAACCCTTACTTCATCAAACCATCAACAGAGGGACCCTAGAAACATTTATTCTTATAGCTTTTATTGTTACGTTTCTGTTTGACAGTTCAGATTGGAGCATACCAAAAGAAAGCGTACCTTGGTTGCTGAGTACAGAGTGAGCAGTGGAGATGGATACATGCCAGCACCTGAAGAGATATTCAGGATTATTCCTGTAGATCTGAAAGGCAATGAAAACACAGTCACTTGCAGGAAAGAACATAGGACTTACAGGCTTCAGAAGTGTTTGTTAACTAAAGGGAAATTTTACTTTCAGTAGGCGTCATGCAGATTCATTTATCATGTAAATAAAAGAAAAATAGTTCAGAGATTTGCAATTTGTCTTCTAATGGCTATAACAGACATGAGCCTGATTCTCTTTTTGTGCACGTATTAATCAGGAGTAACTCCACTGAAGCCAGTGAAGTTACACAAATGTTAAATTACTGTACTAGACGAATTAGGCCCTGTACATCTAGGCTCAAGGTTTGAAAACTTTGCCCAGCTAAGAGTTGTAAGGGCAACTTAGATGCCCAAAGGCAGCTTTCAAATCTCTGCTAATGTGACAGAAATAATAAGAGAAATTTGTAATATATTTTGCACTTCTACAGTATCTTTCATAAGAGGACCTGGCGTGGTTTATAAAAATCAGTTCACAATGCTCTTGCGAGGTAGTAACAAGTACCCATACCCACTGTTTAAATTTTGAGGTAACTTTTTTGTTGATGGACGGGATAGACTAGAAATACACAACAGAAGACACAATCCTCTAGATACCAAACATGTTTGGTACCCCACATAGTAAAGCCTACATTTCAAGCATTGTCTGACACATTGGCTATCAGCTGACCTTGTATTTCCCTTCCAAACCCCAGCTCAGGGCTTGTCTTCACTACTGCTAAAGTCAATGTAACTTACCTTGCTTGGGGTGTGAAAAAACTACCCCCGAGTGATGCAAGTTGCATTGACTTAAAGCAATGTCTATGCCGCATTACACTGGTGGGAGATGCTCTCCCACTGACATAGCTTCCACCTCTTGTTGAGGTGGACTAATTACATCATGACATAGAGGGTCTTCACCAGATGCGCTATATTGGCACAGCTGCAGAGTGCAGCATGGTAGCGAAGACAAGCCCTCAGACTATCATTTGACAAAACAATAATTAAGATTTAGCAAATGAAAGTTCCTTCAAGTATCCTGTAACTCTTTAGTATTCCAACTGCACATTATTCTTCTGTAATGAGATGAGGAAGTGTAAACGGTGCGGGACTCACCCCTGCAGCCCCTCCTGCTGGTCGTCTCTGGGAATTAGCTCTCCAGCCCTTGGAGCACCTTCTGCAGGCCGGTGTCCCACTTTCACTGGCCCCCGTGTCCTTCGCAGACCCGGTGCCCCTTTACCCGGGGGCTGCCCCCTGGCAATATCCCCACCAGTCTCTATGGGTCTCCCCTCTCTGGGAAACCCCCAATCCTTTAATCCCCACCTTGCCTCAGTTTGGGTTACTGCCAGTCATCACTAAGCCCCGGGTCCCTGGGGCAAACTGCAGTGTAAAAGCCATTCATCATAGTTAAGGGGGTTCAGACCTGCTGCTTTCCTCTGCCTCCCAGTACCTCTATGGGCCTTGGACCAGGTCCTGCAGCCTGGGGAATTGCCAGCCTGGAGCTCCTTTGCTCCTCTGGCTCTCCCCAGCCCTGCCTCACTCTCAGTACCCTTTCTGCAGGCAGTCAGGCCCTGCTCTTTCCCAGCCTGGAGAGAGACTCCTTCTGGGCCTCTGGCTCACAGCCGTTTTATAAGGGCCAGCTGGGCCCTCATTAAGCCAGCCGCAGCTGTGGTTGCTTTCCAATCAGCCCAGTCTTTCCCCTGCCACAGCCCTCTCCCAGGGATGTTTTAAGCCCTTCGGGACAGGAGCAGGGTAACGATACAGAGAAGATTAGCATGGCCCCTGCGCAAGGATGAAACAGGAAGTTTTAAGCAAACAGGAAAACTGAGGTTGAAATACCTCTGAATTGAAGCTTCTGTCATAAACTAACAAGCACTCACAAATCTTTTGTATCATAACACCACTGCAAATACCATAATTAATGTTCCAGTCCATGGGCAAATATCTATCCTTATAGCCACGTAACTGCACTTTGTGAACTGACTGTAAAAAGGCTGCTTTGGAAGCACAAAGATGTAGCGACATTATTTTTGATAGGTACGCTTTAACACGAGAAGAACAAATTCCACAAAATATATCGTGATTTCTGTTTGTTTCCTGCTAAAGCTTCAGAGTTTCTGATCATGGTATTATTTACTGGTGTAGCAGCCCTCTTGTCTCCCTACAGCCTTTGTCAAAGTTTCTCAGTAGCCATGATGGAGAGTATTAATATGGATCAGAAAGTAGCTGAGACAAAGTAAAAATAGGAGTAATTGGTCAGCTTTCACTGTGGCAAAAAGTTAACAATGGATGCCACAAGTTTTTCATAGCAGGTGTTTAGTATATTTATTCTTGAGCTCAAAACAGGAATGAGCAGTGAGATGGCTAAATTTACAGATGTCAAAAACCATTTAGATTACTCAGACTAGAGGCTATTAAGAAGAACTTCATAAGGCCCAACAATGCTAAATGAATGGGCTACAGAATGACAGATGAAACTGAATATTGACAATGCAAATAATGCATACTGGAGAAAACAATTTGAACTAATTCAACCCCTTAAGAGTTGATTTAAAAACCAGTAACTCAGCTAAAAGACCTGAACACCACTAAGGAAACAACTCAATGAAGACCTCTTGTTTAATGTGCAGTAATGATCAAAAAAACAAACAATGTTAGGATGCATACGGAATGGGAAGGTCAACAATACAGAAAATATAATGCAGTTCTAAATTAATAGTATACCCTGACCTGAAATACTGTGTTCAGATCCTTCTGATCATCTTCTCTCAGAAAAGATATAGCAGAAATACAGGAGATTTGATGAGAATATTAGAAAGAAGGAAAAATGGTCATACAAAGAGTTTGGTAAGACAGACTGTTTACCTTATGGAAGAAATTAAATAAGAGGAGCTATGATAAAAGCCCACAGAAAAGTTAATGGTATAAGGATAGGAGATCGGAACCTTGGATTCACCCTCTTGTAATACAAAAGCAAGTTGACATTTAATTAAAATGAAATACTGGAAATTCAAAACTGATGAAAGAAATACGTTTTCACATGCAGAGTTAGGCTGTGGAAGTAATTGCCACAAGAGTTCATTGAGGCCAAAAGCTTATCAGGATTCAAAAAAAGGATCAGATGTTTATGTGGATAAACAAGAATAGTAAATATTTAAAACTCAAACTAAAGCCTTGGAAAGGATATAAATATTTAAGCTTCAGGGCATAAGTCAGCCTCTGTTGAGGGTTAGGAAGCAGCTTTCCATAGGGGCAGGTTATACCATAACAACCTAGTGTAGATTTCTTCCTCTGAAGCAGATCGCACTGGCCATTGTCAGAGATAGAATACTGGACTAGGTGGATTACTGGTCTGATCCAGTACGGAAATCCCTATGAAAAATTCCACAAGTCATAAATATAGCCTCCATGCAACAGACTGAGAACCCTATATATTACTATTTTGTTTAGTGCTGACAAGAGGCTTTAGTGCTGTGAAAGACAAAAACAAAAACTGGTCCTGCCCTGAAGAGCTCACAATTTAAACACCACAAAGGGCAGGGAATCTAGAGGTAGGGATAACAGTTTCGAATCACCCCATGATTATGGCTTTGTTTCTTTCAGGTATCACAGAAGAAACAGGTTTTTTAAGGAGGGATTTGAACAAGGAGAGGGTGTTGATTTGGTAAACCTGACTGGGTAAATTAAACTTTTGATATGCCCCACTCCTCAGTTTGCTAAAGAAAGTTGATTAGCATTAATAAATAAAAAGGTGACTTGCCTAACACACCCTAACACCTCACCATCATTCTACCTTAAGCAGTACAGTGTAAGAGATGCTATATTTAGCTCTCTCACTGTTGCTATGGTAACCACCGCCTGCTCCAGCTGTATGCAAAGTGGAAAGAGCAAGCTTCCTCCATAATGTAATTATGCACTTGCTACTTCTATAGCAATATATACTATAGTTTGATATTTGTCTAGAAAAATAGTCAACTTATTTTTCTTGCTCATAAAGATATAAATCTTAATTTCTTGAATAGTTCCATGAGGCTCCCACCTTTGCAAACAGCAGACTAAAGTCTGGACATCTACAGTAGAACAGCTCATTTAAGTGTAATACAAACTGCAGATTATAATTGTCATATTTAAAATATAAGCATTAGGGGACCAGAAGATGAGCCAGAGCACAAAGCCTAAATGCCAGCATTTATAGAGAAGGTATTCTTCTAGCGCTGTATTTAATACAAATTAAGAGGGAAGACATACAAGGAGTGGTCAAATTCTCCTTACAGACACAAAGAGTTAGAGATTATAAAGTCTGCTCTGCTATTCCTTCACCCTTCAGACATTACATGGGTATACACTGTACAAATGTGCGTGCACACAGACAAGCAAGTGCAGCACTATACGATACACCAAAGTGCATTACACTAAGTTTTATCTCCTTGAACAGGTTATGCCTAGTGATCATGGGATCTTCAGTATAATACACTTGGACAGACCAACCTGGCCCCCTTAACTTTGTCCAGGCCCATAAATCCAGAGGAGTTTGTGTTTGGCCTACACAGAACAGTTAAACACAGCCATTCATACTCTTGGCCTGGTGAGCCACCAGATCTGTTGTGACTATAGATTCTGAACAGTGTTAATAGCCTAATAATTTATACCATGGGTGCAGGGCGCTGAAGAACTGTTTTTTGTACCCCATAAGGTAAAATAATAAATAAAAAAAACTAAGCAAGCAAGAATGTAGAGGCTTTTGTCACCCATCTTTCCTTTCCATATGGAGAGCGCCATCCAGGATGCAGGAATAATTTAAAATGGCTCTATATGACCGGGGGTGGGGGAGCAGGAGGAGGAAGGGGAGGGTTAGATTGGTGAACAATTCTTAGCACTAGTACGACTTTTGTCTTCAAACTGCTTTTTGAATATTAGGTCTCACCCTCCTGTGAGGTAAGTATGTATCATCATTTTACAGATGGAGCAACTGAGGCAGAAAGATGAAGTGACTTGCCCATGGCTAGTCAGAACTAGAACTCAGCATATATTGGCTCTCTGGTCTATATTCAGACTATGCCACTCAATATTTGTCAAGTTGTATGTAAGTGTATACCATGCTTAACAGAAAAGCAAAGTTCCCGCCCTGAGAAAGTGACAATCTAACTGAAACAAACAAAAAAAAAGATACAAGACAAAAATAAAAGACCAAACAGTGCTATCTATACACCAGGTTTGAAAAGGAATGTAGGACAGCTTTACGAAAGAGGTGCTTTTAAAACGAGATATTTGAAGAAAAAGAGGCTGCTTAGTGGACAGAGTAGGAGGCCTCTTTAAAATGACAGGAAGTTTGAAGGCTGCCACAATGCTGGGTGTGTGATGAACAGAGAAAAGGAACAATCAAAAGTGAAAACAAAGGGAAGAAGAACAGCTGAAGATCATCTCTGCCAGCCACATCCATGAAAATCTCCTAAACAGCATTGTTTTATATATGGTCTACACCTTTTTCCATTCGTTACAATTTCTAATTTTGTTTAAAAGAATCCCAGTATATACCATGTCAACCCCCTCAGAAAAGCTGAGTGACTTCAGTAATGTCCATCTCTCTTCCTTTCATGGCAACAGTAGAGCTACTCAGAATATTTTTACTGCATTTGCTTTTGAAGTCAGGCATATACTACTTATGGTCATGAGCAAAACTACATCTGCCAGCTTCATAAAGGGCAGCAATGAGTCCTACACTTTGGTCAAGAAATAATTTTTGGCCTGTGAATTAGGAGAACCCTTCATGTGTGCTAAGAAAGTGAATCCTAGGGTATACAGACACAAAAGGTTAATTCTTTAAGCACTCATCAATATTTTAGGTTGGTTTACATACCAACACCACCAGTCTCCATTACCTATGCAAATAGTACTGAATCACTGTATTTATTCCCTTCCCACTGCATTTATTTGGTGATGCCAAAAGCAGCAGACTAATCATGATGGCTATCATGCCTGGTGCTATGCAATCTTCCACATAACTCCACAACCCCTGGAAATCCAGGAATAGCTCTTGAACAAAAACTGAAAATCATGGAACAATCAACATCAACTAGAAAACTGCCACTAGGCTGAGACTGTGGCTTTAGTTTTACCTGGGATCTAACCAGGAAGTCAACACATGACTCCGGCAGTGAAAGACTGGTGTGCATTAACTGTTATTTTAAAGAATTGCCTTCAATTCTGATTTACTATATGATCACACACTTCCCTCAATATGCCTCCTACTGTACAATAAGAGCATACTCTCTGAATCCATTTTACTTACAATGACTCTGAGAAATAGCCCTAAGAAGGTTATTCCCAGGAACTTTAACCACCCCCTCAGAAGAGCAGGTTGTTGAGTTAGTGCCGATGAGTCAGACGGGCTTTTTAATTCTGTTCTAAAAGAAATCACCACAACAGTGGAGAAGGGGAAAGAGGAAAAATAAAAAGGGAATCGAGTGGAAAAGGCTTCCACCGTCTGATGATTCATGCACCATTGGTGTGACTCACCCGGCAATACTCTACTGTTAAAACATGGAGGGTAGGCTGATTAGTCACAGTAATGAATTTTTCAAAGAAAGGATTCTCCCCTATAAATAATGATGACTTTGTCTGTATAGTGTTTGTGTGACTCACCTTTCCAGCATGCTGGGCAGCACCAATCGTGTCATCTGCAAAAAAAAGGAAAGAAAACATTCGTGATGGCTAGGACTGCAGATGCAGAGTGAGGGAATCCTTCCCTCCCAGAGGCAGCTGCCTGCCCTCCGCCCAACCTCCACCCAAGTCACTCTAGGGAACCTGAAGACTATATTTTGTATAGGCAGTTTATTTTTATTCAGTGTAACTTGGCAGTGTCAAGAAGTTATGTGCAGTGAATCTGGTGAATTCATCGGCACTGGTAATATCAGTACAGCAGGAGAATCGATTTATCTCAGATATTTTCCACTTCTATAGCACTTTTCATCAGAGACTTTCAAAATGATTTGCAAACAATATCACAAACAAATATCACCAGGATGTTGTGGGGCTGGTATGGCTCCTGTTTTACAGATAGCCAAACAGGGGTAACCAAGTCAGTAGCAGGGCTAGAAACAGAATTCAGTAGTTTCCAGTCCTTTATTCCATCCATCCATCCTTCCCTCCATCCTCCTAATTTAATTGTGAAAAAAAAAATTAGTGAAAAAATATTTTCACTTGGTTTTGAGGGGCAAAAGCACTAGCCAGAGTTAATGGTAGTGTACGCAGGTACTCTTCTAACTTTGGTAGGCAGGTCTTTCAATTCAGCTTGCTATTGAGCTGAATCCCACTTATTAAAGAACACATTCTCTTCTGACGAGACTATGACATCTATGTAATAGAAAATAATTACTACTAGAAACCTGATGGAGGTAAAGAGGTTAATCAGATTTCATTCCTGACCCAGGCCAAGTATTGTTTGAACAAAGTCTTCTAGTATGAATGTGAGAATATTCTATGCCATATATGTGCACAGGCACAGAAGTTATAGGTTACTGTTCTAGTGATGGAGTCAGAGCAGTCCTAGTTTGCATATGTGGTTTTTGTTTTTAAACTACAGCTCCTTTAATAACAGAATGAGAACATCAAGTTACATGTAGGAAATATTCAGGACCATTCAAGCAAAGAAAATTTTTCTGAACACAATTCAGCTGGAAATACAGCTTTTTCACACCATGTACACAATCTATATCCACATGAGGGCAGTAGTCATGCAAGCTTTTATAAGGTACAGACTGAAGTCCAGACAAGCAAGATATATACGTGGTGCTTTAAAAGGGCCAATTTCACAGAGCTGAAAACAATTATTAGCCAATTAAGATGGGAGGAAGAATTTAATCAAGAATAGGAATAATGATAATTGGGAATTGTTTAAGACCAATTTACTAGATGCCCAAAAAGCCACAATTGCGGAAGAAGGCGGTATTGATTAAAAAGCCACCTGGTTTAGAAAGGAAGTTAAAGCAGCAATATATATATATATATATATATATATATATATATATATATAACAAATGGAAGGGAAAGGAAGTTGATAGTAATGAATATCAACCAGAAGCTAGGAACTGCAGAAAGTTGAAATGGGAAGCAAAGGAACACAAGGAAAAATCTATGGCCAGCAGAGTTAAGGACAATAGGAAGGAATCCTAACAATGGTATTGGTCCATTACTAGATGGAAATGGTAGAATTGTCAATGTAGAAAATGCAAGTGCTGTCTGTATTTGAGGAAAAAGGATGATATTGTCATATATGATCACACTCTGTCCATTCCACTAATATCTCAGGAGCTAAACAGCAGCTATTAACAGGGAGGCATTTAAATCAGCAACTCCCAATAACCTACTTCCAAGAGTTTTATAAGAGCTGTCTGAGGAATGTGCTGGACCATTAATGTTGATTTTTAATAAAACTTGGAACACTGGGTAAGTTCCAGAATACTGTAAGAAAGCTAATGTTGTGCCAATATTTAAAAAGGATAAAGGGGATGATCTGGGTAATTACAGACCTGTAAGTCTGACATCAGTACTGGGAAAAATAATGGTGCAGCTGATGAGGGACTCGATTAATAAAAAATAAAAGGAGAGTAATATAATTAATACCAATCAACATGGATTTATGAAAAATAGATCCTGTCAGACTAACTTGATTTCTTTTTTTGATAACATTGCAAGATTGATTGAGAAGGTAATACTGTTGATGTAATATACTTAAACTTCTGTAAGGCATCTGACTTGGTACTGGATAACATTTTGATTAAAGAGCTAGAACAATACAGACACTCCCCAACTTATGCAAGTGTTCCGTTCCAGAACGCCTTGTGCAACTCGAATTTTGCATAAGTAAGGAATGTATACTCAACCATTATGCAAAAAATGCAACAAAAAAAACCCAACCACTTTCTAGCTTACGGAACTTCTTCCGTAAGTGCAGATTTGCGTAAGTCGGGTTTGCATAACCCGGAGAGCATTTGAATAAAATTAACCTTGTACAATTAAATACCGACAGTTACATTTTAATACATAACTGTAAATGGGAAATCACGTTGAATGGATGCGTTTCTAGTGAGGTCTTGCAAGAATAAGTTCTTGACCCTATGCTATTTAACTTTTTAACAATGACCTGGAAGAAAACAAAATCATCACTAATAAAGTTTGCAGAGGACATAAAAATTGGGGGAGTGGTAAATAACAAAGAGTACAGATCACTCATTCTGGATTGCTTGGTAAACTGGGCACAAGCAAATACTACATGTTTTAATCGTGCTAAATCTATATGTATGTAGGCTATGCTAACAGGATGGGGGACTATCTTGGCAAGCAGTGACTTTGAAAAAGACTTGAGGGTTGTAGTGGATAATCAGCTGAACATGAGCTCCAAGTGCGATGCTGTGACCTAAAGAGCTAAGGCAATCCTTGGATGCATAAACAAGGGAATCTCAAGTAGGAGTAGAGATGTTATTTTACCTCTGTACTTGGTGCTGGTGTGACCTCTGCTGAAATACTGAGTTCAGTTCTGGTATTCACAATTCAAGATGGACGTTGATAAATTTAAGTGTGTTCAGAGAAGAGCCACAAGAAATATTAAAGGATTAGAAAACAAGCCATATAGTGATAGACTCAAAGGACTCAATCTATTTAACTTAAAGAGAAGGTTAACGGGTGACTTGATTACAGTCTTAAGTACCTATGTGGGGAACAAATATTTAATAATGGGCTCTTTCAAACTAACAGACTAAGGTAGAACACGACCCCAGTGGCTGGAAGTTGAAAGTAGACCAGAAATAAGGAACAAATTTTTAATTATGAGGGTAAAACAGATTATCAAGGATGGTGGTGGATTCTCCATCACTGGCAATTTTAAAATCAAGATTGGATGTTTCTCTCAAAGACACATGCTAGGAATTTTCAGTGAAATTCTCTTATCTGTTATACAGAGGTCAGACCAGATGATGACAATGGATCTTCTGGCCTTGGAATCTGTGAATAAGCTATCCCAATGCCCTGAGATAAGCTACCTCAACAATGACTTTGGTAGCCCACCATCTTCAAACACAAGATCCGACTCAATTTCCAAACTTTCTCAGAAATCCCCCTTAAAGCCTAGAGTGCTAATTTTAGAAAAAACATCAAGGTCTGGACAGATTTTTGTCTCTATTTACTTTCTGGCAATGATTAGCTCTGATTAGGGAAGAATGGTATGAGGGTCTGTTTATTTCCAATTGTAATAGGAGGTGAAAAAATATATGGTTATGCTATCCAAATATTTTGCAAAATTATTTAAGAACAGTTCTATAATTATAATTCATGCTTTTAATCAAGGACTTTTCCTTGGTTCTTATACACACACATCCCTAATTTTTATATTACTGAACAACAGTCCTACTGAAAAGGTTTAAGGAAAAAAGCACCAGACTGTACTTCAAGAGCTAGTGATCAGCCTTTAAAAAAAAAAATGAACTAAGTTTAACTCATCAATGAATAACTCTTGGCAAAAATACCATATATAATGCACTTTAGTAATTAGAGCTAGAAAAGATGTTAAGTCAGTGTTCCTGCCTGTGCCAAGTTCAAGATACCATCCCCTATAGTATCAGTTCAATATCTTATCAGTCATCAGCTTAGATCCTGTAGTGCTGCCACCAATCAGGACTTAGAGTACAGTGCCTGATAAACTCTGGTCTCCCCCAAAACCTTCCCTGGGGACCCCCAAGACCCAAATTCCTTGAGTCTCACAACAAAGGGAAATAAACCATTTCCCTCCCCTTCTCCTCCCCTCCAGGTGTTCCCTCCCTGGGCTCCTGGAGAGATATACAGATTCAAGCTCTGTGAATCTAAACAAAGGGATTCCCCCTTCTCCTTTCTTCCTCCCAGATCTTTCCCACCCTGGGTACACTAGGAGATCACCGTGATTCAAACTCCTTGAATCACAACACAGAGAAATCAGGTGGGTTCCCCCCCCTTTCTCTCCCCCTCCCTTCTCCTTCCCTGTTAAGTACAGATTCAATTCCCTTGAGCCTCAACAAGGGGAAAAATCAGACAGGTCTTAAAAGCAAAACTTTTAATAAAAGAAAAAAAGAATAAAGAAAATCACTGTAAATTCAAGATGGAATATTACAGGGTCTGTCGGCTTCTAGAAATTGGAGAAACAGCCTCCTCCAGCAGAAATACAATTTAAATTTCTTTCAGCCAAATACACATTTGCAAATAAAGAAAAAACAAATAAAAAGACTATACCGCCTTTCTACCTTTGTACTTATAAAATTGGAATAGAAGATTAGAGAGCCTGTAGGTACGTGTGGTCACTCTCAGAGCCCAGAGAGAACAAAGCAAAACCCCAAACAAACAAACAAAGGCTTCCCTCCACCGAGATTTGAAAGTATCTTGTCTCCTGATTGGTCCCCTGGTCAGGTGTTTGGTTCCCTGTTTGTTAAAAGAGGGTAAAAGAGACATTAACCCTTAACTATCTGTTTATGACACACCTGTAGTACTGCAGTCCCAACAACTGCATCTGCAGAGGAGGCTTAACTAATGCATAATGCTTTGTGAACATATGGCCGGAGCTCCAGATATCTACTAGGTATTGCTTGTAGAGATGCTATTAAGGTTGTTTATGTTCTAGTGGAATGGGCTCTCACCCCACCTGGAAAAGAAATACACACCACTTGATATCAAAATGACGCAGCCAGAGATGCATTTAGTCTCTGAGCAGATAATCCTAGCCTTGCCATCGTTCCATTGTAGCAACAAATTGCCTTGGTGATTTGCTAATCCACGTTGTTCTTTGCAGGTATAACACCAGACCTTGTCTGATGTTGAAAGAGTGAAGTCTACTCTAACACGAAGCATGAGGTTTTGGGGAAGAATCTCGGTAAATTCAAATTACTTTAGGGATGAATTTCAGGTGAAGGTGCAGGGAAACCTCCTTATGAAAAATGGTGTACAGCACGTCTACCAGGAGTGTTCTCACTTCACTGATCCTTCTGGTCAATGTGATGGCAACTAAAAAGGCTACATTCATGTAAAGATGGGACATAGACTATGGAGCCGGTGGTTCAAGTGGTGGTGTGGTAAGTACTTACTCTATGAGGTTGAGGTCCCATTATGGTTCAGGTTTCACCACCGGTGGGAAGGCCCTAGGTAGGACTTTCAGGAATCTAGTCATTGTTAGGTGATTAAAAATGGAGTGTCCCTCTACTGGAGGATGGAAGGTACTGACTGCTGCTAGATGGGCCTACAGGGAACTAATGGAAAACCCTGATGTTTTCATGGACAGGGGATAGTCTGAACAGACTGAATGGTTTCTGAGCATGAATGTTCTAAGATCCAATGCTTATCCAAACACCAGGCCATGACATGAAGGAAGCCTGGGTTGGGATGTCAGATCTTGCCATTCTCCTGAGCTAGTAGATACTGGAAGGGTCAGATGCTGATGGGAGGAGTCGACATTTTCAGAAGGTCCAGAAACCAGAACTGTCTGAGTCATCAGTTGGGTGCTATGAGAATGCCAAGCTGTGTCAGAGCGAATCTTCCACAGACCTTGTGGTAGCGGAGAGATGGGAATAAAAGCGTATCTGAGATGACCAGTCCAGGATAATAGAAGAGCATTTGCCCCTGGAACTGCAGTTCAGAGCGGCCCTAGAGCAGTATAGAATAAACTTGTTTGTCTGGGATCCAAACAGATTTCAGGTTGGTGTTCCTCACCATGCAAGGATCTTGTTCAGGATGGAATTGTGTTATCTCCCACTTAAGAACATAAGAACGGCCATACTGGGTGAGATCAAAGGTCAGTCTAGCCCAGTATCCTGTCTTCTGACAGTGGCCAATCCCAGGTGCTTCAGAGGGAATGAACAGAACAGGTAATTATCAAGGGATCCATTTCCCATCACCCGTTTTCAGCTTCTATCAAGCAGAGGGCTAGCCACTGATGGACTTTCATGAATAGGAGAAGCACCTGCTGAGCATATTCAATAAACAATCCCGTGCACCTGGTAGATATGTAGCTAAGAGAGTTATGTGATTTGACATATCAATTCCATAAATTGACTTCTTCTAGGCAGAGAGGAAGAGATTTTGTTCCACCTTGTTTATGTGAGTGTCATGTTGTCTGATATTTCATCTCATCATACCCAAATAATAAGTGGAAGGAATGCAATACAGGCTAGATGGACTGCTTTCTAAGTTCCTGTAGGTTGATATCCATCCTGGTCTCATGAGGAGTCCATGCACAGTGGGGGCATGGTTTTCCACATGGGATTCCCAGCCAATGTCTTATGTTGGACAAGGTCACATCAGGTACGGGTGTGATGAAAGGAACTCTCACATGGGCTTGTTCCTGGTTCAACCACCAGACAAGAGAAGATGGGAATTCTTACTCTAGTGTTTATGTGGTCTCTGTCTGGACAGTAGATGGACCAGAGCCAGGCCTGAAGGCAATGTAACTGACGACTGACAAATGGTATTACATAAGTGCATGATGCCATGTAGCCTATTAGAGAAAGGTAACCCTTGACAAAGATTCGTGGTCTGAAAATTAACTTTCTTATCACATTGTTCATGGCTTGGAATATTTCCATAGGGAGGTAGGCCCATCCTGAGACTGAATCTACGGTCACTCCTATAAAGTCTATAGTTCGAGTTGGAAACAAAGTGGACTTTTCTTTGTTGACAGAGATTCCCAAGGCTGCCAGAAGATGGAGCAAGAACTATCATCAAATGTACCTTCTGACTAGAGTAATCCATTATGAGCCAGTCAACTAGATACGGAAAGACTGTGTAGTTGCAATGTCTCATTTGGCCCACCACCATTGAGATGACCTTCATGAAGACCCTTGGTGCTGTTGCTAACCTGACAGGGAGTATTCTGAACAGTGATGTTTTTGTCCCATCAGAAACCTGGAATGGATGAATCCTCATATGAAAGTATGTGTCTTTCATGCCAAGAGCTGTGAATAGCACTCCCTCCTTTATGGAGGGGATTATTGATGCCAGCATAACAATTTGGAATTTTGATTTGTGAATAAAAATGTTTAATTGCTGAGGGTGAAGAATGAGTCTCCATCCTCTATTTTTCTTGGAGACTATGAAATAAGAACAACTGCCTTGTTACTGAGGTGGCACTTATTCTACAGCCTTCACTGCACAAGAGAATCTGCCTCTTGACAGAGAATCTGCTTGTGATAGTGGTCCCTGAGGAGCTGGAAGTGTGGAGAAGGAACTCTACAGAGTAGCTGCAGTGGATGATTACTGGTACCCACTTTGTCTGTTGTGATGATTCTCCAATTGTGGGCAAAGAGGGTGAAGCAGCCACCAAAGGTTGGGCGTGGAGGGAGCGTAGTGGATGGCATCAATAGGGTTAAGCAGTTCTCAGTTGCACCATCAAAAATAACCCCTGGATGGTGAATTTGGTTAAGTAGTTACAGATGTGGTAAAAATAACTGTATAGTAGGCCTTTGTACCCTCTAATGTTTGTGTGGTAGTTCAAATGAGTGCTGATGGTAGAACAGTTGGGGAGGTGGTCTTGGCTAATATACCTGTTTATGGTTTTTCTCTTCGAGGCCAGGCTGTAAGTGCCCATATAGTGAAGGGCTGTCCTAGAGTCCTTCGATGAGCCTAGAGACATCAGTCTTCGTGTTAAATAAATTAGACCCATTGAAAGGCAAAGTCCTTTACAGTATGTTGAGGGGAACCCTGAGATGTGTAGCCAAGATTCATGCCTCATGACCACTCCTGCAGCTATCCCTCTAGACATAATGTCAGTAGCATCCACTCTGGCCACCAGTTTGCCTTCCTCGATGAGAGCCTGGAATTGCGCCCTGTCCTCTTGATGGAGTTTGTCCCTGAAGTCAACATTTTTCAAGTAATTGTTGAAATGCTATTTTGCTAATAAAACTTGCTAGTTAGCAATACAGAACTGAAGACTTGTAGAAGAAAATGCCTTCCTCCCTAGGAGATCAAGTCATTGTTGCCTTGGGATGCTGTAACCTAGACCTTTCAGTGGCTGCTTGCACCACTAGGGAGTTGGGTGCTGGGTGTGTGAAAAGAAACTCTGCTTCTTTGGCTGGTACAAAATCACACCTATCAGCCCTTTTTCGGATGGGGGCACAGGAGTCCAGAGTGTACCAGACTACTGTAGATGGTTCCATGATGGCCTCGTTTACTGGAAGGGCCACCCTATTGGGATCAGAAGGTTGCAAAATCTCAAGGAGATTGGTCCTTCTCTAGTGGAATCTGGAGGACCACCTCGCCACTCTGATATTGCCTGTGGTCGCCAGACAGGGAAGGTGAAGATGGGGAATTGCCTTATCTGGTGAGGATGATGAAACATCCATCAGTATCTCTGGATCGAACTCCTCTCCCACCTACTCCAGTGGAATGGGTAGATGTCATGTAGAAGAGGTACCACAGGGCTTATGGATGGATCTGGAATGTCTAATGTAGGAATACCATGGGCGCCAGTAGGGCCAATATGAAGGCTTGACTGGTTGAGGGGGAGCCCACAGCATCAGGTCATATGGCAGTCATATTTGTGTGACAAATAGACCCCAGATCTCCTTGATTCTCTGTCCAAACTCATCTCCTTATGGGAGAGTGAAGAATCATCTGGATCCTCCAACTCCTTCAAAGAAAAGGCCAGTTTCTGCTCAACCGGCAAAGCAGTCCGTATCAGTGGGCAAAAGTTCCTGCCTCTGGACCAAGAAGGAGAACAGGTAGTTTCCTTTGGTGTCAGAATATCTCTGGACCTAAAAGAAGAAGAGACTGATGATAAGGAAGGGTGAAGATATATGCTGGTGAGGTGTAGGTTTCAGTGAATCTCAAAGTTCTGTGCATTCTAGTAGTCAGTACCAAGGGTATGGTGCATTGGCAGTTATCGTGAACAGTAGGTCCTTATGGAGATAGAATCACAGAATTGTAAGACTGGAACAGGCCTTGAGAGGTCATCAAGTTCAGTCTCCTGCACTCATGGCAGGACTAAGTATTATCTTGATGGGTGGGTACCATTGAAGAGTCTGATAGTGAGCTCTTAGATGGTGTTAGTAGATGCTGATCTTTAGGCTTATGAAGTGGAGCTGACATCAGTATCAGCAGATACATTCTCCTTCATACCTTGCCCTCATGATAGCAGGTTTTTAAAGTAGGCCATTAAGTCCTTAGGACCTGCGTGTGAGGACTCACCCAACTTGGATGGAGTCAGGGAGGGATCCCTCCTTTTTTAAACAGACCTGGAAGGAGATTAGTCCTTATGCTTATGAGAGTGCCCCTAACTTTCATGAGAAGCCCTGGCTGATGACCCCTTGGGTTTAGCAGCTTTGGCTTGGCTCCTAATTGTGCTTGGAGGGGCACTGCTCACCAGTAGAGGCCCATGTATGGTGGAGGGGTCTCCCTGGCGTCTCATAGCCTTCTCCACAAGATGCTTCCTCAGCCAGAGCTCTTGTGCTTAGTGGGTTCATGGGGCAAACCAGCAGCAAATGCCGAACTTAACTGAGATACATGCCTCCCCCAGACAATAAAAGCAACATTGGTGCTTGTCACTCACAGATAAGGAGTGGGGCTGGGAGAGGTTTTTAAACCCTGGGACTCTTTGCATAGTCCATCTGCAGGGAGAAAAAAAATTGTACTAACTATACTAAAACAAACTCTAACCCACATGTGGAATATACATAGCTACCAGCACTCAAAGAAAAATCTTATGTTTAGGCATGTATAATTAACTTTCCCATGCCCCTGTATGTGCAGCATTAGTACAAACAGTAATTCTTTCCTTAATATTAAAAAGATCACACCTTTCTTATTCATTACTGTTCAGGAATGAGATAGGGTGACTAAAGACCATCAGATACATTACATAGTGAATGTTACATCACTGCTGGTTAACAGTGACATTACAAACCCAGTCCCAAAAAACATGTAACTATCTATTCAGTGCTTAAATTACACAAATTAAGAGACTATAAAACCAGTGACAGTTATGGCACAAGTTCAGGGACAGGATACAGGCACCCAATATGGAAATCAGACAGCAATTCATTATTAGTGACTGGCTATATATAGACAACCAATTGAGGAACAGGGTATTTTGTTTTTAATAACTTTAAAACCTGCAAAAGATCTAGTATCTATGGATTAGAATGCAGTGGGGACAAGACATCAGATCTTAGAGGAAAGAATGCCAAAAAAGTTAAACTGATAAAAAGGCAATAGGATACCAAAAATATGTCATGATTTACAGAAAGCCCTCATCATCCTTGCAGTCTCTCTCCTATTGGTGGTTACTGAGAGAACTTGTGATTTTTCATTCAGATAGTGATTTTATGGATAAACTGCTGGTTTCCCCTGGGATGCCACCACTGCTCTTGCCTTCCTCTCTAAATGTCAGTAACTTCATGCCAAGTGGTCAGGCACTGGCAACTACCTGTATATAAAGTGCTAACACATTAAATGAAACATGTTTTTCATTTTAGGTAGTATGGACAATTCCTAGTATTTCCATAAAGGGAGTGTTCAGGACAGCCTTTTCGCTGCAGAAAGTTTCCAATTTTTAAAGTTTTACATGTTTTGGTACACCACTAATGGGTGCTTCATTGCCTGTGCACTGACTGTTTCTCATGTGTTTGGAAATCTCTCAACACTACCATCACTGGGCTTATGTGTAGACACACGCACACACACTTCCCCAATACTCTGATTCCCTTAACATTACAATTCACTAGAGGACATTATTCATTTATTGTCAAGCCAGTTATCACCTTCTGATACACAAAAATTGTCACTGCAGATTGGAGTGAATGTAAACACTAACACAGTCTCTTAAAGTACATAAGCAGCATGCCTCACATTCTACCACCAATTCAATGTTCCAGTGCAAAGATACTGAACTTCAGAACCATGCCAATTGATTTTCAAATCCAGGGAAATTGCAGCTCCTAGTCCAGTTGTTTCAGAAAAAAACAACTGGAAGATGCAACTATGTAATAAGCAAGTTACCTTTGTTTTAGGTTTTAAAATAGGCACTAAATTTAATGCTTCTATTCCTTTAAGAATAGCACCAGCATGAAGTTTAACTGCCACTTCAATGACTCTCCAGTGATAATTCACCACAAATATCCAGTTCTCCCCCTCTTAATTATCATTTAAAGTTGTATTCTCTCCCCACCTGGAAGATAAATACTTACCATTGACATGGAGCAATTGTCCAGGAGCACTGTTTAGAAAAGGGTCCTAGTTTGTTCAGGGAAATCAGTCTCAAAGTTTAGAAAACCTTCCACTTAAAATCTTCTCATTCGTTAAAATAAACAGTAGGAAATGTTACTGTAAAAGTTAAACTATGGTACACACAAATGTTAAAATGTAAAAGGTTTACGTTGCTGTGGCCATATTGCTTCTAACAGTAGAATTCTGCATCTAGAGAGACAAACAGTCACATTAAATATGGGGAAACTGCTGCTGGGCTAGAACTCATTCTCCTAGCTTTCAAGACAAGTGCTGCTCTGGAATGTAAGGAGTTTACTCATCTCTTTAGTGTGTAATCAGAAGGATGACACTAGAGCACTCACAAAAGAATGTTATATTCTCCTACAGTTAAGATAGCTTTTTCTTGGATTTCACATACACAGGTCTGGGACAAAGTTACAATAAGCTAGTAGTAATATAAGTTTCTGAAGAGACTACTGAAATAGTTCCCTGTGGTGTAAGATGTTGTACATCTCCTTTATTTTCAGAGAACAAAGAAAGAAGTGTCTGCCACTAGAATGTAGTTTATGGTTCGAATGCTCTGCAGTGAGATGAATCAGCAAGACCATTGGGTCAAACCAGAGGAACAGCTTATAGTTTGTAAATCTCATTCCGTGGGCACGTTAATGACAGAATGGTAAGGGCAGTGTCATTCGATTAGTAAAAGTGCATAGAATCCTAATTTAAATGGTGTCACCCTCTGCGATGTCGCGGGGAGACAACTCACTGCACCCTATGCTCCCAGCTCCAGGTCCTCCAGTTGGTGGAAATTTGGATAATATAATGTTGTTGGAAATAGATCAAATTCAGTATCATTCAAAAGTCCCTTCTCCCACAAGCACAACAGAACCAAACATGACAAACCTAGAACAATTATTTAGATAGGTATTACTGTAACACAAAGATGCACGGCTTACATAAGAGCCATTGATATTTGGTCATCCTAGGGAAGTTAGCCTTGACATGGACAAAAAACATTTATTCATCAAAGTCATCATAAGTGTCCTCTCCATGTACGGCCCCAATAGATACATTGTCACACTGATCCTCATGCAGGCTGCACTCATGTATCTCTGTACAAGGCAGGCTGCTGGCCAGACATTTGCAGGGTGATGACCATCTGGGTCTTTGCACACAAATATTTGATTAGCTGAAGGGTTGATTCAGAAGTGCGTAGTATTTGACACAACTGGTGAGATCAGTCCATCCTCCAAAACCCACCCATGCCAAATAAGGAAGAGTAGTTTTGGATGCATTCTATTATCTCAGAGCCAGTCTACTGCTTGATAATTTTCCCTCTTGATAGCAAGTATATATGTACCCCTTGTCAGTAGCATTTTTTCTCCATTCATCCGCTTCTTGGGAGACATCAACCAAAACAACTCTGCAAGCGTCGTAATGTTAGTCTTCAAATGGTAAACTCAGCATATGAAAGCCTCCAGTGCATTTGTGACCTCATCATTGACTACCTCACCTTCAGAGCAAGAAGTCTCTTCAGAGACTGAATCAAATGCATTCCGATAAGAAAAACTGGTCTTTTACAAGCAACCTTCCAGTAGCATCACATCCTCAAAGGGTGTGGAAATCCAGCAGTGGGGTGGCTTTTAATAGTCCGAGTGATAGGAACACATCTCTGAGGGATATATAGAGATTCTGTTCCAAGCAGCAGGCACAAATAAAAAATCTTGTGGAAAACTTGGGTAGCATCTCACAGAGCACTAGAACATCTATGTCTTGTGCAAAGATCTGGAGTTTAACAGCACCTCTCTAATGGCATTCAAGATAAATTTAGTGTCAGCCTCCTTACGGGAACTATGAAGAAACTCCACTGAGCAGTGCAAGGCAACAACTTCATTACGGCATATAACAACAAAATTTTTAGAGCATTTCTTTGCATGCTGGAGCATTTTTCCTGCAAGCTATGAAGTTAACTCATCTTTTGTGTGAGTATAAGACAGCAGCTTCCTCGTTGTGACATTGGAGATGTCTGTGAAGTCAGTGATTTTGTACTGGACAAGTGCAATACCATGGAATCTCTTCTTTCTGTTAATATTTTTAATTGATATCTCTGAATACGTATCAATCCTCAGGTGGATTTTGCCATCAGTCCACCATTTTCTCTATAGCCTCATAACGAAGTATTCAGCCAAATCTTGGCAAGTATTAACAGTTTCTCGTTTGTCGAGAGATTGTACCTCAACCATACCATCTACAATTGCTACTCTGAAAGGCCTCTGTGGCATAAGGTACCAGTTACATTGTCACTAGGTGCTGGCTTAGAAAGACCATGCAAGATGCTTTTCGCTTGATACATATGCATTGTTCCGTTGCATTCAAACATTGATCATGGTACCATGGAGAACTCGTATTTTCCCCAAAGTCTCTCACAGATCAATATCATGCAGAGATCTGGACAATGACCAGGAGACACACAAACAATGATCTGCCTGCAGTTAGCTCTGTAACAGCACCTGCCACCATGACTGACTTTTTCCTTTTGCATTTGAGAACAGCTTTAGTCTGTTCTTCTTGATTGGTGCCCATAGGTGGATGGTGCCTTGGATAATTCTTTGGGGTTTGAAGGCTTTATACGAGTCATTACCCAAAGTATCCATTTGACTGACATCTTTAGCTATCTCATCACTGAAGACTGCTTTCATCATGATATTAATGAGCTTGGTCCATCACACATGAATGGATTGTCAGTGCAAGTAAACTCATTCTCTACCTTTAAATTTGCCCCTACGTGGCATTTATCACAACCTAGCAAATCTAGCTAATGCTTGGTTATTTCTGGGGAAGTCATCCCAGCCATGATTATTTCATTCAAAATTCAATGGACTTCTGGGCTTGTCAGGAAAACCCAGGAAAGAGCATTTGGATGCTGTGTTATGCCCACCAACCTCCCTCCCAAACGACTTTCATTGCTCTATTCTTGGGTTCTAGAGCTTCGTCTACACCAAATGCACAGCAGAGACTTGTGACCTTTCAAAACCCAATTTCCTTTTTGAAATTTCTCCCATATGTCAGGGGTCAGACTTTCCTACGCCTTTTATTTCAGAGAGGTACCAGACTGTCATTGCAGAATAGTTTGTGAAATACTTTTCTGCTTTAAAAAAGATTTAACCAAGTCTTCCAATGCAGCAAGGTTCAAATTCCAATTAGCTGTCCTGAAAAACTGAATAAAGAGCAAAGACTCAACCATCTTCATGTATCACTGCACCATCCCAAAAGTTGGCTTTATCACTGATTCAACCTCATCAAATTATTTGATCCATTCTGTGATATTCATAGAAGTTTAGGGTTAGAAGATACCTCAGGAGGTCATCTAGTCCAACTCTCTGCTCAAACCAGGACCAAACCCAACTAAATCATCCCAGCCAGGGCTTTGTCGAGCCAGGCCTTAAAAACTTCTATGGATGTAGATTCCACTACCTTCCTAAGTATCCCATTCCAGGGCTTCACCCCCTCCTAGTGAAACAGTTTTTCCTAATATCCAACCTAGACATCCCCCACTTCAACTTGAGACCACTGCTCCTTGTTCTGTCATTGGCCACCATTGAGAATAGTCTAGCTCCATCCTCTTTGGAACCTCTTGGAAACCCCCCTTCAGGTAGTTGAAGGCTGCTATCAAATTCCCCCTCACGCTTCTCTTCTGCAGATTAAATAAGCTGAGTTCCCTCAGCCTCGCCTCATAAATCATGTTCCCCAGACCCTTAATCATTTTCATTGCCCTCTGCTGGATCCCTCCAATTTGTCCACATCCTTTATGTAGTGGGAGCCCCAAACTAGATGCAATACTCCAGATGTGACCACAGCAGTGCTAAACAGAATGGAATAATCACTTCCCTTGATCTGCTGGCAAAGCCTCTACTAATGCAGCCCAATATGCCATTTGCCTTCTTGGCAACAAGGGCACACTGTTAACTCATATCCAGCTTCTTGTCCACTGCAATCCCCAGGTCCTTTTCTGCAGAACTGCCGCTTATCCAGTTGGTCCCCAGCCTGTAGCAGTGCATGGGATTCTTCCGTCTTAAGTGCCGGACTCTGCACTTGTCCTTGTTGAACCTCATCAGACTTCTTTTGGCCCAATCCTTCAATTTGTCTAGGTCAGTCTGGACCCTCCAGCATATCTATCTCTTCTGCCTACTTAGTGTCATCCGCGAACTTACTGAGGGAACAAACCATCCCATCATCCAGATCATTAAAGACAATGTTGAACAAAACCAGCCCCAAGACCGACCCCTGGGACACTCAGCCTGATACTGGCTGCCAACTAGACATCAAGCCATTGATCCCTACCCGTTGAGCCTGACAAGCTAGCCAGCTTTCTACCCACCTTATCATTCATCCAATCCATACTTCTTTAACTTGCTGGCAAGAATACTGTGGGAGACCATATCAAAAGCTTTGCTAAAGTCAAGGTATATCATGCTACCGCTTTCCCCATATCCAGAGCCAGTTCTCTCATCATAGAAGGCAATCAGATTGGTCAGGCATAACTTGCCCTTGGTGAATCCACGTTGACTGTTCCTGATCATCTTCCTCTCCTCCAAGTGCTTCAAAATGGATTCCTTGAGGACCAGCTCCATGATTTTTCAGGGACTGAGGTGAAGTTGACCGGTCTGTACTTCCCCCGATTTTCCTTCTTTAAATACAGGCACTATATTTGCCTTTTTCCAATCGTCTGGGACCTCCCCTGATCGCCATGAGTTTTCAAAGATAATGGCCAATGGCTCTGCAATCACATCAGCCAACTCCCTCTGATGCATTGCATCTGGCCCCATGGACTTGCGCATGTCCAGCTTTCCTTATTGCAGCCCTCCATTGTGTGCAAGACGTCACTGAGAGTGGAATGCACACTGGGCGTGTGGAACTGGTCTTGCAAGTCCTGCGTTTTCTGGGAAATGTCTTCAAACTTATCAGTACACTTTTCAAAGACAACATGTAATTACATTACATAATGTATGTTATAGATTCTAGTAACTTCTTGCTGGATGTTAATGTCTTAACCATTCCTCATGACAACTCTTTAGACATAACAAACAAAGCTGACAATCGGTACCACTGAACCGCTTCCTTTTTGCCGATTATGGCAAATAACTTGAAGCATTCCTTCCATTTATAATAATCTGTAACAGTAAAAAAATTAAGAAAATTAATCATCTTCTGAGCATTAACTGATAACAGTACAGCCTGTCAAGAGTCACAATTTAACCTGCATGTTTGATATGCCTGTGTTAAAGTATAATTAATCAAAGCTGATTTTTTTAAATTTTCTTATATCGGGGTAGAGGTATATGTAGATATATAATGTGACCCAATATAACACGAATTTGGATATAACGCAGTAAAGCAGTGCTCCAGAAGGGTGGGGCTGCGCACTCTGGTGGATCATAGCAAGTTCGATATAATGCGGTTTCACCTATAACACGGTAAGAATTTTTGGTCCTGAGGACAGTGTTATATCAAGGTAGAGGTGTAATTGTTCAAGAGTCGTCATGTTTGGTACCTTGCGTTCATAAGAGAAAAGGTTTTGAATGATAACCAACTTGACCTTTTCTGACAACACTATTATCAACATTTCCACCAACTGGAGGACTTGGAACTGGAAGATAGGGTATAGGGGAGGGATAGGGAGGTGGGGGGAGTGAGTCCCCTTTGCCATGCTACCCAGGGGCACACCACTGAAATTATGATTCTGTAGATATTTACGAATCAAATTACACCTCCCTCACACATTCCAGACTGTTACTGTCCATACACAATCCATACCATGACTGTACTATGTAAACTCGTCCATGGACCAGCACCAGTCCCTGAGATCTCCCTGACACAGTTTAGGAAGGCAGAAAGCCAGTCCTGGGTATCAAAAAGGTTGAAAAAAACACTTGGACAGTGTCTATGCCCCTTCAACATGTGGACAATTCCCTTTAAAATGGAATGGGAATTATATCTATGCTTCATGAGAATTAACTTTTACAAGCAATTCAGTGAAATGTGTCTAAAATGAAAGCCTTTTAAATGTGGGGTTTTATATGCAAAAATTCTTTGATAATTCTCCTACTCCAGGTTGGACAAAACTGTCACCAATTCAAGTATAAGGGAAGGTCTGTGACACAGAGACAGTGCATATGAAGGCAGACACTATGACTGAAACACATCATGGGTCTTCCATCCCATTTATTTGTCTTTTGAGCAGAATTTGTTTCTAGGATCTAGCAGGACAAAAGTTTCCCCATTCAAGAACTCAAACTTTTTGAGGGCGAGCTGAAAGTGGAAAGATCCCAGACTGAACTGAGAAAGATGTTTTGATCTGATGTGACCAGATGTAACGAGATTGCTGAATTTATGAGATGCACTGTTCAACTCCCAAAAAACCAGTAGGACTCATATTTGTCAATACCCCTCAAAGCTATCAAAAGTCATGGAACTATACAGAGTCTCCTAATTTTGGACAGAATATATCTGAAGCTGGAAGGTCTTAAATGCTTGCTTCAACACTGACAGAAAACATCTCTCTGCTACTGCTACCTTTCTCTCCTGGTCTGTTTCCCGTGTTTAAAGTTCTAATAGCCATCTCTGGTTTCCCCCTCTCCACAATTTAAATAGTTGATTTCCCACTTCCTAATGCATATATAATATTTTCCCAGGAGTGTTCTACCTAGGGAGTATCTACAACCTGAATTTTTCTATCTTCTGCAATGTATTTACTCCCCCTCTTTTTGGTGTTTACAACTTTAAATATTTGTTTACTTACAAATATCAGTAATAAATTATGTCATACATTAATAATCCTAGCCAAAATATTACATATGCGGCTCTTGATCTTTCTTCGTATGTTAATTGCTCTGGCATCTGATCTTTTTGTTGCTTTCCTCTGGATTACGTTCAATTTATCAACATCTTTCTGGTAAAATGGTGCACCCAACCAAACGCAATTTCCTAAATGTGGTCCCACCGGAGCCAAAGAAGGGCCATTGCCTCTTCTCTGTAACATAATATTACACACACACACACAAGAATGCAGTCTTTGGCTGCCTTGGGATATTTTAAACATGAATTTACAACATGATGGGGATGTCATTCTTGTTCCACAAGTTTCTCATTCCTGTGGAATATCTGTATTTTGGATTATTGTCTGCCTATGTCTCTATTCTCTCTAATTCTGTTTTATATCCTTTTCCTGTCCTAAATTTTATTCAGAATTTCTAATATAATCTGCTTTCTTTCTGCTCTTCACTAAGGTGTTATGAGTGTACTCTTAATGCCAACAGACATCTTCTTCCCAGCTTGACACATTGATACCTATATATTTTTAAATATTACAGTAAAATTTTAAGTGAGCTACGTGCTTTCCAAACAAAGCAAGATATAATCCTTGCCCCAGAGGGAATATTATCTGTTTTCTTTCCACCATTGATTTTTAAGATTGTATATGCATGGAGATGCAGAGTTGGACTGGAAGAGAGGAACAGTTAATTTCTCATCCTAGATCTGAACTGATTCCTTTTGTGGCATTGACCAGCCCAACTCAGTCTCATTGCTAAAATGGGCATAATTAACTCCCTGAACACTCCTCTATATAAGTTGATGTGATAATGATGGAAAGAACTACTGAAGTGCTAAGTATTATTTCCAGTTGACGGCCCTAAGACCTATCAAGTTAAAGCTAACTGGTACCCCACACATATTCATGCAAGGGAAAATGTAAAGATCACTTTAGTGTGACCTTTATACCACTCTCTTCTTCATACAGATATAGGGTATGTCGAGGGAAGCCAAGAACTAGTCTTTACTATTAATAGTAATAGAATTGAGCTTTTACACAGCACTTATCTATACATCTCAAAGCACTTTACAAAAGGAGGGCTAAGAGTCATCCTCATTTTATAGACCAGGAAAGTGAAGTTTATAAAGGTAAGATGATTTATCTGATGTCTCGCACCAGGTCAGAGGCAGGGCTTTAGGGAAAGAGAAAATATTAATTATAGCAACTGCAGAGAACGGCTGCTAAAATATAGGAAAATCTGAACTGTTGAACAAACTAGAGCAGTCCCTAAGTCTTCACTCGCTGAATAGTGGGCTCCCTCTTCTGGTATAGCGAGGATGTCACACATCAGGAGAAACTGAAGTCCCTCTGCCCCTTACCCACGCTACAGTTTAGCTCTAGCTGAGAGGCACCTAGATACTTTACACAAAGTTTTACATGCATGTATTGTAGGCATTAATTCTGTATATTAGCTCAGCTGAGTGACCTTTGTTGAAAATCTTTCCTAAATAAAACTGTCGATCAGAATCTGGCTTCTCACAAATGGAAATCTTGCAGGAGAGCAACAAGTCACTGTGGGCCATGATCCAGCCCATCTGACAGAAGAACAGTGGTGTGTGCTGGGGACAAAGATGTGCAAAACTACAGGTACAATGCCAGTTAGGCTAGTGGGAAAAGGCAGTTGCTGGAGTAACTACAACTATGGTAAATTAAGCAACTTCTAGCTTTGGAACAAGTAGCACATTGAAGCGTTGTACAGAAGGGAATTTTTACAGAAGTACTGTTTTGTTCTTTTCCAGCTTCTATATCTTTTTGGATAGAAATCAGACAACTTCAGACTAAGCCCCTTGGCAGCACGCTAGATGAATTTCAATGTGTTAAAAGAAAACCAAAACTCTCATTTATATGGGTAAATTCTATCCATGCAGCCACAACTCAAACTAAATTCACCCGATGTTTTGGTTTCAACAGGAGACAAAGTTAACCCTTAGCTGTCAGAAGAGCTGCAAGTTTTCCTCCATCCTATATGAATAAAAGCAAATTGGATCTTAGTGGTGAGTAGTAACATATTTCTTCCAGCATGCTTCCTCAACTTACCAACATGAATTTCCTAAGCAATAGAGAAGCTGGTATCATCTCTGTCTCCTATTAAAAGTCTGATATATTTAGCATACCTGGGTAAAGAAAAAAGTCACATCCTCTTCCCTTACTCACTGGCCCACACCACAGACTTGGTTTTAACAAACAAGAAAACATTTTTTGCTCTTGCACTTAAGGCTGACATCAGATTGATTTCCTCCAAATTTAAAAAAAGTAACTGAACTATCAAAAAATTTCAAGATACTATTGAAGGGGAGAGAAATAATTTCAAAAATGGCATTCCAAAAGTTAAAACAGACTCCTTGTACAATAATCCGTAACAGCAAGTAGCTTCCTACTTGTTTATTTCACATAGTGAATACAATATTTAACTGTTGTGCTGTAAGTGCACACAGAACCTTATAAAAAAAATGAAGGATTTCTCTGTCCAGAGAAGCTTACAGTCTAGGACAAAAGAGATGAGAGAGAAGTGAAAGGACATGAGAAAGACAGGATTATGAAAATGAAAGATCATGAGGCTTTGTTTTAAGTACATATCTTACTCTTTTATAGTGACATTTGTGTATCATTTATATTAAGTTGTATTCTATGCAACATAATTGGAAAACAGTCTGGTGAGCAGGTAGGAGAGCACAAACTAAACGTAGCAATTCTTGAGAGATTAAAAGGAGGAGAGAAACTGCATAGCTCAAAGGAAGTGAAAGCAATTTACTGGTAGCAGGTGAATCAATGTTGTTTATTATTTTAGAATAGTTAAGAGTTTTAAGTGCAAATATGAGTAAGAGGGCACTTACCTTGCAAACAGACACGATGTTAATCTTTATCATTTTATTGATTGTCTGCAGGAAAAAAAGCAGATTTATAGAAAAAATTATTTTGATAAATATTAACACACTGTCCAGGGCTCTAAGTGTCATAATTTAAAAAAGCCGCATGCACTACAGCAAAAACTCCGTCTCAAGCAGGAAATCTAGCAACCTCCCTACCCCTTATCTCTGTCAGAATCAGGTGAACACTCAGATTGACCAGGGTCTAGGCTGTCAGTCACTTAGATATTGAAAGATATCTCACCACAAACATGGAGGCAGTATATTTAGTTGTATACAGTAAGTCTGCTTAATTACTTATGTAATGTAGAGCAAGCCCTTTTTTTAAATTAAAAAGGTAAGTGGGATAATTTGGCATTCTGAATTGGGAACTAACATTTATCCTCATTTCAGATTATGTGCTCTGAAGACTACTTTCTTGTGGTCAATAACTATTCACACCTGCTTCAATAGAAGAAGATGCAGAGAGGTAATAACAGGGTAGGAAAAATTATGATTAAGAAAATCTGCAATTGCTTCCAGTGTTAAAGAAACAACTAAGAAGAATAAAGTACCACAACTGTTTTACTGGATTATTTTTCCCTGTTTATGAATTCTATTAATGTGAACCATGCATATACATATCACTGTTGTGACACACTTCCTTATACACCTCTACCTCAATATAACGCTGTCCTTGAGAGCCAAAAAATCCTACAGCATTATAGGTGAAACCGTGTTATATTTGAACTTGCTTTGATCCACTGGAGTGCGCAGTCCCCCCTCGGAGCACTACTTTACCGCGTTATATCCAAATTTGTGTTATACCAGGTGGCGTTATATCGAGGTAGCGGTGTACTATCACCTACTTGTACACTTGCTAGTTGTGTAAATTCTGGCTTCCTGGACCTGCTGACCGCTGAACAACATTAAATCACAATTGTTTTTAATATATTACAGACTTTTAAATGGCTATCATTTGCCTATATATTGCTTAGTCTTTTCATTCACTTGCTGACAAGTTTTTTAGTCATTAGATGAAGATACAACACTTTTAACGAACTGAAGATTTTCAAGCTTATTTAACCATGAACCCAAAAGAATGAATATGTCCATTAACCTGTTTGAGTTATCAGACTATGAGAATGGAACACAGAATTGACAAATTTCTAAAAAGATATGTATATTTTGAAGCATGAAATTTTGCATTTCAGTTTTGTTCATCAAGTTCAAATTTAGTACTCACTGAAGTATGAACCCTAGCAATTTGAAAAACAGTATTTAAAGCTCTTATAAAAACTCATGTCCACACAAGTCTAACATCTGCAAATATTCTGTATTTATTCACATGGATCACTCGCTTTCACTGCCTTCACTCACTTTTTTAAAAACCAAGTAAAAGAGTGCAAAAAAGAGTAACATTCAGTTGAGATTATACTCAATAGCCATGAAATTCAGATATGGATCCCTTAGCAACTGTAGCTCAGTTACATTTTTCACATGTAATTGCAAATGGATAAGTGCAATTTTTTTGTTCCGGAAGAACAAAAAATATGCAAGTATCTAAAAAAGGCTAAGCTTCTATCATTTCTTTGAATTTCCCAATCTTGTGTGCATAAGTCCGTTAGCCTTGAAGTTGTATTTCTTATAACTACATCCAGGCTACCCCATTTAACAAGCATTCTATTCTGCACAGAAATCTAATACAAGTTTACTATTCAGGTAAGAAAACCACAGAAGAGTTAAGTTAAACATGGCAACACTTACATTATCCAGGTCTGGAACATCAAGAAAATATTCAGGGTAAGTGTATGAAATTCCCACATTGTTGACTGAAACAAAAATCAACAAGTTTTACTTGTTTTTGCTGATTGTCATTCCAATTCTGAAGTTTTGATGACTTGCAATAAGCAGTCTCATTTCAAAGTTAACAATGCGACATTCAGATATTTTATAACTGTGTGTCCTTTATGCCCTTGTGGCATGTCACATTTTCTACATTGTACACACACTCACATATACTAGTGGACAGTACGAGGCTGAACACATAAGACACTTAAACTTAATTTTTGGAATTCTTTTTGACCATATAAATGGTACTTGTCATCTTCCACATGTCCTACCGGATTTCTCCTAAGCTTTATAGTACAACACAGGAAACATTCCTGTAAAGTGAGGGGTTATTCCCAATGTATAGCTTTCCCCTTTTTAAATTTGCAGTTTGCATAGTTAGACCATTTTGCATCTAAAACAAGTTAGCCTCAACATGCTATGCGCAAGACAGTTTGCGTTGGACCACGTGAACCAGAGACTGAGGCAAGCACTCAATCTACTGCCACTAAATCATAGTCAAATGCCCTCTCTTCACGTAACGCTCTTAGTTTGTAGAGCTCATCCACCTTCACATGTTGAGCCTTCCATTCCCAAGTTACAATCAACCACTCTCCAGTGCTTTAATGCAGTTTAAGGTTAATTTATTGGGATCAGAAGCAGGTAGGCAAACAATGTTTAAATATAAGCTAATCACTGCAATTCTCACTCAATTTCTATTTTTAAATACAGGGAGGAGAGAAGCAGCCCTTGAACCAGTCCATTAGAGTGCATGAAGACAAGGAACAGCTGGTAACCCAGCACCCTCTATAAGGAATGTAGCACAAACACTTATGCAAAACTCACAACTAATTGTAGAAGATATCATTATTCTTTACTTTTTAAAATGTCTTTAAAAGAATATTCCCAATTATTTTTAACTTGCATTTTAATCCTTCTCATCCCAAAGACCCTTCTCCTGGACAGAACTGTACCAAGTGTGCAGAGGTACAATTGTGTAACTCACGTGAATTAAATGAAAAGCCAAGGGACACATCCCAGTCCCTGGCAACATCCTACATGAAATCTGTTTACAGTTTTTGAAAGACTAAACGTGCCAGTTTCCCCACTGCCTTTAGGAGAGGCCTACTTCCCTCCCCACCCCAAACATCTGCAACAAGCTCTCCAGATTACAAGTTGTTCATAGGCCATCACCGTGGTTCTGCTCAGTCTTGTAATTTCTGTGAAGAAAAAAAACAGCGCACACACAATTTGTAGCAGAAGGGAGCCCCAGAAAGTGAAACACACTGAAATGGACAAAATTAACACCACTCCTAAATCAGCAATTGCTGTGTTAGGACAGTAGATGGCAGCAGTAACCAACACGAGCAGCAACCTGCAAGCTCATTGAAGGCACTGTGTCAAACAGCTTCAATAGCTTGGGGGTGAGGGGGAGCACGAATAGGAATGCAGGAGAAATCTCATTAATAACCATCTTAGTACATTAAGCAGTGCATGTTTTTGACAAATCTTATCTGCCTTATGAAAGGGTTTGTGTTTTGCTTTCTGTCTATTCAAAGGCTCATTACACGGGGATTCACCATAGCAAACTGTTCCACAAGTTGTTTTCACATTCTTCAGATCTGTGGAATCTCCCCCCATTGGCAGCATTTAAAATGAACAGAGAATCTGTTAATTGTTTAAACCTAATTTTTGAATGTAATACTTCAGCATTGTTCTTCGAGGGCTAGTCTACACAAGCAATGCTAAAGCGATTTAACGTGGCTTGTGTGGTCGCGGCAGAGCACTGGGAGACAGCTCTCCCGGCGCACTAAAAAAACCCACCTCCACGAGGGGCACAGCTCCCAGTGCTGGGGCACTGTCTACACTGGCGCTTTACAGCGCTGAAACTTGCTGCGCTCGGGGGGTGTTTTTTCACACCCCATAGCGAGAAGGTTGCAGTGCTGTAAATTGCCAGTGTAGACAAACCCAGATATGACGCCAATATTCGTATTCTAGTAGTCTAAACACTAACAAATCATGGAAAACTTCTAATCCCACTCAAACAATGCTGCTTCTGTCTTATATATTTTCAATTCTGACTTTATTATGAAAGACAGCAACATGAAAACAGAATCTTTGTTTCATGTACATTTATTTGCTGTTGACCTCACTAACAAGCCAACACTTCAGTTCAAACTCAGGGTTCAAACTCAGGCTCAAGCCTAAACCCCCTTCTGTCTCCGTACAAACCCAGGATCCTGAGGCCTCACGGAGGTGGAGGGCCTGAGCCTGCGTCAAACCACAACTTCGGGTTCAAACTCTATTGCTTTGCAGTATAAATGCAGCCCCACTGAAATCTTGGCAGACTCCCAGGGCACAAGTATCCCACATTTCCACACACACCAACTTTCCTTGTCCTCTGGACAAAATTTTTTCCCACACTGCAACATGAACAAAGGGCTAGAGTGGCCACATTCTGGGAGGGCACTGAAAGTCTGGGATATGGTGGCTAGACTTGGGCATACATAATGCAGTGTAGACACTGGAGTCCCAGGTTGGGACCCACAGTTCAATAATTCCTAACCTGGAGTTTACAAATGAATGCAGACACGCAAGCCTCCTAGGTTAACACACCCAGAGTCTGCTAACTTGAATTCCACTAACTCTTGGGCTTACATTTCAATATAGACATACCCACTAAAGTCAATCTATAGACACACCATAGTCAGTTGCTATGGATCTAACATTTTACATTTCTATAGTGCCTTCCATCCCATAGGATCCTAAAGTACTGTACTATTAACATATTAATAGCATTGTTGAAATGCATTCACCTTTGGGGTTGGAGTTTATGCAGGAGAAGGGAAACTTTCTGGCCAAAGATACTGAGGCAAATGTTTTTATGAGAAGTGTCATGGGATCTTTGTCTCAGTTGCATGGACAGCAAAAGGTTGCATTTTAAAATAGTGTCTGAAAAATCATTTCAATATCAAGGATATTAAAAATATGTGGAGGAAACTGACAGATTAGTTATAAGCAGAGGTTATTAAACTTCATTCCAAGATGGTCTCAAGTACATCTCTCCTATTCAAGATTTCCGAACCCCTTTACAGCAACTACTTACCCATGTAAATTTCTTTATAAGAATCCTAAAAATACATTACCTGGAAATGAGAAGAAATAAACATCCTCCAGACCATTAGCAAGTGTTCTGCATATCCCAAGTATGTGTACATTGCAATAAACCCCCTCCCCGTCACTGGCCCATGTCAGCTGACTCGGGCTCTCAAGGCTCAGACTATGGGGCTATAAAACTGCAGTGTAGATATTTGGGCTTGGGCTGGAGCCTGGGCATTAGGACCCTGTGATGGGGGAGGGTCCCAGAGCCCAGGCTTCAGTGCAAGTGTCTACACAGCAATTTTATAGCCCTGCAGCCTGAGCCCAAGTTAGCTGATCGGGGCCAGCCATGGGTATTTTACTGCAATGTAGACACCCTCAGAGGCACAGAAGTTTTAACAAGCAGTGTCAGTAGTAGCAGGGGGGGACACGGGGGAAGCACACATTTTTTGCAACCCGTCGTCCTAAATATAACAAAGCTTTGGCCACTGTTATCAGCCTTTTTATGAGGAGGGAACAACTCATGGCAGAGTGAAAAGTTAGGGACATGATTTTTCTGAAAAATTAACTCGTAAGTAAGTGTGTGTTAGGGAGATATTTAAATTTCCGTATCTTCCCTCTACTCAACCTTTTACTGAAGAATGGAGCCCAGCTATATAATCTTTTCAATTTTAGCAATCCATTTCCATTTCCAGGGCTATCTGCAAGGGAAAAACTAGAAACCAACTTTAAAAATGCAATTGTCCTTTATGGAGCTCAAAGCCTGGCTCTGCTAGCAAAAAGGGTGGTCAGGAATTCATTTGCGAAATGTATGCAAGCAAAACTAGTTCTAAACTGATGGTGATTTTATAAAGATTTCCATGAAACATGAGTATAGCAAATCACTTTATTGAACTAACACTTAATTTTGGGCATCTGATGTACAGAGTACCACCTCATCCACAGGAATGATCATGGGCATCAACACAGAACTTGAGGAATTTTCCTGACTTGTCTGCCTGGTCCATTTTTGTGAGCAGGAAATAGAGGGAAGTTTACAAGAAACCTTGCCAGTCATGCCCTTGGGCTTTGCATTCACCTGGTCACACTCAGTTCAGTACTGGAACTGGTGGTGGTAGGAGTGCAGCCCTTATCACTGCAGCTCTCTCATTCATACATTTTGTAGCCATCTTAAAATTAACTAAAATTTTGTTTAAAATAAAATTGAAACCAGATGGAAAGTGATAGAAAATAAAAAGTTGAGTCTGCTGACCTGGACAGTGTCTCAAGTTTGTCAAACTTCATTTAAGACGCCCACTATTTAAAGTGGTACAAGGAAAATCTCTCATCTCTGCCTATTTAACATATTGCTGCAGTTAGCACATGTTCAAAGTCACTGACAGATGCTGTTTTGAATACACAGCAAAACGTTATGCAAACTCTAGCCTTTACATGTGGGTGAGAAGTAACTTCCAAATAAAAAGGAGTTTACAAGGATTTTAATCCGTAAAAACTTTAGTACGAAGTTGTGCTATGACTTTGCAATCACAGAGGTCTTGATTCTGCCCAGTGTAGATGCAGATTATTGTGTGTATATAAGTGAAAGGTTAAAAGTAATCAGGACCTAGTGCAAAGAACCTTAGCCTGCATAGTGAGTACTGAGCTGCCACTAAGTTACTCCTGCATATCAGCCCAAGTGAGGCTTGGTTAGCGGTCTCACTTAAACTCATGTCTTCTCAGACACCCATATGGACAGTATTGACAGAAGATTGAACATAGACCTTGGACAGCAATTAATGCCACAGAAATATACAATGCTGCTTTGCATCTTTAAAACAAAATTGATGTTCTAGCAATCAGTAAAATACTGCCTTTATGGATTACCCATAATCTGAATCTGTAAATTGCCAGTTTTAAAGAGACAATGGGTTATCACATCATCTGGGAAAAAAAGATTTGCCCTGGTAGGTGCTGGTGCCCTCTTAAAGGCACACACTTTACAACTGCCAATAGACAGTTTAAGCAGCTCAAGAACCTTTGCAATGGATACCATAGAGCTAGCACAGACCACTGCAATTTGAGGCTACAGAAATCCAGGATTACCTACGCCTAAGAAATATTATTGATTTTTTTCTTAAATGCAAAACTATTCCATATGCATTTGTTCTGGTTTAGGAAGAAATTTGGTTTTATAGATCAAGTTGGGGAGCAGGAGTCAGAACTCCTTTGTTCTAATCCCAGCTGCCACTGTACCCTAAAACACTCTGGACATTTTGAATACATTCTTAATTTACCTCACGTGAGTGTCGTAAAATGGTGTTATCTTTTTGAGAGCTTCAGATGACAGATTTGTGAGATCTCAAGCCACTGTTCACCATTATGGGTTCTCATCCCCATAATGGAGAGCTGCAGAAATGCACTGTGAGAAAGGTGCATAGGAATATATATACACACACAGGGAAATTCAGTATAAATATATAATTTCAAGAAAATCCCTTTACCGAATTGTCTGAATCTAAAGTAAGTCTTCTTATATTGAGGAAACTCTGCAGGTTCTTGAGTTTAAGAACTGGTTTGAATTACCTATTGATTTTAGGTTCAGTGAAGCAAACAGAATAATCACCTTGTCTTCTCCCACCTTTTCGATGAGAAAATGCCAAGACTACTGCAGTATCTTCAAGATACTGTATGGTACCCAAAGGAGAAGTGCAATAGGCTGAACAACAGAGCTAACCAATATGACCAGAACATAGTCAAACCTGAACCTCCTGAAGCAGGAAGTCAATGACTTGATGTTATACCCTAGCTACTAAGCTTCAACAGCTCTGTAACTAAAAGTTAAAATCGTTCCCACAGGATTCAACTGCTACTCTACACACAATGAACAGAAGAAACTAACCATTTGGTTTCATTAGAGCTGGGGTTTATGAATAAATGCAGCAGCATTTTCAGTGCTGATGTGTGATCACAAATGCATCATTTCTCCCGAGTCCTACTGAAGGTATTTATATAACAAAAGTGTGTTATGAGTATAAAAAAAGTAAGATCGTAGCCTGACTTTAATGACTCATTTGCCCCCTTATGTCTTATGAAAACTAAAGTTAGGCAGGTTGAAGTTAGCTGGCTTCTATTACAGCTTCATGATGTAAACTGGAGGGTTGTGAGAAGTAATCAGAAGGCAAGGAGAAGATATCAGCCCCTTTGGTTAAGGCCGGAGAGGATCAAATACTACTCATCATCATGGGTAGTTCTGTCCTGGGAAGATCTTATCCACTCAACAGAGACATGAGGGGGCAGAAGCTTGTGCTTGGTTTTTTGTTTTAATACAAACTTCTACCCCCTACCTCCTCCACTTTGACAACTTCTGTAGTTTAAAAATTGAATTGAACTGGGCATTTAGGTTCATAATCTTGGTATCTGGTTACCCTCCAAGCTGCTACTAGGTCAGATAGATGAGTATTTAAAGTATTAAAAGCACAGAGCCGAAGATGAGCCTTTAGTAATATGAATAAAAATAAAGCATCCAAAAATGCATCATCAGAAGCACCTTGATTCAGGGAAGAACTTAAGCACAGGAGTAAGTGCTCTCCTGAATAAGCATGCTTTTAGGAATCAGGGCCATAATAAGAAATATCTAGAATGCAGTCACTTCATTTTTTTCAGCTCAGTCATATCCACAGCCTTTGCAGGCTGGTTTCAATAAACTTTAATACTGGAGCAGAGGGGAGCAAACTAATAGGGACATCAAGACAAAAATCTCCAGCATGTAAAAATCTAGAAACAGGTCAGATACAAACCTAAAACACCAATCTCAAGGCCTTCCAGTCCTGCTTTAATTCTACTGTAAATATCTTCTCTCTCACCGAAGTCAGCAGCAATAATTTTTGTTTCCACTTTGAATTTCTCTTCTGAAAAATAACAAAAAACAAACAAACCAAAAAAGTTGAATACAGTTAAGTTAAAGGACTTGGCCATTCCAATTTTTAAAATACAAAGGATACTTAAGTCATTATGGTTTAAGACAAACTACTATACTGTTAGTTCAAAACACTGTTATACAGTGTCACATTCATTTATGCAGGGCAAGTGTTTTACTGTTAGGCTGTTTTGATTTATGCATAAACTTTCAGAGTACTATTAAAATCTTCCAACTCTTTAAAGATACATTCAACTAGTACTCTCTCATCACAAGAGCTCGAAAGATTCAGCACCTTCTGTTCATGAGGGTCCAGGGAGTTCGCAAATTACACAGGTTAATACAGACTACACAAAATCCAAAAGTTAAAAGCGAAATTCGAGTATCTGTTACATGATGAGTGTTGAAGTACAGTGAGATCAGGGACCACTGTACTTCAAATATTTATGCAGTTTAAGTGGCTCACTAACATTGGCAAAAGACTATTGGTGCAGAAGGTGCTGCAGCTTAAGTGTGCACAGATTCCTGTTGCCCTACATCTCCACCCCTACCCCTGACTTTTTTGATGTTTAAGAAACCAAGGAGCCAGAAGAGCACAGAAGAAAGGAAGTAGGAAAAAAGGTACAACTACAGGTTACACAAGGCCAACAAAATCATTCAACATAGTATCACTTCCACTCTTGCAGCATGGTGGAACAAATTACATTGTTACAATTTCTGACATTTTATTCAAGAGTTAAGGATAAAATATCTCTGTAGCCTAATTCTCTTTCCATCAAGTTAAATTAATTATGTTAAATTAAAATCAGCACAATGCCACCTTGGACATCAGCAAAACAAAAGGTGGTGACCAAAATAGTCTAAATTAGATGAAAAAAGCACTATTTTAGTGTTCCTTCAGTAATTTATGCACATTTTAAAGAATGGTTGCAGAAAAATTGTGTTAAATCATTCATAAAAATGGTGCCAAGTTAAATGAAAAAGAATCATTCACAAAAAGAGCAGAAGCAGCCACATTCCCATGATGCTCTCTTCCATTCAAGAAAAAAATAACAGCTCCCATGATTCTGTTGTCCATTCATGCAGAATCATGAATCTACTGCACTCAATGGTTTGCTTGCAGATTTTTTTTTTCCCTAATAACCCTAATGGCAGATACAACTATTTTTTCCCCCTCTTCATCTTTCATGAACAGCTGCATTGTTTAAAAATCCCCAGGGAGATGTTGCTATGTAAAATGACGACGTAAACAGCATTAAGCCCCTACTGCAGCAGCAGTCTTGTGATCGCGTCAGAAGAAAATCAAGTTCACCTTCCCCCCTTTCTCAGTAAAAAGATATTGAAGAGATTCTATTTTTGAACACATCTGTTTGAATGTTAAAAACATACACAGGTGAAATCCTACAGGACAGTGAATTAGAGGGAACAAATGAATCAAATGTAGACAACTGGATTGGGTGGATGAAGCAGCAAAACAGGACATTACTGCACACGTACAGTCTTTATTGTTTTACAGTATTTTCAGCAATTTTCATTGCCACTAAGGGCCCTATTAAATGCACATTATTTAAACAAGCCAGACATCACCACTAATGACTCACTTTTTACATTCCTCAAAGTATTTTTCATTAGGTTTTGTTTAGCAGTTAAGGCTGTCAATTAATCGCAGTTAACTCATGCGATTAACTCAAAAAATTTAATCACGATTTAAAAAAAATCAATCATGATTAATTGCACTTATAACAATAGAATACCAATTGACATTTATTAAATATTTTTGGATTTTCAATATTGATTTCAGTTGCAACACAGAATACAAAGTGCACAGTGCTCACTTTATATTATGATTTTTATTACAAATATATGCACTATAAAATGATAAAAGAAATAGTATTTTTCAATTCACCTCATACAAGTAATGAAGTGCAATCTCTGTATCATGAAAGTGTAACTTACAAATGCAGAATTCTTTGGTTACATAACAATACTCAAAAACAAAACAGTGTAAAACTTTAGAGCCTACAAGTCCACTCAGTCCTACTTCTTATTCTGCCAATCACTAAGATAAACAAGTTTGCTTATATAGCCGGCATTGCAATGTATTTACATGCCAGATATGCTAAACATCTGTATGGCCCTTCCATGCTTCAGCACCATTCCAGAAGACATGTTTCCATGCTGATGATGCTCGTTAAAAAAATAATGCATCAATTAAATTTGCGACTATAGTCCTTAGGGAAAGAATTGTATGTCTCCTGCTCTGTTTTACCTGCATTCTATATATATTTCATGTTAGAGCACTCTTGGATGATGACCCAGCACATGTTTGTTTTAAGAATGTTTTCACAGCAGATTTGACAAAAAGAAGGTACTGACGTGAGATTTCTAAAAATAGTTACAGCACTCAACCCAAAGTTTAAGAATCTGAAGTGCCGTCCAAAATCTGAGAGGGACAAGGTGTGGAGCATGCTATTAGAAGTCTTAAAACAGCAACACTGATGCGGAAACTACAGAACCCAAACCACCAAAAAAGAAAATTAACCTTCTGCTGGTGGCATCTGACTCAGATGATGAAAATGAACATGCATTAGTCTACACTGCTTTGGACTGTTATCAAGCAGAACTCATCATTAGCATGGACGCATGTCCTCTGGAATGGTGGTTGAAGCATGAAAGGACATACAAATCTTTAGCGCATCTGGCACGTAAATATCTTGCAATCTAGCTACAACAGTGCCGTGTGAATGTTTGTCCTCGTTTTCAGGTGACACTGTCAACAAGAAGCATGCAGCATTATCTCCTGCAAATTGTAACCAACCTTGTTTGTCTTAGTGATTAGCTGACCAAGAAGTAGGACTGAGTGGACTTGTGGGCTCTAAAGTTTTACACTGTTTTATTTTTGAATACAGGGGTTTTTTGTATATAATTCTACATTTGTAAGTTCAACTTTCATGATAAAGAGATTGCACTACAGTACTTGTATGAGGTAAATTGAAAAATACAATTGTTTTGTTTTTTATAGTGCAAATATTTGCAATAAAAATAAATATAAAGTGAGCACTGTACACTTTGTATTCTGTGTTGTAACTGAAATTAATATATTTGAAAATGTAGTAAACATCCAAAAATATTTAAAATAAATTGTATTCTATTGTTGTTTAACAGCATGATTAATCGCAATTAATTTTTTTGATTGCTTGATCGCCCTATTAGCAATACTTAGGGAGTCTTTTAAAAAAATGTTTATAAAAGCATACAAAGATACTGAATGACAAAATACGTAAGCAAAAAAGCTAAGACCTGATGCTGAATGGAGATAATTAAGTTCTATATCACTGATGGTAGCTTTTCCATGCAATCGGTCTTCAAAGCTTATGAAAATTAGCAAGTCCTTAAAGACATGGATTTAAAATGATTAAACTATGCAGCTATAAGTAATGTGTATCATCTTCTATAACGTGAAACAGGAAGTAAGGGAAGCCAGAAGAAGAAATACAATGAAAAATGAAAAACAGTAAAGTTAATATCTACAGTAAAAATGGCTTTAGTGTTGGAATTTATGTTCTGTTCAACAGGTATATTCAAGGTCACATCACTACCCAGCTCAAGACAAATATTTAAGATGGGATCAGAAACGGTTCAAGGGTTTTATTTTATTTTCTCTTTTTCAACACTATCTTATTAAGATGGTATTACGTCTTCGAAGATGAATCAGTTAATACCCAGTAAGCCAGTTATACTTCATCAGCCCATCCACTAACAGCTTGTAACAAATACAGATGTTTCAAATAGTAGACCAGATTTCAAACAACACTAGTGGATTAACACAGGTAGTCCTGAATACTTCAATTCCTTAGGCAGTCCTCTATTGCACCACATCTCCTGAATCTCAACACACCCTCTCTCTACTTCCTCAGTGGTAACTACAATTAACTTTTCCACTTCACCCCTACTGGTGCAACCCTGGTTTATATTTGGTCACCTCACATCTTAAGGATAGTGGCTTCTTGTTGGTTGCCCTCCACACCTCTCACCCCTCTGAATTCTCCAGGCTGTCGAAAAGCTGATGCCAAAATCTTCCTCTGATCATCACCAATCCTCCTGAAACTCGTACACTGGCTTCTAATTTGCTACCGCACTAAGTTCAGGCTGCTTCTTTGCTCCTTCCAGGTTCTTCACAACTTCAGCCTTACCCATCTCAGCTCTCTTCATCTACCCCCAGGACCTGCCTCACTTGCCTTTTTATGCTATCCGCCCCATGACTAGAACAGTCTGAAATTACAGATACCGAGTACTTTCCCTCAAGACTCTTCCTACATCATTCCCCACAGTGATGGTGGTGATGGCTGGGTGTTTAAATAAACATGCTTGTATTTAAGGATGTAAATATCGGTTTAAAAAGGTAACCGGTTAAACTATTAAAATTATATCATTTAATCGACTAACTGAGGTTGCTCCAGCCAGCCTGGAGAGGCTAGGGCTGGGGCCGGGGTCCCACCAAACCGGGGTTCCGCTGGCTGGCCAACCAGTCTGGTACAGCCAGAGATGTGGTCCCTCTGGCCAGCCCAATGCAGCTGGGACTACTTCGGCCAGCCATACTCCGGCCAGCACAGGGCCTCCGGGGTTAATGGTAAGCCTAATGCTTACCAGTTAACTTTTTACATCCCTACTTGTATCCTTAGAATGTTAGCTCTCTGGACATTCTTGACAAAATCTTATACCAAGGTCCCAATAATTTCTCTACCTAAACAGATGTTCTTACCCTTAAGCAGCTCCTCCAACCCAGCCAAATTTCATGGTGATTAAACCATTAGTGAAGTCACAAAAACTGACTAGAGGCTTCATTTGCCATGAAGCACCAAGGTACAAAATGTACTAGTGAATGAATCTGTGAACAGCCTGCACCAAAAACTAAATTAATCCCTTTTGCAATGGTCCCTCAATTCCATTTTAGGACCTATAATTCCATGTTTACTTCCAAACAACTTATATCTTGTTTATTGTAAATCTTGAAGCATTTGCTCTGTAGACTATCAATATTATTTCCACAGACAACTATAACCTCCAAAAAATATTTAACTGTAGTATAAGAGTTTTTAACTGTTAACTACTTTATAATGTTACTATAGGAAAAGGCAAATAAATACACAATCAACATGGGTCATATCTCCCAAAGTGCAATTTTGCATGAATCTTACTTGGATATACACAAACAACATGAAAGTTCAGGTCTAGTTTATGTCCAGGTACTACAGCATTCCATTATTTTTGGCATTTCGCCACATTCCTATTATGCATATTATCTCAAGGTTCTCTTCCATTGCTACACAAACTAATTCACCTATTTCTGCTTGTAAGTTTTTTGCACTGGGACAGATATTTGTAGTTTCTTTTTAGTGTGTTCATATATATTTAACTATTTTCCCACATACTTCATTGTAGACTGCACCTATGTGCTGCTCTCAATCTGTCCCTCTTCCAAAGGAGTTAAAATTGGAGGAATTTTTTTAAACCAGATACAGAATTTCCTTTTTAATATCCCTACCAATCTCTGTCTACTCCAAGGACTCTTCAACACCTATTGGCTTACCTACACCACACTTCCAACTCGTAGTTTTAATAGCTCTCCAAAACGTTGACGATCTTCATATTAGAAGTTTGGTTCCACTTCTAAAAGTTGAGGCTGGAATGAATGGGCAAAGGGATTTGTCAAGAAGGACCCTCATCCCCTCTGGATAAGGTCTTCTTTTCCTAAGAAGTTTGCTGGTGCCTAAAAACTCACAGCACTTTATTTACATCATCTTTTCATCCAGACATTTGACCCTGAAGGTCCTGTCATCTACCCAGGCCTGCTCAGGGCTGTAGGAAAATTTTAGAGAAAGCTACAAATGTTACTGTTGTCTTGTCCTCCTCTTTCTCTACACCTCTAATTTGTCAGTTGCATTCGTCTGCTGTGTTATATTAAACTAGAGTGACCAGACAGCAAGTGTGAAAAATCGGGTCAGAGGGTGGGGGGTAATAGGAGCCTATATAAGAAAAAGCCCCAAATATCGGGACTCTCTCTATAAAATCAGGACATCTGGTCACCCTATATTAAACCTAGACTGTAAACTCTCTGGGGGGGAAGAGATTGTTTTTGCACAGTGCCCAACAAACCCAATCCTTGATTGGAGCACCAAGGAGCTAGTGAAATGCAATCCCCCTACCCCAAATTAAACATTCTTCCTAATGATTACATTTAGCTGCCAGGGCTTCTTTCACCCCAGGCAGCAAGTCACCAAATGACTGTCAGTCACAGCCTACTAACCTTAGGAAGTAAATTGAGAGTACTTCCTGATCCCAACCACAAGAGCAAGCTCTTCTTTTTTGCATTAGAAATACTGCTATGAAACATTTAAAGTCTGTGCCCACTCCTCTGGCTACCAGACAGCTTATTGTCTAAGCCATGAAAGCTACACACAAAACATTAATTTCTGAACCACTTAGTAAAAGAACTGATTTAGGGGAAATGGAAAAACATCCCAAACATCTGCTATCTCAATATAACAAAATGGGATTCAAACTTTTTTTTAAAATCAATAATCAGTTCTGTAGACCACTTATTGCTTTAAAGAAACTACACAAACAAACACAGCCAAGTATTTTAATTAAGAGATACCATCTAGTGTCTGGCTATGGTGCAATACACTCCCACATGGCTTAGTGCCAGCTGTGGAATAGCAATGCTAATGCTGCTGCCCTAATTGTAGATGCAGACTAAAGCACATTAATTTGGCTAGTCCATGTAATAGCAGGTATGCTAGCATTTCTACCAAGACGCCTACCAAGTTACAGATGTTTCCATACAACTCTACAGCGCAGTACTGGTAACCTAAGGAATAAACAGAAGTTGAAATAAATTATAGTTGATAGAACAGTTCAGTCTGTGCTTGTTTTGCAACAGAAGGCTCCATGTAGGGATGTCATACTGTATCAGTTTCAGCACATAATATATAATGAGATGCCTGGGTAAGATTTAAGAAAGAGCTTGCTATGTTAAATTTAGAAGGTAAATATATTTTGGTCAAGTACCAGAAAATATTTCTGGTTTCATTTTATACCAGCGAAATTCACTGTATACACAGCATTGCCATATATACAGCACTAGCTAGACATATCACCTAAATAAATAACTTTAAAGACAGTTTGCATCAAAAGACTAACAACTATTTTTCAACACAGGCTAAACAAGTGAGAAAGATTACGGTATGTCTACACTTGGAGCTATGGGTGTGATTCCCAGCTCATAGAGACACATTCATGCTAGCTCTCAGCAAGCTAGTATGCTAAAAATAGCAACATAGCCAGGGTTGGATGGGCACCAGAGAGCAGCAGCACAAGCTAGCCACACTAAGTACAAATCTACCTGAACACCACTGCTCACAGCTGCCCATGTTACAGTAGTATTTTGAGCACGCTAGCTTGATGCGTGCTAGGGCAAGCATGTCTATTTAGCTAGGAATCAGACCCCCAGCTCCAAGTTTACACATACCCTCAGTGTTAACATGAGCAGCAGAACAATTATTCAGAAGTGTGCGTAAAGAGGTCAGAAGCTTTCTGCAACTGTCTGTGTAACTAGTTATTTAGAACAATACCTTTTGAAAGCTGAAGTTAGATTTTTATTAATTTCTCACATATCCCTCAATCTTCAAATAAATATGTTAGAAATACATTTTATTCTAAGTCACAAGGCTCTTGAGCACTCTTGGGAGTCTGAGTTGTTATAACGTGCATGTGAACAGTACTTGTACGCCATTTTCTTATTTTTAAAAAAAAAATTTATACTTGACTGTTTGTTATCCCCAAAATTCCATTACATTAACGTGTCAGTTATGGACATACCTTTTTGAAAACTAGCCTTTAAATACAAAATACATAGTAAATTCTAGACTAATGAACATATGTAACACCTTGTATCAAAAAGGCTTTACAAACAATAAACCAATTCTTGTGCCCCAGACTGTAAACTTAAAAATAAAAATGCTTAGCCCTTATAATTACAAAGATAAGTGGAAATATAAAGTGTAAATTGATAAAGTTTGCCTGCAAGAGTCTACAAATAGCCTGTAACAATAGCTCCACATATGAACTTTCTCTATTCATCCCAATGCCTGTTAAGTCATCATCATGCTTCAAAGTAAAGTGTCACCACAGTTATTTTAGCTGATCAAAGCATACAAGAATCATATTACAAAGATCTGCACAATCTGATCCAAGCCTCATTGGCATTTGAAGTGCCCTGAGTATGGTCTATAGTTAGAGGCTAGGAATATTCCACTACTTCCCCTTCCATTCCCATTTAATCTCGCGGATGTTGTAAATATGACCAAAAAATTGTGCCTACCTACCTAGTAAGAATTGTCTGGTGTTAGTGACTTTTCCAAATACAGACCCACTTAAAAACATAAAATTTTGCATATATAAATTTGCATATACTCACATAGGTGGCTTAGGGAAATACTTCAGCTCTTTTATAAGTAGTCTTTTCAGGAAGATTACAGCTTCCAGCTCATCACCATTTGGTGGATTGTGATGGACAATGTTACAAATTTCCCTCTCCCCCCCCCCCACCATAATTTTAACTGCCCCACTAAGGTGTTTTTAGCTATCACATTGCTGCTTCCAGATAGCTTCCTCATGCTAATTAATGTCTATTTTTAGTTTGATTACGTCTGAAAGGGCACATCACATCATATGTCCTTTAATTATTCCTTCTTACCTTTTGTACTATTGTCTGCTTGGTAGACTGTATAAAACCGTATGTGCATATAAAACCAGAATTCAAAAGCAATTATTATTTTCATTAAAATGGACACCATCAACTTGAAAAAAAATCCTCTGTCTGAAAATTTGGTACCTACCAGTGTTATAAGTAACACCTATGATTAACAAAAGATGGTGTTCAGCATACCTGGTGTATTTGATTTTGAGTCAATTTCTGAATCTCTGTGAAAAATCAGTTAGCAAGGAGAACGCTCCCTGAAAAGGCCTTTAGAAACAAAGGAGAAGGTACTTATATTTTAAGGAATTGTTTAAGTAGTATACTCTTTTTTTCCTAATTAGAAAAACAAACAAAAACTAGTCCATGGGGCAGATCAACTCATCTAGATATCTGCCTAGTTTTACAACAGGCTTCATGAAAAGCACTAGCAAAGTCAGTACAAACTAAAATGTCATACAATGACTTGTTTTATACTGCTCTATATACTATCCACTGAAATGTAAGTACAATATTTATATTCCAATTGATTTATTTTACAATTATATGGTAAAAATAAGTAAGCAAGCAAGTAGTTTTTAAGTGAGGTGAAACTTATGGTATGCAAGACAAATCAGATTCCTGAAAGGGGTACAGTGGTCTGGAAAGGTTGAAAGCCACATCAATTAAAAAAAGTTAATCAATTTCATGAGATTGAAGTTGAAAGTTTCCTTTTAAAAAAAAAAAAACAAACAAAAACTTACACCATGTTTGGAAAGGTTGATTTTATTTTTTGAAGCTATTCAACAAACATTTGCTAAGCCCCATACCATACTGTATCAGAAACTAGGTGGTGTGGCTATTAAACTAAAAAAAAAAATGCACCTTTGGAACATCTTAATTGCTAGGGTACCCTCAAAGATATAGTAGCTATTTTCCTGTAAGTTTCAATATAGAAACCATTTTTTCAGAGCTAGAATTTAACAGCAATGCTTTGTTAGTCTTCTATAACTAGCACTACATAACAATTGTGCAAAGCCAGCAAATAGAAAGCATCATTTTAGTTTGGATATTTTTGTTAAAGTGCATAGCACATTAAGTGAAAATGGACGATAGTGTAGCTATATATTTATGCTTTTATACAAGCCTACTCAATGCAAAGAGATTAGACTTTAGTTATTTGCCACTTGCTGTTTGTTTACAAATAATGCTTTTCCTAGGCCTCAGTGACCTTCACATCTACAACCGGAAAGGGAAGAAAGGAAAGTTTCCCATGCAACCATTGAAGGGTCCAGGCACCCCAAAACACTCATCTACCCAACTTTAACATCAAACCAATCAGCAGAAGATAAGTGCAGGATCTGCCCAGCTTCTCTCTTTGCTCCCTAACAAGATTGGCTTCAACTGCTCCAGCACGTTCTGTGGCAGCAGGTTGGGCGGAACCAGTAAGATGATTAGTGGATGTGCGGATACATTCACCAGCCACCAAAACAGCCTAGCCCGTACCAGTGCTATCATGATGTGATCTGCATCCTTCCTCTGCTTCCTCAAAGCCCTGAGTATCATAGGCATGAGCAGAAAGGCATACAGTAATTTTGGAGTCCATGGGATGAGGAAGCACCTGTCAGAGTGGGTTCATGCACCTCCGTAGCAAAATGTTAAACATATGCTGTGATACGTTGCAAATAGGCCTAACTTTTGGAAACCCCTACCCACGAAAGATGTTTTGGAGAACTTGAGTCTTTGAGGAACTAATCATGATTTTCAGAAAAATCTCTGCTGAGTTGAGTATCAGAGGGGTAGCCGTGTTAGTCTAGATCTGTAAAAGCAGCAAAGAGTCCTGTGGCACCTTCTAGACTAACAGACGTTTTGGAGCACGAGCTTTCGTGGGTGAATACCCACTTCCTCAGATGCATGTAGTGGAAATTTCCAGGGGCAGGTATATATATGCAGGCAAGCTAGAGATAATGAGGTAGTTCAATCAGGGAGGATGAGGCTCTGTTCTAGCAGTTGAGGTGTGAAAACCAAGGGAGGAGAAACTGGTTCTGTAGTTGGCAAGCCATTCACAGTCTTTGTTTAATTCTGAGCTGATGGTGTCAGATTTGCAGATGAACTGAAGCTCAGCAGTTTCTCTTTGAAGCCTGGTCCTGAAGTTTTTTTGCTGCAGGATGGCACCTTAATGTCTGCTATAGTGTGGCCAGGGAGGTTGAAGTATTCTCCTACAAGTTTTTGTATATTGCCATTTCTAATATCTGATTTGTGCCCGTTTATCCTTTTCCATAGCGACTGTCCAGTTTGGCCGATGTACATAGCAGAGGGGCATTGCTTGCATATGATGGCATATATTACATTGGTGGACGTGCAGGTGAAAGAACTGGTGTGGCTGATCTGGTTAGGTCCTGTGATGGTGTCGCTGGTGTAGATATGTGGGCAGAGTTGGCATCGAGGTTTGTTGCATGGATTGGTTCCTGAGCTAGAGTTACTATGGTGCGGTGTGCAGTTACTGCTGAGAATATGTTTCAGGTTGGCAGGTTGCCTGTGGGCGAGGACTGGCCTGCCACCCAAGGCCTGTGAAAGTGTGGGATCATTGTCCAGGATGGGTTGTAGGTCCCTGATGATGTGTTGGAGAGGTTTTAGCTGGGGACTGTATGTGATGGCCAGTAGAGTCCTGTTGGTTTCTTTCTTGGGTTTGTCTTGCAGTAGGCGGCTTCTGGGTACACATCTGGCTCTGTTGATCTGTTTCCTTTTTCCTCATGCGGGTATTGTAGTTTTGAGAATGTTTGGTGGAGATTTTGTAGGTGTTGGTCTCTGTCTGAGGAGTTAGAGCAGATGCGGTTGTACCTCAGTGCTTGGTGATAGACAATGGATCGTGTGATGTGCCCGGGATGGAAGCTGGAGGCATGAAGGTAGGCATAGCGGTCGGTAGGTTTTCGATATAGGGTGGTGGTAATGTGACTATCACTTATTTGCACTGTGGTGTCTAGGAAGTGGACCTTCCGTGTAGATTGGTCCAGGCTGAGGTTGATGGTGGGGTGGAAGCTGTTGAAATCGTGGTGGAATTTTTCCAGAGACTCCTTCCCATGGGTCCAGATGATGACGATGTCATCAATGTAGCATAGGTAGAGAAGGGGGGGTGAGTGGACAAGAGCTGAGGAAGCGTTGTTCCAGGTCAGCCATAAAAATAAAATATTGGCATATTGTGGGGCCATGCAGGTGCCCATAGCGGTGCCACTGATCTGGAGATATATATTGTCATCAAATTTGACATAGTTGTGTGTGAGGATAAAGGCACAGAGCTCAGCAGCCAATTGTGCTATAGCATCATCAGGGATACTGTTCCTGACAGCCTGTATTCCATCTGTGTGTGGGATGTTTGTGTAGAGAGCCTCTACATCCATGGTGCCTAGGATGGTGTTTTCTGGAAAGTCACCAATGCATTGTAGTTTCCTCAGGAAATCAGTGGTGTCACGGAGATAGCTGGGAGTGCTGATGGCATAGGGTCTGAGTAGAGAGTCCATATATCCAGATAGGCCTTCAGTGAGAGTGCCAATGCCCGAGATGATGGGGCGTCCAGGATTTCCGGGTTTGTGGATCTTGGGTAGTAGACAGAATAACCCTGGTCGGGGCTCTAAGGGTATGTTGATTTGTTCCGGTGTTAGTGTAGGGAATGTCCTGAGTAGATGGTGCAGTTTCTTAGTGTATTCCTCAGTGGGATCTGAGGGAAGTGGCCTGCAGAATTTGGTGTTGGAGAGTTGTCTGGCAGCCTCCTTCTGGTAGTCAGACCTGTTCATGACGACAACAGCACCTCCTTTATCAGCCTCTTTGATGATAATGTCTGGGTGGTTTCTGAGGCTGTGGATGGCATTGCATTCTGCACGACTTAGGTTATGAGGCAAACAATGTTGTTTTTCCACAGTTCTGCTGAGTTGGTTTTCCAGGATGTTCCATGGACCAGGTAGGTGGAGCGAAATTTGTGTAATGCGATAATGGACTCTGCAATCACAAAGATGTCTGGCTTCTTGACAGAGTGAAGAGGATCTTGACTTCCCCTGTCTATTGACATAGAGCATTCTTGAGATGTTATCTGTCAGCACCTGGATGGTTAAGCTCTGAAGAGACAGGAAAGCCTTGATGCTAGTCATATAACCTGAGCTCTACAATGTTTATAAATAGGATGGCCTCCTGAGAAGACCATATTCCTTGAATTTTCAGCTGGTCAAGAGGAGGATGGAGAAGTGCAAGTGGAGGCTTTCATCACTAAAGACTTAAGCCAGAGGCATCAAAAAGGGAACTCGGCTGCACTCTTTAAATTGCTTTCCCCAGGAATTTAATGAGTATAGGGTTTCTTGAGGAATCATGACCAGCAAATCCATGCTGTGCCTGTCCAGTAGATATGCTGGTTCAGGAAAGGCAGAAATAAAGATAAAGGTGGTAGAGTAGCATGGTATGTTAATGATGAGGTAGATTGAAATGAAATCAGAAGTCATGGAATGGATAAAACAGAGTCTGAGTCAAAATTACTTTGAGGAAGAAAGCTACCAGACACTTCCATGGGATAGTGCTTGGGGTCTGCCACAGACCCCCAGGCTCCAATTTGGATCTGGACAGAGAGTTGTGCGATTATGGGAGACTAACTTCCCAGATATAGATTGAAGGACAAGTGCTATTAATAATAGTAAGGCCCAGCTTTCCTGGATGTATTAGCTGACAGAGTCCTTCAGACAGTTGCCGAACCTACAAGAGGTGATGGTATTTTAGATTTTGTATGGGTGAGTAGTGAGGACCTCATAGGAAAGCTTATGGTAGGGGACAACCTTCAAGTATCATGAACTAATTCAGTTTAAACTAAATGGAAGGATAAATACAAATAAGTCTAACTGGGGTCCTTGATTTCAAAAAGACAAACTTTAAAAAACAAAGGAATTAGTTAGGGAAGTGGACTGGACTGAAGAACTCAAGGATCTGAATGTGGAGTAGGCTTGGAATTGCTTTAAATCAAAGTTGTAAAAGTTATCTGAAGCCTGCATTCCAAGCAAGGGGAAAAATTCTGTAGGGAAGGGTGGCAGACCAACCTAGATGTGCAAGCATCTCAAACAGGTTATTAAGAGAAAGCAGAAAGCCTACAAGGAATGGAAGATGGGAAGGATCAGCAAGCAAAGCTACCTCGTGGAGGTCAGAAAGTGTACAGAATAAGTGAGAACAGCCTTTCAAGGGTAGCAGTGGGGGCAAAAACCTAACTGGCTTCAAGATTGAACTGGATAACTTTATGGAGGTGATGGTACAATGAAACTGCCTATGTTGGCGTGTAACTGATCTGTGAATGCTAATAGCAGATATCCCCAACAGCTGGTGATGGCACACTAAATAGGGAGGGCTCTGAGTTACTACAGAAAAATTATTTCCCAGGTGTCTGGTTGTTGGGTCTTGTCAAAATGTTCAGGGTCCAACTGATTGCATTATTTGGGGTCGGGAAAGAATTTCCCACCCCCAGGTCAGACTGGCAGAGACTCGGGGGGCTTTCACCTTCCTCTGCAGCATAGGGCCAGGTCACTATATTAAACTAATATAAGTAGTGGATTCTCTGTAATTTGAAGTCTTTAAATCATGATTCGAGGATTTCAGTAACTCAGCCAGAGGTTATGGGTTTATTACAGAAGTAGGTGAGCAAGGTTCTGGGGTCTGCAAAGTACAGGAGGTCAGACTACACAATTATGATGGTCCCTTTACTCCTGGGGGAATTCCACACCAACAAATTAAATTCTGCGCACAATATTCTAAAATTCTGCTAATTTTGTCAAAACAACACTATACAATCACATCAGTTTCACTTATTTTGGTAATTTATTTCAAAATAACTGTCAGCAAGTGTGTCTGTAACAATATAGACACACACAAAAGTTTCCCCAGGAGCAGAGAGTTAAAGAAACCCCTATTACAACCAAAGTTCTAATTCCTCTGTCCCCGTCCCCCCTCCCACTGCGAGCCCAGCCAGGAGGCCAGACACTAACAACCTCTCCCCCCCAGGGCCCAGCCGCAGGGCTACCCAGGCCCAGATACCCAGCCACACCTTCTCCCACACCCTGCACAACTCAGGGATCCAGAGGGAGAAACAGCCTGATGCTTCATCCCAGGCTTTCATGGAGTTTCCTGCACACCACCTCCTGCCTTCAGAGCATGCTGGGAACTGCAGCTGCCAGAAACCCTCTAGCTCACTCCTCTTCCCCCACCAAGCGGTGACTTCTTTGTTTGAGCTGGGCTCTGCTGGGTCCAGCGGGCCTTAGTGGCAGCTAGCAGCACTGTAGCCCATTTCCGTGGGGGAAAGGAAATTCTGCGCACACAATGTTAATTTCTGCAAAAGTCTGCATTGTGCAGAATTCCCCTAGGTGCATCTCTTCTAGCCTTAAAGTCTATGATTCTGATGATATTATTGCTTGCAGTGTTTCCATTTTGAGTATCTGTACCTTTATGAACCTGTTGAGGAGCCTTAGATCTAGAATGGGTTTCCACTCACTTTTCTTTTTTGGAACCAGGAAGTACCTGAAATAAACCCCCTTCTCTCTCTGTTGTACAGGGACTAGTTCTATAGCACCTAAGTTCAGGAGGGAGTCTCTTTTCTACTTTAGAAAGTGCTCATGAGAGGAGTCCCTGAAGAAGATGAGCAAGGAAAGGGGTGGGACGGAGGAGGGAAGTAAAGTGGATGGAGTATCCTGCTGATATGATATCCAAAACCCATTTGTATATAATGATATGCTCCCAAGCTTGTTGGAAACGAGAAAGAAGGTCCCCAAAGCGAGGAATGCACATCAACAATTGCAGCTGTTAAGGAGAACCTCGACCACCCCATCAAAACACAATTGAGGATTGCAACGTCAATGCCTGTGTAACAGGCAGTCTCTTTCTGGAACCTCTACCTCTTTGGGGTAAGAAGGAAGGTCTCTCAGAGTGAGAACTGAGCAGCATGAGATCTCTGAGCTGTCTGGGACTTACTAAATTTCCTTTTACGCACAGGTGTGTAAATTCCCAGAGAGCACAAAGTGGAAGTGGAATCTTTTAACATATGCAGAGACTTATCTGTATTCTCCGCAAACAATTTTAAGCTGTTGAAGGAGGACTGTATTCTGGACCTTCCTGGAAAATCCTGGGAGTTGAAGCGAAGAGACCCTTCTCATGACAAACAATGTAGAAATAGAGTGAACAGCTGTGGCGCAGCATCCAGAGAGACCTGAAGAGATGTTCTGGCAAGGAGCTGACTCTCTGCAATTACTGCCTGGAATTGGCCCCTCTGCTCTGGTGGTAGATGCTCAATAAATAAACTGAACTTTGAATAGTTGGTGTGACAATATTTCACTATCAACAGTTGACAATTGGCAATTCTAAACTGGAAAATCACAGATTAATATAATTTGTGACAAAACAAAAACAGATCTGATTTTTATTGTATGGCATTGATTTAGCATGGTGCTGTCTTCCACATTCATTTACAGCCTTGATAACTAGAGAGTTGGGAGAAGGATGAGAAAAACTCCGAATCTTCAGATGGAACATAATATTTCTTAACAGCCCTTTTACAGGTCAGTGGTATTTTTGTTGAAGAATGCCAGATTACTTTTGCAGAGCCTCATTAATAAATAGTGCAATTTGAGCAAATAATGTTGTATGAAGAATATAAAGCCGATTATGCTGTGACTTCTTAACCTCCTCAAGTTGGGCCCAACTGCTACAACTGTGGGAACCCGAGCTCTACAACTTAACAAGCTAATGAGTAACACTTTCTAAACATTTTCAGGAAGCAGTCACCTGGGTCAGTGCTGCAAGTACATGGGGTGACCACCTGATGCTTTGCAATGCAGTAGACTGACCTGAGCCAAAGCTGTAGTGGGTCTCAGGTGAATTCTGGCAAACAGTCACATATGACTGGAAGGGGGCAAATATAGTGCCCATCTATAAAAAGGGAAATAAAAACAACCCAGGAAACTACAGACCAGTTAGTTTAACTTCTGTGCCAGGGAAGATAATGGAGCAGGTAATCAAAGAAATCATCTGCAAACACTTGGAAGGTGGTAAGGTGATAGGGAATAGCCAGCATGGATTTGTAAAGAACAAATCATGTCAAACTAATCTGATAGCGTTCTTTGATAGGATAACGGAGAAGCGGTGGATGTGACATACCTAGACTTTAGTAAGGCATTTGATACAGTTTCGCATGATATTCTTATAGATAAGCTAGGAAAGTACAATTTAGATGGGGCTACTATAAGGTGGGTGCATAACTGGCTGGATAACCGTACTCAGAGAGTAGTAGTTAATGGCTCCCAATCCTGCTGGAAAGGTATAACAAGTGAGGTTCCGCAGGGGTCTGTTTTGGGACCGGTTCTGTTCAATATCTTCATCAACGATTTAGATGTTGGCATAGAAAGTACGCTTATTAAGTTTGCGGACGATACCAAACTAGGAGGGATTGCAACTGCTCTGGAGGACAGGGTCAAAATTCAAAATGATCTGGACAAATTGGAGAAATGGTCTGAGGTAAACAGGATGAAGTTCAATAAAGATAAATGCAAAGTGCTCCACTTAGGAAGGAACAATCAGTTTCACACATACAGAATGGGAAGAGATTGTCTAGGAAGGAGTATGGCAGAAAGATCTAGGGGGCATAGTGGACCACAAGCTTAATATGAGTGAACAGTGTGATACTGTTGCAAAAAAAGCAAACATGATTCTGGGATGCATTAACAGGTGTGTTGTAAACAAGACACGAGAAGTCATTCTTCCGCTTTACTCTGCGCTGGTTAGGCCTCAACTGGAGTATTGTGTCCAGTTCTGGGCACCGCATTTCAAGAAAGATGTGGAGAAATTGGAGAGGGTCCAGAGAAGAGCAACAAGAATAATTAAAGGTCTTGAGAACATGACCTATGAAGGAAGGCTGAAGGAATTGGGTTTGTTTAGTTTGGAAAAGAGAAGACTGAGAGGGGACATGATAGCAGTTTTCAGGTATCTAAAAGGGTGTCATCAGGAGGAGGGAGAAAACTTGTTCACCTTAGCCTCCAATGATAGAACAAGAAGCAATGGGCTTAAACTGCAGCAAGGGAGATTTAGGTTGGACATTAGGAAAAAGTTCCTAACTGTCAGGGTAGTTAAACACTGGAATAGATTGCCTGGGGAAGTTGTGGAATCTCCATCGCTGGAGATATTTAAGAGTAGGTTAGATAAATGTCTATCAGGGATGGTCTAGACAGTATTTGGTCCTGCCATGAGGGCAGGGGACTGGACTCGATGACCTCTCGAGGTCCCTTCCAGTCCTAGAGTCTATGAGTCTATGTACATTCAGACATGCGACCTACCATCATAAGTCTGGTCAGTACTATCATTGTCAGGATGGAAATCACTGTGCTCTGGGACAGCCAGAACATGAATAATCTGTCTTGGGGTACGTAAGCACTGGGTACGGTGGAATCTAGCCTAGCTCCTGACTAACATCTGAGAGGGTGACAGTTTACCAGGAGACCCAGCCAAGTAAACAAAGAGGATACATTTAAGACCTATTAGAGTTCCTGACGTGATTTGCCTCTGATTAACAAATCACTGAAATATGGGTAGATGTGAAGGCCTTTCTTTTTTAGAAGCATTGGCACTATGTCTAGATATTTTATGAAGATTCAGTCCAATGAAGAGTACAAAGGTGAGTAGTATGTACTAGTAAGAGTTCATCCCCACTGTGAATCTTAGGGACTTCCTGTGGGGCTGAGTGAACAGCGATGTGGTAGTACGCATCCTGTAAGTCAAGAGCCACAAACCAGACCTGGGCTTGGAGTGAAGTGACGGAGGCAAGCATTACTATCCCAAATCTAGAGAGGGATACAAATTTGTTCAGTTTCTTCTGGGTCTAGGATAGGATAACAACCTCCTTTTTATTTCAGAATAAGGAAATAGCAGGAGTAAAAACCTCTTTCCCTGTACTCTTTTACAGCTTGTACGTGAAGTAACAAGGTCACTCACAAGAAAGTAGTAAAAGGGGCTCACAAGAAAGGACCCCAAAGAAGGATGGAGAACGGGGAAGGAGAGGGAGAAGGGAAGTAAACTGGATGGTGTAGTCATGAGCAATGATGTCCAACACTCATTCATCAGCTGTTATTTTCACCTAAGGCTAATGGAAAGGGGTGACAGTTTCCAAAGGTCTGCTTGGCAATGGTCTTCACAGTCTCATCAAATCTGCTGGATGGATGGAGGAGGAAGATGATGGGCACCTCCACAACCCTCAAAGTCACTTGTCTAAGAACGAACTTGAGTTGACTGTGAGAAAAAAACATGTCCTCTGAGCTGGCTGGTACCAGAAGAGAGATTGTAGTATGGTACTGTGCTGAAAATGACCTGGTATCCGAGTGTCACCCTGGTATCTTTAGGCAATGTAATGCCTTTTCTGTTCTTGAGCTAAATAAGTCCATACCCTCGAAGGACAAGTCCTCAGTTGTGGCTTCGACTTCCCTTGGCAAACCAGATGTCTGAAGCCAAAAGGCCCAGCACATTGCAACTGCAATGGCCATCAAGCAGAGGCGGGTACCATTTGGCCCTGTTTGATGGAATCCCTCAGCTGTTCCATGCAGTCCTGCACAAGTCACAGTCAGAAGAGGGTTACCCCCGCCCATATATCGGAAAGTTCTATTTTGCAAAAATAGCCCACTAGTTCATAATGGAAAACTAAAAGCTGAGGAATAGGCCTTTCAACTGACCAGGTCCAGCTTTTTGGGGTCCTTGTCTTTTGGAGTTTCTTTTATGGATCTGGTTTTCTTCTGGACAGTAGAGATAACAAACAACCCTGGTGTTGGATGGACAAAATTGCTCAAAGCCCTTGAGTGGAAACTGGTATTATTTTTCCACTTACTTGGAGGTCAGCAGAAGTGAGGCCAAGGAACGCCAAAGAACCCTCGCTGGGTCCAGGATGCCCTGAGTATTGAGGATGTTGAATAGCTTGGGTGTGTCTTCTTGGATCACTGGCGTTTCAACATCTAGTGTCTCAGCTATCCTCGATACTAACTCTTAGAACGCTGAAGTCATTGACAGCTGGTGTTGGGGCCACAGTGACTGCTTCATCTGGAGAGGAAAAGGGCACCTTCAGTGGGGAGGGGAGCTAGTGTGTCTCTCTCTCACTACTTCTGCCACATCCTTGGGGGTTCCCCGCTGTTCTGATGAGGGTCCCCTTCACAGCAATACCAGTGGCAACTGAGCTCTCCTGTTCATCAAGATATGTGAAGTCATCCTGCTCAGGGATCTAAGCAAGGGCAGGCCCCAGGAGGGCCAATATGCCCAAGGTGGTGCATTCAATTGGAATAGTTTGACCGCAAGGACCCACCAATTGTCAGTTCTACATGGGGACTTGGTGCCACGTGTCTTTCAAGGCAATGGCTCCCTGCATAAGTCATCAAGAAGAATTAGACCTTTGAGAATGGTGGTGCTGATGAGTGCAGTTCCAGCTCTGATGGTAGTGGGGCCAGGGCCAGGGCCAGGTCTGGAGCAATGCGAGTGGACTGTCAAGGGCATATCTCAAAACCAGGAAACTGGCACAGATCTCTGTGCCAGTATCTGTACTGGTGGACCTGTCTACCACAACCTCGATGTCCCTACCACTGTCTTGTTGCTGTCCTTGATGTTGAGAATTTTGAGGTCTTCTCTCTCAGTAGAATCCTCTGCATGGGACAGACACATTGCACAGTACACTCTTTATTTGTGCTTGTTGGAGAAGTACCTTTCCACTCCAGAGGATGAAGCCAGCACCTCTGCTCCTTAGTCAGTGCTCAGGCCTTCAGTGCTGACAAGATTTGGCTAGTATCAGGGATCCTTACAATGGCACCAATGGGTTTGGCACCTTCATTGCCTTCTCTTTCTTACTGGAAATGGGGATGTGGTGATCAGTTGTTAGAGCACTTGCCAAACATCATCTCTTCACTTCCTGTACAGAGGATATCTGCACTCCTGGATCTGATGCTATGGTCATGGATTTCTCCACGGTCTCGTTTAAATCTTGTGTTTTAAGATTTTCAGTTGTGGGATGAAAAAGAGTGGCAACAGCACACTTAGCTAGGATGTGTATTTCCATGGAACAGAACAGGCATCTGCTGGGTTCATCTATGACGGGTAATACTCCATTGCAGGAAGGACAGGGTTTAAATCCAGTAAGTTTAGAATCTGCCATAGCTAGCGGCTGGTGTAAAATCATCTTGCCCCACTGTACAAGGGGTTTGTCTCCTCCCGTTTGCCCTAGATACTTTTTTTTTTTTTTTGGCTTGGAGAGACAGCCCAACAGGAATTTTACAAATAAATTAATAAAAAGGGAGAAATGAAGATGACATTTCTTTACTGGAGAAAGTTTTGGATATCAGAAGTGGATTGAATATAGTCCAGTTTCTGTCCCACTGACCCAAGTGGTAAGAGGGTGGGGTGGTGCCACTCCGCTCCACCCTTTATTTCCTCATATAAGGCAGCATAAGATGCAGGTGTGGCCCCACTGGACACTGCTCTACAAAAGATTCTGAGCCCACACACAAGAAGCACATGTGCAACTACAGTGACACGTATTCTAAGAGGAATCCTGGGTTCTATTCCACTTTCTGGAGCAGAGTGTGCAGTAATGGTTACTGATTTTTCTGTCCCATCTCCTAACAGATCCCTTCTCTGGTCTGTCTGCTTCTTCCTTCTCCTCCACGTTGCCTGGCGAACAATACAGGTAGCAGTAAGAAAACTGGAAAGACAGTCTCCTTGATCTGGTGCCAGGAGCAGCAACTGTAGGAAGAGTCCTGCTCAGTCTCTGCAGTCCTGAGTGGAATATGCTCAGCGCAAATGGAATGTTTGAGAAATTAAATGTCAACATCTAAAAAGCCTCCGCTGAACACATGCAGTTGGCAATTTTCAAACAGACTTATAACTTAGCCAAATTTGTATATAATTTTAACAGCGAGAGTAAAAGGCACCTATCTGGCTCCAGGTTAACTCCTTCCCAAATTTCAAGTATCTGCTGCAAAGCATGGATGTAAGTGCTAGAGCTCCTCAACAAAACATTTGCAGTAATTTAACATCTGCAAAACATTTCCCTCAACCTTATTTTCAGAAATGACTGATTTTTTTTTGCTGAAACTTTCCAAAACAATTCAGCCCGAAGATGAGACTTGGCATGGAAAATTTCAGACTAAACAGCTAGTTTGGCCAAGTTATAAGCAACTGAAAACAGTCTTGTAATGGAAAGTGTTCTGCAATCTTCAATACAGCATCACTACCAGCTCCATTTATAATAATATTTTAAAAGTTATGTGACTACTTCTACCTAGTGTAATTTCTTTGACATCAGCAGAGTTACACCACGGATGAATTTGTCCCACTATCACTAATCTTAACTTACATATTTCTTTACTTGAAAAACCAGAGGGAGGCAATGCAACTTGTGACTAGCATAAGGAGATATGTTTAGGATTGTTTTGAGTTCCAGGAGAAAGCACAGTTTTGAAGATCTCATTCTAGAATTAACCCCCAATTGCTCTTGGAAATGAGATAATAAGAACTGTACAAATTTGATCAGTTAGGCACTTGTCTTTTTACCATATTCATGAAGTTTTTTAAGTGTTATGTGAAACTGATGTAAGATTATTAAGAATGTAAAATTAAGGTTTATAGAATATTTTAAAACTATCCATTAATTATTATAAAATTGTCTTCATGTGGAATTGGAGAGGCCAAAGGAGCTATATCTTAGCTTTCATGTGTTAATTTTGAAATGTAAGAGAGTTTATTCACATACTTATTTCACTGGCAACTTGTTCTAGTTTTTCTTGAGATCTGCTGATAAGAGCCACATTCATTCCATGCTTTGCTAGCTGAAAGAAACAAAAGAGATACAGAGCAGTTCAATCACAATGTGTGCAATAGATCACTGCATCACCCTTAAGAAAAGATGAAACTTGGGTCAAACACTACAAAATATATATTGACTGGCAACAGAGAAAGTAAGATATAGAAATTATTATTTAAAATAGCTAGAGATGAAGAAAAAATAAAACTGAGTACCAGTACTTTACTGCCCCACCACAAAGAGACTTACAAAGGATCTTCAACAACTCTGCTCTGAAGTAGGTGAATATTTACATTTATAGATAGGGAAACTGAGGCAGGGGTTATGTATTTTTCCCAACTCCACAGAGCAAGGTCAGTGGCAGAACTTGGGAATTAGAATTCAGGCTCTTAAACCCATGTTTAATTCAAATAGACTAAATTATTTCTTTATAGCGTAACAACAACACAGTTAATAACAAAATTAACTGTTACCTAATCAGCTATATTAGATTCCTTTATTTGTTCTACTGCAGTCCAGATTCTCTGTCTAGCCCAAAAGCCAAGAAAGAGTACATGTAACAGTATATAGGTATCTGAATTTGTACTCCATATTCTGCATTTCAGTCTAAAATACAAGTGGAGGCATTTCAGGTAATACTGATCTCTGAGAGAATTAGCGTGCATTTGCATGAGACAGGATGACACTATACTATTTCACTTTCACTGGGTCTGGATAGAGTTCATAGCAGTTTTGATCATTTTAAAGGAATAAAAAGGCTTACTTGTTCTGCATAGGCTTTTCCAATTCCATCAGTAGCTCCTGTGACCACTATAGAAGGGGGAAAGGGGAAAAAATAAATATTAGCTATCTTTACAGTAATAACTCATAACGAAGTGGTCATTAGTAGGCTATTGGAGCACTCCTTCCGACTAAGCAGCTCACCAGGTTACATCCTCACATGGTACCAGATTCCAGTTCTTCTTCATTATTAAAAAAGCTTTTAGAAAACCAACACTCCCTTTTCTAACTCCATAATCCACGTTTGGAGACCCAGATTGCCCTTTATGGCCTAAATGGGGACTTTCAACTCCCACTTTCCGACTTTCAACTCCCACGTTAAGTTGTGAATATGAAACACCTCTCAATTTAGTTTTATTTAAAACAGTGAGATTAAAATGGTCAGAGGTCTGCACAGAACTGATGAAAGTACATCCAGACTCATGGTGGACAAGGCACAAGTCAGCACAAGGCTGTTTAGAACTAATTTCCACTCACATATTCATTTCCTCTGTGATCCCATTCCCTCTCATTGCCCACACTCTGGAGTCCAGGAAGGGTAGATTTATCAGTGGAAAGTATGGTCAGACAAATTCTTATGAAATATTTTTCCCCCATGGAACATTGGATTTTTGACTCAGTGAAAATTTTTGAGGTGTGTGTGTTTTCCTCAAAAGCTTTCTAGGTTTCAGCAACTGAAAAAAATTTGTTTTTTATATAGGAAGATTTCAACAAAAGCCAAAGTGTTCAAAAGAAAAAGAATCCCATTTTCTGATCCGTCTAGTGGCAAGTCTGGCAAACGATGACTAGATTCTCTGTATTGGACCCTCACAAGTCTTTCTGGGACCCTCACCTGCTATAGGGCCATGAGGAACTAAATCTTGGTACACCATGGCCACTTTTGAGAGGGGATTCCAAAACTCCAGTCACACTGCTACCCACTGTTTTCTCAAATAAAGCAAAAGAGCAGCTCCTCTATCCATTTTCAATACTTTGCCTACCACCTGTTAGCCCCTCCTCTATCCAGCTAAGTATGCATAGTCAGCATCTCCTTCTTCCTCAACTCTTCCCTGCCAGCCAGCCCACTTAATTACACTTCGGCCTTGTCTACATTGCCACTTTACAGCACTGAAAACTTCTTGCTCATAGGTACGAAAAAACATACCCCTGAGTGATGCAAGTTTCAGTGCTGTAAAGTGGCAGTGTACACAGTGTACCAGCGCTAGGAGCTGCACTCCCAGCACTGGAAGCTACCACCCTCATGAAGATGGGTTTTTTACAGTGCTTGGAGAGCTCTCTCCCAGCGCTGGTGCCATGACTACACAGCCACGTTGTTAGTGAAGACATGTCCTTAAATATTTTTCTCACTTGTTCAGCTTCCACTTACCTGCCTTGCCTAATTTACCCCTGCAACCCATCTGGTATTTGGCTAGATGACAGATGTTGTTTTCCTTAAATTCACATAAGAACTACAGGTTTCTTTGCACTGTCACTGCTCATCCCTGTCACTAGATGGGTCTCAGGTAACTGCTCCTATAAAGCTTATTGCATTAAACTGAATTGGGAGCCTTAACCCAATTTCCTATTCAACTTTCAGTTCAATTAAAATCTGCCCAAGCTGCCTCTCAGGTGTTGCAGAGTATCATGGCTGGGCAGCAATGATTTTCCTTTAAAGCAACATTAGGCAAAAATGCTAGTAACATACTCAAATAGAAGACACCACTTCTCCTGAAGTTTCATTCATGTCCATTAATGCATAAGTAGCTGGGCTGCTCTTAGTGGGACTGAACTGGGAGCTGGTTTAAAAAGTGTCCATTTCCCCCAACCCCCCGAGCAACAGGTTCACGGGAACACAGTTTCCTTGCAACAAACCAAAAACAACAACCAAACAAACAAAATAATGTGTTTTCCCAGATGCATGACAGTTCTGCAAAATGAGCCTGTCCCCTAAGTTCAAGGGCTAAAGCAAGCTCTGATTTAAGTCTTATATTATGTAGTATCATACAATTCATTACTGCTCCAACAAAATACGCTAAACAAGACGCACAAAAAAAAAAAGAAAAATAACTGCATCAATACCATTCCCCCCAAAATTTGTCCCTCTTCTGGACTAACCTGACTTGAAGAATGTTTGTGGGTCATTTTCTACATCATAAATTAGTGAAGTATTTGAAGGAGCAGCCATTGCTTAATGGAAAACTGGCTCATTACATTTTCCCCTCCTATCCACAACTTCATGACTTGTCGTCTCTTCTTCCTTAAAAAGTTTCACTCTGGACTAGCAAGCTCTTAACTTGAAATTCCTCCATAAAAACCATTATTGGTTTGTCTTTCAATGCTATCAGCGCCTTAACTGGGTTGCGACTGCAGACTGCATGCTCAAGGCAAGGACTTAGTCTTCCCACATATTTTGCTAAGTATCCATAACACTTCATGAATAAAATGTTAGATTCAGTATACTGCAAGGACACATGATACACACACAGTTCTTCATTTGTTCTTTAGTACCAAGGATATTTACATGATTTTATTTGCCGCGTTCGCTCCCATTGCTTATTAATCATAAAATAAGATTGCATGTGACAGCTGCGACTTTCAACATAACAAACAGAAGATGTGGGACTTAAGGTGAGGCATACACAGCAAGAACAGTTTCCCCACTCCTTCAGGTCCTGCTTCACCAAGAGCCTATAACTGGACCAACAGAAGCTAGATGCAGTGCCCTCCAGGATTCAAGTTTGATTGTTAAGTTGGCCCCGGGTTGAGAGTCACTAAAAAGAAAAAGTGCTACAAAAATCACATCTTTCAAAAAGAAGAATATGCTGGCTCCAGTATTTTCAACCAGGGTTTGAGCCACACCCTGTGTAAGGCCACACGTACTTAATGCACATTGTTATAGCTTCACTCCATCAATAAACCAAATTGCCCCTCAAATCCCTCAGTGTTCTGCACCCCATTCCTCCCCAGGTAAAACTCAATTCTGACATCCCCACACTCCAGTTAATATATTCTGGGCTCCTCTCCCAAGCCCCCAAAGGTCCCCCTTTTTCTTGGCAGCACGGTGGAACTACAGTTGCTGTGCCTTTCTGATTCCTCCTTTTGAGAAATGACACCTGAGCCATAGTTTTCCTGCCCCTCCCATCCCTCTCAAAAAGAGCAAGCAGTTCAGGAGCAGTGTTCTTTGAGTCACTCTGTTCCTTTGTTCCTCAACCCCCTGAAAGGAAAGAGACAGTGGCTCCAAGAACAAGTCAGTCCACTCTCCTGGGCAAAATTTCTGTTTACCCTCATTACGTGTATTTTGTTCCCAGACCTTCTCCCAAGTTCCTCTTGGGAACAGGGTCCCAAGCTCTACTCCAAAGTTGGAAGCACTATCATTAGTCCAGCCTCCATCTATTACCAGCAGGATGCAGAGTACTACTGGACCATTCTGATGGCAAAGGCACAAAGACTGAATTAGTGCAGAGACTGTGACCTGGTTCTCACTGTGGAAGTAGGGAAAGAACTGACAGATTTGAAGGGGATTTCATATTCAAACAGTCCCCTTGTGTGAGCAAGAGTCAGGCTACTGCAACCCTAATAATGCGAGATTTGTAGAAGTGAGGATTGTGTGAGGCGAGTGGGAAAGAACTGTATGAGAAGTTGTTGTGACCTTGTGTTAGATAAGTATGGAATGTAGACTATAGTCTAAATTGTTTAGGAAAAAAAAAAGATATCAGGAGGACATATGTATAAACAAAATGCAGCTGTCGCCCATTATTGTATATAACAAAAGGTATAAATGCTTGCTGTAATTGTTTACCTGGTGAGAGACCTGTTCTGCTCTCCCCCTCCACACAATTGCTAGAGATAAAGTATCTGACTTGCTGCACCCAACTTGAGAGTGAGAACTCTGTTTTTCTCCGACAACACTAATAGTTTTGCCAGCACAGCTATTTTGTTTGGGAATGGGGGGAAGTCACACTGATGCAGCTATACCACCATAAAAGGTTCTGTTGTTGATACAGCTTATTTTGTTGGAGGAACTGAGATATAGCAGTGAAGCTGCATCTCTACTAGGAGGGTTTGCTGGCATAGCTATAAAAGCAAACCCTTTCCAGAGTACATATGTCTCAGAATAAAACAAGGTATTGCGAGTATGAAGAGTCAGGGTTTGTCACACTTAAACTGCTACATTGGTATAGCTTCAGTGCCAGCTGTGGCACTGTAGTGCTTCAGTGTAGACACTACTTATACCAAGAGGAAGTAGGAAATCCACTTCCCTGAGAAGCAGTATATAGGTCAGGAAGAATTTTCCCTTCAATATAGCACTGTCTACCCCAGGAGTTAGCACGGCATAACTACGTTTCTCAGGGGAGGGGGGAGGTGAATTTTTTACACCCAAGAGATGTAGCTATGCCAGTGTAAGCCCCTGGCAGAGACCAGCCCAAAGCCTTGAGGAATGGGTGCTGTCATTTTCATTCCTAGTCTTGAAAGACTATGGCCAGGTATACACTCAAAAGTTAAGGGCTAGTCTACACTGGCAATGCTAAAGCATTGCAGCAAGCAGCACTTTAACGTGGCTTGTGTGGTCGCAGCGCAGTGAGAGCTTTCCCAGCACTCTGAAAAAACCACCTCAACAAGAGGCGTGGTTTCCAGCACTGGGGCACTGTTTACACTGGCACTTTACAGTACTGAAACTTGCTGCGCTGGGGGGGGGGGGGGCAGGAGGAAGGGGGTTTCTCTCTCTTTCTCACACACACACACACACACACACACACCTGAGCGAGAAAGTTGCAGTGTTATAAATTGCCAGTGTAGACAAGCCCTGAGTCAACCCAGCTCTATCACTCAGGGATGTGAAAAATCCACACCCCTGCACAACATAGTCAAGCTGAACAAACCCTCACTGTAGACAATGCTAGGTCGACAGAGTTCTTCCATTGGAGGTGGATTAACTACGCTGTCATTGTGGAGCCTCAACTCTACAGCTATGCTGCTGTAGCATTTCAACTGTAAACAAGCCTATGAATTGCCATTGTGAATGACAATGGACAGTCACTGGGAAAGGAAAAGAGAGAGAATGACTCTATAAGCCTGGTGATTAGGGACTCACCTAGGTTGTGGGAGGCCAAATTCAAGTCCCTGATCCAAGGACTAATTATTTATAAATGTAGAACAACTACAATAGGGGAGAGAGAGACAGAGAGACCCATACCAAAATACCCCCACAGACAAGTGGTTTGGGCACTCAACTGTTTAAATCCCTTTTCTCCATCAAGCGGGGGGGCAGGGGGTGGGGGACTGAACTGGGATCTCCCAGTTCCACAAGTGAGTTTTCTAACCACTGGGCTCAATGTCATACGGGAGAAAGCCGTCTCCTCCTCAGCCATTTTTGTGATTCCAGTCCTCTTTTGCTTTTGTTAAAATGCATGAAATCAAAACATAAAATTGAGTCAGTTGTTTCAACCTGCCTGAAGTGGTTTTCAACGTTTCGAATTTCAAAAAAATTTCAAAAAAATGCCCTTTTTAGTTTGACCTGAAATAAAATGTTTTGGTTTTTTTTGGAATTCCCAGCAAATACAAAAATCCATTATTTGTCCAACTCTATTCCCTAGCAGTGATGCTGGGGAACAATACATACAACATAGCCTGTTATTTAAGGCACTACAAGTAACACAGAATTAAGTGATCATTCTAAACAATAGCACCAGGAATATCATGTTTTAATATTCTAATGTTGTAATATTCCCGAAGTCCTGACTTATTTTTCCAAATTTCCCTGCACATCTGAGCATCTTTTAATTTTACTTAAAGATCATGATGTTCGTGTGCAGAGGTGTGAGCTTTTACATTCTCTACATCCTCCCTCAGGGAAAATCCTGCAAAAGATAGTTCCACCTAGATGAAGAGGCACAATTTCGGTTATACACAGACTTAAATTAACCTGCCTGTGTTAATCACAAGCGACAGAGAACCATGTTACACCACAAATACCCAGTAAAGGACTTAACTGCCCTTTAGAAGGTGGGAAGATATTAAATTATTACAATAGCTGGCCTTAAGTTATAGTAGTCTGCAACAAGTGGAGAAAACAACTGATACACTAAATGGGGCCTGCAGACAGCACTGGCCAGTCAACTGCACAATAGACAGGGCTGGTAGCACTGCCTATTAAGGTTGCCTGACGCTGCCCTTTTTAAGAAGCAGTATCAGTTGCTCATAATTTTGCCAAACTTAACATTTGGGCTGAAATTTCCCAAGCTGGGTGCCTGTCTCAAGCTGAATGTATTGACGTTTCAGCCAAAACAGCACAGTCATTTATGAGAATGAGACTAGGAAAAAAATATGTTGTTCTACAATGTTAAAATTCTTGTGACTTTTTTGCTTATGCTTTGGGATCATGGATTTGAAATTTGTGAAAATCCATCCAAATTAAGCCAAGGTAAGCCTCTGAAAATTCACATATGCTCAGTAGAGACTTGAGTTTAGCAGCTAAAAATCTCTGCAGATTGAATCCTCATCCTTCAATGTCTCACAGCTGACCAGTCTGCACAAGTGCCATCTCCACAAAGTGACAGCAAGGTCTTGCTCAGGGCTGCTGTTACCAGCTGCTCTGGGCCAGGTACCAGAACTGAAAGCAGGAAGTCTGTCTTCTGTGCTCCCAGCGACACTTCCAGTGGCAGATTAGCCACTGGGCCCATTGGGCCCAGGCTCCCCAGCCAACTCGGGGGAGCCCCAGCTTCCGTTCCTTGAGCCCCCCCAAATCCTGTCCCGGGCAGGAGCGGTGGGATGGGCAAAGCACACGCATTGCCCCTCCCTGACTCCATCCCTGGCAGAAGCCGCAGGACTGGGGAAACCCCTATAGTGCCCTTTCCCTGATCTGCTGCAGAAGTATGGGGGTGGTGAGGGATGCCCCAGCACCCAGATCCTTGCTGCAGCCCCAGGACTGGAGGAACTCTCACTTTTCGCTGCAGCCACAGGGCCATGGAGTGGGGACAGAGCTTCTTTGATCTTGGGGCCACGAGGATTGGGGGGGGGGCAGAAAGGAGCAAATGGGTTGTGGGGAGGGTGGAATGGTGGGGACCCTGGGTGGAAAAGGAGCAGGGTACCAGGGAAAGGACAGAATGGGGGGTGGGACTGCAGGAGGAAGAGCTCTCTCCCCCTACCTCCCCCCCCAATTTGCTCAGGCCCTTAATCCGCCTCTGGACCTTTCCCACTGGTGCCCAAGCAGTATGAAGGAGGACGCCACCTGACTCAAGCATAGAAGGGACAAGAGCTGGACTGGGAACGGAGGAAAAGGATTAACTTGGGACAAAAAGCATGCTGAAACTAAAAGAGAAACTGTGACTGGGAATTATGAGGACTGGTTGGACAAGGGGACTGGACTGAGACACAAATGAGATGAGGTGGAGAGAGGAGGGGAACATTGAGATCAAACAAAGACGGGAGACCGAGGACCAGTGTGAGAGAGAAAAGAGTTAAGGGAAGGGAGATGGATTTAGCGAACAGCCAGATACAGGGAAAACAGATTGGTTGAGCAAAGACACTGGGTGTGGGGCAGAAGACTTGGATAAGGAGCTGGGCATGGGAGAGGGAGACTGGATAGGCAAAGAGAATGGGAGAGGGATGAGAAGCATGAGGCGTGGACACTAGGACTGGCTATGCAAGGAGAAAAGACAGTTACCTGTTTCCATAACTGGTGTTCTTTGAGATATGTTGCTCATGTCCATTCCATATTAGGTGTGTGCGCTTGCCACACGCACAGGTGCTGAAAGATTTTCCTTCAGTGATATCCATAGGGGACTGACTTTGGCACGCTCTGGAATGGCGCGCATATGCCATGGCATAAGGAATGCCACTCCCCTCCCACCACCACCCTCAGTTACTTCTTGCCAGAACTCCGACAGTGGGGAAGGAGGGCGGGTCACGGAATGGACATGAGCAACACATCTCGAAGAACACCTGGTGACCAGCATTAGCGTTTGGCGAATCCACGATGGTATCCCTGCGATCTACGCCGAATGCTTCCTGACCGGTGCCAATCCATGGAGTGAGAGCAACAGCGTGACAGATGCCACAATGTTGAGCATCGACGCTGGTACTGTAACTTAGGTCGGTCGGCTGGTGAATAGTACCAAGAGTCCCAATGGAAGCTTTCGCTGGAGCGGTTTCGAAATGAAGGAGAGAGTCTGTGACACTCCTGGTACCGGGCTGAGCATGCCTCAGTAGGTCTACACCACACTACCGGAGACCGACGCTTCGAGCCCGCAGAGCAATGACCGACTCCATAAGGAGCACTTTAAGTCGGATGTTCCGCTCTTTCATAGTGCGAGGCTTAAAGCTCTTGCAGACGTGACACCTGTCGCTAATGTGAGACTCCCCTAACACCTTAAACTGGTGTGGGGGTCACTGACCAGCATAGGCTTCCAACAGCAGTTGCACACACACCTAACATGGAATGGACATGAGCAAGCACTTGAAGAAGAATGGTACTGGCTGCAACAAGCCTGGAATAGAGAGAAGCCAGGACTGGGATAGGTTGGAGGAGAATGGGGCAGAAACAGTCATGCTTGGGGGCGGGTGGGCAGGTGGGCAGGAAGAGAACAGGCAGAAGGTCTCTCGCTTCCCTCCCTGGAATGGAACCCAAGATTCCTGAGATTCACCATTCTTCTGTTGTTAGCAAATATCTGTGAAACCCACTAGTAAACAATGTCATTCCCCTACAATGCTGCTCCATACAGAGAATGACAAGATACTAATGCTATGTTACTTTGTTAGTTCAAGTACAGATGTGTGTGTGGTGGATCTAAAGGTTCCAACCCTGCTAATGAACCACGTGGGTGTCAATATGATGCCACATAACAGAATTTTTTTTTTCAGTTTGCTTTTTTAAAAAGCTGTCGTGTTTACACATACGAAAGATACTTTAAAACAACATTAAGTCAAGTCAAACTCTCAGAAGTTAGAAAATGCCAGAACTGAGATTACGTATGCAACCTTATTTCTACCCCCTGTGCATACACACTATGACAGTGTCTAAATTACATGATCACATACTAATTTTTCCACATTAACTGCACAGGATGGATCTCCTATGGAGATAAATTTAGGTTGTATAGTTAAGGAGAGTTGTCTGTAGGATCCTTGCTTCATTTGTTACAGAAGTTGGAAGATATATAGCGTGAATGAGGAAGAGTATTACATGAACAAAAAGAAGAGTCTTACGAATATGACAATCTAATGCTGCCCTGGAGAACCTGTTTCTATCCTTGCCTTTGCTAGAGAATACCTATATGACGCTAGGCAAGTTACTTAAACCAAACTTTTCCACAGATGGACACTAATTCTGTATTTCTCATTTTCTGAGTACCAAACTTGATACCCTAGGGTCTGATCTGAAGAAATGCTGAGCACTCACAACTGAAACGGAAATCAGTGGAAGCTGTGTTTTGAATACAAATTGCTTTATAACATTTCACAGATTCTAAGGTCAGAAGGGATCATTGTGATCATCTAGTCTGACTACGCATATAACCCAGGCCACAGAACTTCCCCAGACTAATTCCTAGAGCAGAGCTTTCTGGGAAAACATGTCAAGTACTCTGCAAAACCAGGTCCTTGGTGTCGAAGTTAGGCCTCCAAAATTAGTAGGTATTGATGGCCATAATCTCTGCTTCAGTTTCACATCTGTATGATTGGACTAATTCCTACTCATCTCACAGGGTGATGTGAAAATAAATTCACTGTTTGGGAAGCACTCCAATACTATAGCAATGAGTTCCATAGCAACAAAAATCACACATTTGATCATTACATCAATTGCCTCAGGAAAAAAAAAATTTGATGGTGAAGTTCTTAAACATCACATTCATCACAATCTCTCCACTGCCAAGGGGAGAGCTATACAGTTCTTGGAATCCAACCACTAGATAATGATCAAACCAGTAGAAAAGGGAGTCCATCATAGTTCTCAACCATAACGACTACATTAACAAGGCCTACCAACAGCTCTCCCATGCTGCCTACTATAAAAAATTCAAAGACGCTTCCCTCCCTTCCCCAATTCACTCAGGAGTTTAAGGATATCATCAAATCCTTTGCCAAACAAAACCAGAAGAGACCCCATAAACCCTCCCACAGGGACCTTCTAGATGCTTCCTAAGATACACAAACAAGGGAACCCAGGCCACTCTTACTGAATACCAGGACTCTCAGAAATCATCCTCAAAGCATTCACTAAACAGGCCAGCTTCCTCCAGGATACAACTGACTTCCTCCAAAAACTCTGCACATTAACAACATCCTCAGAACTCCATCCTTGCCAGTATGGATATCACCTCCCTATACACCAACAGCTCTCTCAATGATGGCATCCCTGCCTGCCTCAAATATCTACAGGACATTGACAACAATCAGCTATCCATCCCAAAACCATTGCCAAACATCCATTTCACCCTCACCCATAACAATTTTACATTCAACAATAAACACTTTGTCTAAACCATGGGAACAGCCATTGGTACTAGGATGGCTCCCCAATATACTAACCTCTTCACAGGCCACCCCAAGAAAGAATTTCTGGACAAAAACACCATGAATAGCATGCATTAAACAAGGTCTAGAGCAACACATTGAACAATGAAGAGCAAGCAAAACACTGAGATGCTGTGACCATTGTCAATTTTATGCAATGAATGAGGCAGGGGTCCTGTGAACAAGTAGCATATGATCATGTAACTGAAGACTCAGGCATTGTTTACACTAGCACTTATGTCAGCAAAACTTTTGCCAGGTGTGGAAAAAAAACATTCCCCTGACCGACATAAAAGTTCCATTGACAAAAGCGGTGGTGTGGACTGTGCTATGTCGGCATGAGAGCAACTCCTCCTGACAAAGTACCACCACTCATTGGTGGTGTTTTCATTATGCTGGTGGGAGAGCTCTCTCCCACCAGCATAGAGCAGCCTACACAGGAGACCTTACAGCGGCACAGCTGTGCCGCTGTAATGTCTGTAGTGTAGACATAGCCTAACATGGGGGGGGAGGGATAGCTCCGTGGTTTGAGCATTGGCCTGCTAAACCCAGGACTGTGAGTTCAGTCCTTGAGGGAGCCACTTAGGGATCTGGGGCAAAAATCAGTACTTGGTCCTGCTAGTGAAGGCAGGGGGCTGGACTTGATGACCTTTCAAGGTCCCTTCCAGTTCTAGAGATAAATTAAAATAATGGAGATATCCTTTTATTTTTAATTTTTAACATAATATATATCTACCAACAAGGGAGCCAAATTAAGGATACAAAGGAAATCTTAATTCTGGCATTTCCTAACTTTTGAGTATTTTACTTTGCTATCTTAATAACATTATTTTAATGTAGTTGTATGTGTGTTTACACACACGCGCAATTCTATATATATCATCTGAAGAGCATACAGCATGAGCAAAGCAGTGGCAGAAGCATCAGATCATCAAACTGCAGTAGGATGGGTCCTTACACAGTCTTGTATTCTGTGTGGCTCTGTCTTCAGTAGAGATTTAACACAATCACAAGTTTTCTTGTTAACACACTTTGTTCAGACAGGAACACACTTCAGTCATGCCATAACCAGGCCACACGCAGTAGTCACCACTCTGAGATACACAACAAAACACAAGTTAACAAAAAGCAAGACAAGCGAACTTGAGGCATCTGCAGTGAAGACACATGCCCATGATCAACCACAACAATTGATGATCCACCAATCTTTTCCAAAAATCTCCCTGGCACCAATCCTGTGTCCTATCTGCAATCTATCTGTGCTGTCTCCTACCTATAGATGGTTCTACTCAGTATCTTTGGACCCACACTGCTTGCTTCAGTCATCTCTGGTCGGATACAGCAGTGAGAATGCCCAGCAAGAAGACTATTCAGCATATCAGACCAAAGTCACCTGGCTGTATGCCAATAACAAAGCCAGGACCCAGAAGAGGGCTGCCCAACAGTATTACAAGATGGCTCAGAAACTGTTGGCTGATTGTGGGAATCAACCAAGCCAAACAATACTGTAGAGAAAAGATCAAGGGGCTCGATATGAGCTACCACAGGGCCAAGGATAACAATTCCAAGTTCAGTGCTACCCTGATGAGCTAGACTAAGTGCTGAGTAACATCCCCAGCAAACATCTCTATGTCACGCTAGCCTCATCTGTGGAGTTGGATGAGTGCAGATTCGCATGTTGGACATGAAACTCATCCCAACAGCTGTGAGCAACCAGCCTAGAGAAGATCTCTGCTCCAAATCACAGAATCACTTCCATGAACTGGCCCTGGTGAGCAGAGTCTGCTGGAGGACACCCACACAGAAGAACTAGAGGACACACCACCTCAGTTTGATGAAATGGGCACGGCTATTATTGTTACTAAAGATAGTACAAAAAGGTGTGGGTGAGTTTTAGCCTATAATCCCCCATCTTGCTTTAGCTGGAGAGAAATGCAGCCTTATTATGCATGCCTCTCCATTCCTTGCTACCCCCTCCGTCTCCTCTTCCTAATCAACCACATTGTACAATATGGTAGACAAGCTGCATACAGTGGCTGATATAAGTAGCAATTTATTAACAGAAAAAAATGGCATGAGTGTGAAAGACTTTAAAGTTAAAAAAGTTATAGCCAGAGCCCTAGCAAAATATGGCTTGCACAAACACAATCCTTAAATGCACCACCACAAATACCACAGGAACAGACAGCACTTAAGGCAACACCTGGCATCATCCTTTCACTATGCAGCTACCTGATTGCAGATCTTACATTGTCCCATTCCTAGGAGTAGTAAAGTAGACTTTTTCACTCAGTAGAAATTTGAGCTTTTCTAAAAGATTTCTGGGCAACACAAGCCTCCTTCTGTCTTTCCCATATCTCACAAATTCCCTCCAGTCATTTATCACTCCATCTGGTACAAGACACAAAGACTTCCCTCCCATAATCAGAAGGTCTCCACACTGAGGCCTGGAATTAACTTTTTTCTCTTCCAGTCTGAGATCTCCAACAGAACCACATCATCTAACAGCACAGCAGTCTGGAGTAAGTCTGAAATAATCACTAATGCTTCTGTTTTACTGGGACTGCCCCCCTTTCCTAAAAGTCTCCCACATTAAAGAGAAAAATTTGGGAGTATGGCAAGATTCTGTAAATTTACCATTCTTTTCCTGGGAAAATGTTTTAAACAAGTTTGGAACAGAGCAGAAACTAGCTAGAAATGACATTTGAAGTGAAAGTTGCAATTTTTTATTCACAGCTGCATAGAAAGTGTTTAAAATCATAGAAACATTAAAAGACATTCAAACTTTTCTTAGAAACTTGAGTTAGTGTCAGATTCAGTGAGGGAGAGGAGGAGACCACTCCAAGGAAACCACTCAGTGACCCAAAGGTTGCAGGATCTCTGAGACAAGTGATATAGAACCAGGATTACTCCTGGGGGGAATTTTGCGCCTGAAAAAAATCAGAAATTCTGCAAATTTTACTTATCAAAACAACACTACAAAATCACACCGGTCTCAAATTATTCTGGTAATTTATTTCAAAATACCCATCAAGTATGTCTGTAGCAATACAGACACACACAAAAATTAAAGACGGGGACAAATCTGGGAGTTTGAGGTGAAGATAATCCAGGATCTACTGCAGCGAGGCCTGCTCAGCCCAGATACATCATTCCAAGGCCCAGCACATGAACCTTTTCCACTTGGCCAAGTAAGTTGCTCTGGTGGTACTACCCAACAAGACCTGCTGAGCCCAGGCCAAGCATTCCTGTTCATTCACTTTTTGCCATGCAGTAGCCGTGCTGTCAAGTGTAGCACTGCCAGGTTCAGGTGCAGAAGACTGCCGTGGTTCTGGGACAGCAGATCCGGTCAAAGAGGTAGCTACTAAAAGGTCCAGCAGCATGCTGAACCAGTGCTGGCGAGGCCACATGGAGGCAACCAGGATAATCTTCACCCTGTCCTGTTTGATCTTCATGAGGACTCTGTGAATCAACAGCACTGGCAGGAAGGCATACATCAGGGCCCCTGACTACAAGAGAAACATATCTGACAGGGAGCCCCTGTTCATCCCATAGATCGAAGAGAACACATGCCATTTCCTGTTCTGCCTGGACATAAACAAGTCCACCTGGGGAGTTCCCTACCTCTGGAAGATTGTATTCACCACCTCCAGATGTAGTGACCACTTGTGACAAGACAGGAAGGTCCTGCTGAGGTGATCTGCTAATACATTCCTGGTGCCAGGCAGATGTGCAGCTACCCGATAAATGGCATGCCACACACAAAAGTCCCAAAGGCGGAGAGCTTCCTGGCAAAGGGCCAATGACCTGGCTCCGCCCTGCCCGTTGATGTAATACATCACGGTGGTATTGTCCATCAGGACCTGCACCACCTTGCCCTTCAAGTGGGGTAAAAAAGCCTGGGAGGCCAGGCGACCCGCTCTGAGCTCCCTGACATTGATATGAGGGCCAGATTGTCATGCAATCAGCGTCCCTGGGTGCTCAGCAATCCCAGGTGGGCTCCCCAGCCCAGGTCTGAAGCATCAGACACCAGGGTCAGCAACGGGGACGTGAAAGGAACTTCCTCCAGCACCGACCCAGGATCCAACCACCAATCCAGGGATGAGTGGATGTGATCCAGCACCCTGACTACCTGGTCTATGTCGTGTCTTTTGGGAATGTAGATCGACACCAGTCATGCTTGCAGAGGTCAGAGATGGAGCCGAGCATGACTGACCATGCAAGTACATGCGGCACATCAACAGCAGGCAGATGCACGCCATGGTGAGCGGGTGGTTCTTCACATGGGAGAGCAGGTCCTACATAGCCTGAAAATGCACCTCTGGAAGGAAGGGTCTGGCTCGCATGGATTCGAAGACTGTGCCAATGAACTCTATCTATTGCACTGGCCTTAAGGTGGATTTTTTGTCATCTATCAACAGGTCCAGGCCACGGAAGGTGGAGTGCACCAGATTGAGGCTCCTCTGCACTTGTTCCAGAGATCTGCCCTTCATGAGCCAATTGTCGAGATACGGGAAGATCTGGATTCCTCGATGTCTCAGGTAAATGGTCACTGGTGCCATACATTTTGTGAACACCTTTGGGGCCAAGGAGAAGAAGAAGGGCAGCGCCGTGAACTGGAAATGGTGGCCGCACACAACGAAACTGAGGAAACGTCTGTGTCCTTGAAATATGGAAATAAGCATCCTTCAAGTCGAGGGCAGTTTACCAGTCTCCCGGATCCAAGGAGGGAATGATGGAGGCCAGGGAAACCATGCAAAACTTCAACTTCATGAGACAGACTTGTTGAGGAGACACGCGTCTAGAATTGGTCTGAGGCCCCATTTTGCTTTCAGGATTAGGAAGTAGTGGGAGAACCCTTTTCCTTCCATGTCTCGAGGAACCTCCTCCACCCCCCACCCCAGTGCAGTAGGCTCTCTACCTCCTGAATGAGGAGTTGCTTATGAAAAGACTCCCGAAGAGGAACAGGAAAGGGGAGGGGGCAAGAACTGCATGGTATAGACCTGAGATAATATCTCTATCACTCAGAGGTCCAAGGTGACCCGCGACCAGGCCGAACACTAGGGACAGAGATAGTTGAGGAAAGAACCAGATGGATCCGGGGAGATGACTACGCTCAAAAGCAACACCTCATCCTCAAAATGAGTATTTTTGGCCCCCTGGATGCTTTGCTGGAGCGGGCTACGTGGGTGAGCAGCAGGAGGAACAGCAGCGATGACAAAAGCTCACATCTCTCTCCCTTCTCCTTGCAGTCCCTCGTTGAGGCTGCCAAGGCCTTGGCGGCAAGGGTGGCTGGAACTGCTTCCTTGCAGACTACGGCGTATGCATACCCAGCAAGCAAAGGGTGCCACGAGTGCCCTTCAACTCATGCAGCCTTGTGTCCATGTGCTCCACAAACAGTCGATTCCCATCAAACGGGAGATCCTGGATTGAGGTCTGAATTTCTTGGGAGAGGCCAGCAATCTGAAGCCAAGAGCTGCGACTCATGACCATCGCCAATACGACCACCCTAGCCGCCGATTCAGCCATGTCCCATGCCATATGAAGAGAGCACCTTGCTGCCGTGGTACCCTCCTCCACCAGGTTGCCAAATTCCTGGGCCAGAGCTTGTGGGAGGGACTCCTTGAACTTATGGAGGAAGTCCCATAAGTAAAAATTGTATCTGCCCAAGAGAACCTGGTGGTTTGCCACCCGAAATAACAGGCTGGCTGTCTAACAAATTTGCCTCCCCAAAAGGTCGAGTCTTTTATCATCTTTATTTTTGGGAGTTGAACTGTTTGCCCCTGCTTGTCCTTTTCGTTGCCGCAGAGATGACCAGTGAACCTGGATGTGGGCGGGTATATATGTACTCAAAGCCTTTGGCTGGGACAAAGTACTTCTTTTCAGCCCTTTGAAGGTGGGAGGGATGGGGTTTGCCAGAGGGCCTTGGCAATTTTCAAGACCCCATCATGCACTGGTAGTGCAACATGGGCAGGGGTAGAGGCTGAGAGCACGCCGAACAAGGTTTCCATCGGCTCAGCCATCTCCTCTACCTTTAGGCCCAAGTCATCGGCCACTCGTCGAAGCAGGCTTGGTGTTCTTTAAAATCATCTGGTGGGCTAGCCCTTGAGGGTCCTTCCACTGCCTCATCTGGGGATGAAGACAATGATTACATAGCTGGGGGAGAGGAGTTTTGGGGTGGGCACTGGCTCCTCTACCCCAACCTCCAAACGCACTTCCCGCACCGAGCCCAGAGCTGTCAACTGTTACTCTGAGGCAGTGGCCAGTGAGTGGTGTGAAGGGGGCATCGGCATCACAAGCGTGCCCCATGCACTCCAATAGGGCTACTGTGCTGGCTGCTGGTCGTGCTGCCAAAGTGATGCCATAGAAGTTGATGCTGCCTCCGGTGCTCAATCGCGTCAATTATGCTCGGCGAGAGGCTAAACTGCCTCTCTGTGCCAGTGGAAATCATTCTTGGCAACCACGGTGGAGCCGTCGATGCCTGCATTTGTCAGCTGACCGGCACTGCTGGAGACCAACGCTTCAAACATGAGGACTAGGGGAACTGGTTCTGCAATGGAGATCATTCCCACAGAGCAGGTGATGGGGACCTGCGCTGAGAAGACAACTGGTGATAGGGTGAATTGAATGTGGTGCCGGTGATCTGGAGCGAGCCCGAGGATCTGGGCTGCGAAGCTGGAGATCTGCGGTGCAGAGATGGAGAGCGCTGCCTCAGCTCAGATCAGTGGCGCTCAACTGTCTTCTGGGGGGTCTTGGTGGCTGGTTTTCCCTTGTAGGGAGCCTTTGCCGCTTCCTGCAGCACTGGTAGAGGCCTCTGCTCTCTAGGTGCCAGGAGAGCCTGGGAAGGCGTTGATCCTACCACAAGTCTGGGTTCCCTACCGCTCCCAGAAGTCAGCAGTGGATCCTCTGGGGAGCTAAGGGCCTCCACTGGGGAGGCACATATATGTGGTTCCAGTGTGGGCGGATGGCCCGAATTGGGTCCTTTGCCAGATACCCATGGCCTTTCTTGCCCAGTGCCAAGGAGATGTGTTTCTTGGTCTTCCTTCTGGGCACCGGCAACGGAGAACGGAGCTGGGCAGAGCCCAGTGCTGGGGATGTGCTATGCCCTGAGGCCGAGATATTATGGGCAGAGTCCAGCTGGGACGGCTCAGAAGCCTGTTGGAGTGCAGCCCTTTTGAGGAGAGCCTTCAAATGGATATCATGCTCTTTCTGGGTCCTGGGTCGAAAGCTTTTACAGATACAACACTTGTCTTTCACATGTGATTCCCCCAAGCATTTAAGGCAACTGCTGTGGGAGTCACTAACAGGCATAGGCCTGTTGCAGTCCACGCAAGGCTTAAATCCCAGAGACTGGGGCATGCCCCACCTGGGGCAAAGTCCTCAATGAGACTCTAACGTCTAACTACATTTAGAAACTACTTAACACCAACTACTATAAACTATTTACAAGGCCCTAAGGCTCAAAGTCAGAAAAGACAAAACCGCTAGCCTAACCACCATGGGTAGTAAGAAGGAACTGAGAGGATATAAGGTCAGCAGCGACTGATATACCAACGCATGAGTGCGGCACTCAAGGGGGCACCACAGCTGACCCTGAGGAACTGCTAAGGCAAAAATCTCTGACAACCACGCATGTGGGAGCATGCACACCTACAATGGAATCAACATGAGCAAGTACTCGAAGAAGAAACAACAGGACCTCTAAAAAGGAGGTTAGCTAAGGGAAACGGAACCTAAAGGTGAAAGCTCAGCCATACATCCAGGCTACAATTCAGGGTATGTCTACATCTACAATTTTGCAGCGCTGGTTGTTACAGCTGTATTAGTACAGCTGTATAGGGCCAGCGCTGCAGAGTGGCCACACTTACACCAACCGGCGCTGCAAGTGGTGTTAGATGTGGCCACACTGCAGCGCTGTTGGGCGGCTTCAAGGGGGGTTCGGGGAACGCGAGAGCAAACCGGGGAAGGAGACCAGCTTCGCCGCGGTTTGCTCTCGCGTTCCCCGAACCCCCCTGCAAACCGCAGGGAAGGAGACCTGCTTGCTCGGGGGTTCGGGGAACGCGAGAGCAAACCGGGGAAGGAGACCAGCTTCGCCGCGGTTTGCTCTCGCGTTCCCCGAACCCACCTGCAAACCGCAGGGAAGGAGACCTGCTTGCTCGGGGGTTCGGGGAACGCGAGAGCAAACCGGGGAACGAGACCAGCTTCGCCGCGGTTTGCTCTCGCGTTCCCCGAACCCCCCTGCAAACCGCAGGGAAGGAGACCTGCTTGCTCGGGGGTTCGGGGAACGCAAGAGCAAACCGGGGAAGGAGACCTGCTTGATTACCAGAGGCTTCCTCAGGTATGCTGGGATACCTGCTTATTCCACAGAGGTCAAGAAAAGCGCTGGTAAGTGTCTACACTTGATTACCAGCGCTGGATCACCAGCGCTGGATCCTCTACACCCGAGACAAAACGGGAATACGGCCAGCGCTGCAAACAGGAAGTTGCAGCGCTGGTGATGCCCTGCAGATGTGTACACCTCCTAAGTTGCAGCGCTGTAACCCCCTCACCAGCGCTGCAACTTTGTGATGTAGACAAGCCCTCAGATCCACTGAATGTGATACTCAGCGTTCTCAACTGCTGTGAAGAATGGCTTTGACATGTCATGCAACACAGGGGCAAGGGAGGAATATGAGAGCAAAGTGGCTACAGTAGAAGCTGTCTCCAGAGCATAGGGAAAGATTTATATTTGCGAATAGCCACTGCTCTGCACGATGTGCAGGAGCTGGTCATGGTAAGATCACTGTTTTTAAAGACATCATTCAATTAAAACTAGGTGCGAACCAGGTTATGTATTATTTCACAAGTGCCTGAGCTAAAGCAGGTTTCAGCACCAAACAAAATATACTAAGAAACAGGTCTTTTTCTTTTCCAGCAGTGCAGTTCACAGGAACATCACAGCAGTAGAAAGCTTAACATGGGTGGGAACTTCAATATTATAGATGTCTGATGAATCTGAAGAGTCTTCAGCTACAGAATAATATGAACGCTGTACCAAGAATATGCCAGCCCTTTGAGAGAACAGAAGCTGGCAAGAATAAAGACTATCCCAGCTTGGCACTAAGTAGTGTCTCATTATTACAGATTATATAAAACACTGGCAACTGACCAATGTCTAGCTCCCAAATTATCTGCAGCCAAGGAAAGTACTTTAGTCTGTGTTGGTTAAAAATATTCTACTTTTTGTCCTTAACTTGCTAGGAACAGTTATTTTTAGTTAGAACTCAATCAACCTTATCAAAATCAAGCATCAAAAATAGACTGGAGAAACACTGGAAGCAAACACTATTTTTAGCTGCTCTGTCTATTCCCTGCAGTTACCCACCAAATTCTGACTGCACAGCCCATGCATGAGTGCTTAGTTATTCTAGGCAGATCCTCCTCATGACCCTTTTTTCCCTGAACACCTGAATGCAGAAAATACTCGATTGATTAAAGATTAATACTGCCGCAAACCGTGACAGCTGCCTTTCGTCTGAGTGCTTTTGGGGAGGGGGAGAATATGGAATGACAGAGCTTGCATCAGTATTCCTCTTGGGGATCTATTACATGGAAAGAAAATTGCTATTTCAATTCCCTTTTGTTGCTAAAAATAGGAGCTCAATTGATTCAAGCAAACAGGGCACCAGTTTAGCAATGCCAAATTTAGAAACCACTGAAGTCCCTAGGAGTGAACACTAATGCAGTCTAACACATGCCAGCTCATATTTAACAAAGAACAAAGAAGATAAGCATGCAGCCTGCAAGTTAATAAGACAGCAGCATCTCCCTGCATTTTTATTAAAGAAAATCAGAAAACTTGGTGCAAAAATAAGACAAATGTGATTTTCACTATTGATTTTACTCATTTAAATAGCTAATAATTCAGCAGAAAATTACAGGCACTCAGTAAAAACCTAGAAATTTTATAGGTTTTTTTCCACAGATGAAAAGTATCTCTATATAAAGACATAAGACATATGACATACATGTAAACAGAAGGCTCATTCCAACAGCCTAATGAACATGCTTTGAGTAGTCAAGCTACGGAATGAGGTTCAGTTCCCAGATTCAGTCACCTATTTGCTACCATGGCTCTGTTCTTAGTCCCATCCTCCTCAGACAACTTATCCTTTAGCGACCTCACCGCTCGCATGGAATTCATCACTATCCCAATTCCAACAACTCAAATATATTTCTTCACTCCTGACCTGGGATGACTCATCATATCAAGCTCAACATAGCCAAAACAGTTCATAATCTCTTAAAGACAGAGAACAGAGGTCAGAGTCAGAGTTTAAGGTGAGAAGGGACCTCAAAATTATCTGCTCTAGCCTCCTGTATATTAGGGTATATCTACACTAAGAGATAATTCCGATTTTACATAAACCGGTTTTATAAAACAGATTGTATAAAGTCGAGTGCATGCGGCCACACTAAGCACATTAATTCAGCGGTGTGTGTCCATGGTCCGAGGCTAGCGTCAATTTCCGGAGCATTGCACTGTGGGTAGCTATTTCGTAGCTATCCCATAGTTCCCGCAGTCTCCCCCGCCCCTTGGAATTCTGGGTTGACAGCCCAGTGGCTGATGGGGCAAAAATCATTGTCACGGGTGGTTCTGGGTAAATGTCATCAGTCATTTTTTCCTCTGGGAAAGCAACGGCAGACAATCATTTCGCACTCTTTTTCCCTGGATTGTCCTGGCAGACGCCATAGCATGGCAACCATGGAGCCAGTTTAGCCTTTTTTTTTTTTTTTTTGGTTACAGTCACCGTATGTGTACTGGATGCAGCGGACAGAGGTGATACTCCAGCGCTACACAGCAGCATTCATTTGCTTTTGCATGATAGCAGAGACAGTTACCTGTCATTCTGTACCATCTGCTGCCAGTGTAATTTGGCAATGAGATGACGGTTATCTCTCCTTCCGTGCTGTCTGCTGCTATCACGGGTGCCCCTGGCTGAGGTCGGCCGGGGGCGCAAAAGCAAGAGTGGGAATGACTCCTTGAGTCAATCCCTCCTTTACGGTTTCTAAAAATAGAGTCAGTCCTGCCTAGAATTTGGGGCAAGTGTACTAGAGAACCAGTGTATCAGAGAGCACAGCTGCTCCATGTCAGATCCCGCAGAAATGATGAGCTACATGCCATTCACAGGGGGTGCCCCTGCAACAACCCCATCCGTTGCTTCCCTCCTCCCCCAACCTTCCTGGGCTACCGCAGCAGTGTCCTCCCCATTTGTGTCATGACATTATAAAGAATGCAGGAATAAGAAACAGTGACTTGTTAGTGAGAGAAAATGAGGGGGAGGCAGCCTCCCCGTGCTATGACAGTCCAGGCAGGACATTAAGCGGTGCGGGAGAGAGGAGCCCAGCATCCTGCTGCTATGATAGTCCAGGCAGTACAGAATCTTTTCTTTACACCGGAAAGGGAGGGGGCTGATGGAGCTCAGCCCCCAGTGGCTATGATGAAGATGGTTACCAGCCGTTCTGTACCATCTACTGGGAATGACTAGGAATCATTCCTATTTTTACCCAGGCGCCCCTGAGGCTAGCCAGGGGTATTCAGCAGTTATCAAGCATGTACCATCTGCCACCAGGGAGGGGAGAGGAGCGGATACTGCTCTTCACTGCTGCAGCTTCGCGTCTACCAACAGCATTCAGTAGACATAGGGTGACATTGAAAGAAGTCAAGAAACGATTTCTTTCCCTTTTCTTTCACGGGAGTGGGAGGGGGAGTAAATTGACGAGCTATTCCCTGAACCACGCCGGACAATGTGTTTGAACCTACAAGCATTGGGAGCTCAGCCAAGAATGCAAATACTTTTCAGAGACTGCTGAGGACTGTGGGATAGCTGGAGTCCTCAGTACCCTCTCCCTGCCTTCATGAGCGTCCATTTGAGTCTCTGGCTTCTCGTTATGCTTGTCACGCAACACTGTGTAGCCTGTAGATTTTTTTTTCAAACGCTTTGGCATTTCATCTTCTGTAACGGAGCTCTGACAGAACAGATGTGTTTCCCCATACAGCGATCAGATCCAGTATCTCCCGTACGGTCCATGCTGGAACTCTTTTTGGATTTGGGACTGCACTGCCACTCGTGCTGATCAGAGCTCCATGCTGGGCAAACAGGAAATGAAAATCAAAATTTTGTGGGGATTTTCCTGGCCACTGCATCTGAGTTGAGATTGCTGTCCAGAGCGGTCACAGTGGTGCACTGTGGGATACCGCCCGGAGGCCAATATCGTCGATTTGTGGCCACACTCACCCTAATCCGATATGGTAATACCGATTTTAGTGCTACTCCTCTCGTCAGGGAGGAGTACAGAAACCGATTTAAAGAGCCCTTTATATCGATAGAAAGGGCCTCGTAGTGTGGATGGGTACAGCGTTAAATCGGTTTAAAGCTGCTAAAATCGGTTTAAACGCGTAGTGTAGACCAGGCCTTACAAGCCACCAACACCACCCAGCACCTACACACTAACCCCAACAAATGAAATTTGACCACAGTTGTACAGCTCAACTGTTATGTGCCACAGGGAGAGAACAGGAGGGACCAAGGCCTGAGATAGAGTGTAACTGTCAACATCAGCACCATCCACCATGTCACTCAGGCTTACAATTTGGTGGTCATCCTGACTCCCCCCTCGCCTTCCTTCCTAGAGGCTGAGATGTGAGATTGGACTGAAGGAAACAGGAAGGCAGACTGATGAGTCAGTGTACTGATGGTAGCTTAGACCCTGGCAGTGAGATCATCCAAAGAGAAACAGGGAGCATAAGACACACCCCTGTGAAATCCCTTCAGGAAGTGGAAAGAAAGAGGATCCATGAATAAAGAGATACTAAGAGAAAAGCCAGAGAGGTGAGCGAATCAGGAGAGAGCAGTATCATTAAAGTTAAGGGATGATAAGATGTTATACAGGAAGAAGTGATCAGAGTCAAAAGCAGCAAGCACATCAAGGAGGGTGAGAATGGAATAGAAACCCTGAGAGTTGGCCAGGATAGGAAAGAAACCTAGGTAAGAGCAATTTCACTGGAACAGAGAAGGTAGAAATCGGATTGCAGAGTATGCAGGATGAAAACTTGAGGCAACAAACGAAGAGAGCAGACTTGAGGAGTTTAAAGATGAAAGGAGATAGGAAGTAGCTGGAGAGGAAGTAACATGAAAGATCTTGTTGTTTTTATTTTTATATTTATATATATATATATATATATACACATACATATATATACACACACACATGCTCAACATGGCCCCCTCAAGGATTATGAGTTCAGTCCTTGAGGGGGCCCATTTAGGGATTTGGGGATTGGTCCTGCTTTGAGAGCAGGGGGTTGGACTAGATGATTTCCTGAGGTCCCTTCCAAGCCTAATAATCTATAATCTATGATACACACACACACACACACACTCTTCCTACTGCCCTCCTCTAGAACCAGACTCAGATTTTCAGTTGTCTCCTCCGCAACTGAAAAACACCACAAATTAAAATACTCTGAGCAGCTAACATACAGCAGGTTACATAACAACATGAGGATTACAGGCAATTACCGGTGCATGAAAAGTCAAGCTCTATTCTCACCTCATCATTTTTATTCAAGCCATTCAAACATGTCTCCATTTCAACAGATCAAAGAATAAGTTACTTTGAACCCACCTAAGGCACAACTCCAGAGTGACAAAGGGATAAAGAAGTTCAGGAGAACTGTTAGTTTCTCAAGGAAGGAATATTAAAGGCACAACTGCAAACTATCCCAGTGTGGAGGAAAGATGGGAAAAATAGCAGGAGGCCAATATAGCTCAATCAGGAGTTCAATAACTTGAAAATCAAAAAGGAATCTTACAAAAAGTAGAAACGGATGAATTGCTAAAAAGGTGTACAAAAGAATAGCACTGGCATGTAGGGACAATATCAGAAAGGCTAAAACACAAAATAAGTTACACCTAGTCATGGATATAAAAGACAATAAGAAGAGGTTCTTTAAATACACATTAGAAGCAAGAGAAAGAGAAAGAAAAAGCATAGGTCCTCTACTTGACAGGGAAGAGGAGCTAATAACTGATGACATCAAGAAGGCGGATGTATTTAATGTCTATTCTGCTTCACTCTTCACTAAAAAGATTAATGATGACCAAATACCTAACAAACACAACCCAAAATAGGGAAAGAAAAAGATTAAAAATTTGTTCAGTAATTAGATATATTCAAATTGGCAGGGCTTGATGAAATTCATCCCATGGTACTTAAGGAACTAGCTGAAGCAATCTTGGAACTGCTGGTGATTATCTTCAAGAACTCCAGGAGGACGAGTGAGGTCCCAAAGCACTGGACAAGGGCGCACTTAGCATTTAACTTTAAAAAGGGGAACAAAGAGGTCCCTAGGTATTATAGATCAGGCAACTTAACTTCAATATCTGGAAATATCACAGATTTGTCAAGGACAATTCATGCCAAACCAACCTAATTTCTTATTTGATATGGTTACTAGCCGACTGGATGCAGGGACACAGTAGATATAATATATCTTGGTTATAGTAAGGCTTTTGATACAGTGCCACATGACATTCTCATAAGCAAACTAGGGAAATATGGAGTAGATGAAGTTACTATAAGGTGGGTGTACAACTGGTTGAAAGATCATAGTCAAAAAGCAGTTATCAACCGTTTGATGTGAAATTGGGAAGGTATATCTGGTGGGTGTCCCCCAGGGGTCAGTCCTAGGTCTAGTGCTATTCAATGTTTTCATTAATGACTTGGACAATGGAGTGGAGCATATGCTTATAAAATTTGCAGAGGACACTAAGATGGGAGGGGTTGCAAGCACTTTGGAGGCCAGGATTAGAATTCAAAATGCTCTTGACAAATTGGAGAATTGTCTGAAATCAACAAGATGAAATTCAAAAGACAAGTGCAAAGCACTTCAGTTAGGAAGGAAAAAATCAGATGTACAACTACAAAATTGGGAATAGCCAGTTAAGTACTGCTGAAAATGATGTGGGGGTTATAATGGATCACAAATTGAATCAGTCAGCAATGTGATGCAGCTGTGAAAAAGAATAATATTCTGGGGTATATTAATAGGAGTGTCGTATATAAAACAGGGGATGTAATTGTCCCACTTTACTTGGCACCTGCGAAGCCTCAGTTGGAATGCTGTGTCCGATTCTGGGAGCCACATGTTAGGAAAGATGTGGACAAATTAGAGAGAGTCAGAGAAGAGCAACAAAAACAAAAAAGTTTTAGAAAACCTGATCGATGAGGAAAGATTTTAAAACTGGGCATTTTTAATCTTGAAAAAGAAAACTGAGGGGGTATCTGATCACAATCTTCAAACTTGTTAAGGGCTATTGGAAACAGGACAGTGATCAATTGTTCTCCCTGTCTGCTGAAAGGAGAACAAGAAATAATGGGCTCAATCTGCAGCAATGGAAATTTAGTTCAGATATTAAGAAAATCCTTCCAACTATAAGGGTAGTTAAGTACTGGAATCAGCTTTGAAAGGAAGTTGTGGAATCCCCATCCTTGGCAGCTTTTAAGAATAGACTGGAGAAACACACCTCAGGAATGGTCATATTTAACTTTGTCCTGCCTCAGAGCACAGGGCTGGTCTTGATAATATCTCGAGGTCTCTTTACTCCTAGTGTCATTCTGTGCCTAAAAATTCTGCAAATTTTGTCAAAACAACACTACATAATCATGCTAGTTTCAATTATTTTGGTAATTTATTTCAAAGTACCTGTCAGCAAGTATGTCTGTAACAATACTGACACACAAAAATTCCCCCAGGAGTAGAGTCAAAGAAATCCCTATGACAACCCAGTTCCTATTTCTCTGCCCCCTTACCCTCACCCGCCACCCCAGAGTCCAACCAGGAGGCCAGAAACCCACAATCCCTCCCAGCCCACAGCCCAGCCACAGGAGAACCCCCCAGCCAATACACCCAAAGCTCCTTTCCAGAGAGCTCAGCCCAGCTGCGCACCTCTACCCCCCCGCCCCAGATACTGACACACACACCCCTCAAGCCCAGCTGTGGAGCCCCCCCTCCTTACCAAGACCATCCAGCGGCCCCCCCTTGCCCAGATACCTATACCCCCTCCCCTTCAGAGGCCAGCCGTGGATACCCTCAGCCCAGACACCCACCCCCTTCACCCAGGGATACAGAGGAAGAAAAAGCCTGATGCTTGGGTCCAGGCTTACATGGCGTTTCCTGCGTGCTACCCTCTTAAGAGTTGCCAAGCATTAGGTTTTAAATTGGAACACCTGGTTGAAAAGGGATCCTAGCGGCTCCGGTCAGCACTGCTGACTGGGCCATTAAAAGTCTAGTTGGCGGCGCAGGCAGGCTCCCTACCCAGCTCCACATGGCTCCTGGGAAGCTGCTGACATCTCCCTTTGGCTCCTAGGTGGTGAGGTGGCCATGGGGGCTTTGCATGCTGCCCCAGCACCAGCTCAGCAGCTACCATTGACCAGGAACCGCAGGCAATGGGAGCTGCGCAGAGCCACGTGGTCACGCCTCCGCCTAGGAGCCAGAGAGAGATGTCACTGCTTTCCGGGAGCCGCCTGAGGTAAGCGCCATCCGGAGTCCGCAACCTGAATCCCCTCCTGCACCCCAAAACCCCACAGCCCGCATCCCCAGCCAAACCCCTCACCCTCTCCTGCACTTCAACCTCCTGCCCAGCCCAGAGCCCTTTCCTGCACCCCAAACCCCTCATCTCAGGCCCCATCTCAGAGCCTGCACTCCAGCCGGAGCTCTCATTCCCTCTCGCACCCCAAACCTCTCCTGAGCCCCAGCCTACAGCCCCCTCCTACATCCCAAACCCTCTCCCACCCTGCCCCAGCCTAGTGAAATGAGCAAGTGAGCGAGGGTGGGGGAGAGTGAGTGGGGGCAAGCCTCGGAGAAGCGGCAGGGCAAGGGTGTTAAGTTTTCTGCATATACAAAGTTGCCAACCCTACACCCTCTCCTTCCTTCAGGGCAGGCAGGGAACTGCACTCTCTAGCTCCCTCTCCCTCCCCACAGCAGTGTCTTCTATGTGCGAGTTGGCTCTCCCGTGTCCAGTGGCCCCTAGTGTCAGCTAGCAGCACTGCAGCTCATTTCTGTGATGGAAAAGAAATTCTGCATGCACAATGTTAATTTATGCAAAATTCTGCATTGTGCAGTGACACAGAATTCCCCCAGGAATATCTCTTCCAACTCTACATTTCTATGATCCCATGACATCTGTGGAAAAAAGTCCAAAAAGGCAACTGTTCAGATATAGTTTTATTGAAGCCGAAAATATAAGTAACATCATCTGCACACAAAAATCATGCAACGTTCAACCCGTGAAAAGAGGATTTCTTGCCTTATGTAACAGAAATGCCACTCATGGTAGAGTATACTGTCTGAAACTGCTTTTTCACTTTTCAGAATGCTTCTTCCTAGCCACTTCCAAATGCCATTAATTTTCCTATGTACTCCTTCATGGAAATCATCACTTTAAATCACTCCATGCATGTTTTATTTACATTGTGGTAGTGCCTAGGAACACCTCATTGAGTAGGACACCTCTGTGCTTGTACAAACAGAACAAAAAGATGGTGCCTACCTCAGAGTTTACAATCCAAAAATACAGACTCTACATGTATTGTAAAATCTCTCTTCCCAATCTCTCCCTAAAAACTAGTTCTTCCACAAAGCCTGCCAATGATTGCCTACATAAAATTCCAAAATTTCTACTCGTGATTATGTACCATCACCTAGTGTACTTTGTGTGCTTGAACTGTACAGCCTGTATAAAACTACACTGTACAGCTCCTTGAGGGGAGGAACACATTTGTTAGTACCATGTCAAGCACACTGCTCTCAATAAAATGAATTACAAAATGATAAGGAGGAGACTTATTAGGTCATCCAGTTAAGGACTTGTCCTTGCAGTGTAGTTTCTAGTGCTTAGCCCAATACAATTTTAGCATTTCAAGCAATAAGACTTGCACTACTTCCCTTAGAAGGTTATCTCATAGTTTAAGATCTCACCATCAGCCTAAAATGTCCCTTGAAACAAGGAATAAAGGGGTGGTATTAAATAATCTTTTACCAGAGTGTACTAGCCACTTCGCAATATCCCAAAATATGAAATGTCACCTCAACTCACCACAGTCTGAGTATCACAACAGAATACCATTCCAAAATATCTAGAATAGCTTCTGAACCATATAGAGATATATATCTCTATATATAGATATAGATATAGATCCCTTATACATCCCAAGTTTTCACAAAGGATTTTTCTCAAAAGAAATGCCACTCTAAGATCAATGTGCTTTTTGGGGAACAAAGATGGAGGTCAGACTGGGGAGACATAACTAGGCATCCCAATCCATTTATTTTTCCCTCACGTGCCCTCAGCTCTATGCACGAGAACAGTTCACCCATAATACACAATAAGTGGAGCTGCGTAAGCAGCTGCGTACAGAAGAAGATGAATGAACTGTGTGACGCTAAAGATCTGTGGATTCAAGAATCTAATGCATGAATTGAAATCAAGCTCCCCATCCCCCTCAAGACTTGTATACAGCATGACCTAAAAGGAGAGAACAGAGGTGAAAAAAATCTGGTGTCTGTGACACCTTTATAAAAAATGATGGCCTGTCACCCAGACGCTGATGAATATTTTTACAGGATAAAAATGGCAACCGAGAGTCTAAAAATAAAACGCTGTGCTGCAGACCTGTCTGGCTCAGCTACACCACTGGAATACAAACACACTCCCTTGCTGGTATCTTGACTAAGATTTCACAATGATGAAGAAAGGGAAAAAAATGTAGAACAAACCTTTTACTTACAGGAGTCGAAATTTTTACATAGATTTAGAGTAGCATGATCTTTTGCTTGCATTGTACAATTACAATTTAGTTTTATAATGGAATTTTTAAAAAACTGATTGATATGACAGTCAGATTACCTCACACTGTTTAAAAGAAAATTCCTCCACAGCCTCCTCCAATACAACAAGAGTATATTTATCAGTATCTTGTGGATTTATAATAGCAATTAGTTATGATCCCCCCGACACACACAAAACTACACTTTCTTAATGTCTATACTAAAATCACCAAACATTCTTTGAGATGGAAGGAAAAACCTACTACTTCATATTGCACCAGAACTTAGAATAAAAAGCTATTAGCTAAAATGTATGAGTGACCATCGTTCTCTAGAAACACTAATTTATCAAGTCTCTGCACACTGCAGACAAGCTGTCTTATGCAGTAAAGTTTCTATTCTTGGTAAGCGATGCAATAGCTGTAAGGGCTCTCCCAGAACTCTTCATTTAACAAAATCAAACCATGAAATAATGTTATAAGATGCCTAATAAACCTGCATTATGTCACCTTCCCATGCCCTACATCCACACAGAAAAAATCCGTTTTCAAAAGTAGAATCATTCAGTGAAAATTTGAATTTCACACAAAGTGAAGAGAATATAACTTTACTGCACATCACAGGAGAAAGTTGCGTATCACTGTATGGGGATTTTCTGACTCTAACTTTGTTAGAATATGAAACAGCTTGGTTCCTTTTCTAAATTTCTGTGAAAACATCCAAAAATCATCCAGAGCCAATACAAGGTCTAATACTTTCAAAAGCTAATTCTATTCTTAGAGACCTCTTCAAAAATTATATATAACCGAGATGCACTTTCCCTATGTGACTGCATATATTTTAACAGCTAAACCATTTCAAGACAAGAAAAGTTTTAAAAACTCTAAAATAAAAATTGTCTATGCCAGTCTACATTTCACAAACGCAATACTGTTAAGTCTAAAGCTAGATCCACAAACTGTTTGTCTGCAGTACATTACACTGCCCTTTGACACCTGATCTGGTACTGGAAAACATGGCTCCTATACATTTTTTTAAAATTCCTGCTTCCTGTTTTAAGCAGGCTGAAAGAGTGGAGGAACATCATGACATACACATGAAGAAATGCAGTATGCCTAGTTGCTAGTGATATGATACTCTGCAGAATTTGAGTATTTTGTCAATGGGAGCATAAGGTAGCTTCTAAGCAAATCAGATCTTTGGTATATCTAGCCCAGTATCCTGCCTGCATCACCTGATGCCCTAAGGCAGTGGTCCACAAATTATTTACCTGACCACTCCACCCCCGCCCCCCCCGCCACAGTTAGGAACCATGGCTGGGCCGGGAGCCAGAGGCTGAAGCTGGGGTCACAGCTGGGGGTGGGTTTGGGGCCAGGAGCAGGGCTGCAGCTGGGGGGGCGGTGCTGGGGCCAGGAACAGAGCCCGAGCAAAGCCGGGCTGGGCAGTGCACCCTCCCTGCCCCCCATGGAGGCTGGCCTGGGACCTGCTGCACTCCCGCCTCACAGTTTGGGGACCACTACCCTATGGAGAGTACTTTAAAAAAAACACACATCATACCTGGCCACTTAGTGCAATGCTATTAATATGTTCAATATAGGGACAGGGTGTTTCCAATCCTTGCACACAGTCAGTTTATGCTCTGAAATGAAAAAGTGATTACCTTTACCACTGTCAGTATATGTGTAACTACAAGTTATTAATAGCCATAAAACTGTATTTAAAAATTCTAATTATATTTGTATCTTAACCTCAAGCAGCAGTGAATTCCACATGCTGACTATCTAAAGCAAAGCATTTATTTTAAGTTTATTACATTTCAGTCACCACAAAGTAACAAGCTTTCAAAAAACTGCAGATGTAGGAATGTGCTTGAGAGTAATGGGAGTATACTTGTGGGTGCTCTCACAGCTGTCCTGTTTTAAAATATATTTCCCAAACTTCCCCCACCCCTGGAGATTCTCTTGTGCTGTGGGTGAGAAGGAAGATGTAGTAAAAAGGAGTAGCTGAGTTTTTTGACTTCTCCCTTGATTATTTTGAGCAGCCAAGTTCCTCAGTTTTTCTGTGATGTTTCCCTTGTTTTCCTGTATATAGGGCCCTACCAAATTCATGGTCCATTTTGGTCAATATCACTAACATAGGATTTTAAAAATTGTAAATGTCAGATTTCAGGTATTTAAATCTGAAATTTCTGGGTATTGTAATGGTAGGGGTCCTAACCCAAAAAGGAGTTGGGGGAGGGGGTGTCAGAAGTTTATTGTAGGGGGAGAGAGGGTTGCCTTACTGCTACCGTTATTTCTGCACTGCTGCTGACGGCAGCACTGCCTTCAGAGCTGGGCAGCTGGAGAGCAGCGGCTGCTGGCTGGGATCCCTGGTCTGAAGGCAGAAGCCACCACCAGCAGCAGCACAGAAGTAAGGATGGCATGGTATGGTATTGCCACCCTCACTTCTGCGCTGCTGCCTGCAGAGCTGGGCCCTCAAATCAGCAGCCACCACTCTCTGTCCGCCCAGCTCTGAAGGCAGCAGGCGCAGAACTAAGGGTGGAATGGTATGGCATTGCCACTCTCACTTCTGCGCTGCTGTTGGTGGGACATCGCCTTCAGAGCTGGGCGCTCAGCCAACAGCCACCACTCTCCGACCATCCAGCTCTGAAGGCAGTGCAGAAGTAAGGGTGGCAATATAACGACCCCCCCCCCCGCAACTCTTTTGGCTCAGGACCCCCAGTTTGAGAAACACTGGTCTCCCCTGTGCAATCTGTATAGTATAGGGTAAAAGCACACAAAGGACCAGATTTCATGGGGGAAACCAGATTTCACAGCCCGTGACACATTTTTCATGAAAGTGAATTTGGTGGGGCCCTACATATAGGAGTCTGATACTGGCAAAAGATGTTGGGATGCTAACTCTGGGAACTGAGGTCCTTTATCCTCAGAACATATGCACAATGAACAGCAACAGTGAAGACTTCTACCACACTTTCCTGTCTATGGGTTTCACATTGCCCTGGAAGAACCATCACTAGCTGTGAGAGAGGAGTTTAGTCCCTGTGGTCAATCCTTGACTTCTCTGCTGAGATAGCCAAGGAGTGCCAGCTGGTAGCCATTTGTAAGACACGTATACATTTCTAGACTTGAAAGATGTCTGCCCTATATGAAATAAGTGTTTCAAATGGAAGTCAGACAGTAACAATTTGTATTGGTTTGCGCTGGTACCTACAGGTGAAAGTTTATGCACCCTCTTTGTCTCCTCTTTCATACTTGTTATACAGGACAAAGCTTTCTTAATCTTGGATCCCCTAAACAGAATAAGAATATACAAAAGAGCAGTATCCTTGCTAAAGCTAATACACTTACATTAAAAAGGTGAAGGATCTGGAATAATGAGTATTTTGAACCCATCGGAAGAGAGACAAAGTTGTGTGTTTATCTGTTGCTCAAGACAATAACAAAGTTTCCCCAGAAAAACTTGTGGCTTTAAATGTAGAGGATGTAGATTCAGCCTTGCCACACCTGCCCCAAGCAACAGCTAAAACAGCACTAG